>NC_139081.1:17849048-18449048 GCF_965140915.1 Aythya marila
AGGAAAACATCAGGAGGTAAGGCCATAGCTGTATGATTGTTCCAAATGCTATAGTTGTTGCCCCTTGTCTCCATGCCATAAGCCCCTAAACCCTGCCTAGCAGTGTCATTGTAATCACAGGTGTTATTTGTATTTCTGTACCCATATGGCCCTTTCCAAGTTCCTGTAGCAGGATCTCGGTAATTCACAGAATCACAGAATTTCTAGGTTGGAAGAGACCTCAAGATCATCGAGTCCAACCTCTGACCTAACACTAACAGTCCGCACTAAACCATATCCCTAAGCTCTACATCTAAACGTCTTTTAAAGACTTCCAGGGATGGTGACTCCACCACTTCCCTGGGCAGCCCATTCCAATGCCTCACAACCCTTTCGGTAAAGAAGTTCTTCCTAACATTCAACCTAAAACTCCCCTGGCGCAACATTAGCACATTCCCCCTCGTCCTGTCACCAGGCACGTGGGAGAACAGGCCAACCCCCACCTCACTACAGCCTCCTTTAAGGTATCTGTAGAGAGCAATAAGGTCGCCCCTGAGCCTCCTCTTCTCCAATTCATGCTTATTTGTGGTAACACATTTGGTGCTGCTATATTTATTGTTTGAAAATGAATACTCGCAGGAGGGTCTTCTCGGTCCCTAGTCAAACATAAGTCATTCAAGACAACCAATGCCTTGGACAATCGCTCATCGATGTCCTTGATCTCTTTTAATCTCACTACTTGTTCCTTTAAAACCTGATGTGATCGTCTCCCATCGCTTGGCCCGTGGGAGAATATGGAACACCTGTGATATGCTTTACTCCCCACATTTTCATAAATTTCCTAACCCTTTTACTGAAATACACTGGAACATCGTCCATCTTGATCTGCTGTGGCACTCTCATAATGGCAACACACACCATCAGATGTCTATAGACAAGGCGTGCTTTTTCTCCCCCCTGCGCCATTGCCCATATGAATCTTGAAAAAGTATCAATACTCACCAATTTGTCTGCTTGTGAATTACCTTCTGCTAACCCAATCGAGAACTGATGACTACATATATGGATAACACATTAAGGTGCAGTTCTCCCCTGAATAGCATCTCGCTGCTGCCGAAATAATAACAATCTGTCCCTCTTAGTTTGCTGTATCAAGGCATCCTCTATCCATTTTACCACGTTGACAACATACAGAGAGCCTGGGGCGATATTAATTGGCTCATGCATCCAGAACTGACTAGCCCAAACAACTGCAGACAATGCCAATGTTTGTAACGAATCCCCTGTCTCCTCCAGAATTATGTATTTCTCCCAATTTCCGTTCTCGTACCACACACACACAGCCTTCCTACTTGCCGCACCTGCATCAGTGTATACAGTGCGACCCACCACTGGTCAGGACGAAAGCCGTGGTACTACCTGCCATTTATATGATCTTATAACTTGCCAGAGAGGCCCCTTTGGAGTTCAGGAATGTACCAATCCTGGGAAACCTAACACAGCTTCTTGTAGTGGTATGGATTGCTGTAAACACCATTCCAAATGATCCTGAGTAGATCTTGACAGACTAATATCTCCTGGTTCCAGCCCACTGATCTCAATACTCCAAGAGCAACCCTCACGTACTAACACTGCAATAGCTTCTGCCTGTCTCTGAAAACTCGTTTTTGGCTGAATCGGTAGGAAAATCCATTCTAGAACTCGAAAATGCTGCCCTATCATTCCACCCTTGCCATCACTTGTGTCACTTATACTACTCCTATTACCCATGCTGTTAGTGTCAGTGGCATCCTCCTGGTACTGTTTCTGTCTTTGTCACTCCGTACTCTCCCCCTTTTCTTTTTGCCACTGACCAATCACCGCAAATGGATGAGACACATGATTGCTAATTAGAAAGGAGAGTGCAACGTCTGCTATACTTCTGCAAGCAGTGCTGGCTGCAACCTTAGAAGCTATTTATGAAAGAGCCTGCCGGTGGTCATTTGTTAGTGTAATCTGTGGCTCTGCACTCCTGCACCACAATAAAGGTAGTAATAGAGCTAAGTCGTCATTAGTAATCCATACAATGTGGCAACGCCACTGAATATTATCCAGGAACATTTGTACATTTATCAATTTATTGTAACACCATAGTTATATCACCTTTCTGTGGACGAATAGTAGAATCTGATATTTTCCATCCCAAGTATAGCCATGGCTGTTTCTGTTGAACCTTCTCTGGGGCTATCTTCAACCCTTTTGCTTCCAAAGTATCCCAAATAAACTTTAAATCTGAATCCTGGAAGCATTCTGGCCTACCAAACCGAATGTTACCCATATAATGGTAAATAATTACGTCACACCATGCTGTCCGAATTGGTTGTAATACCCAGGCCACATATAATGGACGTAATGTAGGGGAATTCCTCATCCCCTGTAGAAGCACTAGCTATTCATAGTGCTTTGCCAGAGCCTGTTTGTTAATGGAGGGTACCATAAAAGCAAATCTCTGGCAGTCCTGTGCCACCACATCTGGTTGCCTGGACTGATCAATAAACTTAGCATATGGTTCCCCAGGGGCGTGTTCTACAGATGCGAATGGAGGTGCTTTCTTTTCCCCTGGTAGACTAAGAAGAGCCCTCAGTGCGAGCTGCACAGCTGATTGGTGAATAATCGCAGCGAACTGCAAGTGAATCTTGGTATTGAGATAAGGAGCCGTTCCCTTTAACATCTCTGCAGTAATCCCATACAGAGGGTCCCCCGGTTGATGTAGTTGACCCGCTTCCCCCTGTGGTAACTGCAACCATTCCCCTTCAAACAATAACAATGGAGAAGGAGTTAACAATAAGCGCGCCAAGTTTCGACAGTCACGTGGACACATTGGTTTTGCCTGAAAAATCCATTGAATTTTCAGTCAAGCCGCCTGGGATTGTAATCCATAGTCCAAAACCATTTTTCGAGCTTGTTGTAAAAGCTTGCAGTCATGTGGCTGCCACAACCTGGTGCCTTGCACAGGGTCAATAATAATAGGGCAGGCCAAGGATGTAGCATGCCTATGCCCCTCTATGATGGCATCACGTATGCCATCGGAGCACCTGTCCCTCCTTGGTGCTGACGGTGTTGTAGCGATGGATAATGAGGGAGTCAGCTCCGGTGGGGCAGACGAGAGCGGAAGCTCCTCTGAATCCGTAATTTTTAAGTTCTCAAATTTCACTAGCAGTTCTTGGAACAACTCCTCCAGTGAAGGTCGATTTTTGCAAGCTGCTGCTGCACCTCTCATTGGCGAAGCATCCAGAGTGGATTTATTGCTGCCTGGCAGCGGCACAGATTCTGGCAGCACAGCTTTATCAAGATTTTCCGGCACGGGGGGTGGGGAGGGCAGCCCCCACTCCCCATCAGCACTCTGCTCCGATAGTCCCTCAGTTATTTCTGCTGCTGATTGCTTTATTGGAGAGGACATACCCCGAACTGGGGTGGGTGCAGGAACCGACGATAAAGATCGTGTCAGCCGCATTCCCGAGGTTTCAGGTTTCGTACTCGGTGGTCTGTCAGTCCCAGACGGTACTGACAAAGCTTGTTCTGCCACCATAGCCAGTTGCCGTTTCCATGGACGCCTCCGATCTCCTGTAGCAACTCAAATCCGGATGTCCTGCATCTCACCGCAATGCGTCACTTTTCCGCGTCTCACCGCGATTCCTCTGTTCCTGTGTCTCACTGCAATCTGTATCAATCAATCAATTTCCACGTCTCACCGCGATCTCTGTATCAATCAATCAATCTCCGCGTCTCACTGCGATTTCTCTATAAATCAATTTCCGCTTCTCACCGTGATCTCTGTATCAATCTCCGCGTCTCACCGCGATCTCTATCAATCAATCTCCGCGTCTCACCGCGATCTCGGTATCAATTTCCACGTCTCACTGCGATCTCTGTATCAAGCAAACTCTGCATCTCACCGCGATCTGTATCAATCAATCTCTGCATCTCACCGCGATCTATATATTCGGGTCTGTGCTCGGAGTCTCTCAGCGTCTCTCAGGTCTCTCAGCGTCTCTCAGCGTGTCCAGGTCTCAGCCTGTTTGGGCACCATTTGTTGCAGGAAGAACGGCCAAAAACACGACAGACACCAGTATGGTCAGATCATGCTCTCCCTTTATTACCCGAATAGCCTGACTTTTATAGCAAACTTAACAGGGGTGGATAGTGTCTCACACATGATTATTGGTCAAAAGCACTCAGACAAACAACTATAAGAAAACAACCCTACCTGCAAGAAAACAACCCCCTTGTGATTAGCAGTCATGTAGATCCCATCCTTGAAGTCAGCTGTTGGCAACAATATTTTTCTAAATTCCTCAATTGGGCGATGTGGGAACACTGTCATGGGAACTTCTCATAGTCATCCTGGTAGCTTGGTTTGCTCAGCTGCAGCAAGTCATGGGATCTTTGCTGTTTCAAAAATCCCTCAACAAGTTCTAACAATATCCTTCGAATGTGCCAATATGCACCCAAGGAGGCTTTTTTTAAAACGTCTTTGTTTTGGATATTACCCATTTCCTTGATTTCCCATTCCCTTTTATTTATTTATATTAGTTACTGCCCCTTCTTTCAATTTCCACACAAACCTTTTTACTGCAGGTTTTTACTATCTTTTCCTAATCTTCTTCCCAAATGTCCCAGTTCTCTGGGATTAAACTCTTCTTCCCACATACAAATTTTACTATTTCAGATGAGTCCCGTTCCAATCACAAATCCAAGGGACTTCGGGAAAACATCCGAAGCACTCAGCCTTCTGTCTTCTAGACAAACATTACCACCTTTTCCACAAAATTTACATTTCAACAGGACTGAATTTCAAACCGAATGCCAATTTTTCTCATGCACTTTGTTAGTAAGCCCATACAAAGCAAGGATTTACTCCTGTGTATCCGTCAATATGGGGGTTTAAAAAGGTATTGAGGCCTAAATAAATTCGCTCTCCCCCTTCTTAACAAATTCCCAGGGCTCAAGCCCGAACCACCAAAGAAATGACTCTCTCCGTTCTACTGCTTTGATAATCAGTCAGCCCCCTCCCCCTCTCCAGTACTTGGGAAACTGACCAAACACCACAGCAAATACACCAACACTTGTAAACTGTTAGTTACTTAGATAATGCTCCCGCCTTTTTTCTTGTCACACTCAAAGCATTTAAGAGCAAAAATAGGATCACAAGATACACCGCCAGGCCCATATATTTGGCACCACCAATCAAAACTTGGATAAAACAGCACTTCTTTTCGGTCTGTCTCACACTTCGTTCGTCTCTGGCCGCTCCCCTCACAGAGAATACTGATTCAAAGATCGAAGCCGAAATTCCTTTAAGTGGTATATTCTTTATTGCAGCGCTGGATGCACGGGGGATCTCTCCACCTATCGTGCATACCCAAAGCAGAAAGCAGTCTTGTTTCGAGATATACAGTCCATGTCTGGGGATTGTCCTTGCCTCCCCAATGCCTCCCCAATACCTCCTTAATCAATCCCCCCTTTTCTTTTCCCATGCAAATTCTTTTGCATCAGATACTTTCATTATTTACAGTAACACAACAAAGCAGGCATCTAAACAACATGCACACAAATATTCCTAATACTACTAATGCGATTAGAGCAATGAACACTTGTTTCAACCATTGAAAATTGGGCAACCAGGAGGTTAACTTATTCCATATTTCACTAAAACTCCACGAAAGATCATCTTTACTGATCTCATGTAGGATCATTGTCTGCTTCCATATTTCTTCCAGGTCGGTAGAGATCCTTCCACTCTGATCTACATACATACAACAACTTGTGTTTATTACTGTACAGACTCCCCCTTGAGTGGCCAGTAACAAGTCTAGGGTCATCCACTTTTGTAATACTACCTGTGATAAACTAGATATCTCTTCTTGTTGAGCCTTCATAGCATCCAGAATTTTGTTTTCTAACTTCTCTATAATTGCAGAAATATTAACTATTGCCTTTTCCAATTCACTCACTCCTAACCATGTGATAAACCATCACACAAGACTATGAAAAGGGGTGTGTCTCTCTACCATTGTATTGTTAATTTTTCATCTGATTCTCCGGATATGATTTCTCAAGTAACCTCGAGGCACTACATCATGTACTGTCATATTGGGGACTACCGCTCCAAGAGTGCAAGTTCCCTTCCAATTCTCAGGCAAGACCTTACAGGCTGTATCATTGCATAGCCAATACCACCCTTTTCCTTCTGGAACCGTCCAGCTGGTTGAATTTGCCCAGCCGCTAGTCGTACTAATATCAATTGTTCGATTACAAGATGTCTGATTTCCCACATAAGTAGTATCCGTATTTATACAATCCTATTTCCCCATACCCCTAGGTGGGTTACACCTTTGTACACATACATAGTAAGATTCCAACAGCACAAAGCTATTCACTTCTAGTTCCAAAACGTCTTAATATTTTCGACCCCAAGATGTGTTTTCCCACAAATTAGTCCAAGATAAGTTTGCAGGCAAGGGAATCCCGATTAACGATACACCCTTATTCCCATGCTGTGGCAGATGGGTGCATACCCAACAGTTCGTCTTATTAGTTACTTGAGAAATTGTTTGTATTAAGGTCAGGTGTAAGTTCTCATCCCAAGCTGCCCACCCCGAATCCGAGAACCGCACCCCTGCAATCATTAGGATCTGGAAAACCGTAATTTTGTTGGTCCAATTGGAGTGGTGGTCTATATCCTCGCCGGGACCTTCTTCACCCTTGAATTGTGGATCCAAGCTGCTTGCTTCTTAATCTTAATGGCGGTGTGTGTTGTCAGTAATACTTGGTATGGTTCCGTCCACTTTCCTTCCATTTTTCCTGTAGGGGTTGTCCTGAAAAAGTCTTTATATATATATAATCCCCGAGCTTAAAGGGGTGGATTGGTTGATCCAACCCTCTAGCCCTGGTCCCTAAAACAAATGTATGTACTTTATTTAATTGTTTAAATATTCTGATCCTAACTGCATTAGGTCCTCTCCACTAAATAGAAATTGCTATGGCCTTCCATATAAGATTTTGAAGGGACTCAAATTCCCTTTTATTCTAGGTTGAACTCTAATTCCAAGTAATGCTAAAGGGAGGGATTGAGGCCATGACAAATTAGCTTCTTATCCAATTTTAGCTATTTATTGTTTAATTAAATGGTTCATTTTTTCTACCTGTCCACTTGCCTGTGGTCTATAAGGAGCATGCAGTTGCCAATCTATCTTTAGAATCTTACTTATCTGTTCTACCACTTGTGCACAAAAATGTGAAACTCTATCAGAAGACATTGCTACTAGAATCCCAAAGCATGGTATTATTTCATTTAACAAGACTTTAACCACTTCTCTTGCTTTGTTTGTTCGACAGGGAAAGGCTTCAGGCCTTCCTGAAAACTTGTCAGTCAGAACCAGTAATAATGATATCCCCCTTTTCTAGGGAGTTCTGAAAAATCAATTTGCCACTGTTGCCCCGAATAATTTCCTTTACCGATTATTCCAAATTTTATTCTATTCTTGGTATTGGGGTTATTGTGTAAGCAAATGCTACATTGTTGAGTTACTTGTTTTATCATATCGTCCCACTAATGTCTGACTCAGGCTCTTATGCAGTGTGCCAGCTCCTCAATGCGTTTTATTGTGTTCTGTAAGAACTATGGGCCATGTCAAACCAGAGGGTATTATTTATGGCCCTCAAATCCTGAACTAGCCTATAGCTTTTTCATCTGCCTTTTTAATTGGCAATATGGGTGTATTGTATTCTGATTCGCATTCAATCAATACCAAGCCAAGGACATCTCAGCTTCTTGCTCTGTCCTGCCAACAGGCAGGCTGGGGGTGCAGTAAGAGCTGGGAGGGGACAGACCCAGGACAGGTGACCCAAACTAGCCAAAGGGGTATTCCATACCATCTGATGTCAGGCTAATACCATCTGATGTCAGGCTAAACAATACATAGGGGTGGCTAGCCAGGGGGAGGGGGCCGGACTGCTCAGGGTTAGGCTGGGCATCGGTCAGCGGGTGGTGAGCAATTGCATTGTGCATCACTTGTTTGTACACATTATTAGTAGTGGTACTATTATCATCATTGTATTATTATTATTATTATTATTATTATTATTATTATTATTATTTTGTCTTATTAAACTGTCTTCATCTCAACTCACGGGCTTCACTTTCCATTTCTCTCCCCCGTCCCAGAGAGGGAGGGGGAGGGTGAGCAAACGGCTGTGTGGTGTTTAGCTGCCGGCCGGGTTAAACCATGACAAATCTTTTACCCTAACATAATAATTCTGTGAAGGCATTAATGCTTGATTTAGAACTGAATATGTTGCCCCATATCAATAAGAAATTTCACTTCCATTCCTCCCCTAGCTTCATTATAACCAGTGGAGGATCCGCTAGGGTAGATTCCCCAAGTCCCCATTATTCCTGTTGAAATCAGGGGTCGATTACCCTAGGAAAAGGCTAGTCAATTTGTCCTCCGAAGCCAGGTCCAAACCGTTTTGTTTTATTTATTTATTTATTTATTTATTTATTTTCATTACATTTAAGAGTTGGTCCAAAAATTCCATAGGGGTTTCTTTTAGACCTTGTTGGAAGCACATTCTCAATTCCCAATTCATCCAGGTTTTAGTATTTACTTAACCGTTCATAATTTTCAGGATGATTCGGGTCTTAGTGGGGGTCGGTCAGGGGAATGCAATTGTCCACAGTTCCCTGAGCGGTCCCATCGGCAATCTGAGCTCGCACATGAACTCAGGTTGTTTTAAGAGTTAACTGCTTTTCTGTTTCTGTGACAACTCTCTCAGACCTATTGTGGTCCCTTTGCCCTAAAGGGCTAACACCCGTGATTTTAAGATCTCTGCCTCGGGCAGAGGCAGAACTATTAACATTCCTACATCCTCTTTCCCTGCTCATTCAACTTCAAACACCTTTAACACTTTCAACAACCCTTTTAACACTTCCTTTATCTTTCTCCAGCCTGTACTTCTCTAATGCCAACATCAAAGGCTCAGTCAGGGGCCAACTTAATTCCGTACCTTTTCCCACCAAGATGCTAAAACATCAGTATACAACATTTCATCCTGTTCTGCTTCTCAAAAAACAACATTAACTGTAGCAAAATATTATAGTTTAAAGTTCCATTTAGGGGCCACTTTTCTCCACATTCCAGCTTATAAAGCGGCCACCACTGATTACGATATTTTATCAATGTTTTCCTGTTCACACTTCCACCGGCAGATCCTCCAATATCCTTCCAGTGACTTAAAACACATCCTAACACACTTTTCTTTAAAATTTCACTGCTTGTTTGCCCCCCCATTTTCCAGTTTACACTTTCAGAATACACATATTACTTACAAAAGCGTATCACAAAACGTATCACTCACAAAAATACGGGCACGCAATATCTTTCAGTAGAGATGTCACAAAACTACTATTACCAGCAATATTGCTAAAATCACAATAACAATAGTCAGAGTCAAATTCCACATGCGATAAGTCAGAAAACCAAACTGTGTAACACCGTAACGATATCTCTCTTATAACAATGCCACGAACCTACTATTACCACCAGAAAAATAGCCAAAATCACAGTAACAATAACCAAAGTTAAATACCATACTCCATGAGTCAGAAAACTGAAATAGACAACACAATTCCAGATGGACCTTAAAGCGAGCTCTTTCCTTAAGGTCCCCAAATATACTTATGGTGCTTACCACAAAGTATATACCAAACACTGCCTCGCAGAAGATCACCTTCTGACTTACAGACAGTTCCAGATACAGATGGACCCCAAGGTCCCCAGATAAACTTGTGGTACTAACCACAAAGTATATACCAAATACTGTCCTGCAGAAGTCACCTTCCGACTTACTGGACAGTCCCAGATGACCGGTCTACCAGAAAACCAAACCAGAATAAAGAATATACTCACTTACAATGATGGGGCCCTGGTCTGCCTCCGCAGTGATCCGGTGAGTCGAGGAGTCCCTCCGGGAAATCCCGGGGGTACCCTAGGGAGTCCTGTTCCCAGCGGGTCCTGCGGTCCGGCAGAGAGGTTGTCCCATCTGGGGTGCCAGATTGATTCAAAGATCGAAGCCGAAATTCCTTTAAGTGGTATATTCTTTATTGCAGCGCTGGATGCACGGGGGATCTCTCCACCTATCGTGCATACCCAAAGCAGAAAGCAGTCTTGTTTCGAGATATACAGTCCATGTCTGGGGATTGTCCTTGCCTCCCCAATGCCTCCCCAATACCTCCTTAATCAATACGGAACCGCAGATCGGAACTCCGCACTCGCTTCGCAGAGACACTGCGTCTCACTCACACAGCACAATCATGCAATCACACAAAGAGGCCTCTAGCACATCTCATTCATACCACAAGAATATAATTTAGAATGATAACCAACCAAACAAGTATTGTCTCTGACTGCGTTCTTCGTGGAGTGACTCATTCCACTTTGTTTCAAACCCTTACACTTACACAAATACTTTCAACACAAAATACCTGGACATTTAAGAATAACACATACAATTATTAACACTCCAGTTAGTATCCCTCCAGCAGCTGGAAACAAACCGTTTGTCCGCAGCTTCAGGAGGTCTTTGTCTGCTCCTGCGGTGAGCAGCTGAGTGTGGAGTCCCCTCCGAGCAAAACACTCAGGGTGTACCTAGGGGCGTCCGCTCCGCAGCCAATCCCGCAGCCGAGCAGAGTGTCTCCTGCCTGGCTCACCAAAATGACTCACAGAAAGCTGACTCCACAATCAGTAAGATTGTAAAGTAGGTATGTTTACTCAGTTCTGGGCGGCACGGGGCGGGTAGTCCCACCAAAGTCGTACACGCCTAACGTGGCAACTTGCTTTGGTTATATCCAGCAAATTTCTAATTCCATGTTTCAGCTGCAGCATACTTGCTCTCTTCCGGATCCACAGGTATTCTACCATTAACATTAATGTTCAAAGCCTGACAGACCCAGTCCTCCGTGGACCCAAATATCGGCCAAAATACATGGGGTCTTAAGGGTTCTTTTGGGCATTCTATCATATAATACTGGACTCTTTCATTTTCTGGGGCCCCTATCATTCCAATTTCTAATCATTATTCCTAATGGACTTTCTGGTGGTATGTCTGGTAATTTGCTCCCTTTCTTCTGCTCCTTGGTCTTCGATTCTGTCTGACCCATCTAGGAATTTTACTATGGCAATTCCCACAGCCCTTGGTTACCTTAGTAAGAGTGTCTTGCAGGGGGTTTAGGACCTATCACCCACCCACGAATCCTATAGGAATTGCTTCGGTCCTTCACTGGCCAAGTCCCTAGCGGGAGATTGGAACCACGGTTAGAAGACCTCCACACTTGCTTCGGAACTAAGTTCCATCTCAGTCACACTCTTACACACGCAGGCAACGGAATCCCACCCAACCGAATGGTATACTCCTTAAACACTTAAACACTTACGACTCCGTCGTTTTCGTTCGGGGTCTGCTATAGACCGCCGAACCAGGATGAGGAGACGGATGAGGAATTCTACAGGCAGCTGACAGAGGTTGCAAAATCATCAGCTCTTGTACTCGTGGGGGACTTCAACTTCCCTGACATATCCTGGAAGCACAACACAGCCCAGAGAAAGCAGTCTAGGAGGTTTCTGGAGAGCGTGGAAGATAGCTTCCTGATGCAGCTGGTTAGTGAACCTACCAGGGGTGGTGCCCCGCTGGACCTTCTCTTCACAAACAGAGAAGGACTGGTGGAGGACGTGATCGTCGGGAGCTGTCTTGGGCAGAGTGACCACGCAATGGTGGAGTTCACTATTCTTGGCGAGGCCAGGAAGGGGACCAGTAAAACCGCTGTATTGGACTTCCGGAGGGCTGACTTTGAGCTGCTCAGGACACTAGTTGGTGGAGTCCCTTGGGAGGTGGTTCTGAAGGGCAGAGGGGTCCAGGAAGGCTGGGCGCTCTTCAAGAGGGAAGTCTTAATGGCGCAGGAACGGTCTGTCCCCACGTGCCCAAAGACAAGCTGGCGGGGAAGAAGACCGGCCTGGCTCAACAGAGAATTGTGGCTTGATCTTAGGAGGAAAAAGAGGGTTTATAAGCTTTGGAAAAGTGGGCAGGCCACTAAGGAGGACTTTAAAGAAGTAGCGAGGCTGTGCAGGGACAAAATTAGGAAGGCCAAAGCTCATCTGGAGCTCAATCTGGCTACTGCCGTTAAAGATAACAAAAAACGTTTCTATAAATACATCAACACAAAAAGGAGGACTAAGGAGAATCTCCATCCTTTACTGGATGCGGGGGGAAACTTAGTTACAAGAGATGAGGAAAAGGCGGAGGTGCTCAATGCCTTCTTTGCCTCAGTCTTTAGCGGCAATACCGGATGTTCTCTGGATACTCAGTACCCTGAGCTGGTGGAAGGGGATGGGGAACAGGATGTGGCCCTCATTATCCATGAAGAACTGGTTGGTGACCTGCTACGGCACTTAGATGTGCACAAGTCGATGGGGCCGGATGGGATCCACCCAAGGGTACTGAGGGAACTGACAGAGGAGCTGGCCAAGCCACTGTCCATCATTTATCAACAGTCCTGGCTATCAGGGGAGGTCCCAATCGACTGGCGGCTAGCAAACGTGACGCCCATCTACAAGAAGGGCCGGAGGGCAGACCCGGGAAACTACAGGCCTGTCAGTTTGACCTCAGTGCCAGGGAAGCTCATGGAGCAGATCCTCCTGAGAGTCATCACGCAACACTTGCAGGGGAAGCAGGCGATCAGGCCCAGTCAGCATGGGTTTATGAAAGGCAGGTCATGCCTGACGAACCTGATCTCCTTCTATGACAAAGTGACGCGCTGGGTGGATGAGGGAAAGGCTGTGGATGTGGTCTACCTTGACTTCAGCAAGGCTTTTGACACCGTCTCCCACAGCATTCTCCTCAAGAAACTGGCTGCTCTTGGCTTGGACTGGCGCACGCTTCGTTGGGTTAGAAACTGGCTGGATAGCCGGGCCCAAAGAGTCGTGGTGAATGGAGCCAAGTCCAGTTGGAGGCCAGTCACTAGTGGCGTCCCCCAGGGCTCGGTGCTGGGGCCGGTCCTCTTTAATATCTTCATCGATGATCTGGACGAGGGCATTGAGTGCACCCTCAGTAAGTTCGCAGATGACACCAAGTTAGGTGCGTGTGTCGATCTGCTTGAGGGTAGGAAAGCTCTGCAGGAGGATCTGGATAGGCTGCACCGATGGGCTGAGGTCAACTGCATGAAGTTTAACAAGGCCAAGTGCCGGGTCCTGCACCTGGGGCGCAATAACCCCAAGCAGAGGTACAGGCTGGGAGAGGAATGGTTGGAAAGCTGCCAGGCAGAGAAGGACCTGGGAGTGATGGTGGATAGTCGGCTGAATATGAGCCAGCAGTGTGCTCAGGTGGCCAAGAAGGCCAACGGCATCCTGGCTTGTATCAGGAACAGTGTGACCAGCAGGGCTAGGGAGGTGATCGTCCCCCTGTACTCGGCTCTGGTGAGGCCGCACCTCAAGTACTGTGTTCAGTTTTGGGCCCCTCGCTACAAGAAGGACATCGAGGTGCTTGAGCGGGTCCAGAGAAGGGCGACAAAGCTGGTGAGGGGCCTGTAGAACAAGTCCTACGAGGAGCGGCTGAGGGAGCTGGGCTTGTCCAGCCTGGAGAAAAGGAGGCTCAGGGGTGACCTTATCGCTCTCTATAGGTACCTCAAGGGAGGCTGTAGCGAGGTGGGGGTTGGTTTGTTCTCCCACGTGCCTGGTGACAGGATGAGGGGGAATGGGCTTAAGTTGCACCAGGGGAGTTTTAGGTTCGATGTTAGGAAGAACTTCTTTACTGAAAGGGTTGTGAGGCATTGGAACAGGCTGCCCAGGGAAGTGGTGGAGTCCCCATCCCTGGAAGTCTTCAAAAGACGTTTAGATGTAGAGCTTAGGGATATGGTTTAGTGGGGACTGCTAGCGTTAGGTCAGAGGTTGGACTCGATGATCTTGAGGTCTCTTCCAACCTAGAAATTCTGTGATTCTGTGAAAATACATACAATATGCAAATATTACAATATACAAAATGTCAACACAAAATACATACATAAAAACACATACAATTATTAACACTCCAGTTAGTATCCCTCCAGCAGCCGAAAACATACCGTTTGTCTGCAGTTTCAGGAGATCTTTGTCTGCTCCTGCGGTGAGCAGCTGAGTGTGGAGTCCCCTGCGAGCAAAACACTCAGGGTGCACCTAGGGGTGTCCACGCTGCAGCCGATCCCACAGCCGAGCAGAGTGTCTCCTGCCTGGCTCACCAAAATGACTCACAGAAAGCTGACTCCACAATCAGTAAGATTGTAAAGTAGGTATGTTTACTCAGTTCTGGGCGGCACGGGGCAGGTAGTCCCACCAAAGTCATGCACTCCTAATGTGGCAAATTGCTTTAGTAAAGAGTTACATATACATGAACATTCCTATACATATGCATAACCTGTCCCTTTGTGAACAGTCCTCCTTATCTCAGACCCCTTGATTAAAGTCTGAACCATGAGGTTGTTTTTGATCTGGTTCTCGGGGTCCGAGAGGCTCCTGTTATCTGGAGGTATAAGTGCAGCACAGGCACAAATGTAGCACATATTCATTCTTAATCAATTGCTCTCTAATTTCTAATTCCAATGTTTCAGCTTGCTCTTTTCCGGATCCATGGGTATTCTACTATTAATGTTCAAAGCCTGACAGACCCCGTCCTCCGTGGATCAAAATACATGGGGTCTTAAGGGTTCTTTTGGTCATTCTATCATAAAGAGTAAATTGAAAATGATTCAGTATTTTAATTTTCTGGGGCCCCTATTGTTCCAATTTCTAATCATTCATAATGGACTTTTTGGTCATATATCTGGTAATTTGCTCCCTTTCTGGTCCTTGGTCTTCGATTTTATCTGACCCATCCGGGAATTTTACTAGTGGCAATTCCCACAGCCCTTGGTTGCCCCCAGTGAGAGTGTCTTGCAGGGGGTTTAGGACCTATCACCCACCCACGTATCCCTCTCTTCACCAGCCCAGCCCCCCCTGACAGGAGATTAGAACCGGTGAGAAAACAAAAAGACCTCCACGCTGACTTTAGAAGTCTCAGTTACACTCTCACACACAAAAACTGGCAACTGCACCTTTACCCAACTGGACAGTATCTTACGAATCAGTCGTCTTCATCCAGAATCCAACTGGACGGTATCCACAAGCATCTCTGCTGTCTTCGTCTGGGATCGAACCAGACGGTATCCACAAACGACTGTCGTCTTCGTCCGGTTCGATTCCGGACACCGGAATCCTACCGAACGGTATCCAAACGACCCTGTCGTCTTCATCCGGATCTTCGCGCGCAGAATTACGGGCAAAAAACAGCCGGCAAGGGAGCTCAAAAAAAATCAAATTCTTTGCTTACCTTTATTCAGGTTCAGGATGGCATTAGTCCCGATCCGATTCAAACAGGAGCCACCAAATGGTGGGGCGCCTCTCCTAGATTAAATCAGAATTCAGGAACTATAGCCATCCCGGACGAGCCCCCAAATTGTTATAAATGGCTCAGGATTCAAATTAGGATTAAATAAAAAAAATAGTATTAAAAGAATATAAAGGAATAGAGGTAAGCAAACAGCGCTGGGTGCACCGGGAGTCTCCGCTCCACCAGGACGCACACCAGTTACATCAAGCAGCTGATTTTTATGCTCCTAGACTAATACATATTCATTACTACTTCTAAAAAAAATAGATTATTAAAATTAGCTTCCGGGGTCCAGTCCCTCCTACTGGAGCATGCGCAGTCTCCTCTGGGGTCTCTTCTGGGGGTCTCTAGGGGTCTTTCATGCTGAAGGCTCGTAGTCTTCCTCTCCCCCTTTGTACTTACTGGGCACCATACCAAGTTTATAGAACATCCTCTTCAAGTCTTGTCTCCCAGCTGTCCTTCAGCTTCTTTCTCCTTCCTCTTTATCTCTCGGCTCCCCCTAACCAGATACCAAAGATCCACATAGTATCCCATAACAGTCACTAGTTGTTATCAGTTGTTCTTAAAATCCCAGACACACGAGTAATTAAAACATTATTCCCCAGCCATTCATAAAGAATTGTTCTTTATGGACACGAATTGTTAAAACATTCCTCACAGGACCCTCCCCTGTTTCCCCATTGACTGGGTAATCTAGGTTCACAATCTATCTGATGCTTCACAAACAATGCACGGCCTTCTATTGCCAGCCTGTTACATTTCAAATTTCTGTTGACATTTTTACTGCTTGAAGTGGTAATGTTTCTTCACTTATCTGACTTGACACCATGATTTTCACCTAATTGCTCTAAGGAGTCTGGTTGTCTGCATTTTACAAGGTTGTCTACTAAGTTTTCTTATCACTGCAAGCATATCTCAATACCACATTCCTTACCTTTAAGCAATGTAACCCTGCAAAAACAACATTTTTATTCCCACAGGACAGGCCACCCAGCACACACATTCCCTGCCTACAGTTGCTTCTCACCCACACTGGCTCTTACCTTCCAGCAAGGATCCCTGCTTGTTCTAAACCATTTCCCTACCGCCATTAATTCAAAGGGCAAAGGGCCATCCCTTCCTATCGATAGCCCCCCCCAGAACTGCTGCATCAGCCCTTGGGGCTTCAGGGACAGGGCACTGCCTGGAGGTGTGGAAGATGACCCACCATGCTGCACAACACATGCGAGAGAAGGCAGCACCTCAGCTCCTTTGGCTCAGAGGAGACAACCCAGCATGGCAATAGGGGGCTGGCAAAATTGCCAAGTTCTTATCTTCTAGCAACAGTTCCTAACGACCTGGTAGAAAGCCCTTTAAATGGGAGAGCTTGCCTGATACGAAGTGGGGGGGAGAGAGCCTCCCAGGTATGAGGCTTGGGGACAAAAACAAGACTAATCTGGCTGAATCAGACCATCTGAGAGAAACATGGGTACACTCTGAAGGAATACTCTTCCCTCTAAAAGCTATATCAGCCATGAGGAGGTAAGCAGATGTAGGAAACAGATGCCCAACTCACCTGCAAGCATGAGGACAAACACACCTTAACAGAGCCAAGGGGATACCCAGGCTCCTGGGCTTCCCTGGGTATCCCCAAATACTCAGAATCAGTAACAGAGTGAAAGCTTCAATTAGCTATTCCAAGGAGACCTCTTTCTGCTGTCTGACCTCTTAGTACAGTAGAAAATGAGTTGGTGAGCAAGGAGATCTATAGGACAAGCCCAGGTGTGAGGAGCAGCAGGAAGAATCGAGTGGGAAAATCTGTCTCAGGAGGTCAGGGAACAGCCCAGAGATTTTGGGGGCCTCAACAGATTTTAACCAGAGTGTTATGAAAATTGCCTCTAACTTGCTTCAGTGACCAGAACTGTCAGAACCTTGTCCTGTCTTCTTTGGGAGCTTCCCAGAGAAATACTGAAGCCAAGGAGAGCAACTTCAAGAGAGTTCAGCCATGCAACCTGAAGCATCTGAGAAAGACCCTGTGTACGCACAGCTACTTAAAAGCAGAAGCTTCAGTGTTCCTTGGCCACATGGGAAATAGGCAGGCTCAGTTCATTTACATTGGGTTAACCCCCACATCGCATGTCCTCAAAATAATTTCAAAACAAATCTCCTACCTGGGGGAAAAAGCAAAACTCCATTCAATTCATCTAGAGCGTACAAGGACAACCAGGATTCAATTCTAGAGCGTACAAGGACAACCAGGAGGAGAGCTGCTGAGACAAGCAAATCCTGTTGTCTTTACCCCAAACTCACAGGGTAATTGGGACTGTCTAACAGAGGAAAAGGTAATCTTTTCGATATAGTAAACAGTGGTTGACAGACCAGAAAGCTTTGCATGAACGCCTTTTAAAAACAGCCCTGAGCTTTAGGGCATGAATGTCAAATTTCTGTGTCTACTAGGAGTATACACAGAGTAGTGAAGTTGCCTACGTGAGCTGCTCCAACCAGAAGAGATGGTGTTTGCTGACACCAACCTGGGAGGAGACAGGCTTTCCTTCCCAACCACCAAGCAAGTCTTGCCACAGCACAGACGGTGACTAGGTTGCTGTGGGAAAGTCTGGCAGGAGAGTAAAGAGAGCACAGCTCCATCTGGGAACACCTGAAGCAGCAAAGCTTATATATGAAGCCTTCTGTGAAGAGCAACGACGGTGTGCCCAAGAGGGATAGACACCACTTGACCATGGTAGTTGTCTGGGACATCAACTGCAGGATTAAGTTTAGCAAAATGGAAACCTTGCCCACAGGAAGTCAGGGTCATCTTGCTAGGGAATCACAAGATGCCCTAACAAACTCTACACTCACAATAACATCATTCAGATCAAGCTTGAAACCTACCTAAGATCACAAGGTCTTACCTGCACCCAGCATCAGATGTCTTCAAGACATGGTCTTGTGGGACTTTTCCCAATTCTAGCTGTCCTAGGCTCTCAGACCTAGGGTTCTGCACAAACCATCTTGAGTGCAATACAGGGGACAGTGACACCTCTTAGTGCCCCCAGTCAGAAGGCTGCTTCCCCAGATTGCAAGATGAGGATGGAGAGATAAATGATGGCAGAGCACAGAAATTTCAGAAGATAAGACAGTTCTGTTGCTACAACTTCATGGTTTGTGGGAAAAGAAAATTCAAAGTGAGAAATATCCTGCAGAAGACTTGTCAGAAAAGTTTAATTTTGAAATAACTGGAGATACATGGGGTGACATAAGCTCAGGGAGACTGCCTGGCTGGAAAGATGACCAAGGGACTGACTTGTCTGCTTTGCTTTTATTCAACAGTCCCATGTAACAAGCACTTTTCGTCTTTTCGTGTAACATTTCAACTCTCATGTGCCTGGCTTTTTTTTTTTTTTTTTTTTTTTTTTGAACTGCAAAGCAACATGTGCCCATGGTCATTCTCACCTCACAGAGCAGGTAGGCGAGAAGTGTGCAGACTGTTTTATCAGCTTGCTCTGGAAACGTATTCTGGGGTTGATGCCTGAGCTCAAATGAGCTTGTCTTACACCAGGAATTGAGGTCGGCGAGGGTCCTCTGTCCTTGTGCTAACTAGCTTTACCCTTAACAAAGAGCAAGAAGCGCACAAACCAGTGTCACTGTGTTGGGTCTGTCTGGGCTGGAGTCACCTTTCCCTGCAGCAGCCCACACAGTGCTGTGCTCTGCACTCATAGCTGGAACAGCACTGGTATCACTCCAGTGTTGTGTCTATTGCTACATAGTGCTGGCACAGCATCAGGACTCCCTCCAAGCCCCCAAGAGCCAGCAGGCTGGGGGTGGGTGAGTGATGGGGAGGGGACATCGCCAGGGCAGCTGACCTAACCCAACCAAAGGGATGTTCCATAACACGCGATGTCACACTCAGCAATAAAAAGGGAGGCTCTCATGGGGGAAAGGGCTGTTCCTCCTGAACAATCACTACATGTTTTGAGGCCCTGCTTCCCAGGACGTGGCCGAACACCACTCATTGATGGGAAGTAGAGAATAATTTTTTCCCTTCTCTCTGTGCTTCCGCGCGGACTTTTTGTTTCTTTTGTTTCTTTTTTCTCCCCATTCCCTTTCCCTTTAATTAAACCTTTCTCATCTCAAACCTCGAGTTCTCTGTGTTGTATTTTCTCCCCCTTCCTCTTTGAGGAGAGGGGGAGCGAGAGAGCGGTTGTGGTGGAGCTCGGCTGCCCACCTGAGTAAAACTACCACAGTCTTTTTTGGCGCCCAACTTGACACTCGAGGGTTGAGATAACAACAGAAATGGTTGAAGTATTTACAGCTAACATACTGGTAGTCACAACGTTTGGTTTTCTGTTAATATTTTTCTGCATGACTATGTTGTATGTAGTCCGTTCTCTGTTCTCTTTTTTCCTTTACATCCGATCGGAGAAAGTGTTGAAGTCTGTGCTTGGTTTCTTTATCATGTTGTGCTGTAACATGCTGGCCTTCAGTTTTGTCTGGTACTCAGGCCCTGCATTGTTATCTTCCTGGTCTCCTGGAGATTATCTTTTTGGAAATATTAAGAATTACAGCACCTTCTTTTTTTCCCCTAGCAGTCAATCTGTGAATAATATCGGGGGTGGTGCCTTCTTCTTTTCTCCCTGTGGGCTAATTACAGCAGCCTTTGAGTATTTTGGATACCCTTGGTCGGATATTATCCTCCTATTACTAATTCTAGTGTTTGTCTTCCTCCCTAAGGTAAAGCAGTTTATTAAGAATATTATCCAAGGACCTGTCCCCAGACAAAGTAGTTGTGGGGGGCAAGGTGTGTGGGGGGATTTGGGCAGGTACCTGTCATGGTTTTCTCCTCCGATGGTTCTTAACTTCACCCCTGAACAAGAACAAAATCCAAGAAAACTGGTAGAATGTTTGAAAGACACATGCCCTGACCCTGGCAATACTAGAGAACTCCACCAGCTTTCTGCACTCTGCTGGGGTCTGGCTTACGCCTATCAAATGTCAATTAACATTGCCCAGCACCCTCAAGGGGATAGGGAAGTTCCTGAATTTGATGATGAGATAGCACACACTATGACCACCCCAGAGGACCAACTATCCATGGTATCAGTCGCCCCTATAGTAAAGGCAAAACAATGGAAATGGAAATCAGGTCATTTAGTAAGGGAAGAAGCTCCTCCTAAGGATGAGGGAAAGGCAGGCAGCTCTAAAGCAGCATCATCACAGCAACATCAGGGAGAAGAGACCGAAATCATAGATGAATCAGAAACTACTCGATCTCTGTCCTTGAGTGAGCTGCGAGAAATATGAAAGGATTTCAGTCATCATCCAGGTGAGCACATCCCCACCTGGCTGCTTCGATGCTGGGACACTGGGGCCAATAGCCAACAGCTAGAAGGCAATGAAGCCAAGCAGCTGGGATCCCTCTCTAGAGAAAGGCTGATTGATAGAGTAATTGGGAGAGAGGCACAAGTTCTCATCCTCTGGAGGTGACTCCTAACAGCTGTGAAAGAAAGGTATCCCCACAAGGAAGATGTTGTATACCAAGTAGGCAAGTGGACCACTATGGATAAGGGTCTCCAGCACCTGCGGGAATTAGCTGTGCCAGAGATGATTTATAGTGATTTGAACAATGCCCAGACACCTAAAGACCCCGATGAAGTCCAATGCACAACATCCATGTGGCGGAAGTTTGTACAGGCTGCACCCTCATCACATGCCAGCACACTGTAAGCAATGGATTGGGAGGAGGGGATGTGGATAACGTGTCCAACCAACTTCATAAATATGAAGAAAATCTCTCTGCCCCAATACGGTACTGCATTTCAGCTGTGGAGAGACTGTCCCAACGGTTAGAAGAACACATAGCTTCCTCCTCATCTAGATGGAAGAATCTTTCGGCCATCAAGCGCCAGCATTCTCCAGCTCAAGCAAGGGAGAATCCGGGACGCACACCGCGGGGTACCATGTGGTTTTATTTACGTGACCATGGGGAAGATATGAGGAAGTGGGACGGTGAACCGACCTCGGCCCTAGCTGCTCGGGTACATGAGCTGCGGAAAGACACAGCAGCAACAAAAGGGGTCCCTAGGAGGATTGCTGCCCCAGTTTCTGTTGGGCAGTCCCCCAGAGGCAGTAGAAGGGCTAGTATTACTCCTGACCCTGATGAAGAGACCTCTGCTTCACATTTGGAAGAATTAATTGATAGATACTACAACCAGGACTAGTGGGGCCCTGCCTCTGGCCAGGTAGAGGAGAGGGACAACCGGATTTATTGGACTGGGTGGATTCGATGGCCTGGCACACCGGAACCGCAGAACTATAAAGCTTTAGTGGACACAGGCGCACAGTGTACCCTAATGCCATCAGACCACCAAAGGGCAGAACTCATCTCTATCTCTGGAGTGACAGGGGGATCCCAAGAGTTAACTGTATTGGAAGCTGAAGTGAGTCTAACTGGGAATGAGTGGCAAAAACACCCCATAGTGACTGGCCCAGAGGCTCCGTGCATCCTTGGCACAGACTACCTCAAGAAAGGGTACTTCAAGGATACAAAAGGGTACCGATGGGCTTTTGGCATAGCTGCCTTGAGCACAGAGAAGATTAAGCAGCTGTCTACCCTGCCTGGTCTCTCACAAGACCCTTCTGCTGTAGGATTGCTGAGGATTGAAGAACAACTGTGCACCGGCGGCAATATTGCACCGAGACTCCCTGACTCCTATCCATGAGTTAGTTCATCATCTGGAGAGCCAAGGAGCAATCGGCAAGACTCATTCACCTTTTAACAGTCCTATACGGCCAGCGCGAAAGTCTAATGGCGAGTGGAGGCTAACGGTGGACTATCGGGGCATGAATGAAGTCATGCCACCACCGAGTGCTGCATTGCCAGACATGCTAGAACTCCAGTACGAACATTTAAAGGTATAGGCTCCGAGAAATTCAGAGCACATGCTCAGTGAGTGGTGGTTGCACCTTGGAGGCGGGTAGCTTTTGGGATGGAGGTGTGTTTTGGTATTATAACGAGTAAGACTTCACTAGAGTACAGCATTTTGTCAAAAACATGACAGGTCTTTGGCTTAGGGTATCAAAAGTGCAGCTTATTGGTCTTGGTGTGCACAAGAACAATCGAGTCCCCCCCCCCTCTTGTCACAGAGCCTAGCTGTTTTTCAATGATTAGGACTAATATTAAAGAAATACAAATATTAAAGAAATACAAATGCATTTCAATACCTAGCTAATTCATTAAACTGTTTTTGTCAAGATCCTAGCAAATTTACGCTACCAGCAGCCTTTGCAAGCAGACTGGTGCTTCTCAAGCCAGTTTCTGAACAACAATTAAAAACATCAGTTAATCCATTGCCATCTGTCTTTAGCTACCATTAGCCATGAAGATGGACCTAACAGTCAATTAGTGTACTAATTGACTGTTGAATGTTCTAATTGACTAATAGCACCACATAACTGGCAATTAGTGTGGCCAGGGCTATATACTGCCGTGCTAATTAACAGATCACTAGCTCTCCCACGTGTACACAGACCTTTTCAGTCTCTTTAAACTTAAGTTCAAGTAGGCTTTGGACCATCAACCAGGCAAGTTTTAACCCAGCGCTCTCAATCCAAATACAATTAAAATACTTAGACTGTTCCTTGCACACTAATTGCTTCCCACTCCCCACCCCCATTCCCTTTAACAAGTACCTTAGAAGATTTTTTTTTTTATTCCTCTCCCCCTCCTAAGACAACTTACTGCTATTAACACATGCACATTTCGGAAAAAAAATCTACTCAATACTCTTCCACAGGACATCAGAATAACAATGTCTTTTCTCCACAATTAACAAGCATGGCTGCTGTCTGTCCACTAATTTTGGTTTTAAGCATATTTACAAAAAACAGGAGACAAAAGAAGTCTTGCAACTTCACTAAGTCAGACTCTAAGCCCTTTAAAACAAAACAAAAAAACCCCACCACCCTCACTTCATAGGATGAAACATACTATATGCTGAGGAGCACTTGAACATTCAACAAAGACTGTTTCGGCACTCTGATTAAAGGCAAAATTCTCATCTCCAAAATCAAAGTTTGTTTAGGTACTCTGTCAAATCTCTTCCCACAGAAGTTGTAGGCTTTCTATTATCAATTCATTTATTTTTAAGTCTGCTTCTCCTTGTGGGCAAGTAACAGTCTCTTCCATGCAGTGGCAGGCTACAGGCCAAGTTGTGTCAGTTCTTCAGTCTTGACCTCAAGTTACTTCTAAAGGGACTACACCAAGTCCCAGCTTTGAGAATAACAGAGGTGCAAAACCAGACTTGTATTCCCACTAGCTCAATTTCCCTGCACTCCAATCATTCTTTCAGTACTGTAACAAAGATAAAAACTGGTTTTCTTCTTAACTAGCAGATACGTATCAAGAGTGCTCGTACACTGGTGAGAGTGCTTTTAAGACCACTTATCTCTGCTGAAACTGAGCATCACCCACTTCCATTTTTTCAGTTCCACCGCTTTTCCAGTTCTACTAAACATCAGTGTTTCTCAGCCCTGGCTCTTTGCCCATTTTAATTTCATGCATCCTCATGCAAACCTCAAAGTCTGAGCATTGCTAACAGCTGTGGTTTTTCCTCCAATTGGAGGCTCAGACTTCTGAAGCTGTAAAAGAAGAGAGAGCATACTGGTCTAGAAGGGGATTATTGCTCTTAAATTAGCATTATCATTTCCAAGGCTCAACTACAAAAAGATGAGATAAAGCTTATATTGGCTATGGATGTACACCTCAGTGTTGTACGTGCATCTTTTTTGCAGATTTGGATCCTGTTAGGTACATCCAGTCTGGAGGGCGGATGCTTTGCAGAACAACCACAGCCCTCAGGCCCAGCTTCCTCTGCTCTCAGCCTGCCACAGTGCTCTGCAGTCCTCCCGCACTTCTGCAGCTGCTTCACTCCTCAAACGCATGGCAGTGCTCTCCCGCAGTCCTCATGAAAAACTGTTTTGTTTGTTCCCCACTACAAATCTAGTAGTTTTGGATCCTCTGCTACTGAAGGCAATGCTATTTGCTATGCAGACTGCTTACCAAAAGATATTGCAACTAATTCTCAAGTCCTTTCTCCACTCTTAGGCATCAGTCTGGGTAGTAGAACTCCGTGGAGCCCTTACCCTACTACACTGGCAGCAAAGCCCAGCCTGAGCTTCACCTGCCTTTATTAACTCTGGAACCAAACAAGCAAGGAAGCACAATACAGGCACACAACACAATTAAATCCTCAGGTACACATCTTGACTCAGGTCTGTAAGAAACTTCACTAGAACCTGTACCCGAGCTAACATCTCTAATAGTGCAATCTTTCTCTGCATGGGCTTACTCAAATTGTTAGCAGCTCTCAAATCTTGACGCTGCCCGCTGTTTTATGGCAAGATACATTTTGCCCTTCTCAGGGCTTCAGCAGGACAGAGTCCTGCTTTTCCCCTGAAAAGCCTGCCTCTCCTGCCTGAGGCTCACCCCCCCCCCCCCCCATCCTTTTAACCACAGCCTCCAGTGATTTCACTGGAAAAGTACAAACACCCAGCTGTTAAAGCCCTGGGGAGTCTATGCAGAATGTCCCCCACCCATATATCTCAATAGGTTAAACACCTATTTTCTCCCCTCATTTTCACTCTGTGAATCCTACAGATCAACTTTTCAAGGACAAGCAACACAGAGACAGGACTTCTGAAGTGTTTCCAAATTCATTATGCATTAGTTTTGTTTCAAACGAATTAATGAATCTAGACAACCTAAGCTTAGCTACAATACTACTCCCTGTCAAACTGTCTTGTGTATTTGAGGACTTTGGAGCATAAGAAGCAACCCTGAGGAGCCTGGGATTCCCTGCTCCAGAACACAGCTCTGAAACTTGAAGTGCCTCTACTCCACCTTCCTTGTTTGAGATCCTCCCGTTTCCCTGCCTAGTTACTCCTTGTCCAAAGGTGACCAACTACCTAGACAACTCCTCTCGAGGATTAAATAAGAACTGATAGACAGCACCCACCCTGTCATCCACAGATAGAACTACAACTACTGCTGACAACTGAAGTTCAATAGTCTATGCTTGGTGCCACAATAGTTGCTCTTGGAATTTTACTTCAAAATGAAAAGGCAAATAAGCGAGACTTTAAAGCAAAGATAAGTTTTAAAATCATATGGAATTTTCAGCCTCAGGTACACATTGCTTATAAGCTCAATTAATTCATGAGGTGATTTTAATACCTTACTGCAGCTTTAGATGAGCAAATAGCTAGATACTGTTAACACAGAAAAATCAGTGTCAGCTTTGTTTCACCTTTTATTGTTGCAAATTAAAAGAAAAACAGTAGTGCAGGAGCATGCATGTCCATTGCCACTTTGGATCCTATTCCAAGAGGAAAAGCACAAGCAACTGGGCTTTCCTATAATCCATTCTGGCTAGATCTTCTGCATGGGGGAAGAGGATCAAGAGCATCAGGGCCTGACATCTTTACATACCCATTATTCATCCATTTTTCTTCTGCCAGCTGACTAGATTTAATCCTGACTATAGTTAATGAAACAAGTAATGTAACATCAAAGATTGTTCTTAGCTTTGAAGCCTTGATTCTAGTTTTTGTAGCTGTGACAATTCTATTACTAGAAATTTATTCCATAAACAGTGCTGTTTCTTCTCTTGGGAAAACAATCTTATTTAGAAAAGTTTTTACACAAGAGGCATGGAAAAGATGACTAAGATGACTAAAGGCTATTTTTAAATGGCCTTCTTTAATAATATAGTTTGTGATGGTTACATACCAGCCAAGCTTACGGGGTCAAGAAAATACACAATTCATTAGTATTTTCTCACTAGTAACAAACTTTCAGACTGGCTGCAATTTAATTCCCTGAGGTTCTCCTAGAAATACTTTCTAGTATAGCTGTCACATTACTTAGGATGTGTGTAATTCTTCTAATGAGTACAGTACTTCATCAACTCTTCGGAGCTAGTGTTGAAGCTTGAGCATTCCCAAAATTAGGCTACAGTCAGACTTGTTTTGGGAAAAGGAACACCACTTTATACTCAAGTAAAACACTGCGTGGGTAGAGTATAGTGAAATCCTGTATTTCACAATATTTTAACTCAAAACCCAGCTGCAGGAAAATTTCAGTTTGCAATACTAAAAAAAGCCGTAACCACAATGAAGTATGACAAGTTTGAAGGTAAAAACAAAACACTTTCAGCTCACTGTGCCAACAATTTAGAGGCAGATGATTATCAACCCCCCCCAAACATCACACCCACCCACTTCAACATGAAAAGTTGAACACATGAAAATAAGAAGCTTAGCATAGTACAGTAATTGTGATTTCTAGTTTTACAGTGTAAATTAGTTTAAAGCTATATTACTACATATCTAAGCAGACTCTTTTGATATCATCCAAGTACCTTTTAAAGCAGATATTCATACTTTATGTATTTAAATTAGGCACCTCCATCAACAGACTTTGCCCTCTACTGGAAAGCCAACTCAGAGTCCCAAACACATTTAGAGTTTACCTCTCCCTGTTTATTATACACAGAGTTTGAAGTTAAGCTGTTCAGTTTGCCTGCGATCAGTCTCAAAGAGGTTAAGTACCGATTAAGCACAGAACCCTGAGTAAGAACAAGAAAACACCACAGCTTTCACCACATTCTAGAGTTGTATAATAGCACCTGGAAGCCAAAGGAGGTGGGAGGATTCTGCGCAAAACACTAAAACAGCAGTGGAGAAATCCTGTCACAGAAAGCTGACCACCTAAATAAGCACCATGCACAAAAGCAACGGGAAAATACAGAGGTAACATTCAGCTATCAATTCTCACAGTTTAAAGGTGCAAAACTCCAGGCATTTGACATTGTTCTCAAAGACACGGGCCTGGAACTGGAAGAACTGTTAAATTAAATTGGCTTTTTCTTCAGAGGTGTTCTGAGAGGGGTTCTGCAAAGTTTTCTCAGCTTGGATGTACTGAGATGAGGCAACTCAAACTGTTTTATGGCTCAGGTGTTTACATCAATTACCTGATTTTTGATTACTTTGCTTTGGCAGTACTACGAAAATCAAGCTCAGACAGGGCTAGTGACAAGGGAGAGATTAGCACCCAGGCACATGGAATCCCAGTCCAAAATTAGAGCACGTCATTACATACAGCACTTTTCCAGCTTCATTATACAGATAACTAGCTGGCTAACCACACCTGGAATACTTCAGCTGATTACTCCCTGCTCAGTGTTTTATTAACAAAACACTTACTGAAAAAAATAATTCACTTTTCATTTGTACTTTGGAAGTCATTATACTTTGCCTGGCAAAAGAGGGATGAAGTCACATTCCTTACATACCACAGGTATTCTGCATTGAGATGTTTGAGCAGGCACTGGTCAGGTTTTGAGGAAGAACAGAACATCAGTGGGATTAAGTCAGAAAGGCACTGGATTAAGAAACAGGAGTAGGTTAAAGTTACTCAAGGACTGCCAAAAACATTTTAATTAAATACAGGTAAGCATACTCCAAATGAAGATTTGTTCCCTTGTTCCACCAAGCTGTGGCAGAAACAGTAACAATGGGAGAGTATTTTAGTGATACTGACAAGCCAAAAAGTGACTTCTACAAAATCTGAGATGGCCTTGTCCACAGGCAGCATCACAGGTCCACAGATAATGCCTGCAGCATCCTTGCACACTACTTGGAAGCACATACCCAAAAATGGCTTCCATAAAGGCTATTACTGTGTTCAAGACAAAGCAAGGAATATCGCCCCAGCTGAAAGAGAACACATACAGAAACCCACAGTAAGGAGACTATACAATTGGTCACCCAACTGATTCAAGTTGCAACCTGTTCATAAATGCAATGGAGTCTTTCACCCAGACAAGTTGCTCTTATCTGTTTCACAGGTGAAAGCAAACATCTGAACCAGTAGGATGTAATTCAGTTGTGGCAGGAAAAAAGCAACTGCTTTAATAAACTTGATCTGAAGTAGAAACCTGTGTTGTTAAATACACAGAACCAGAACCTCCACAATAGCTGTCTAGGAAGCGATTTTAACATCTAAGCTATACACTTTTCTGGCCACAGCATGCATGCAACTCATGCCTTTTTTTTTTTTTTAAGGTTGGTTAGAATAATTCCCAACCTTCAACAGAAAATATATACAGCAATTAATAAAAAAGCAACAAACATGAGAATTAAAACTTTTATTAGTGTATTCACATATTAGGCAAATGCAACACACATGAAGCTTATTTCTTAGGTTCACAAGTTCTACCAATACATTAATCTACTGGTAAAACTAGCACAAACTGGTAACTGCTTTGCCAATTTTTAAAAGGTGTCTGTCACACTTTTTCAAGGCTTGATTTTTGGTATTGCTTCTATGCCCTAGTCATTATGGCATAAAAATATCCATCGCTATCATCAATTCAGTCAACTGATTAAAAGCTGCAACACCGGCCACATTTTTGTTCTCAAAGCTCAGTTATCACTAGCTGTACTTACGAAGTACAAGACTAGTGTAATGGATGAAACAATGGGAAAAAAACAAAGGCAATCCTGCTACTGCCACAATAACGAAAGAATGACAGACAGCTAGATCACAAGACTGTTAGTAAGATGTATATTTTTCAAGTCAGAATAACCCTTCTATACAGTTTCCCAACCCTTCCCCCAACCCAAACTTATTTGTAGAATACATTTCAGAATATTTTTAATATGATGCAGCTGTAGTGTCCAAGGGTTCACAATAACATGCACTGTCATGAAGAACCTAGAAGTCCTCCTTTGCTGCTCATACCTCAGCAACCACTATCCTAGAGGTTTTGCAGAAGCAACTACTTTTATTAACAAGGCCCATTATGACATAATGGATGTATATGATCTGGTATGTAAGCTATACAAAGCCACTCAGATCAGAAATTTAAGTTGTGTTACTGAAATATGTTAAGAAACTGCATCTATTTAAAACCTATATGGAAGTCTAGTTTACCCTGGAAGAGGATTTTAAGGTATTTGCTCTAAAAACTAAAACCAAGATTTTTTTTCAGTGATATCTGTTTAATGAAAACATACAGATGTAAGGGGTAAACCACTAACTTTGTGTATTTTAATCCAGTATCCAACAATATGGCAAATTCTCACTCCATGAGAAAAATATTTCAATGATTCAACATACAAGAGTCCCAGATAAATCAGTGCCAGCAATATTGCTGGCAACAGATGCATCAACACAGATGGGTAGGGAAAAGTAAACTCCTAGTGTGATGGATACTTGGAATTTGTAGTATGAATTTATTTTAGGCCCCATTAAGCATATCAAGTGTCTTAAGATTTCACAGATGAATCTCAGACATTTCTTTCCCTTCTAATGGAGGGATTTCCTTTCTTTAAGAAAACAGCAAAAAAGTTAAGCTTTTCTACAAGTAGAGTTTGCTTTTTATGTTAAAGACAACTCAAAAACCTGCTTGTATAAAAAATACAAAATAATAAAGGAGTAGTCTTGGAATTTTGAGAGACTTGCCCCAATCAAAAAACAAACCAAACATCTATTTATGGGAAATAAAATGTAGAACAGCACAATGCTGTCATATCTGAGATCATGATACATTACCTGTACATATACTTAGCTATTCATGTTATTGATAAACCATTAGGACACTCAATTACATACCAATAAAAACACCATTAAGAGTCTTTAGAATTGTCCCTTCTTTCTGAAAAAGGCATTTCTATACATTAAGTTTTCATCTAGTATCAGAGTATAGGAAACAGAATCCACAAGGTGCTTCAATTGATGAGACCTCAAGTGCTGTTTTGCTGTAATTTTTTTTAAAAAAAAAAAAAAAAAAAAAAAACTTTTTGTATAGTAAACAGCTCATGGGGACCACACAGAAATACTATGACAGAGGAGCTGATACATTAAGTTTGTTGATTGGACTCGGTATTTAGCCCACTGGTAATGGAGAAAGGAATTTTATGACATGCTGGAACAGCGTACTGAAGGGGAGCCCATCTGAGTCAATACTTTGTCCAACCATTGTAGAGGTCCGTTCAGATGAAGTTCAATCCAGCAAGGAGTGCTTGTTACTGTTTGCCGCCTGAAAAATTAAGTGGAATGGGAAAGTCAGAAAGGAGCTTTGGCTACCATAAAGTTCTCCATCATACGATCCATATGATGGGATGTTTCCATCCATCTCTACTACAAAGAAAGATGAAAGTTTGCAACTATTACTATAACTGTACTAATGATTTACCAAACAGTCTTTGGAAAAAAATACCCACCCCACATCTATGAAAAACATCAATAATCACATTTGTATCAACAATTTATCAAGAACGTTCTGCTCTGGAGAACAGAATAAGAACAGAAGCAAATGGTCCAAGCACCACACCAAATGCCTCACGTCCTGGTTCCAGTTAAGATAATTTTCCTCTTAGTAGCTGGTAGAGTGCTATGTTTTGGCTTAGGATGAGAAGAGTGCTGATAACATGCTGATATTTTAATTGTTGCAGAGCAGTGCTTACACCAAGCCAAGGACCTTTCAGCTTCTCACTCTGTCCTGACAGCAGGCAGGCTAGGGGTGCAGCAGGAGCTGGGAGGGGACAGACCCAGGACAGCTGACCCAAACTGGCCAAAGGGGTATTCCATCCCATCTGACGTAATGCTGAACAACAGATAGGGGTGGCTAGCTGGGGGGGGGGGGGGGGGGGGGTCAGCTGCTCGGGGTTAGGCTGGACATTGGTCAGTGGGTGGTGAGCAATTGCATTGTGCATTACTTGTTTCGTACACATTATTATTAGTAGTACTATTATAATAATAATTATTTTCCTGTCTTAATAAACTGTCTTTATCTCAATCCACAGGCTTCATTTTCCTGATTCTCTCCCCCATCCCACAGAGGGAGGTGGGAGGTTGAGCAAACGGCTGTGTGGTGTTTAACTGCTGACTGGGTTAAACCACAACACCTTACTACAAAAAAAACAACTCAAAAGTGAAGACTGTCCAACCAATCTGGTGTTTGCATCACAGTCAGCTGCATACAGCTACTATCTTCACCATCAAAAAGTTTGCATGCATAACTACATTTGAATTTCATAGACAAATACTGAAAAAATAAGGAACAGAAATGCTTGGCTCTGCACAGGTAAGGTGGCCAAACAATATAACGCATAGGAAATCTTAAGATCTATCTTTATAGACCAATCATCAAGAAAAATGTACAATGAAGCAAGAAATGCTGCATCGTAACACAGTGTGGTTATACTGTGCTGACTGATGTTATCTCAAACGGAACTCCAAACTTCATCTGATTTCCTGTAATCTTATTTATACTTCTACTTTGTTTTGTAGATCTTCACACAAGCAGTTTAAGTAAAAATTGTTTCTGTTCTCTACAAACTTGCCTTATTTTTCCAAAACAGCAGCTTTTATTTTTTTCTTAGTACACTATTTAGGAAGTGTCAGTAAAAGCCAAAAACTTGATATCCATAAAGTTCCATTCACTCTCCCATACATCCTTGGGAGAGAAACCTGTTATTCAGAAGTCTTCCTTTTCATCTGCAGAGAAACAAATATTGGACATACTCTGCCTGAGAGATCCTGTTATTCCATTGTACCCACTACAGACATGGGAGTTTTCTCAAACTAGAATGGCAAGACTACCTACTGTTGCTAAGCCAGTTTTTCCTAATAATTCTACCTATTCCAAAATCAGAGCAAGGAGGCATTAAGATTCAAAGAAAGCAGATTAGTCACATACAAACCCAGTCCCTTCATTTTTACAGTCAGCATCGGAACTCTTTGCTTTAAGAAAATATGTTTATATAAATGGGGGGAACTGAAAAGGCAGAAAAATTAAACCAGCGAGAAGATGGATTTCAAGAGCTGTCTGTGGTATTACATTTTCTAGGAGAAGAAAGCAGTTGGGGTCTGTTCTCTCTCCACACTCCAAAAAACATTAACTTAGCCCTGAATGCCTATGCCAAAATAAAGCGATCCAATAAAAAGAACAATCTAAACCACAGGAAATGTAATTCCATTTAGTCTTGAATCCTCTCCCAAAGAAGGAAGTTCATTATTCCACCGCTGTCAACTCCCCTACAATCTGTTACACAACACACTTCCAGAATATTCCTGAATATTTTATAACTGGTTCTGTTCAACAGCCCTGGCAAAAGATAAAATAGTGAGCCACTTAGCAGACCTCTCAAAGCTAGAACTCAGTTTCTTCTATCCATGGAGTTCCCATCTATGTATCAAATAAATCTTTGCTGTGATTACACCTCAACTTTCTTCAGAAGATTATTTTAGCCCTGGTTAGTTCCTGTGTTAATGTGAATGCTTAACTGCTGATCTGAACTTCTACCACAATCCTCAACTTAAGCCAACATGCAACAAGCAAAAAGCTATGAACTATTTTGTCTACTAAGCCTATAAAATCTACCACCTTGACATCATGCTTATGAACATAAGCCACATGCCTGAAATGTAGATAATGGTTTGGCTTCGCCAAAACCTAGTCTGAGAAACATTTCTGACATAATGAAGCATGGAAGTTTTAACAATGACTGGTTTTTAGTGTGATTCTGTGATACCCTGCTTCACCATCTATTTTGACAATTTAGACTACCTTAATTTAAATTCAAGGTTGTACATGTAGGAGCAACCCCTTCTTACTTTAATCATAACTTACAAGTTTTGCACCTCAATAATTTATTAGCACTATCTTCAACAGAGATGCAAATAAACTAGTTCAGCATTACATTGGTACTCAGACTGTGCTGTTCTGGCAGTTTCCACTGGGCTTTTTCAACCCTATGATCTCTGAAGGGTTTATAGACTGCTAAAAATCATTCTCCCTCCTTAGCAATAACTTCACCAAAAACCTCTCTGCTGTTTTAACCCAACATTTACACTCCATTCACTTCAAGTTGTCTTCACATAATCTGACTGATTAAGCCTTTCTTCTATTCCGACTTGAATGTTGTATTTAATTATGCGTAAGCGTATACATACTCCTTTTGAGCTAAATCCAACAGTTCTTTAAACTTGAGCCGGATTTTTTTCTTGCATACCTCTTGCTAACAAAGAGGTACCAATTTATTTCATTACTCAAATTTTTTATTTAATCTAATTAGGCTTTTATAAAATTGGCTTAATTTAGCCAAGAATCCTCCCCCACATACCAACGGCTCACATTTGCATGGATATATTGCAAGAGCAGATAAAAGAAACAAAACTCCAGGATCTAAAGTACAACCTGGTATTATTTAACTTCAGAATTAAGGATTTAAAGAAAATAATTGTTCCGTACTGCAATATGGTATTGATGTGTCAGACTTTATTCTTTCAGTATATAATTTATAGAGACTTCTAAGGTTTTTTTTGTTATTGTTTAAAACCACATCTGTAGCTCTCTAAAATAATGAAATCTCAGCTTGAGAAATAATGAAAACTGCTCAGTTTCAAGTTAGCTCCTTTTCCTTCCAAATTCCCATACTACATTAAGAAGATGCACCATCTGAACTATAGGTTTTAGTTTGTTCTATAGAGAATATAATTAGACTATTCAAAAGCAGATAAAAGACTACTTTTCCACTCAATGATTTTTAGCAGTTTTTTCTACATAAACACACATCTTACTCCTGCAAAGTTTTTTCCACTCCAAGTTCCAATATATTTGCCATCCCTTAAATGCATGTTTATCAGCTGTTTTAGTCTGCATAATGAACTCAGTCACTTCAGTACTTTCCCTTGGGTCCCAAACTGTATCCCCACACCAACCTAACAAACTCATTATACTATACATTATACTCATAGAAAAGCACAGAGACCAAAATGACTATAGGTCTAACACAGCAAATAATTGTATAACAAGTTCTGAAACTTCCAGATGTTGTCAGTGTTTTCACCACAATAAGCAAGTAAGACTAAGTGAGGAAGTGAACTCTGATGAAACTCCTTGCTCAATGAACTTTAGTGCAATACTAAAATCAGTTTACCTGTCTTTATGACTTAGGAGTTCCATAGCTGAAGGAGAGAAAAAGAAAATATGGGGTTCAACTTGAAGACAACATAGCTACAGTAGCTATATATAACTTTCAAGCCAGAGAGAAACAGTGCACATTAGCAAAAGGAAAAAAACGTAAAGGCTTTTTTCTTACCTGTATTCAGCTCCCCATCCTTTAACAAAACTCATTCTTATAGTACACATTCTAGTAAGCTGATAAACTGCTTCAAAACCCTGATTCACAGATTGAGCCAGAAGAGCAGCAAATTCTTGATTATTGAAGATTTTTAGATTGCATCCTACAAAGAAAAAAAGTCAAGAAGTACACTTAAATACTTGTGTTTGCTACACAGAAGACCAGAACTATGAAGAAACCCTTTCTAGGCATCAAAAGGAAAGTAAATGACATCCGACAAAAAAAAGTTGGATTTTTTTTTTTTTGTACAAGACCTTTGGTAGGCTACTAACCTGGTGGAATTTTGCACACAGTTGCAGGATGCCAGCCATATCTTTGATTACAGTTTGGGCTCTGAACAAAAATTGCGCTATCACTTAGGCACTCAGCAAAAACTTCTCCACCAATGTAATAGAGGCGTACTCCCCTTCCTGTAAGGAAATTAAAAGGAACTCTAGTTATGATATGACCCAGGCAGATTAACAAACAAGGGAGTATTTTGTTTTAGAGAAGGCCAATTATTTATTTATTTATTTATTTTTTCAACAAAAATAGAAGTCAATTATCTAGATAACCATACTGCTGGTCTGACAGCTGTAGCAGGGACAGAACACAACTAGCTTGCATTTTTATCACACAATATTCGAAGGCAAAATAATTTTTGGTCCAGTGATCTAGAATTTTCTAGATACACAATGGCTAGTAACCAAAGCCAAGTTAAGAAGTAAAGAATTTTTTCACTTGAAGTGCCACAATTGAAAGAAAAAGATTAGATTCAGCATAATTAAAACGTGCCAATATCAAGTGCTGTATGTGAAGTGGCACATGCTGCTAAGATGATGGGAAAAAACAGAACAAATATACCATTTCCACAGACTCTCCTCTTACATGCACCCACACAATTTCACAACCCACTGCATACCCCTTTTTCTGTACTACTTTGACAAAAACAGTGGGACTTCATTTAGTCCTATTGTAAAAAAAAAAAAAAATCAGTAAGAAATCCTATTGTTCACTTCTGAAATATGATCTCGCTTTTTCTCAGAGGAAAAAAAAATCCATATGGGTTATTTCTGGCACAAGTAAGAAGTAACATACAATTGATTTCCCCCCAAAAAGATAATTATAATGAACAGGTCCTTTAAAGGCCATAGTTTCTATTCCCATTTTTCTTCAAAAGCATTTTTCAAATAAAATATGAGCTATTCAAAAAAAAAAAAAACCACCAAAAAAAACAGGGAGAATGCCTTACAGGTTTACTTTTCCTCATCACTGACCATTTTAATCAGTCATCACAGGCATATCTTGGGCTTCTCCACCTCTAAAATTTTATGACAAGCATTTGGATTTGGGGCAGAAGTAGTCAGAAGGTTCTACTGAAGGCCATAGAATCATAAAGATTGGAAAAGACCTCCAAGATCATCTGGTCCAACCATTCCCCTTCTGCCAATATCAGTAACAAAAGAACTCTGGACTTGAAAGCAGTGACCTCTGTCTTACCAATTCTGTCCTTAGCAAGAGACACCACACTCTCCTTAGAAAGCCTCGAAGACAGTTCGGTGGCTGGTTGTATAATGGTGAAACAACCCTAAACAACAGATCTGCCCTTCCTACCTGGACCACTACTGATAATTTCAGAGCTAAAATACTGAAATAGTTAAAAGATTAGATTTTTACCTATGTGTCGCCTTGTCATTTCCACTGTAGCATTTCTGTTTACATTGGAAAGCAGACCTAGACAAAATCGTTCTGAATTTGATGGATCTGTAAAACCATCTACAGTCAGGGAAGGCTGTGATGCATGGAAGGTTTCTCCAACTCTTTGATTCAATTCATAATATGCGATTGAACACCAGAACGCAGGCTCTGAATAAGTAACCGGTTGCAAGTCTAAAAAAAAAAAAAAAAGTTAAATAAAAAAGAATAGCACAGAACTGAAGCTGAAATGAAATTGATCTGCCTTGCTATTTTTTTCCTCCAGAAACAAGTCTCAAGTCTCCTCAAACTATTCAAATTTAATTTTGCTTGCCATCGTTTTTACCTACCACAGTAAAGAGAATAGAATTCAATATTCCACCAAAGGGAAGGGGTGATCTAAAGTGATCACAGCTCACATACTTTACTTGTGCTTGCTCAGCAAAATGATTAAACCAATGTTACTGTAAGTACCAGACATTGACACACTTCTATTACCATTCTATAACTTAAAAACACTCTTGCAATTAATTAAATTGAGTTAATTAAATTAAATTGAGTTAATTGAATTAAAGAGATCAAACTATCAAACACTGAACCAAACAAAGGAAAAAGTTAAATATGAAAATTATGTTCCCTCATATTACAATATATTCACCTTATACCCATCCATTTGAAGGCACTCTCCCTACTAAAGCTTCATATCTTCCCTGTGCATCTTCAGCTTCTCCTGTATTGCTTCCTCTTTTTACGGAGGCTAACTAACTACTTAGCCCAGCTCTCTAGACAGCATTTTCCTTTCACACCAACTCCCCACTCTTAAACAAAGTCAAAGGAATCTGATCTTCCTGAGGGATTTACACAGAAACCCAGCAATAGAACCTGATCAAAGCAGGTGGGCAACTAATGGAGGAGCAACAATTGTCTTGTGGCCACAGGTGAAACAGTACATGAGAAGAGCAGAACAGACAGGGGGAGACTGCAAGTCTGGGCAGCACTACAGACAGGCTAATATCCTTTAAAATATTTTATGAATTCAGTTCCTGAACACACATGCAACCATATTACTCTTTGCTAGCAGCTCACCAGTTAGAGAAATAGGATAGTAATTAACTAGTCATTAGCCCAGCTCTTATATTTATTATCAGGAAGTCAACCCAATAGTTTCCTCCTAATATAGCTCTTGCTTTAAGGTACATTTTTATTTTTAGTGTAATTATATACATAAAGAGGATCCATCACACACACTGAAACAAAAGTATTTCCAACTTACCCAGGCTATGATTAACTGGGGAGAGAGTACTAGGAGACAGCTCTGCTGGAGATCCTGTTGAAGCAACACAGATTAAGAGCAAATTATTCTCATCATTTCAGATGGATACATACAACTCTTACTTAGGAACCATCTTTATCTTAAAATTCTTTGGACTAAGAAACCTCAGAAAGCCTATAACCAGTTTTCCAACATGTTCCAACATGTCACATCTTTATTCTGAATTAAAATTACATTTAATTTTCCAGACTCCTGGGAACCTACCCCTCCTTGTGAAGACACTAACAACATCCATTATTAAACATTATATATATATTATATATATAACATTTCCATTATTCTTTAAATATAGCTTTCTAAACAAGAATTAATTTGAAACTCAGCAGAAGCAATAAAGTTATCAGAGTTAAGAGAGGTTCTCAAAATGCAGCATTTCTTTAACCTATTTAGGCCAACAGACAGTTTGCTTCATTGAACCTGTTTTCAGAAGGGAAAGCTACTAATAAGTTGAAACTAGTCAGCTATTAAAATCTATTTCAAGATTTTCTGATGAAGCCTTAATTAGACTTTGTGCCATGTTAAGTACATTTCATTTGTTTCATAACAAAAGCATAAGTGTTTTAAAAGCATTACCCTGGCAAAAAAAATATCTTGCTCACAAAAAAAAAAAACACTTGTATTTTCAACACAAAACAGGTTGTACAGAGGGCTACTGCCAGTATCATTTGGGCTTAAGTCATACCACTACATAAAGGGATCACAACTAGTAATCCCAAGTCTTGAAAGTGGTGAAAATGTTACCTGTATCCATGCTTTGGTTCAACTGCTGGTCACTTGTTTCTCCATCTTCACTGATATATCCGGGAGGTGGGGTTTCTGTTTAAAAATAAAATATCCATCTATTGGTTGAATAATAGGGAAACTTGTAAGATTTAACATTTGGGGGTTTAGTCCTCAAGTCTTCATAAACTCTATATTATACCTGAATACTGAATTAGAATTTCCTTTTGCTGGACTTTCTTTCTACCACAGGAATTTAAATCCATTACCTGGCTTATTGCCTACATAAAACGTATTATCTTTTGTATGCCTGCCAATTCCTCAAACATACATGTATTATATAATTAATGGACAATCCTTGTTTGTTCCATGTAATACAAGATACTTTCACTACAATGATTAACAATTTTGCAATTGCGATTAACAGCTTTCACATTTAGTAGAATTACAAATGAAAAACCATCAGGTGACTTCTACAAAAAAAAAAAAAAGCTGTCTTTATGTAGTACAACCATCAGATCAGACACCCTCTTACGCCCTAGAAGTTAAGATTTAATTGTGAAATTAAATCTTAACTTCTTAACTGAGTGAAATCAACTCAACAGTTGATTTCACTCATTAACAACTACATTATCTAACATTATGATGCACAAGCTATTGTTGTTATAAATTCCATACTATCAAAAAAAAGCTACTCTTTTAACTAGCTGTCTAAAGCCAGGAATTTTACAGACCAAAGTAAACTCAATAACAAATATAAAGTATTTTGATACTAGATATTTTGTTTAATTTCACAAAAATATCTTCAAATTCCATGAGAGTATGGTTGTTCCTTTTCCCCGTTCAAAATGTACTTTGTAATCCAGATAATGAGTTAACCAACTGCCTTTCAGGAAGTAATCTTGTCTGAACTGGGCAAGTGTCTTCTCCTATATATTAGTGACAAAACTTCAGTTTCTTTAGTGAAAGAAGGTCAAAGCTAACTGATCTCTATAATCACCTTAGTTTAATCTCTCACATGTTTGAAATAATTCTAATTATGCATTATCAAAGAGCAGAAACAAAGCCTTTTGCCTAAGAATTAAAATCAAGTTACATCTAATATCTATTGCTGTAAGTCTCTGACATAAGGAAGATCAGAAGGAAAATTAAATCAGTTGATTAAATAAAAATGAACCAAATGAACTGCATCTTTGGTTCAGTCTGTAAAACTACACACTAAATATAGATGTGACAAAATTCAAGCGAGAATTTAGAAGGAAGATTAAAGGAAATCTTTACTAACAAGAACTATGATGACAAAACCACATGGTTTTGAACATTTTTATAGAATTCATTGTGATAAACCAGACTCCAACCATCTTTAAATTATTTGTTATACTTAAGCCCACAGATATGGTAAAAGGTCAATAACCATTTCCAATCCAACCCACACCTCCTGTTTCCAGTTGCTAACATAGGCTGTTTGGCACAGGTTATTTTCCATATCTAGTCTGTCTGAACACAGAAGATCCCCTCCAATCTAGTACTATTAATACTGTTTTAGGGTCAGAGGTGAGCATCAACACAGCTGGAAAGAAGTGTTGAAGTGCAGCATTAAAAATTCCTAGCAGAGCATGAATGCTGCCACAAGTTTGGACAAAACAGCTCAGCACATCCCAGATTTGGAAGGGCCCTGAAGGCCACCCTGCACCTCCACAATCACCATCTGCCCAGCAAACATACAAGAGCTACACTGTAGGTGAAACAGATCTCTTCGTAGACATACTGAGACAGTATTGTGGTACAATACTACCACAGTTAGTCTGGTTTACTGCTAAAGTTCTCTGAAGCAGGCTGTCAAGACACACAAGGCTTATCAGAACCTAGCTAAGTAGTCAAGATTAGTTAAGGTGGTCAAAATAAGATACAATTCTTGAATACAAGGAGGGTGTCAGTGGCAAAGAGGAGGCAAGGTATGGTGAGTTGCATAAACATTTGAAGATCATGTGAGTACCTGCAATCACCTTGAACAGACTTCTTCCAAATAACTACCTAGAGTTCCTTGAGCTCATTTCCTGTATTTTCAAATGGTGGCTTTCCAGTAAGTTGTCTGCAAACACTATCAAAAGCCCTCTGATGGAGTCAATGAAGTATACATAAGCAAAGAAAGCAACATCAAGTTCTAGCATCTTAAATAGCTCTTTAAGTATCTCACCCTTAAGTGGCAACAAATTTGGCACCAATTAAACAGAGGAGATCAAGTTCATGGAAATTTTCTTGGTGCCATTTCAATTCTCAGATACATTTAAAGAAAATGCAAGAAACATCCTGTGTAAGACACGTAGATACAGTTTGAAACTCAGATGTGTGTAGTATACAATGCAGTCATTCTTCTAGAGAGCCAGGACCTGAATTTTCAGCTTATTCATCAGTTCTTGGATGCTGTAACACAATTGCATTTGAGGTAGGAAACAGCAAATTGGGACAGGAAACAAAGGTTACTTATCTTACATTTCTGTAAGGACACAGGCTTGTGTGTGCACTGTAGCAGCTCAGTCTTGAATTTTGTTTTGGGGTAGGGAAGAAACATTCTTTAGAAGTTCAGTACAGTTACATTATTCCTTTCCTGAACACTAACAAAAATTGTATGCACACAATTGTAACAAGTACACAAAGCAGACCTTGATCAATTGCAAGCTACATTACTTTGCAACTTAGTTTTCTCTGCATACTGCACATGGTGGAATTGAGCAGTTTACTACTCAATCTCCAATATACAGCATTTGGCAACACCTACATGTTTATAGAAGTCTTAAACCATAACATGAAGGTCTACTTTGTACTCATCAGCATTTTGAACCTTAAGCTACTGAAACCAAGTAAGCTACTCTGAAACCGCAGCAATACCTTTTTCATACAGGATCATGTTCTACAAGTAAATGTTCAGGCCTTCCATTGGAGTTAATGCAGAAAAATCAACAAGATTTAATTGGTATGTTTTTCGATTCATTTAATCACTTCGTGAAATCACCAACAATGCAGCAGCAATGGAACAAAGATAAGTGTACTGCTAGCATTAGGAGTTCAGCAAATACCTGGTATGTAATTGCTCTGCGGTTCAATTCCAGCTGGAAAGTTAGTGTTTTCAGGAATGGAATGGGTATAGTCATCAAGAGGCGGAAGCTCTGTTAGAATCTCAGTGTGCCGTGGCACTAGTACAGGAGGCAAGACTGGAAAAGCAAAATTCAAAGTATTAGTAAGACCCACAAATACACACTTCTATGAACCATAAGGGAAAAAAATAAAACATCTAACAATTTCTTCAGATGTTTCTCAGTACCGCTAATACTGCAATCATACCACTAGTTACCAGAACAGATTCCTGAGGTGTTTTTGAGTAAGACCACTCTATATTAGTAAGACAACTCTTTCATTTCCATGCTGGACCATACCATTGCTAGCAGTACTGGAAGCATTTATCATTGTTATTCAACACGTGTAAAAGTTTTTCAGCATCTTTATTACTAAAAACTTTCAATGGATGGTATTCTCAAAACCTGTAGCTTTAATCATCTTGTAGTTTTGGCAAGAGAGCACATCATCCTTCTATTTTTTTATTTAAAATATTATGCTGAACAAGTGTGTACATACAGATGCTGCTATAAAATCAGAAACAGTCTTCCTACCTGGTGTCTCTACTCTCTGGTAGTGGTAAGGGTTTACACATACTTCATCCTTTTTAAGATTAAAAGCATATTCGCAGTTTTCAATTGCTTTAAGTTCATGGTGACTGTGAAGATCTGGCCAGCGCCACAAACGACAGTAAATAACATGTGGTAATCCTTTACGATGAGATACCTGTAGTCGGCCATCGAGAGATCTACATGGGAAAGATGTTGAGAAGTATTTACAGACTGCATGCTGTCTCTTAATCGCTCAAACAACAGTGTACGCACATGGGAAAGGCAGTTTGTTCATTTTCAGAGTTCACTCAATTGACACTATTAGTGACATTTGTACTCTTGTTAAAAGACTTCAGATGAGACAAGTGATGATATCAAACAGCATTTTTACTTTTTTGAAGATGTTCAAATTATTGCCAGTGAACTTATGGTTCAATAAAAGCCACTTTTACCTCCAACCAAGTATTTAGGATAATTGCTTCACGTACATTTTTAAAAGTCAAAAGACAATTGTTGAAAGAAAAACACACATTTAATAGTCCCTCCAGTTTCTAAACCGCAAGGCTTTGTTGTGGCACAGATGCTTTATTACTTTAAGCATAAGAATTCCCACAGGACTGCAAATAAGCCTCTAAACAGTCAGCTGCCCACGTGATCCACATGGCAGTATAACTGTAATGCAAAAAGCATGAACACACATCTCGTAAGGGCTGTACAGCTTACCTTCTTGACTTCATCTGCCTTGCTACCAGCTGAAAATGTTTTAAGACTGACTGCATATGCTTACACAAATGCAGATGTTTATGATCGTTATGGAATGGGAGACAAACGTCAATACACAAATCAAGTAATGTGACATGAAAAAAAATAAAGACCCTGTTTAGAATTTGCCCACCATTAACTACTGAAGAATTTACAAACAGTTCTTTAGTAGCTCATATCTGAGCCAATTAGCAAGGCTTAACTGAAAGCTTGTGGCATACAAAGCAGTTTAAACACTATGTAAAGATTAAGTCTAAAGAATTGAGTAGCCCAACTTTGTTGATATAAATACTAAATCACATTAGAGCTTGCATTTAACAAGTCTTCCCATTCTTTCAACTGCACTGGCATGAAAAAGGAATATTCTGGAATTAGATTTTAATTGGTCAAAACATCAGCTGAGAACACTTGGATTTCTACACTGGCAAGCAAATATTTTAAAATGCTGTACCATGAGAGGCCTAGGAAGCATTTTAGTCTATTTTAAAGCTAAAGCATCCCATTACAGACCCTCCAAATCCAATCCCTCCCACAAGATTTCTATGATGTGATAGAGGGCAGAATATTCACCTGGTTTGTTCAGAGAAGCTGTAAAGGCCTGTTGTATCCCACTGATCTATCGTGTTTGGTGTACTCAATCCCCAAATTTCAGAGCAAATGCTGTGCATAAATTGAAAACAAAAACAAAAAATTGATATGAATATGGAACATGGTTATTCAAAACACCATGATGTCAAACATGGAAAAATGTACAGAATACTTCCATTCACATAGAAGATAGAGCATTATTAGACTTGCATTTAAACAGACATCTCATGCTATATTTTCTATATGAAGGAGGCTATCAAAATGGAACACGATTCAAGGTAAATGATAATGTTTTTAAAAGGTGAACAAGTTTTCTGACCAAGTAGTCAATACAGCTGCAATGTTCCTTAAAACAGGCAGAACTTTAGCCTAGCTCTTAAAATTCAGTTATCAAGGGTAGTTTCAGGTCTGTTTTGTTTTTAAATATAAGCTGCCCTAAAATTACTAAGGCCATGTGTATCTGAATCATCACAGCCTAACTTTAAGGTACCATCACTTCAGCAGTTTCATTCTCCATGCACATACTAGTTTACTGCTTTTCCCAAAACAGGAACACTCACTGAAGAAAACCATGTTGCAGTTGATATTTCACACTATTTTACGTACTCCCCTTGATTAAATAACTGAAAACTATTTTCTACCACATATAAAACATAAAATACAACTCCGTAACACTGTAGTAAATATTTTAAGTCTTAATGATAGAACAACAAACTTAATTGTTAAACCAAGCAGGAGGAAATGAGAGAAATATTTCTTCACCAAACTGGTTCAATAACAGTCAGAAGTAAAGAAAAAGGAGCCTCCCCAGGCACAGACTAAAAGCACCAGATTTAAGCAAAGCAAGAAAACAGCACAGGCTTATAAATGGGCAGCACATTTTCAGAGACATAGCTTTATCTTGGGTGATCACATATGTGCTCTGTGACCACTGGAAACTGATGGTTTATTTCACTTAAGTAACACACAAGTAGACTTGACACCTCAGAAACAAAGAGAATTTGGACAACAAGCAACTTACAACTCCACTAGCACAAACCTTGAAATTTGACTGGCTGCTACGTTACCTCTGAAGTTAAGAACCTCTGAAAAGTTGCAGCAGAAAGAAGAGAATACAAGTTCACCAAACTCCTGGTTTTAAATATAGGCTTTGCTAAATATAGCGTTTTTTTTTTTTTTTTTTTTTTTTTTTTTGTTGTTGTTTTTGTTTTTTTTTTTTTCATTTAAGCTACTAATCTTAGCTGATACACTCATAAGTTTGGATTGGGTGCTCAAGGGAATAGAAGTCAGGTAGGTATTTTTATTTCTCCTTCCTACACAGGGAAAATTCATTAGTGTTATGAAACAAAAGAGCAGACAGCACAGCATTATATTTAAAATCATCTTTAGGACAGACAACCACTTCAATTCCATGGTCACTTCAATAAAACTTAAGTGCGGACTACTGGCAAAGGGAAGGAATGGTTCTGGTCCCCTTCGTGCTCATCCCACATGCCTCACTTCTAATACCACCCCAGGGATGCTGAAATGTTCATGCAATTGAGCAGTGAATCAAAGCAATGAACAGAACAGACATGGCTGAAAATTCAAGTTTTTTGATTTGCTTTTCAGCCAGATCAGTTCTTCTACTCACTGTGGAGCTACACAAGCACTGCAGAGGAAGAATGAGATTGTGACTTGTGACAGCAGCTTGCACTTAATGACAAAAAGAAACGTCCAACAAAACATGGCCTTTCACATTTTACTGCCAACGGATACAAGTGGAAGTCCTATGCTAGATGAACTTCTGTCTTTTTGCAGACAGCCACATGCAAAGCCCCATTCTCCAACACCCAGCCCTCCAATAAGAGCTAACTGCCCTGAACTAGTTACATCTACCTAAAACACCAGCAGAAAGGACAGCTCTCTGGCCAGAATCAGAGCAGGCAGAAGAGGGACGCTGACCACTGGCAGAGCCTATAACCTCTCTCATTCAAGTTCCTAAGCTGCCTCCAGGACAGCAAGCTGCCAGAAGCTGTACAAGGACAAAATGGTTGCCTTGCAGACACATAAGCAGCCCGTGGGACATCAGTACAGTGCAGGGATGCTCCCTGTGTCCTTAAATGTGCACCACTGCTGCTTGTAAGACAGATTATCATGCACATGAAATGAGAAGAGCAATCAGCAGAGTGTGCTGCATATTAACTGACACAGCCAGCCCTGACAGCTTACTACCTTTGAGCAACAGATCCTTTACACAAAGTAATGCTCCAAAGCTGATGCTATCACATAATTTACGTTCCTAAAATTGAGGGGTGCATCACTGGTATAAGTGCAACATGCCACACAGTTGCTTCACAAGACTCAAGTCAACACATTCAAAAGTAAAATTTTATAGCCCTTAGAGCATGATGAACAATACCTTATGTTGTTAATTTTTCTCTATAAATATTTGAACTATCAAAGTTGATAGCATATTCCAAGCCCTATGAAAAGAAACAGTATTCAGAAGTGACTGCATGATGGATCCATAACTTGCACTGAAACCCAGGACACCCCAGAAAAAGAAGATGGCAAGGAAACAGGTGGGAGTGTTGGAAAAGGGGGCGCAGGAAAAGCAATCAGTTCAGAGCAAAAATTGTTCCATCACTCAGCGTCTTATGAAATATACTGTCTTCCAGGACCTGTGTCTACTTCGAGCTGGAATCAATATCAATGGGTTACTGGCTTATCTACACTAGGACTACATCCCAGGTCAAAAATGCACAAGCATGTGGAGCAATTGCCTAAAGTTACTAGGAAAATTAAACTAATATTCACATTTTAAAGAAAACGTACAGCATTGAAGAGGCTTTCAGGGTAGGGCGTAGCTGTATTACCTGAGCGTTCCCTAGGCTGCCAACCTTAGATGATATCGCGCTGGGGGAACCTGGTGTGCTGGCTCTAAGGAACAGTACGGGGCGTAGAGTGGAGTGGAGACACCACGGCTAGGCTCTGTGACAAGAGGGGGGGGACTCGATTGTTCTTGTGCACACCAAGACCAATAAACTGCACTTTTTGCTACCCTGAGTCAAGGACCTGTCGTGTTCTGACAAATGCTGTACTCTAGTGTACTTTTGCTCATTATAATATCATTACAATACCAAAACACACCTCCATCCCAAAAGCTACCCACCTCCAAGGTGCGACCACCCCTCACTGAGCATGTGCTCTGAATTTCTCAGAGCCTATTCCTTTAAACAAAAGCAAGAAAACTTTTCAATCATAACTAAGAAACGCTTGACTAGAGCCACTCAAGCTCCACCTAAAAGATAGAAAATAATATAAATTGGCCTAAGAGAGAGGGGACGTTAGGGAAGATACCATCCCGAGGGAATACACCATCCTGAGGACTTCCTGACTCCTGGGATCAGCTGATGGGCTGAGCCTCCCCCCTCATTGGGATGCCTTTGGGTGAGATTTGAACATCTGGCTATACTGGGTGTCTCTGTGGAAACTTAGAAATCTCTATAGAGTCTTTGCGTTTTAACGCGTTAATTTCCAGGCTGCACACCTGCGTATTTCATGCATGCTAGCTTGCTTTTGCAGACAGTCACTATCACCGGCAATCCAAAGAACCTGCGTACCTGTTGCTGTAATAAATTGCACTGAACTGCATCGCTCCTAGCTGTGATAGTTCTCATTGAGCGGGACAAGAGTGAGGGCATGTTACATTGTAGGAAAATTCGGGATAGTTCAGTACCCTGAATCCAACCAGACCTGTATTGGTTAATCAGCTACACACCTTAACACAACAAAGCACTACAGAGTCTACAGGAAACGTATGATCTGTATGAGCAAATGTAGTTAATTTTACCATTCATTGGGAGAAACATCCAAGGAAATTAAGTGGTTTCTCCACTCTCCTCAAACAAGATCCACTATCCAAGAGGTGCAAGACTTCCTCCTACTACGTCACCCAGCTTAAGGACTCTTAATATTCATACACATATATTCAGAATGAGATTTCTGACCACCATCAAAACATTCTTCACACACAGCACCTCCATTAGCCTGCAGTTACTGCTCCTAATAGTGCTCATTCACACACAAGCAATAGACTGGTGGAAGGCTGAGACTCCTATTCATTCCAGATTGCTGGTAACTGTAAAGAAGGTAACTAAAGAAAGTAACTGCATTCTGAAAGCTGCTTGAGCAGCCACTAAAACCATCTAATAAAACAGGAAGCTGTCCTGGTTTCAGTTAGGACAGAGATAATTTTCTTGCTGGGACATTCAAAAATTGGGATACGCATTTGGCAAAGGCCACCTGGTTAGTCAATACTAGGGGGATCTGCCAACCGAGCTGGACCTGTGTCGTGGTTTAACCCGGCTGGCAGCTAAATACCACGCAGCCGTTCGCTCACCCTCCCCCCTCTCTGGGACGGGGGAGAGAAATGGAAAGTGAAGCCCGTGAGTTGAGATAAAGACAGTTTAATAAGACAGGAAAATAATAACAACAACAATAATAATAATAATACAATGGTGATAATAGGAAAATAATAATAATATGCACAAACAAGTGATGCACAATGCAATTGCTCACCACCCGCTGACTGATGCCCAGCCTAACCCCGAGCAGTCCGGCCTCCTCCCCCCAGGTAGCCACCCCTATATATTGTTTAGCATGACGTCAGATGGTATGGAATACCCCTTTGGCTAGTTTGGGTCACCTGTCCTGGGTCTGTCCCCTCCCAGCTCTTACTGCACCCCCAGCCTGCCCGTTGGCAGGACAGAGCAAAAGGCTGAGATGTCCTTGGCTTGGTATAAGCACTGCTCTGCAACAATTAAAACATCGGGGTGTTATCAGCACTCTTCTCATCCTAAGCCAAAACACAGCATTCCACCAGCTACTAGGAAGAAAATTAATTCTGTTCTAACTGAAACCAGGACAACCTGCAAAATCAAACCTCTTACGTACTGTAGATGGGGATAAAGTTCCTATAGCGCACGTAAGAAATATGCTGGGTAAAACAGTCTGGGCTACTCCTGCCTCAGGAAAAGGCAAACCCATTCATCGAATGGGTTTTACTCAGGGATCTTGATGCACTTGGTGGGTAACACAAAAGAATGGAGAGGTCTGGTGTATACCCCAAGGGGATTTAATACTAGGTAAGAATAGCCCATGAATTGAATTGTATCACGGTAATTACTATGTACTACTGTATGTCATCACTACCATGATTACTATACATCCTAGATGAAAATGGTGATTAATTAGAATGTATGGAAAAGAGCATAACCTGAGCATAACATAAATGGTATGGAATAAGGGGTGGATAGATGTCCTGGTTTCAATTAGGACAGTTAATTTTCTTCCTAGTAGCTGGTAGAATGCTATGCTCTGGCTTAGGATAAGAAGAGTGCTGATAACACCCCGATGTTTTAATTGTTGCAGAGCAGTGCCTACACCAAACCAAGGACGTTTCAACTTCTCACTCTGTTCTGCCAGCGGGCAGGCTGGGGCTGCAGCAGGAGCTGGGAGGGGACAGACCCAGGACAGCTGACCCAAACCGGCCAAAGGGGTATTCCATACCATCTGACATCATGCTGAACAACAGATAGGGGTGGCTACCTGGGGGGAGGGGGCCAGACTGCTCGGGGATAGGCTGGGCATCAGTCAGCGGGTGGTGAGCAATTGCATTGTGCATCACTTGTTTTGTATACGTTATTAGTAGTACTATTATTATCATCATTATTGTTATTATTATTTTCCTGTCTTATTAAACTGTCTTTATCTCCACTCACGGGCTTCACTTTCCCCTTTCTCTCCCCCATCCCAGAGAGGGAGGGGGGAGAGTGAGCAAACAGCTGTGTGGTGTTTAGCTGCCAACTGGGTTAAACCACAACAGAAGCAGAGATTTAGTGCCCCAGAATAAATAGGAAACATTACCTCCTAAGCTTACCTTTCTGAAGTGTCCCAAACCCCTTAGGGGGAGAAGGCTCCTTCTTCGCTTTACTCCATTAAGATTCCAGAAGAATCAAGGACTAACATCTGTACTCTTAAGTTAAATCTCATCTGGAAGTGTTCCCAGACCATGGAACCCCTGGAACACGATCATGTATGCTAGAAAGCAGCTAGGACATTCCCCAGCACTGCACTGTGCCAATTAGTGCTCTCCCACTCAATTCCCAGGTCTGAGGGTCAGAACACAGTTGGGACAGCTTGCACTGGGCAGTTCAGCTGCAGCCACCCTGCCCTGGAAGGAAAGAGCATAAAAGCATGGACACAGGCAGTCCCAAGCCAGTTGGCCTCAGTGCCTGGGAACATTCCCAGGCACATTTAATTTATTAGGAGTGAAGTAGCCAACAGGTATCACCATTTTACCTTTAGTGAGCAGACTGCCCTCAGGCTGAAGCCTTGAAGCACACTTCAGGCTTCATGTTTTATAGAACAGTTTTCTTTTTTTTTTCCTTCTTGGTTTTGAACCCATTGTATATTGCAGCAGTGGTAAACTATCATTGTTTCCAAAATATATTTTGACCCCTGCAGCCAAGCAGGACTTAAATCTTTCCTGTGTAGACAGGGCTTAAATATACTCCAAAATACAAGCTCAGCCCTAATACACCTCCCAGCAGAGTGGACATGTTCGTTCCAAGAAGCATTTTATAGCTGGTCTCAATACGATTTAACTGTTGACATAAACAAGGTCACCTATTCAAAAACTAGTTTTGCTGATGATTTTTATTTACTCATTTTAAATCATTTCAATACAGATTTAGATTAGCAAGTCATCATATTCTGTGGCCTCCTGCACTTCAAACGAGCTTGCTTTGTGATACTAGCATTGCTGCTTTTGCAGACCCTACAGAATTAGAGTTTATTTTAAGAGACTTTAAGAATTAAAACAATCAATTTGGCTTAATTTTTCATGTATTCTGAAGTTCTAGCACAAGAAGATGAAGGAGAAATGCTCTAAAGATACTTGCACTAACAAACTGCTAAACCCAGGGATTTTCAGGGAAAAGTTAGTGTTCTAGCAAACATTTGCTACACTCTCAACCTGGGAAAACTCAGCCCTGTGATTCCAATGTCAGGACTGACCAGAACACAAATGTAGTGAAGAAAAAGTCAGACAAGTTATAACTGGGTGGAACCAACACTACTTCTGTTTAAGCCTTTCCCTAAATGGGAAGGGCTGTAAGAGTTGGAGTTTCAACCTTTTTATCTGCTTATAAGGAGCAGCATCTCAGATGATATTACACAATTCTAATAAGAAGAATCTTTAATGTGGCTATCAGCATGCAACAGCACAAGGTATGCCTTCAATTCTTCCATTTCATCATTTCCTTTAACAGGAAAATCCAAGCTCCAAAAATCCGTACTCTGGGCAAGAAATTACCTAAACAGCAGAGAGCTGTAGCAACACTTCACAATTTTGAGACAAAGTGCCCAAACCACTTCTCTTTAGTAAGACACGCAATACTGACACATAGGAAAAACATAGGTGCAGGAAGAACATAAAGAAGAACATAACCAAAATGTCTTTGTATTATGTAAGTCTACATGGTAGAGATAATGATCCCAATCAGCATGAACAGTACAAGCTATCTTACTTATATCAAGTAAACCTACTATTCAAGCCTACTACAGAAGTAGGCATCTACTTCAAATATGAGTTTTTAAACCTGCCCATAAAGAATGAACATGGACAAAAGCAGTTTGAACCACGCTTAAGCAAGCTGTTTGCCTTTTTTTTAAACTCATATACTTACTAGAAGAATCAATGCCTGTATCAGAATCCATAATAATGAGATATACACTGTAAAGGATGAAGTAGTCTAGAGTAGATGGAGTGCATCAACGGGAAAACAGACTGAAGACAGATTTTTTTTATTTGCAGTACGATTAGTGGCAAAGGACACTGCCCATTGAGGTGGAAAAAGGAACAGAATAACGTACTGCTTTCAATTTCCTGAAAGATGTATTGCCAACCATCATATTAATATTAGTCTGTGACAGTACGATCTCATCTTAGCAAATTCAGGAAGCAATTTGCATTCTGATTTGCAGTGGCACTAATTCTGAATTAGAAACCCCCATGACTGGAGATGCATCAACACAGAACAGTCCACAGCCTTTGCAGATGTCCAGATGCCAACTAATAAAGCCTCCTCAGCTTGGTGTTTGCCTAATCAGGTTCAGTTCCTCAGCACAGCTAAAAGCCAGAGGTACTAATTTGCAAGATTCAAGTGCTGTTTGATGCTGTGGTCACAGCTATTTGGACAAGCTGACACTGCACTGCATACACTCCAAGATATCCCTGTACTTTCCCCAAGTGCATTTGCAAAATAGATGATACGCATACGGACAAAGGTGGTAGGTCTTGTCAATGATATCCAGTTGTGCAGAGATGTTTATTGAAGGTTATAGCTGAAAGAACCTGAAGTCAGCACAATTTTAAACAGTACTGTGTGTGCATCAGAATAGTTACACATGTAATATACAGACATCAGCTTGAACAGGTAACTACTATTGTGAATTTAAGCTTTTTCCTGAGTGACAGATTGAACAAAGCAACCCTCTTACCACTAAAACTGTTCACAGTATTGGAAACACTGCATGCTTTAGGTACTTTCTGTGTACTAAATGAAGTACTTGCAACAAACACTACATCAGATGCAAGTTTGGTGGAACCACTTCAAAGACATTTACATATCAAGTAGTAGAAGCTCTCTATAAAAATTGGTAAATATTGTCACAGCTCAAGCATAACTGCAATTCCATGTTACTCTTCAGTCCTGCAAAGAAACAGGATGACTGTACAGGAGCTGGAAGGCATGGAGTTGACAGTCTCTTCCTTAACTGAAGTGGTAGCACTAGAAAGATGAAAAATGAAATTTGAAAAGCAAATTTCATCACATTAGCCGAAGTCTGTATTACTCAGGAATCATCACATAAAGGTCTTGGACACTGACCTCCCCTATTTCTTAGGCAATACACTTGAACTCCTGATTTTTTTCCTGGACCATACTCTTCAGAGTCCACAGCCAGTAACAGGTTTGCAAGTTCACTTTCAAGGTAATCTTTTCCATTCATCTTTCTCCTACACCTTAACCTCAACAGGCCTTTCTACCACCAAAGGTAGTTGCCCCTACCTTTTCCTGAGGCATTTGTAGTGCTGGAGCTGCCACTGAAAGAAAAACAATTTCAGCAAATTGTGACAGTACTCCTTTTATTCACTTTTACATGGGAGACAAGAATAAGTTCATTTCCTAAATTCAAAATTCCCATTCAAAGCTTTTCTAGAGTTGTGAGCCTGACACTTATGTTTTCACTCAATTTTACTCAAAGTGAGAAAAATGCAAATAAAGATGAAGTGTTCACTTGCAGTAAAGAAGTTACTTAGTACAGGCACACAAATGTTTCCATAGCAGCCTACCAGTTACAGGACTTACTACCTTCACTGAGATTTTGTCACGGGGGCAGGAAGGAGGTACAGAATTGGTTATAACAAGAATTCGTTCTTGAAGTAAAACTATCCAAAATTCAGTTAGAACACACAAAAAAAAAAAAGTTACCAGACTTACAGAATCCAATTTTCTCATAAGAAAGGAGCAAGTTACATTGCCTTAACATTACTCGTGGCTGCTTCTGTAAAATTTGCCTCAGAAAACAGGTTAATGTCTATAGACTGAAGACCTGTATCTTTTATTTAATTATGTAAGATCTTAAGTCTAAGACCTTATACACAACACAGAACTGGAAAACAAGAACACAGTTATATTAACTTAAGCTCCAGTTCAGCACTGGTATAGCTGGATCGAAGTTGCACTCCTGTGAGGACACTGTCCTTTACTCCACTGATACTAAGAAAAAGATCAACTGGTAGATGAAAGAACTGAATCCTTCTTCCTCTTCTGCTGGTTTCTTCCTGATGACCACTGGGGTTCAAAAACCCATAAAGCTCAGAGGGATGCATACAAAGGGGTATACCAAACCTTTGGAACATGGGTCTTGAAGATAACAGGAAAGATAGATTTGAAATGCTGAGAGATAATACAGATTAATCAAGATCAGCAATCAAAAAGATTCATGAATTACGTAGATTGTATTCAGCACAGTTAACCTCCTATGAAATCTGCCTGATCATGGTTTCCTTAATTCCAGGTTTCAAAGGAAAGTATGTAGCTACTTTTATATTCCAACTTGACAGTCCTTCCTTTATACTGGCAGCTAGCATTTCTCCATATTACAGGCTAAAACATCTGCATCATCCAGCAGCAATGCCAATTACACTGCCTGTATTTGCAAACAGCATCTCAGCTAGCTGTACAGCCAGTTGTCTGAACAAAAGCTTCCTGTAAAGTATACTTTGGCTCACTTAAATGCCTCAGCTACTGAATTACATGTTGCTCGTAGTTTATTTTCCCCATGCTGGGGTGGCAGGGAAAAGATCATCTGCACTCAGATCTGTTCTCAGTTAGAAAACATTAAACAGATCTGCAATAGCAACGCAAATTTTAAGTTGCTTTCATGAGATCTAGCCTACTCCTCTTTGGATCCCGCATCATTTTGCATTCCAGCAGAACTGACCAGTACATTTCCATCAGCCTACATTATAGTGACACAATATCATCTGCTCACTTAAATATAAATAAGCAGACACACACATTCATCAACTGGCACGACTCAAAGCTATAGCAGTACATTTCTGTTTGTGAATATTGTGAAGTAACACAGAAATACTAATCTCTTTTTCTTGTGTAAAGACTTGGGAATTTAGTATGAAATTATTTTTCTAAGCACCAGCTAGAGTGATGAGCTAATATCTTGACCAATGCTGAATAAAAGCACAAGCCTGAATTCCTCTTAAAAATCACTTAGACAAATCTGCAGTGGCACTCATTAAAAGGAGCTGGACACAACTCTTCCAATGAGACTGTTCTGTGATAGACACAAGTAGAGAAACAGACCACTAGGAAAAAAAAAGAAATTCAGTTAAAGGATAGTATTAGCAACCAGAGTAAACAGGTACTTGGACAGAAGTATAGGTGGGCAGTTAGACAGCTACCAGATTCTCCCATTCTTCAAAGGAAGCAACAGAGCCTGTTAAGGATAGGAAAAGGATATTAAGTAATGTCTAAAGGAGACCTGGACTGCAGAAGAGAAAGCTCTTACAGAACTGAGAGCACAATTTTCTCTCTCAGCACAAACTCAACAAAACAACAGCAATACTGGCAGCTGGGCACTCAGCTCCCACAATTATGAGTGCTTCCTCAAGTACCTCCAACCCTTTCAATTTACTTTTATTTGTAAGTAGCCCTCAATACATTTAAAAAAAAAAAAAAAAAAAAAAGCTTTGCTCCACCTCTCTCCCAGAATCCAAAATCCAGACTTTTCTTCCAGCATATGCAACACAGATTATTTGTTCAGAACAGTAACTGTACCTTTTCTCCCTGCCTCCTTCCTTCCCACACAAACGCTGAAGACATACTATAGCCAAGAAATGTTTACAGATGTGCATACTGAGTGGAATATAAGTCAGGAACCATTACACAACTCTCCTCTTAATCAGAGCCCTTTCAAGGAAAAGAAGTTGACATTGAATTTTATGTAACACATTAAAAAAGTTGCATCAAATACAAAATTCATCATTTGAACTGTGGAAAATGACTCAAGTAACCTTCCTTATAAGTAGAAGTGTGCTAAAAAATAAACACATCAAAATAACCAGAAAAGCAGGAGCTGTGGGATACAGTTAACCTCTCTAACACTATGTGAAAGAGGGGAAAAAAGGTCCTTGAACAATGCCATTTACTTTAGCTTAAACTCCACAGATGTCCACATGGGACACAGAAGTGGAAGGCGAGGTACAAAAGACTCTGTTAGAGGCCAACAGCAGGGCCACCCATTGCCCAGAGGAGGGCCAGCAGCTGTTTTCTCCCAGCCCTGCATAGTGCCAGGCCAGCCACTCAACTCAATGAACAGCATCTGCTTCTCCTGCCTTTTCTCAAGGCAGGCTTCTTCCTGGTCACATGTTCAACAAACTGCCAACAAAGGCAAAAGTACAGATATAAGGCCCCTTTTCAAAGCACTTTATTCTCCCTTCTCCCAAATCTCAAAGAAATTCAAGTATTACATAACTAAGGTCCCCAGTACATGCAGAATTCCCTGCAACTAAGAGGAGTTGAATGAAGGTAAGGTTTGAGCCATAGAGAAAGCTTCCCCAAGCAACATAGTGGGGAGAAGAACTGAATGGTACCTGTGCTATGACTGTTACAGCAAATTGATATATGCAAATATAAAAATGACTGGCTTCGGTTAAATCACACTGCCTTCACTCACAGCAATGCCTGTATTTTATTAGAAATATTAAAGAAAATTCATAATCATCAAGGAAGCCATAAAAAGGCTTGAAGTATCAGTGTTCAGGTACAAGAAAGCAATTTTTTTTAATTTTTATTTTTATTTTTTTTTAAATGTACTTGGCTTGTTTGCTGAGATACTGCATGGCCTTACACATTGAGTAAAAGCAAAAATCAGTCAGACAAGGTGCCTGGCTACAGGCCTCTATTCTCCTCAGGCCAGAACAGAATATGGGACCCCATATCAGACATTAATGACAGAAAACCTCAGTATGCATGGGACAAGATCCCTTAGAATACAAATCAAAGCCTATTTCTTGAGCTTCACTGCCTAGAGCTAGGCAAAAGGAAACATTAAGATGACAGACAAATCCTGAAGTACTTGGCATCTTGTTCATGATCCATACCCAGAACACACAACTGCAGACAATGCCTACAAGCACTCTTGCCTCACATGCAGTTGCTTAACAGCTGAAGTACTTTCTAAAGACATCCAATAGTTTTCCTCTTCCTCACTCTACTTGTCAGGTGTCAACCCTGATCTACCAGCACCTGCCCTGTGCTGATGTGGCAGTTACCCTGCTCTCTCCCTGTACTACTGCAGCCAAAGATCAGAATTTCAAAAGCTTGAGAATATCAGCATTCAAGTATACAGCTTCTCAGTGCAAAGGGAACTGGTGAAATCCTTCTGGGAAAGGCTGGTTACTGGAGAAAACACCAAAGGGTCTCCACTTGAGGAGCACATATTCCAGCTCTGGGCCACGGTAAAAATGTCTCATCACTGAGCAGGATATTACAACATTTTTTAAATGACTGTCACCAATGCAATTTGCCACAGGCACAATCCCATTGGCAGTAGGCCTTCTGTTCTCCACCTATATTCATCTCACTGAAAGACATGGGAAACAGCAAAACACTGAGCTCTAAACACTTAGCAGACTAATGTCTTGTTAAAGCAGTAAGATAGATAAATTGGACATAAGCAAAACAGACAAAAGTTAGATAAATGAACAAAGAGGCATTTTCATTATTAGCTGTGTGAAATTCACCAGAATGGATACAGCTAAAGGTCATAGCAAGGACAGAACTTAAGTTTATATTCAAGCTCCCCTCACTGTTACAGAAGGGGACGTGTTTATTACAGAAAGATAGGAAAGAACTACCAGTAAGTTTTGGTGAGCAGATGCTGTGCTGCTGCAGACTTCCACAAATACATCTAGGTTCAGAAGGTGCTCTTAAAAAGTGTACTTAAGAGTCCATGAAATTAACATTTGAGTGACCTATTAAAGAGAAAACTCTTTCAACCAAACACCTGAAAGTCAAGCAGTACTTCAAACACAGCTTTCCACAACAGAGCTGAAAGACTCCATATCAGTTGATACTAGATTTTCTTCATGTTCAAGGTTTCAGAACTACAGCATGAGTTAAAAAGTTACTTAAAATATCAACATAAGAACTTGACCTGAAGCTTCCCACAAAACTAAGAGGAAGTGAAGACCAGTTCTGGAATGTAACTCACCAATTCAACTCAACAGTAACCTTAAAAATACACATTTAAGCAACACTGAGTTTACTTCTTTTGTATCTGGCTTCTACCTATCCAGTAGGTAAGAAACTGAGCGCACAAAGAAATGCTCAGTTTACCTCCAATTACAGACAAAGACTCCAAGTGAAAGTTTTTAATTCCTGACCTATCAAAAACTTGCTTGCACATTTCAGAATGCAAAGCCACAATTTGGGGAATCTTTTTTCTGAACAAATGCTGAAGTCAGATTACTGTGCAGCACTCGTCCAATGGGATTTCCCTGATCTCACTGTTCTTCTGCCAATTTTGAAGCACATGCAGTGAGATGTGAACCTACTCCAGCTTCTGATTGTTCTCTTGTATCCCGCTGGTCTGCTTCAAACAATGCAGCATGACACAGGCCAACAAAAGCTGTTCATGATGAGACTATAGCATTGTATACAGTAAATTTCAGAAGTTTTCCACCAACCAGCACAGCAACCAAATCAGAGTAAGCAAGTAGTAACAAGCAGTAAACAAGACGCAGGAAATTGCTTTTATTAAATTGGCAGGTGTAGATTACAAGTAGGATTAAATCAGTAGGGAACCCATTAACTGGCTACTTGTGTTCAAAGCTGCAACAGTAAGAGAACTGCAGCATGTTGTTTATCCTATAAATTCTTCCTAGACTAACTGCCTGATCTACACAATTTGGAAGTTTTTCCTATAAAACTGTTTGTCATAAAACATTCACATTAGCAAACAGCGCTCAGGTGCTCTGTTACAATAACAAGAAAACTAAACTGGCTGACTTCTACAAAGCAGGAATATAACGAGCAGAGGAATCTTTACCACACTGAATAGCTGGCCTGATAAAGACATTAATTACCACAGCAAGCCAGTGGTTTAGCACTGGCTTGGGCTGACTGAAGCCTGTTTCTTTACTGAAGAAAAATAAGTACTATTTATGAGGTTATTTGAGGCTTAACATTGACTGTGCTTTATTGTCAATATATTCTTCTTGAATGATCAAGATGTCGTCTTAATGATAACATAAGGTGTCATATACAGATATTATTCCTGCTAGTCATAGCTTGTTACTAGGATCTACTGAGTGATAAGTTGCTAAAGTAATCACAAATCACCATTTTTCGTTTGCCTAAAATTCCACAACCCCAGCATCCCTTCTTAATCTGGCACAAATACTTAACAGAATATAAAATCAAGCTAATTTAAACACTTTTTTATTCCAACTCCTGACCATCTCTTCCTGCTTCTTACCACTAAAACCATCTTAATGAGGAGCAACAGTTACTTGAAGATAAAGAACTTCCACAGATTCCAACAGCTTTTCACCCCTAAATTTGCTTTCCATATCAGTAATGCTCCAGTAGGAACAATGCCTTAAGCTCACTCCCTAACCAAATAATTCAGTTTATGCTGGTGCGAAGGTAGCATTATCGCACACCTTAGAACAAAAAAAAGAAAATCATCTCCACTTATACTGAAAAATGACAAGTTAGAAGTCGGTACAGTCACCCAAGAAAGGGCAGCAGAGCCAGGACTAGAACCCACATCTCCCTAAGACTGCACCCAGTGCTCCAATTAGTACTAACAAGGTCTTCAAATTCAGCAATTTTTCCTCCTGACTCAAAAGGCAAGCTCTTTTTAACTATGCAGCATTTTGCTATTGGCTAGTATCTGGCACATTTACAGTTTTACATGTTGCTCTGCCTCAAATGACATGCCAACGCTTTCTGGTTGGCATACCAACTCTAAAAAAATTATAGGGGTAAGTCATGTGACTTCCTGAACCACATGACTTTAAATTTGGCAGCCCTAAGTTTCTTTGTTTAATGCTCTAAGACTTCCTTTTTCAGGATGACATCAATATTATAAGATGTAGTAATTTGAACTACGTCTACAGTGAAGTTTCATCTTAGTTAACAGCAATTCAGTCCTCAACATCACAGCTATGCAAGAATCAAGAGTAATATTTTAGTATATTTAATAAATCTTTACTCAATTACATTATAACAAGCCATCACTCTTAATTTCAATTAATGCTACTTTAGAAGGCTAGAAAACTTCAATTTTCAAATTTATCTTCTAAAGAGCGACTTACCTACACTACAACAAGGCTCCTGAATGACATAATATACACTGCCTAGACAGCTCCCTACTGATATTCTTCTGCATCAAGACACTAGGAATAAGGTCTTGCTGCAAAGCAGACAGTTGAGAAGAGCTGGTAAAGGAATAAGTTATTAGAAAATAAATACTTCTGTTCACGAGTCCTGCATACTACCCTACATAACAAAGACAACAATGCTATGAATCAAAGCAAACAAAACTTAACTTCTACATTGTAGCCTGAAGTTAAGTAAAAAGGGCTAGAGAAAGGGGAGTGGCAGTACTCAACTTCTTGCCTTGCTCTGCTTTGAGCATTTGCTATACTCTGTCACAGCCCAATCATCCCAATCCATAATAGTTCTTTAAAAAACAGTACCACAAGACAATGTTGACTGGTTCACAAAAGCAGATTTTCAGTAACGAACGCTCAAAGCGCTGTTTTCACAATCAAGCTTCAAAGAGGTATTCATTTAAAGCTAGTTTCTGAAGACAAGAACATTAAGTTGTGCAGTTATTCAGCTCCCTTGAGTAAAGGTTTTAAAATATACAGAGCATGAATATTAATGCCAGACAAATTGGTACTTCCACAGTTAGGTGTTGTTAAACCATAGTTAACTGATCTGAACCAACTTAAATTATTTTTCATTCAGCAGCCTAAAAGAAACTGAGAAAGCTGTGAATGGCCACTAGCAGATACTTGGTTTTAATTTCCAAGTTTAGTTTTGTGAAGACACCAATTAAACTGACATAAGATAGTTTTGAAGTTCAAGGAAATGCATAAGAGTTTTCAAGTAGACATAGGTAGCATCACCAATACTGTCTTATTAATTGCTCACCTCAGGTTTACAACTTCAGCTTCATGGAGACCGGAAATCAAACTCAATATGAATTTTATTTCTCATTATATGCCCACACAGCACCTAATGGTTCTGCAATCCAGAGCTTACACACGTCATTTTAAATATATATATATAATTATGGCCATTGTACTTCTATCTACAGCCATAAACCTACCAACCTGGGTCTCTGGAAACTAAAAAGGACTGGGCACATTTCTTCTGGGGAGGAGATGGTCTTCGAACACCAGGCTCCAGCTTCTGCCACCTGGTTCTGAGGAAGACCCCAAGGAAATCTATGAGCACTGTTGTTTTCTGTGTGCTAACCCAGGCTGCACAACAGAGCACTACAGAGCACGCACCAGGTGAAAGTTGTCACCATGAAATTACAAAAAACAATTATTAGAAAACACTGCAAAATATCAGAAAGTATCCCCAAAATCAACTGCTTTGCACTTGCCACTTTCAGCAACAGCTATTTTTTTCCTACACAATTATCTGTGTGTTGTCTGAGCAATGCAGGCAGGCTTTTACCTGACTAGCAGCCAGCAAAGAGGTATCTCACACCACAGGAAGCCACTGCAAAGCAGTGTCAGTCCATCCTTACTACCCTACAGAGGTCAGAAACCAGCCCCATGCATTTAGAAAGCACTGAGAACTTTCTTTAGTCTTCCATGGAGAACATGGAGACAACGTTCAAGTCCCACCATAATTACAGAACTGATAAGAGCAGAGGCAAATTGATCCTCCTGCTACACCTCTCCAGCGCATGCATTTTACACGTAAATGAATGTGTAGACTGAAATAAAGGATATGGTTTGAGAATGTTCCTTATACACAGCAGTTCTCAGCTTGTGAGCTATGATTAAGAATTAATGTCCATCCCCAACTCAAATATAGTATTATTAAAACTCTACTACAAACTAACAGAGGATGCCAAGTTCTGTTGCTGGGAAAACAGACTTCACCTCTGTCTGGTTAGCAATGTTATTTTAGGATCCATTGTGCCAATCCAACTGCCTGCTGTTGTCCTCGTAGCTAAGGTGCTCACAGCTTCGCAGCAGATGTTGGAACTCTCACAAAATCACAGAATTTCTAGGTTGGAAGAGACCTCAAGATCATCGAGTCCAACCTCTGACCTAACGCTAACAGTCCCCACTAAACCATATCCTTAAGCTCTACATCTAAACGTCTTTTAAAGACTTCCAGGGATGGTGACTCCACCACTTCCCTGGGCAGCCTGTTCCGATGCCTAACAACCCTTTCGGTAAAGAAGTTCTTCCTAACATCCAACCTAAAGCTCCCCTGGCGCAACTTAAGCCCATTCCCCCTCATCCTGTCACCAGGCATGCGGGAGAACAGACCAACCCCCACCTCGCTACAGCCTCCTTTGAGGTACCTGTAGAGAGCGATAAGGTCGCCCCTGAGCTTCCTCTTCTCCAGGCTGGACAAGCCCAGCTCCCTCAGCCACTCCTCGTAGGACTTGTTCTCCAGGCCCCTCACCATCTTGGTTGCCCTTCTCTGGACCCGCTCAAGCACCTCGATGTCCTTCTTGTAGCGAGGGGCCCAAAACTGAACACAGTACTTGAGGTGCGGCCTCACCAGAGCCGAGTACAGGGGGACGATCACCTCCCTAGCCCTGCTGGCCACACTGTTTCTTATACAAGCCAGGATGCTGTTGGCCTTCTTGGCCACCTGAGCACACTGCTGGCTCATATTCAGCTGACTATCCACCATCACTCCCAGGTCCTTCTCTGCCTGGCAGCTCTCCAACCACTCATCTCCCAGCCTGTAACTCTGCTTGGGGTTATTGCGCCCCAGGTGCAGGACCCAGCACTTGGCCTTGTTGAACTTCATGCAGTTGACCTCAGCCCATCGGTGCAGCCTATCCAGATCCTCCTGCAGAGCCTTCCTACCCTCAAGCAGATCGACACACGCACCTAGCTTGGTGTCATCTGCAAACTCAAACTGAGGGTGCACTCAATGCCCTCATCCAGATCATCGATGAAGATATTAAAGAGGACCGGCCCCAGCACCGAGCCCTGGGGAACGCCACTAGTGACTGGCCTCCAACTGGACTTGGCTCCATTCACCACGACTCTTTGGGCCCGGCTATCCAGCCAGTTTCTAACCCAACGAAGCGTGCGCCAGTCCAAGCCAAGAACAGCATTCTCCTCAAGAAACTGGCTGCGGGAGACGGTGTCAAAAGCCTTGCTGAAGTCAAGGTAGACCACATCCACAGCCTTTCCCTCATCCACCCAGCGTGTCACTTTGTCATAGAAGGAGATCAGGTTCCTCAAGCAGGACCTGCCTTTCATAAACCCATGCTGACTGGGCCTGATCACCTGCTTGCCCTGCAAGTGCTGCGTGATGACTCTCAAGAGGATCTGCTCCATGAGCTTCCCTGGCACTGAGGTCAAACTGACAGGCCTATAGTTTCCCAGGTCTGCCCTCCGGCCCTTCTTGTAGATGAGCGTCACATTTGCTAGCCGCCAGTCAACTGGGACCTCCCCCGATCGCCAGGACTGCTGATAAATGATGGATAGTGGCTTGGCCAGCTCCTCTGCCAGTTCCCTCAGTACCCTTGGGTGGATCCCATCCGGCCCCATCGACTTGTGCACATCTAAGTGCCGTAGCAGGTCACCAACCAGTTCTTCATGGATAGTGAGGGCCACATCCTGCTCCCCATCCCCTTCCACCAGCTCAGGGTACTGGGTATCCAGAGAACAACCGGTATTGCTGCTAAAGACTGAGGCAAAGAAGGCATTAAGCACCTCCGCCTTTTCCTTATCTCTTGTAACTAAGTTTCCCCCCACATCCAGTAAAGGATGGAGATTCTCCTTAGTCCTCCTTTTTGTGTTGATGTATTTATAGAAACGTTTTTTGTTATCTTTAACGGCAGTAGCCAGATTGAGCTCCAGATGAGCTTTGGCCTTCCTAATTTTGTCCCTGCACAGCCTCGCAACATCCTTATAGTCCTCCCTAGTGGCCTGCCCACTTTTCCAAAGCTTATAAACCCTCTTTTTCCTCCTAAGCTCAAGCCACAATTCTCTGTTCAGCCAGGCTGGTCTTCTTCCCCGCCAGCTCGTCTTTGGGCACGTGGGGACAGACTGTTCCTGCGCCATTAAGATTTTCCTCTTGAAGAACGCCCAGCCTTCCTGGACCCCTCTGCCCTTCAGAACCGCCTCCCAAGGGACTCTACCAACCAGTGTCCTGAGCAGCTCAAAGTCAGCCCTCCGGAAGTCCAACACAGCGGTTTTACTGGTCCCCTTCCTGGCCTTGCCAAGAATAGTGAACTCCACCATTGCGTGGTCACTCTGCCCAAGACAGCTCCCGACAATCACATCCTCCACCAGTCCTTCTCTGTTTGTGAAGAGAAGGTCTAGCGGGGCACCACCCCTGGTAGGTTCACTAACCAGCTGCGTCAGGAAGCTATCTTCCACGCTCTCCAGAAACCTCCTAGACTGCTTTCTCTGGGCTGTGTTGTGCTTCCAGGATATGTCAGGGAAGTTGAAGTCCCCCACGAGAACAAGCGCTGAAGATTTCGCAACTTCTGTCAGCTGCCTGTAGAATTCCTCTTCCGTCTCCTCATCCTGGTTCGGCGGTCTATAACAGACCCCGACCAGGACGCTAGCCTTGTTGTCCCTGCCAATCCTAACCCAAAGGGACTCGACCTTGTCATTCCCAGCCTCGAGTTCCACAACATCAAAACACTAATATAGAGAGCCACACCACCACCCCTTCTGTGCTGCCTGTCCCTTCTGAAAAGGGTTCTCTCCTAACACTGTTTCCAGAGGAACCACTCCCCTGTTCCCCAGCATAATTGGGGAAGTCACCCATATTCTACAGCCTTAACATGAGAAGCAGCAAAGGAATTTCTATGTTGCTGTTGCTGAAGTACCCCATTTTGGGGAAAGATCTTAACAGCTTGAGACCAATCTATTCTAGAAGCCAGGTTAACTTGACAGCTCTGCTGTAGCAGTGATCAAAAGCATCCTTAAGACTAGGTTATTGCATACAATCACTTCCCAAACAAACATGAAACTTAAAAAAACAGAGCCTGTACTACCAGTTAGTATACTGAATAAAGCCAGTCAGCTTTTGTCCTGGTTTCACTTAGGACAGAGTTAATTTTCCTCCTAGTAGCTGGTAGAATGCTATGTTTTGGCTTAGGATAAGAAGAGTGCTGATATCACACTGATGTTTTAATTGTTGCAGAGCAGTGCCTACACCAAACCAAGGATGCTTCAGCTTCTCGCTCTGTCCTGCCAGTGGGCAGGCTGGGGGTGCAGCAGGAGCTGGGAGGGGACAGACCCAGGACAGCTGACCCAAACTAGCCAAAGGGGTATTCCATACCATCTGATGTCATGCTGAACAACAGATAGGGGTGGCTAGCCAGGGTAGGGGGGCCAGCTGCTCGGGGATAGGCTGGGCATCGGTCAGCGGGTGGTGAGCAATTGCATTGTGCATCACTTGTTTCATACGCATTATTATTAGTACTACTATCACCATTGTTATTAGGACAGGAAAGAAAGGAAAACAATAATAATGTCTTTATCTCAATCCACAGGCTTTAATTTCTTTCTAATTCTCTCCCCCATCCCAGAGAGGGAGGGGGGAGGCTGAGCAAACAGCTGCGTGGTACTTAGCTGTCAGGCAGGTTAAACCACAGCAGCATTACACCTAAATTATAGATGATTTTTTATTCAGTTATCTGAAGAAAAAGGCACGAGAATCTCAATTTAAACCATTTGCTTGCTCTCAACCAACAGTTCCAAGCTACCTGTCCATCTTTAAGGTCTTCTCTTTGCCTAATTTATTTCCACTGTTACCTCCTTTGTAAATACTTGTAATCAACATTATTTAGCTCCATCTATGGAGGCCAACATTACGTAATACAAGAACCAACTTTCAGAAAACAATTTTAACACACAATAAGCTATGCTTAAGTATAAGAACAAAAGAAATCTTGTGTCAGAGATCAATAGCATTAATCACTTTTACATCAAGAGTAGGCTTTTAGGCTCAGAAGTCACACAAAAGAAACTCCTGGATATGCAGATTTTTGCTTCATAAAAAAAATACAGCCTTCAGAAGTAGCCTACGTATATACACACAGACATTGCGACTTAAGGAAAAAATGGTATTAAAATCATCTTCTATCTGCAATGCTTGGAATGAATACCACCACCATAGTATTTCCTCAGGATAACTTGGGTGTGATCAGTTCCATGACAGCAGTTTAAAGAGTTACCACCATTCACTGTTGGTGGAACTGAAAAGTATGTAACAGGTACACCTTTAAAATATTTCATCCTAACAAGCTCAGCAGGTAGCTTGTAATCTCAACGCCAACCAGCCACTTCACTTGCAATTGTCTGCTTTGCATTTTATCCAATACTCCCTTGAAGTCTTCTATATTCCCAAAACCACAAAGTCCACTCGGGGGTGGGGGGTCTTCTCTGCCTGAGTGGTAAAGACACAGAATTCACCTCATATTTGAAGCAGAAGCCAGGTGCTTTAGAAGTTTACTTGTTGGCTATAAATCAGCCACACTCTTCAAAACAACTGCAAGATTTTGGAGGCTGCTGAAAAAAGCCAAAGCAAGCTTCTGAAAAATCAGGAACCATAACAGAGGGATGCTATCCCTTATATTGAGCAAGAAGGGCAGAAAACACAGATAAGACTACGTTTTTCACATTCATATCAAACTTAAGCAAGAACAACTATTTTGCAGATAGCACCTTCTAAAAACTCTAATGGCAGAGCAGGATGGAAAGCAAGGGTCTGACAGGAATATCAACCTTCCCTCTGCACTGGGAGCAAGTGCTTCATTTCACTTAAGACTCTAAAGCACCCTAGAAAAGAATCCTTGAATGGGGATTTAAAGAAGTTGGTCTTAAAACCTTACTTCAGCCAGTATACTGCCACATCACTTTTCCATCGATATTCAACATCATTTTTCTCTTGTACCAGAGATTCCTCTACTATCAAGCAGTAGTAAGATTTACCTCCTCCGCAGAAACTCAAGATCTCTCATTAAAACCAAGATTCAAGTGTTAAGTACTGTTTCATACACAGTATCAAAAGCAAGCTTTCATATTAACTGTAATATAACCATTAACATCAACACAAATTTATCTGTTCAAGAAGAACGTTTGTTCTTTTAACTTAGAACCAGGAAGTTCTTTGATGCTGTATCAAACTCTTTTAGAGTACTGAGTGAGCACACTGTCGTGGTTTAACCCGACATTCTACCAGCTACTAGGAAGAAAATTAACTCTGTCCTAACTGAAACCAGGACACACGCAAACATCTGGAAAGAAGAAACAGAGGTATACTGTTATAGATGCATCTTTCAGTGCCTCCTCCTCCCAGTCAGCAACAGCCGTGTCAGGGCACGCACAAAAGCTCCACTCACTACGCAGAACTAAAATGAAGACTACAGATGCTGAGATTGATGGGAGGCACCTGTTTCTTCTTTATCCTCCTCCATATAGGACAAAAATAAAAGTGCAGCTCTGCACTGAGCTATATCAGGGTCTGCCCCTGTTCAGCACTGCACCATGCAGACTGTGCCAGCAACACAACTGCCAGCAATGTGAGGAGATGCAGCAGCACTCTGTGGGTCCAGCAAGGGGGTAAGCAGGCACAACACAAGGTGGGACCTGCTGGGGGACAGCGAATGGATTACAACATAAAACAAAGAAGGAACACAGGTGTGCCTGGGGAGTGCTCAATACTGACAGGTCATCTTTTATTACACAACCTTCATATAAAACCTTATTAGAGCTGTCACAATAGCCAAGTGTTGGCATAGCAGCAGAATTTAGCATGCACCTATGTAACACTCAGGAAGGACTTAGTTCTGCATTAGTTTTCAGAAACATATGCTCTAGAGAACGAGGCATCACAAAGCAATAGAGTAATAAAGCAATTACCCTTCCCCTAGTCCTCCCCCTTGTCTTTAACTAAAAAAATCTACAGAACCCCAGTCATCACTACCCAAAACCTGTTCCACCTAATCTCTATTGACATTACTTATATTATTCGGTATTTTACAGAAATCATTTTAGCAAGTCTAAAACAACCAAAAAAAATAAAAGCCCCCAAGCATAAAGAACATCTGTAGTTTTTAAGACAGAAGAGACAAGTGATCCCATGAAAATACTGCAACACCAAAGCCAGTGATTTGTTTCCCTACTTTGAATTGCAATGTTGCATACTGTCACCACTGAAATGACTTTTTAAACAATGAATATAAACTATAAATATCAGTTGATTATTCACTGCATGGCATAGTTTTGTTTGTGAATAGCAGTAACTAAAATCCAAGCCCTTAACAAAGTACTTATTTCAGCAGAATAATCCATGCTAATGAGAAACAAACTGCTCCGGTAGAAGAAATCTTACAAATTAGTACTCATGTTGTTTCTTCACTGACTGCTTCTGGTGCTCCATTTGTATGAAAACTGCAAGGGAGAGCATGAAGACATAATCTTAAATGAAACCGAATTCATTACATACCTTAGAAAAGTGAACTCAAGAACCAACATTTAGTTTGAGGATACGCAGGGATTATGAGATTAGAATCCTACTGGCTCACTGGGAAGATTCAGCAAGATAACTACAAATTAGAGGGCTAGTGTCAAAAGGACCTCTACTTATTTAGCCTCTGCTCTAGATTACTGACCCACTTATGAAGAGCTAAGCATCCCTGCTGTGTGATGCCAACACCCACCCCATCTGTTTGCTTCTGCTTTCTCACAATCTCTATTAGTCTGTGTAAGAAGCTGTGTTAATTACCACACAAGCAGCTTGAATAGTTCACACAGCATCAGCTTCAGTGTGTGGTCACCTTGACCAACAGCACAGAAACAGAGCCAATCTAATCACAGCAGATTATCAAAAGCAAAGTATATGCAGATCTTTGCAGAGTTTTATCAATTTCATTCAAGCTACTTTCAGTTTTGAGAAAAGCTTGTACATGTTTATCTATTCCAGGTTTCAGCAATGAAAATACAAACAAGTTAAGTATTGTATTAGCCTTGATGGATATTTCCAATGGGACCAGAAACTTGTGAAACCACAAGGGAAACTTCTCTTGAGGGAATAACACAACAGTTGCAGAAAGAGGTATCTCACAACACTTGTTAATAAACTGAGTTAAACAGTATCAAGAATTAAATCTAAAGCTAGTTAAAAAAAACACCCAAAGCCCTCTCACTCATGTCAGAACTGCATCACAGCAACTTCACACCAAACTTCTTGCTAACAAGGAAGGAAAAAGAGTTTGCAAGTCAGTCATTTATTGTTCATCCCTGTTGATGTACAGATTAAGATATTCATTAAAGCGAGTCTCAAGCAGCAGTTTTATTAACTTACTAAATCCAAGAACAAAAATCTCCAGAAATCATTACAGTACTCAGTTGACATTTGTTCTTTCTTGGGAACCCAGACTACTGCTGTCAAAATGAAAATATCAATAGTCCAAAAGCCAACTTCAAAACTCAATTCTGTACAGCACTGTTTGCAACCCTGATATCATCTTGCCCATTAATTTTAAACTAACAAATGGCTTTTATGTTAAACCTTGTGAAATAGGCAGCGCTCGAAGAGCTCTCTAGCTCCCATCTTACTCATAAGGTAGCCAAGAAAAGTAAAATTTCAGTGAGCCCTTTTTCAACTGAATAACAACAGTAACAGCACATCTGAGCAAGAACTGCTCATCACAACACTGAGACTATATGGAGTGTAACTGAGCTTCACATTCTGTTTTAAGGAATTATTTACTACTTCAAAGGCCATGCAACCAGGAGGAGCCACCCAAATACAGACAGCAAGAAGACCAGGAAAACAATGATATACTGGCATCTTATTTGTGCCTTTGAATACTGTCATCACAAGCATACTTGTTTAAATATCCTGAAGTAGCAATGTTTACTGCCCAGTACCCTTGCAGGAAAGCTCTATGAGCTTGCTCCAAGAACTCTATAAATTAGATACATGTTTTGTATAAATCTATATCCTCTGTAACATGAAAAACCTTCCAACTAAGCATTTTGTCTTTGCCATTACTTTGACTTGGATACATTTCTGTGAAATGGCTTTATGTATTTAGCCTAATAGGCTCCAATCCTAGTCTACTGATACACAAACTCCAACAAATATTTCACTTCTTAGCTGACAAAAGAAAGCAGAAGGGAAACCCAACAAACTGGGTTTGTTGGACTGCTCCAAAGAAGAAGATACAAGCAGAATGCAACATTAATTCTTCTCTTTCTTTTGTTTCTAAAGTAGTCATTGATCCAGAACACATGTATGGTTTTCCCAGAAAGTTATGTCAAATCTAAAGGAGAATGCTAAAACCATTATCAGATAACAGCCATAACACATTTGATAGGTAGCAGTCATTACTGCCACCGGTCAAATGTAGCACGCACCAAGATTAATATAAAGTTTAAAACTCACTGGGACCAATGTGCTAATAATACAGAAATTAAGGTCATAAACACATGCAGTTTCTCTCCCTTACAAACTACGACATATGTCAAGGGACTGAGTGCCCAGAATATTCCTGTGTCACCAGATCCTCCAGCAATTTCATAGAGAGACAAAACATCTGTAGAATGATTTGATATTTACAGAGTACACTTGATGAGCACCTTTAGTGGGAATTCTGTACAACATGAATCTAGAGCACGTTGCATTATACTTACAAACACAACCCTTGCCTCTCACACAGCAGTTGCTATGAATTAAGTTGAGAAAGTCAAAGGGGCAGAATGCAAGCCATTCATCTAAATATATATATACACACGTAAGGAGCAGAAGAGAAGTTCTAGAAATGCTTCAAGTTAAATGAAAAGCACTTCCATTAACCAATGACATAATAATTACAGTAAATAAACAAATCTTCAGACAACCTGCCTCCAAAGCTAAAGTTCCCCTTCAAAAGGGAAAACAGATGCAACTTGTAGAACTTAAACAGAACTAGCATATAGAACTGAAAATAATAATTAGTTGACTGAAGTGTTGACCAAGGAAAAACTAGTCTTTTTTTTTTCCCCTGAAGCAGAAGCATAGCTTCAAACAAGCCCCTCCAATTACAGTGTTATCCAATAAAAGCATAAGGCAGTGTTATGAACTAAGAGCTATGTGAGTCACCACCAGAACACATACAAATTGGAATCTAGTTAGTAACAAACGAAATGTCAAGTTATTACTAAAAATTGTGACTTGACAAAGCATGTGGTTCAGTTCTAAGAAATGAATCAAGGGATACATAAAACCAAAACAGGCTTTAAAGAATTTTTAAATGAATCAAAAGCATACAACTGATTATTTGTTCACGTGACAGCCTAGACATCTGTTTAGTTTAAGAGGTTATAAAAGCTTCAAACACAACAGCACTTACCTTGGTATCGTCACACATTTTGTATTGCAATTCTGAGTGGTAATTGCCTTCTCAAGCTCATCCAGCTGTCCTGTTTTTTTTAGCTTCTTGACCAAGCTTTTCACTGCTTTTTCACACCACTTTTCCTCCTGACCATTCTGCTCACCACCACCAGCCCCTCCAGAGCCACCAGCAGATTTTTTCCACCCCAGAAGTCTCTTCACAACTGGTGGAGTGAATGGCAATATGGATGACATGACTTTCACCAGACAGAACACTCAGCACGCAATAAATTAGTGATTCCCGTCTGATCCCTAAAAACACAAACCAAAACAGACATTAGCACTGAGGTTTCACGAGACACATACCTTGCTTAGGACCTTTCACTACCAAATGCCGTAGGACATGGCATCTCAAAACAAGTCAGGTAACAGTTCAGTACTAGTCTGCGCATTTGTTACTATGTCAATGAAATTAAAGGACAAACTTTCTACAGTCACTCCAGCAGTTAGCTACAGACACCTAGTTTTTCCCTCACATCTTTCCTGGCTAAAGTTTACTTCAGAAATTACAAAACATTAACTTACTTGAATCTAGCTTTGCACCTGGGCTGAGCTGGTTTTAATCATTTGCTAAAGTGTTCCACAAATGACCGACAAATTGCATACCCAGATTTGCACATGCTGCCCATCTCCAAATTAACTTAACAAGCAGAACTGTGTTTGGAGTGCCATTTAATCATTATGAGTGTTGACAGAAGTCTTTCAGCAGCCAACCATTTGGCAAGCCTTTCTTTCATCTTGTTACAATTTAAATAACTACCACTTTTTGTGCCACTGGGAACACAGATTTGAAATTCACTCAAGTTTGGCGATGAGCTTATTCCCCTGTTCCAGGTATGCGAATTCCAAAAAGTTACCTTACTTCAAAACCTCAGCACACTTAACTACATGAGTTAGTTTAGTCAGCTGAAAATACCTTGCTCTAGTGAAGCACTAAGGCTACCTTCAGGCTACTTGATCAGAGTTTTCAAGGCAGCTCATGTGCATCCCCATCCTGAGCAGGCACGCTCCTCACTTCTATTCAAAACATACAGCCTCACCTAACTGATGTTTCCTACCTGCAAAACAGCATGGTTCATTTGGGATACTTCAGGCTACATTATTTCTGGGTAATTCATGCTTTATCACGTTGGTTCTTGCTGAAACTGTGAAGACAAGTCACCAAAAGCTAAATTATATTCCACAGGTAGCTTTAAATCTTAACTTTTTGACTTCCATGGAACAGAGTATTCAGTAGGAAGGACATTAGAGTTTCAACTAAGTTACACCTCAGTGAAGCGGCTTTTGAGATCACCTGAAAATATGACCAAAGCAAGGATTGTAGTGGTTCAGGCTCATGGAGATTGAGGTTCTGATTAACAGGGACTTGAGAATAAAAACAGTCACTTTATGGAAGTGATTCAAATAACCTATCCTAAATCAAGGCATTCGTTTTCATGCAAAACTATAACACAAAAAGAGCTTTAATTCTTTCAAAAGCGTTAAATTATTAGGGAATTGTGGCCAATACATCAGACTATAAAAGCATTACATTGTAGCCCTGACTACAGAAAACAAGACTAATAAACCCAATATCCAACATTTTCAGATTAAACACTGAATAGGATACTCAGGCTACAGTTTCTTAAAGAGTCTCCAGCCACAAGCAGCCCAGGTCTCCTTCCTTTTTTCTCCGTGGTCCCACCTATGCACTAACAGCAATACCTCTCCCCAAAGACTCAGGTAGCTGAACAAAAACCATCATGTTTTCTTCCTGAGTTAACATCCTTCCCCACTACCAAGTTGCGCCAGCTCATACCCAGTACTGTAAGGACCCATGCTAATGTTGGCTGAGATACAGAGCGTAGATGGAGACTCTCCTCCAGCCCCGGCCTTCAACACTAGCATTAGCATCCCCTCTAGCTCTTTAAATGCAACCCAGACATGTACTGTAATGACAATTTGTTCTGGTGGCACAGCCACATTAAGCAGTCTTGCTCCCCTTTCCACATGTTCTGAACTGTTCACAGGGCCAGGAGTAAACCCCTTAGAGCCCTAATCCAGTACCCCGAGTGGCTCCAGAGGTGAAGTGGGAGGCTCACACAGCCTCTGCCGCATTAAGAAACACTTGCACATGGTTTTCAAAAGAGGGAAGGGGACCAGCTGCACAAGGCGTAACCTGGGACAGCAGTTACTCTGAACTTCATCACTGAGACTTCAGCTTCCGAGCACGGCCAACACTGAATGCTTCAGATGCAAGAAATTCAAAGGGAGCAAACCAAAGGATGATAGCCTATTTTGCTGCAAAGCCCACACTTTCAAACACTGGCAGTTGATGGTTTAATATCTGAATACTACATTCAGTGCTGACAGATGCAGGCAATGGAGTACCAATATTATTGCTTATCCACATGCTAATTCTCCTCAAGTTTACGGAGCTCACTGACACACAAGATAAGCATTTCCTGTTCTTTTGCTTCAAATTTGACCTTTCAGTGTCCCAGAATACTCCCTTGATTATCAGCCTCACGAAGCACAAGCTTCAGAAGGGTCATACTTACCACCACAGTAAATTGCCTATTCTTCCAGGCCCTTGAGGCATTCTCAATGTTTTTATCCGATTTTCAGCTTTACAACACCCCTTAAGGTGAGGTATCCAGTCTTGCAGTATTCTTTCCCTTAAAAGATATCACTGAACTATGTATAATTTCCTGTATTCGCTTTCTTAAAAGAAAGACTACAACTTGCATTTCTGCTTAACTGCGCATTGACTAAGATTTAAGTGTTGCAGCAGGAAAAGTTTAGAAAGCCTATACGTTTCAAAAGCCTATTACATTTCAACTCACATTTTTCTGCCACGCTCTGAGGCAAAAATCTCCCTTTATCCATTTTCAGAAGTCTGTCAGTTCAGACCTAACTGATCAAAACTTTCCAGATATTTTACTTAGTTTTAACCAGCTCCCTCACATCAATGTTTACTAGTTTCTGTAGATGTTTACACAAAGCACAGGTTTATCTGCTACCCCATGGCTATTTCTACAGGAAAGTTTTGTTTGTTTGATAATGGGATATCCGCACCAAGTCCTTTATTACACTGATTCTCACACCTTACCAGCTGATTTTAAAAGAACATACACCACAGCTGCAGACAGATTCTGGGAGGCTTTAACTTCTGCCTTTTAACTATGGCTACACCACATCAAGGATTTGCCAGGAGCACAGTAAGAATTTCATTAAGTTATTCCAGTTACAGCCCTGCTATCTTTCAAAGGCCAAGCAGAGAAAACATGACCCAAGTAGGGCAAGACTTGATTCATCTCAGTACTTCAGCCAACTGTGAGGAATACTACTCATAGGAGACTATTTCAACCAGTTTAACTTATGCAAAAAGTTGCACCCATCTCCATGCCTAGAGGAGGCACTAGGAAGCACACTGCACAATTAGGTTGAAGGTCAGATGAATCTAAATTATGTAAGGAAAAAGCAACAATGAAGTAAAGAAATACCCTAATGGGTCCAAAGAATGGTGCATCTAGCCTGATGTCCTATCTCCACCAGTGGCAAAAGGATATGCTATCCAAGGCCAGCACATGAGCCTTGCTGGTTTACAGAGTCTGTTCCCTCCGTAACACTTCATCTAAAATTGCTGTAGCAGCTATTTATGGACCTGTTGTCCATGAATTCATCTAACCACTTCCTGAACCTGCCCCTTGTGGCAGACAGCACCAGAATTTAACATCCAGTTTTTAAAGAAGTATTTTTGGATGTTTTGATCTCTTCCGAGTTTCAGACTGTGCCCCTTGTTCTTGTGCAAGCTTTGCTGAAGAACTGTTTGCATTCATCTTGTCCACAAGCTTTGTGATTCTGTACATTTGAATCACGTCCCTCCCACATAGTACTGTCAGCCTTTTGTGGCAAATAAAATATCTGAACACTGCTCACATAGTTTGGAAAGCTCCCCTGGACAGATGCCAAGCCTGAAGTTTTCCTTCTCCAATTAAGTTACAAGCACTTGAAAAGCATAGCAGAGGGAGTGATCTAAAGACCACAGAGAAGTTACACGAAACTACAGCTAACATCTTTTCAGTAACAGTACACTAAAGCTCTCCACATCAGCATTACAAGAAAAAGCACAAAGATTTATACCTCGAGCAATTTGCAGACAGAAGACAGACAGCACATGTGCTGCTGAACATCTGGCAGCAGCTCAAAAATCTGCCCCTGGGCTGCTCTGCAGCCCTATATCTGCACTGGGTTCTTTCTCTGTCCACCAGGAGAAACCCAGACATCAGACTTGCACCAACAGGCTCAGCAGTCACTACTACAGCTCTTTTTTGACCAGAAAACCCTATTTCGATTTACCACCTGTAACTTCTGCTTTCAAACTGACATAGGAATATAAGGAGTTTTGATCTTTGTTGCCAAAGCATCACTCGCACACTGTCACTGCTGACACCAGCCTCTTGGTAAAAACCCTCCTGTAGTCTTTTTCCTTGCACACTTCCTTCATTCACAAAATATGTTTTCTCCAAACGGACCCAGAAAACATTTGCCAACACCACAAGCAATATTCCCACGTTGCTATAACAGCTGCAGATTAAATACAGGCTAAACACATAATAATGCTTTTTCCTTATTATTTCCTTGTAGTCCACAGGCAGCCACCTCCAAACACTGACAACTTATTTAGGGCCTTTGCTTTTTAAGGACCTTACACATGCTTCCCACCACTCGTTCTTTGTGTTGCCTCTCCACTGCTTGTTCTGTTCCACTGATGCCCAACACCATAGCCCAAATGTTATATTTTACCTGTCCACATACTATTTCTACTACAACATATCAATGTAGTGGGACTCTAATTACATGGAAATTTCCAAGACCCCTTTGAGTTCAATTGTAGTTGAGCTATCAGTATGATGGCAGAAACGTGACAGCAGAAAGCTATCACTATGTCATCCCTTTCCACATTCCCTGGGTTGTGCCTTAAAACCACAGCTTTGAGTACTCAAGGAGCTTAAAAGAGAGGTACAAGTGTCAGACTGCTGGCACACAAGGAGCACACACTGTTATACCCAACAGATTAAAACTGGAAAATGTACAGATTGCCTAACTTCTGTGGTATGTTTCATCTCTGCCCCCATAGTATATTCTGCTTCCTCTCACACGTTTCTATAGCAGGTCAACACAACAGTTGGCAACTTGTGAAATCACAGTTTGAGTGATGTCTGTTATTATTCCATTCTGCTGTGGTTCTCTGGAACACGGATTAAATATTAAGCCCACAATCCCAGAAATAACTAAGCATAAAAGAGGAGGAAAACCTTAAGGGCAGTACATTTGCAGACTAAAGTCTTCAAGGGAAGTTTTCCTTTCCTGAGTGTCTGGAACTTATTATAAACACACTGGTACTACCAAAAATATCAAGTGATTTCTGGCTAATTTATTCTAAAGCCTTATGCAACATATTTCATATCAGTCTGCTTATTTATCTTAAACTTGAAATAAAGAAATGGGATCTCTCCTGGTTTTACTGGAAGTATTCTGGCTTAGAAGAATCTCATTTTCAAGTGCTCTTCTGGAATAAAGAGGACAGAAGTTAAACTCCTGAGGAAAGAAGATTGAGGAAAATCCTTTGTAGCATTTGAAAAAGTCTACAAGTTCATTTCCTTCCAGTTTTAGTCCCATTTTTGAAGTATTTTTAAGATACATTTTTTTTTTTCCATTAAACCTGGAATTTGGAGATTCTATACCAATTTCATCAAGTGTACAGTGCCTCACATATCTCAGAGGAGGGAATATCCACCTTTTTCCTTCACGTCTCCCTGTGGCATTAGTTCTTCCAGAGTAAGCACATTAATTGAGGCAGTCTATTTAAAGCAGCATCAACACCCTATGTTAGGCTAACCAGTACTGAGATGTGACGCTTTAGAGTGCATTGGTTAGGCAGTACTGTATGTCACCCACATTAATGCAAGGTCATCAACAGTGAAAAACTTTGAGAAACAATAAAGCAAGTATTTCATCTCACAATGAACAGAAGCAAAACAAAATTAATTTACGATCTGCTTCTGAATTCTTGAAACAGTGTTATTCCAAACAATGAGGCAGCTTATTCTCAGCAGAACCTGAGAAAGTCTTCCTCAATGCTAATGATGTCAACTTGCAGGAAACCTGAATTCTGTACAGTGTTCAAACTAAAATTCAACATCACTTTTTCCCATTCAGACAGAATGCATTCTAGTTAAAGAACTTGGCAAAACAGACAGGAGAAGACACTTTACTGCTGCCACTATACCCACAACCCCTACAAAACCTGCCTTTTGAGACTCCAGGGGGTTCATGCCTTCTTCTTCTCCCTCAAACATGTATTAAAGACACCTGGTTTCATCATACTGGAGAGGCTTGAGCCTGCTGTGCATACATACATTTCCAAAGAACAACCACACATGGAAGTTAGACAACACAAGCTTCTCTCCCTGTATTCAGGCCAGAGTGGGACAGCTTTAAGTACTTCCTTCCCAGCTGTTGGGCATTGAGGTGTTTTTTTTTTTTTTTTTTTTTTTTGCCTCGGTGCAGGCAAAGAGCTGGGGGAAGGGGAATGCAGCCCTGCTGAGCATTGCCCCCAGATCCACCCCCCAGCCGAGCTTCCCAGCCAATTAGGCCAGCAGGGGAGAGTGGCTCCAGAGCACTCCCTCCAGAGGGGCTCGAGATGGCCCAGGCTCCCAAAAGCAAAACCAAGGTCCAGGTTCAGCTTTGACAAGAATTGAAGTTCAAGGCAGGCTGTTTGTGGCAGCAGCAAAGGAAGTTCTCCCTTCAGGACAGCTTCAGAATTAGGATTTTGCAATGTGCCAATCTACAGCCTCAATTTGCACATTAATTTTTAAGTTTCTTATGGTCTAGTATTGCAATGCATCTTGAAACTCTGTAGAACTTTTGTCTTTATATAGCTCATTAAGGAGAGAATTACTTTCAAAGTAGACTTTTTCCTTTTACTCATTTCATAAAGTTTGATTATGAATCAAACAAGAAAATTCTTGTTTCTCATATGCAGAACTAAAATAAGCACTGTCCTGGTTTCAGTTCAGACAGAGTTAGTTTTCCTCCTAGTAGCTGGTGGGGTGCTATGCTTTGGCTTAGGATGAGAAGAGTGCTGATATCACACTGATGTTTTAATTGTTGCAGAGCAGTGCCTACACCAAACCAAGGACCTTTCAGCTTCTCGCTCTGTCCTGCCAGTGGGCAGGCTGGGGGTGCAGCAGGAGCTGGGAGGGGACAGACCCAGGACAGCTGACCCAAACTAGCCAAAGGGGTATTCCATCCCATCTGATGTCATGCTGAACAACAGACAGGGGTGGCAGCTGCTCAGGGTTAGGCTGGGCATCAGTCAGCGGGTGGTGAGCAATTGCATTGTGCATCACTTGTTTCATACACATTATTAGTAAGAGTACTATTACCATCTTTTTTTTTCCTGTCTTAATCTCAACCCACAAGCTCCATTTTCCTGATTCTCTCCCCCATCCCAAAGAGGGAGGGGAGAGGGTGAGCAAACAGCTGTGTGGAGCTTAGCTGCCAGCCGGGTTAAAGCACAGCAAGCAACAAAATGATAGAAAAGTTTCAGGAGCTAAATTTTTCTTCAATTACTAAGGACTACTGCAAGCTACAGCCAGATAAGATAACAAAAAGCTTTACTGCTATTAGAAAATTAGCACATTGGAAGCAACACATGCATTCACATAACACACTAAAATTGCATATAACTAGCTGAGATGCTAACTTCACTGACTTTGAATTAAACTAATAGGACTGACATATTTTAGCAACTCTCCTAAAATTACCTGAGAGGAATATTGCCAAAACTACAGTCAGCCGATTCACTTGTCCCTGCAAAGCAGCAAACGTTTTCCACATCCTTCCTAGTTATGAACTCACAGCATTGCTCCTCAAAACTGGAAAACCTCAGTAGTGCCACAAAAGCACCAAAAGGAACATTCCAAACCACAATAGTTTAACCTCTTCTCACCTTATTTGCTTTGATTAAAATGGCCCAGGTGCAACAAAGGTCAGTTTCATTATTTTGGAAAGTAAATACTGCTGGGGTAAAGCTGACAGGTAGTCCCCAAACCAAAAAGCAGGTACCTGGTTCAGCTTCTAGCCATATAACTTAGCACGTCCCCCCCTCCATTAAACAACACACAAGCACATTTAGTAATTAACTAATGCAAGTTGACTTTCCAAACCAGCCTAACATCAACAAGTGTTTCTCCAACAGGCCAGGCTCCCCTTCATGTTCACTGCACACTGAAGTGTCTTACATTATGCTCATCTCACTCCAGCTTAATTAAATCAAACTCAAGCCCTAGACTACGCTGATAGGAGATCCGGGAGCTGCTCTTGCAGTCTCTTTCTTGGTCTTACTTCACACTATGGCTGTCAAACACACAATGACAATAAGAAGTCATCTGGAACAATACCTTTCTCTTTGTAAGACAGTTACTCTACTGGAAGTTGAAAGCATCGTTTAGTAAGAATTTTTGCAGTGGCTAATTTCTTCTAGCCCAGAGCACTGAGCACAGGGCTGCCTGTGCTCTCCATTCTGTTTAATAAATAAATAAATAATCCCATTGCATGACCTGCAGCAATTCTGTTTAACAAATCAACAATTACAAGTATTTTGGCAAAGTAAGCTTAGGTATTGTTTGCCTCTCAGTACAATTCACAACCAGTTTGGATTGAATGACTTTTATCATTAAGCCACAATCTGAAAAGCAGAATTTACAGCTCACTTAACAAGGTAGGCCCATAAATGGATGCTTTCAATTACAGGGCATTTACATGCAGTCATTAAGGCAGTGCTGAATACATTTGAAAACTACAGAATACCTTTAATAATAATTAAAATTCTGCACACTGTTCTTTATATAATCAAAACCTAGGAATTTTCTTCAGTCTCAAACAGAGCTTGGATTCATTGCTATCCAGAACCTACTACAAAGTCTGTTCTCCCAGTACTTTTCTGGGAAAGGGATCAGAAATGGAAAAAAGTTTTGTTTTTTAAATTTTCGTTCACTAGCACAGATTTTTAAGCTCCAATGAACTCAATTATATCAACTGGTGCTCAACACTTCTGAAAGATCAAGTAGAACAGGACAAGTAGAACAGGATCAAGTAAGAACACTTAGGAGGGCCTTTCATTTGGAGATTCCCTGTGCAACTCAAGCTCATTTGATTTTGCTCACACACCTAGCTTCTAGGTGGAGGGAAAAAAAGATCAGTTAAGAGACCAATGTGTTGGTTTTTTTTAAGCTCATTTTTTCAATTGTGTTTTTATTATTATTATGGTCAAACAGAATCTCAGGAAAGCTAACTATTCTCCAAGATTATACTACCCATGACCAGATTCCTCCATAAAGAGAACTGAATCCTCCCTCTTGCTCATTTTAATGACTGTTGGCGTAGTCCAAGTCTAAACCACACAACTACCAAGTTATCCTATTAAATATCTTAATAGGAAACATCCCAACGAAGATAACCCAAAGAACACACTTAAGCGAAGCTTAAGCCACCTCAACTAAGAACCTCCCCTTTCCTCTTTTTCAAGGGGATTTACAGTTAATGCTATCTTTTATCATGACAGTGCTAAGCAAATGAAGCAGGGTGGGGAGAGTCTGGCAACTTCAGCTACCCCCATTTAGTTACATTCTCATGCCCCTTTAAGACACAGGAGTTTGTAAACCCTTACATTTTAAAGCTATCCCTTTGAATAAACATGGCAAAAGATGGACTCATATACCACACAAGTGAAGCTCTAACACTATGATAAAGTATAGGAAAGTCTAAACAGTAACCTTGTTTGTTAAAAAAAAAAAAAAGCACCTTAACAACAGGTTTTTTTCCTCAGTCTGGAGAGCAGAACAAAGCCTAACCAGCCTCTCATTACAGAGGTCAGCCTCATAGATGTAACACCACAAAGTAGTTTGAAAGCACAGCTCTCCAGGCAAAAAGTATCACACCTGCGATCAGCCAAACCTGCAGTTATGTGCAGCCTCCTTCCTAATAAGCTGTCATTACCACCTCCTTGCTATCGATGGAAGCTCACGCATCTCTGACCACGATAACAGGAGCCCGACATGCAACAACAACAGGCTGAAGCACTTCCAGAAACCCCCGTTTGGAAAACCCGGCGAGAACTTTTCCTCCAGCCCACCCGTTGGTGCGTTAAGGTGAGCAGAACACACAGGGCTTTTGGCAGCCAAGCACCGCAACGAGCGGCCGAGAAGCCTCAAACTAGCCTGGCCCCCAGCTGGCAAGGGCTCCTTACACACCCGATTTTTTCCCCTTTTACCACCCGGAGCCCGCAGGACAGCACCCGGCTCCCCTCCCCGCTCCACCCCCGCAGCAGCACGCCACGGCCCCGCTGTAGGAGCTCCCCACGCTCCCCTCCCGGCTCCCCGCGGACCCAGCTCAGCTCCACGCCGCGGGGGGTAGAAAAACCCCAGGCCAGGGAGTAAGGCCCTACCCGATCCCCTCACACCGCAACAAAACGGAAACCCCAGCAGCTCCAACCCCCCACGACGAACCCAGGCCAAACCTCCTACTCCCCGGCTGGCTGCGCGACCACCCTCCTCCCTCAGCACCGCCCCCCTGCTCCCATTGGTCGTAGCCTCGATCCGCCCGCCCCCAATGGTCGCAGCCTCGGCCCGCCCACCCCAGCGGCTGGGAGAGGAGGTGGCGCGATGGCCCGCAAATACGTCGTTCAAGGGAAAAGGGAGAGGAGATTGGGGGGCGGTGGAAAGACCCCGCCCCCTACCCCCTTCCCGCAAGCGATTGGCGGGTCGAGAAAGCGAATCAAAGGAAGGGCGGGGGGACAAAAGCAGGGAGAGAACGGGAGATGGGGAGGGGTGAGAGGGCGCGAGACTCGGCCCCTCTGGCGGTGTGACGCCGCTCATTGGCTCCGTTCCTTGTCACTTTTCACTCGATGTGCCCGCTAGGAGAGCTTGACCGGAACGGCGCAACGGCGTTTGCGTGACCTGCAGGCGCGCAGGCGCACTGGAAGTGTGATGTGGAAGTTACTTCGCTCGAATCTGTAACCTTCCGCACATGGGAACGGGTGGGAGCTGAGAAAAAGTAGTGCCCTCCTTCCCGACAGAAATTATCTCAGGGCCTGAGACCGGCCCAGCATAGGGCAGTCCCTGGCCACCTGCCTTCGAGTGGCAGAGCCAAATCGATGTTCCTTGGGTGAGGGAAGGCGAAACACCATCCTTTGGAGGATGGGAGGAGGGCAGATGCCAGCCATGGCAGCCCATCAGGAGGCTGAGGCAGGAGGGGGATGCAATCCTGCGCCCCTAGCACCTGCTTCATACTCAAATGGATGTAAACCACATATAAAACGTGTTAAACTACCCATAAAACCCATAAACCATAACACCACTTCGTCTGCTGTTATGGTGTAAAGTTGCAGGCAACTTGATCTTAGCAGTCCCCAGACCTACGGTCTTCCTCCCAAAGATCACTGCCCACGTCCTGAAGACCCCAGCCCACAATTCTTGGGAGGCTTTGCGCAAGCGCAAGGACTGATAAGCTAATTAGCATACGAAGCAAGAGTAGGCGGGTTTAGGTAATGAATATGTATAAGCATTAATTGAATATTCATTGTTTTGCTGTATAAGTATGAGATAGTTTGTTACTTCGAACATGCGTGTTAGGTGGAAGGATCCCCCGTGCATCCAGCGCTGACAATAAAGGATACTTCGTCACTTAGAAATTTCGGCTTCGATCTTTGAATCAATCTGGCACCCCAGATGGGACAGCCTCTCTGCTGGACTGCAGGACCCGCTGGGAATAGGACTCCCTAGGGTACCCCCGGGATTTCCCAGAGGGACTCCTTGACTCAACGGATCACTGCAGAGGCAGACAAGGATCCCATCTCTGTAAGTGACAGTATTCTTTATTTTGGTTTTGGTTTGTTTGTTTGGTAGACCGGTCATTTGAAACTGCCCATAAGTCGGAAGATAAAAGTTCTGCAGGGTGGTGTATACTTTTGTGGCTAGCACCTTAAGTATACGTTTGATTTTGTTGGCATTCAATTGCCGTTTGGAACCTGGCAAGTTTGCTAATAAGGTTCATTTGTTACAGAGTTACTTATTTCAGTTTTCTGACTTATTGCATGTGGAATTTGACTCTGATTATTGTTATTGTGATTTTGGCTATATTATTGGTAATAATAGTAGGTTCGTGGCGTTGCTATAGAAAGATACCTGCGTGCTGCATTTTGTAAGTGATAAGTGTATTCTGAAAGTGTGAACTGGGAAAATGGGAGAAAGGCAAACTGGTGGGATGTTAAAGAACAGCCCTTTAGGATGCGTTTTGAGTCATTGGAAGGATATTGGAGGATCTGCTGGTGGAAGTATGAACAGGAAAACATTGATAAAATATTGTAATTGGTGGTGGCCGCTTTATAAGCTGGAATGTGGAGAAAAGTGGCCTTTTAATGGAACTTGAAACTTTAATACTTTGCTACAGTCAATGTTGTTTTCGAGAAAGAAAATAGGATGGAATGTTGTATACAGATGTTGTTTCAGCATCTTGGAGGGAAAAGGTACAGAATTAAGTTGGCCCCTGACTGAGCCTTTGGTGCTGGCATGAGAAAAGTACAGGCTGGAGAAAGATAAAGGAAGTGTTAAAAGGGTTGTTGAAGGTGTTAAAGGTGTTTGAAGTTGAATGAGCAGGGAAAGAGGATGTAGGAATGTTAATAGTTCTGCCTCAGCCCGGGGCTGAGACCTTAAAATCTTGGGTGTTAGCCCTTGTGGTGGTTTTACCGTGCTGGGCAGCTAAACCCCACAACCGCTCTCTCACTCCCCCTCCTTTAGATAAGGAGGGGGAGAAGTAAAGCAAAGAACAACTCACGGGTTGAGATAAGGATAATTTAATTAAAGGGAAATAATTATAATAATTAAATAAAGACTACCATGAACTAAACAATTTAACTAAGGGGAAAATAAAAGGGAAAGGGGAAAAGGGAGGAAAACAAACAAACAAAATAAATGAAAGCTATATGGAAGTGCAGAGGAAAGAAATTACTCTCTACTTCCCACAAATGAGCGATGATTGACCACGTCCTTGAAGCAAGGCCTCAACGCACGCAGCCGGTGTTCGAGAGGAGGACCGACGTCTTCTCAACGAGAGCCCACCCCTCCCCTCTTCTTCCTGTTTCCACCTTTTATTGCTGAGTGTGACACCACATGGTATGGAATATCCCTTTGATTGGTTTAGGTCAGCTGCCCTAGTGATGTTTCTCTCCTCACTTTTTGCCCACCCCCTAGGAGGGTTAGAGAAAGGCCCAATGCTGTGCCACTGCTGCTCAGCAGTAGACACAACACTGGTGTGATAACACTGCTGTTCCAGCTACAAGTACAGAGTACGGCACTGAATGGGCTGCTGCCGGGAAAGTTAACATTCCAGCCAGACCCAGTACAACTTCCACCCCTTATTCCATAACATTTGTGTCACACTCAGATCCCCATACTTTAGCATACAAGCATTCTCATCATTATCCCTTGTCCTTTAACAGGACAAGGATTTAACAGGACAGGATTAATAGGCAGATGTATCTTTTCATTCCATAGGTCTTTCTTGGAAAATGTTCATAAGAACTGTTGATGATTAGGTCTTCATCTGCCAAAGTGGCCACTCAAGGCAGGCGGAGTTGGATGTTTGGACACCAGCACCAGCTTAGCTCAAGTCCTTGTTGCACTGCCCAGCTCCTTGCAAAGTTGACCTGTCGTTGATCCTACAGCATCTTCCTACAACATACAACTTAGATTATAGATTAGTTTTCTCTCAATGTCAAATCTCCTTGAGGCACACACTTGATATCCCCATTCTTTTGCATGACCCACCAGGTATACCCTGGTCCTTGGGCGAAGACAATCCCACGAGTGGGTTTGCCTTTTCCCGAGGCAGGAGCAACCCACACTGCCTTCCCCATCCACCTTCCTATATGCACTACGGGAACCTTAGCTCCTTTCACAGTGTGTAGGGGTTTTGTTTCGGCAGGACCAGCACGGCTGTCAGACCCCCTATTGTTAACTAGCCAAGTGGCTTCTGGTAGATTTGTGTCCCATTGTTTCCACGTCCCAGCACCTAATGCTCGTAACATAGTCTTTAACAGTCCATTGTACCTCTCAACCTTCCCAGAGGCTTGTGGGTGGTAAGGGATGTGGTACACCCACTCAATACCATGCCTCTTTGCCCAGGAGGTAACAAGATTGTTTCGGAAATGACTCCCATTGTCAGACTCAATTCTCTCTGGTGTACCATGACGCCACAATACTTGTCTTTCCAGGCCCAAGATAGTGTTTCGGGCTGTGGCATGGTTTACAGGGTATGTTTCCAGCCACCCAGTAGTTGCTTCTACCATGGTGAGTATGTACCGTTTGCCTTGGCGAGTTTTTGGGAGTGGTCCGATATAGTCAATTTGCCAGGCCTCACCATATTGAAACCCTAACCATCTCCCCCTGTTCCAGGGAGATTTTACCTTCATGGCTTTCTTGATTGCAGCACAGGTCTCACACTCATGGGTAACCTGCGTGATGGCCTCAATGGTCAAGTCCACCCCTCGATCACGAGCCCATCTGTAAGTGGCATCCCTCCCCAGATGTCCTGATGTTTCATGGGCCCATCGAGCTACAAACAGCTCACCCTTACGTTCCCAGTCTAGGTCCACCTGAGCCACTTCAATTTTCGAAGCTCGATCCACTTCTTTGTTGTTCTGATGTTCTTCAGTAGTGCGACTCTTGGGCATGTGGGCATCTACATGACGTACTTTAACATCCAGGTTTTCTACCCGGGCAGCAATATCTTGCCACAGGGTAGCAGCCCAGATAGGCTTACCTCTGCGCTGCCAGTTGCTCTCTTTCCATTGCTGCAGCCACCCCCACAGAGCATTTGCCACCATCCATGAGTCAGTATAAAGATACAATACTGGCCAATTTTCTCTTTCGGCGATATCTAGGGCTAGTTGTATGGCTTTTACTTCTGCATACTGACTCGACTCACCTTCCCCTTCCATGGCTTCCGCAACTCGTCGTATGGGATTCCACACAGCAGCTTTCCATTTCCGATGGCTCCCTATCACACGGCAGGATCCGTCAGTAAACAACGCATACTGCTTTTTGTCTTCTGGCAACTCATTGTATGGTGGTGCCTCTTCAGCACGGGTTACCTCTTCTGTTGGCACTCCGAAATCTCTGCCTTCCGGCCAGTCCATAATCTCTTCCAGGATTCCTGGGCGATTGGGTTTTCCCATTCGAGCCCGCTGTGTAATTAACGCTATCCACTTACTCCATGTAGCATCAGTTGCATGGTGTGTAGTGGGAATTTTCTCTTTGAACATCCAATGTAACACAGGTAGCCGTGGTGCCAAGAGGAGCTGTGCCTCTGTACCCACAACTTCTGAAGCAGCTCGAACACCCTCATATGCTGTGAGTATTTCCTTTTCAGTTGGGGTGTAATTGGCTTCTGATCCTCGATAGCCCTGACTCCAGAAGCCCAGAGGTCGACCTCGAGTTTCTTCTGGGGTTTTCTGCCAAAGGCTCCAGGTGAGCCCATGCTCCCCAGCTGCAGTGTACAGTATATTTTGCACAGCTGGTCCAGTACGGACAGGCCCAAGGGCTACTGCACGAGCTATTTCTTGTTTGATTTGTTCAAAGGCCTGTTGTTGCTCAGGGCCCCACTCAAAATAGTTTCTCTTTCGAGTCACTCGATATAGAGGACTCACAAGCTGACTATAGCCTGGCACATGCATTCTCTAGAATCCCACGAGGCCTAGGAAAGCTTGCGTTTCCTTTTTGCTAGTTGGCGGAGACATTGCTGTTATTTTATTGATCACATCCATTGGAATATGGCGACGTCCATCCTGCCATTTTACCCCCAAGAACTGGATTTCCTGTGTAGGCCCCTTGACCTTGCTCTTTTTAATGGCAAAACCAGCTTTCAGGAGAATTTGGATTATTTTCTTCCCTTTCTCAAAAACTTCTTCTGCTGTGTTGCCCCACACGAGGATGTCGTCAATGTACTGAAGATGCTCAGGAGCTCCCCCTTGCTCCAGTGCAGACTGGATCAGTCCATGGCAAATGGTAGGGCTGTGTTTCCACCCCTGGGGCAGCCGATTCCAGGTGTATTGGATGCCCCTCCAAGTGAAAGCAAACTGCGGCCTGCATGCTGCTGCTAAAGGGATGGAGAAAAATGCATTAGCAATATCAATTGTGGCATACCACTTGGCTGCCTTTGACTCTAGTTCGTACTGAAGTTCTAGCATGTCTGGCACTGCAGCACTCAGTGGTGGCGTGACTTCATTCAGGCCTCGATAGTCCACTGTTAGCCTCCACTCGCCATTAGACTTTCGTACTGGCCATATAGGACTATTAAAGGGTGAGCGAGTCTTGCTGATTACTCCCTGACTCTCCAGTCGGTGAACCAACTCATGGATGGGAATCAGGGAGTCTCGGTTGGTGCGATATTGCCGTCGGTGCACCGTTGTGGTAGCAATTGGTACCTGTTGTTCTTCAACCTTCAGCAATCCTACAACAGAAGGGTCTTCTGAAAGGCCAGGCAGGGTAGACAGCTGCCTAATCTTCTCTGTGCTCAAAGCAGCTATGCCAAAAGCCCACCGGTATCCTTTTGGATCCTTGAAGTACCCTCTCTTGAGATAGTCTATGCCAAGGATGCACGGAGCCTCTGGGCCAGTCACAATGGGATGCTTTTGCCACTCATTCCCAGTTAGACTCACTTCAGCTTCCAGTACAGATAGTTGTTGGGATCCCCCTGTCACTCCAGAGATACAGGTGAGTTCTGTCCCTTGGTAGCCTGATGGCATTAAGGTACATTGTGCGCCAGTGTCCACTAAAGCTTTGTATTCCTGTGGTTCTGATGTTCCAGGCCATCGGATCCACACAGTCCAATAAATCCGGTTATCCCTCTCCTCTACCTGGCCAGAGGCAGGGCCCCTCTAGTCCTGGCTGGAGCGTCTGCCACTTAATTCTTGCAAATGCACAAACTCTGGCAAATGAGAGGTAGAGGTCCCTTCATCGTGGTCAAGAATAACATCAGCTCTTCTACTGCCTCTGGGGTACTGCCCAATAGAAACTGGAGCAGCATTTCTCTTAGGAGCCCCTCTTCTTGCTGCTGTATTTCCTTTCAGTTCACGTACCCGAGCAGCTAGGGTTGAAGTAGGTACACCATCCCATTTCCTCATATCTTCCCCATGGTCACGCAGATAAAACCACAAGGTGCCACGTGGTGTACGTCTTGGGTACTCTCTCTCTTGAGCAGGCGAATGCTGATTCTTAGTGGCTGAAGTATCACTCTGTCTAGATGAGGGGGAATATACTTTCTCCACAAGCTTGTCAAGTCCTTTAGACAATTTCTCCACAGCTGAGACACAGGACTGTAGCGGAGCAGAGAGATTGTCTTCATATTTTTGAAGTTGGCAGGAGACATCATACATTGTTGGTCCCATCCCCTCATCCCAGTGAATTGCTGCCAGGGTACTGGCATGTGCTGCTGGTGCACTCCGCACAAATTTACGCCACATGGATGTTGTGCACTGGACTTCATCGGGGTCTTGAGGTGTCTGGGCATTGTCCAAATCACTATAAATCATCTCCCGCACAGCTAATTCCCGCAGATGTTGGAGACCTTTATCCACAGTGGTCCACTTGCCTATGTGATATACAATATCTTCCTTATGGGGATATCTTTCTTTGATAGCTGCCAGGAGTCGTCTCCAGAGGCTGAGGGCCTGTGCTCCTCTCCCGATTACTTTGTCGATTACCCTTTCTCTAGAGAGGGATCCCAGCTGCTTGGCTTCATTGCCTTCTAATTGTAGGCTACTGGCCCCAGCATCCCAGCATCGGAGCAGCCAAGTGAGGATGTGTTCACCTGGGCGTCGACCATAATCCTTTCGTATTTCTCGCATCTCACTCAGGGATAAGGATCGAGTGATTTCTGATTCCTTTATGATTTCCGTCTCGTCTTCCTGCTGTTTTTGTGATGGCTCTGCTTTAGAGGTGCCTGCCAATTCCCCTTCTCCCTCCTTCTTAGGAGAGCCTTCTTCCCTTACTAAACGAGCTGACCTCCGTTTCCATTGTTTTGACTTGACTATGGGGGCGACTGATACCATAGTTGGTTGGTCCTCTGGGTCAGCCACAGCATGTGTTACTTGGTCATCAAATTCAGAGACTTCCTCCCTCTCTTCAAGTTGCTGGATGATGTTAAACAGTGTTTGATAGGAATAAACCAGGACCCAGCACAATGCTGCAAGCTGTTGTTCTCCGGCATTATCAGGATCAGGACATACAACTCTCAAACATTCTACCAAGTTTTTAGGATTTAGCACTTGCTCAGGGGTGAAGTTCAAAACTATTGGAGGAGACACTCGTGACAGGTATCTGCTAACATCATCCCACACACCGTGCCACTCACCACGAGACTGTTTCGGGACAGATTCCCAAATAAGTTTTCTAAACAATCGACTAATCTTAGAGAGAAAATGAAACCTGTTATTCAGAATTAGAAATAGCAATACATGGGTTACAGATGGATCTTCAAAATACTCCCAAACTGTTGTAATTAGCCCACTGTGAAAGAAGGGAAAGGTACCATTCCTGATATTATTAATAAACTCGTGTCCAGATGAGAAAAGGAAGGCAGTGTAGTTCTGAATATTCTCTGAAAGATAGTTTCCATGGGACCCAAATGATAACAGCGCAGAGCCTGAATTCCAGAGTAAAACCAAGGTCAGTGCTTGGCAGCACAACGAATTAAAAAAAGTGAACACAGATTGTAGCACTTTGTCGGATCGGATATATAGGAGAAAGGAGAATATGACACGAATTGCTTGACATATGAACAAAGCCATTATTATTAACAGGGCAAAGAACATGGTTACTAGCAAGCAAGTGTGTTAGTTGTATGCGTTTAATCAATTCTATTGTTATCTCAACCCTTCGAGCCCCACGTTGGGCGCCAAAAAGGACTGTGGTGGTTTTACCGTGCTGGGCAGCTAAACCCCACAACCGCTCTCTCACTCCCCCTCCTTTAGATAAGGAGGGGGAGAAGTAAAGCAAAGAACAACTCACGGGTTGAGATAAGGATAATTTAATTAAAGGGAAATAATTATAATAATTAAATAAAGACTACCATGAACTAAACAATTTAACTAAGGGGAAAATAAAAGGGAAAGGGGAAAAAGGGAGGAAAACAAACAAACAAAATAAATGAAAGCTATATGGAAGTGCAGAGGAAAGAAATTACTCTCTACTTCCCACAAATGAGCGATGATTGACCACGTCCTTGAAGCAAGGCCTCAACGCACGCAGCCGGTGTTCGAGAGGAGGACCGACGTCTTCTCAACGAGAGCCCACCCCTCCCCTCTTCTTCCTGTTTCCACCTTTTATTGCTGAGTGTGACACCACATGGTATGGAATATCCCTTTGATTGGTTTAGGTCAGCTGCCCTAGTGATGTTTCTCTCCTCACTTTTTTGCCCACCCCCTAGGAGGGTTAGAGAAAGGCCCAATGCTGTGCCACTGCTGCTCAGCAGTAGACACAACACTGGTGTGATAACACTGCTGTTCCAGCTACAAGTACAGAGTACGGCACTGAATGGGCTGCTGCCGGGAAAGTTAACATTCCAGCCAGACCCAGTACAGCCCTCTGGGGCAAAGGGATCATGATGGGTCCCAGAGAGTTGTCATGGAAACAGAAAAGCAGTTAACTCTTAAAACAACCTGAGTTCATGTGTGAGCTCAGATTGCCGATGGGATCGCTCAGGGAACTGTGGACAATTACATTCCCCTGACCAACCCCCACTGAGACCCTAATTATTACGAAAATTATGAACAGTTAAGTAAATACTAAAATCTGAATGAATTGGGAATTGAGAATATGCTTCCAACAAGGTCCAAGAGAAACCCCTATGGAATTTCTGGACCAACTCTGAAATGTAATGGAAAAAAAAAAAAAAAAAAAAAGAGAAAAAAAACAAAAACGATTTGGACCTGGCTTGGGAGGACAAATTGACTAGCCTTTTCCTAGGGTAATCATAGGCCTCTGATTTCAACAGGAATAATGGGGACCTGGGGAATCTACCTAGTGGATCCTCCACTGGTTATAATGAAGCTAGGGGAGGAACGGAAGTGAAATTTCTTATTGATACGGGGGCAACATATTCGGTTCTAAATCAAGCATTAATGCCTTTATGGAATGATTATGTTAGGGTAAAAGGTGCAACCAATCAACCTGAAAAGGCTTATTTTTGTGAACCTTTGAAGTACAAGTTAGGGAAACAAATGGGGACACATAGGTTTTTATACCTACCTGGATCTCTAAAATCTATATTTGGTTAAGATTTGTTGGAACAATTAGAAGCAGAAATTGTCTTTGAAAAAGGGAAAATGGAATTAAGGATAGGAGAAGAACAACTAAGAAATGTGTTGAGCTTGGCACTAATACAAACTGACCTTAAAAGTGAAATACCCTTAGAGATCACAGATCAAGTATATCCAGGAGTTTGGGCCACTGAAGTCCATGGAAGAGCTAAAAATGTGACCTCAATAATTATTAAATTAAAGCCAGGAGAGAAACCCGTTAAGGTTAAGTAATATCCTTTGAGGATAGAAGATAGGAAAGGAATTAAAGAGATAATTGATAAATTTCTACAGTATGGATTATTGGTTGAATGTGAATCAGAATACAAAACACCCATATTGCCAATTAAAAAGGCAGATGGAAAAAGATATAGGCTAGTTCAGGATCTGAGGGCCATAAATAAGATCACCGAGGATATACATCCAGTAGTGGCAAACCCTTATACTTTGACTAAATTAAAGAATAGTCAAGTCTGGTTTACCGTACTGGATTTAAAAGATGCCTTCTTCTGCCTAGCCTTAGCCACAGAAAGCCAAAACCTATTTGCCTTTGAATGGGAAAACCCTGACTCAGGCAGAAAGACACAGCTTACGTGGACAGTGCTACCTCAAGGATTCAAGAATAGCCCCACTATTTTTGGAAACCAATTAGCAAAGGAACTTGAAACTTGGATACCTCCGGACACTGAAGGGGCTTTGTTACAATACGTAGATGATCTCTTAATAGCTACCGAGACTAAAGAGAGTTGTATTCAATGGACTATAAGTCTCCTTAATTTTCTGGGTTTAAATGGATATCGAGTCTCTCAACAGAAAGTCCAGCTGGTTCAACAACGCGTGACCTACTTGGGATTTGGAATTTCGGGAGGTCAGCGAGAACTAGGAACTGAACATAAGGAGGTCATTTGCCGGCCTCCAGAACCCCAAACGGTAAAGGAGCTACGAACCTTTTTAGGAATGACTGGTTGGTGTCGCCTTTGGATTTATAATTATGGACTAATGGTAAAGCCTCTATATGAATTGATAAAGAGTAATCAGTCAAAGTTAGTCTGGACTGGAGAAGCACGAAACGCCTTTAAACAACTTAAACGAGAACTGATGCAAGCTCCAGCTTTGGGATTACCGGATCTCTCGAAACCCTTTTGGTTGTTCTCTCATGAGAGACAAGGGATAGCTTTGGGAGCACTAGCACAAAGACTGGGTCCCTATAAACGAGACAATGGGACAGAGAATGACAGTGTTAGTTTCCCATACGGTCTCAGCAGTTTTGGAACAAAAAGGAAACCATTGGCTTTCACCACAGAGATTTTTAAAATATCAAGCAATATTAGTAGAACAAGATGATGTGGAAATTGTGGTCACTAATGTCGTAAATCCAACTTCTTTCCTTAGCGGAACTCTGGATGAACCCATAACCCATGATTGTATAGAAACAATGGAGACTGTGTATTCTAGTCGACCCGATCTTAAGGAAGAACCTTTAGAAGATGCTGATGAATCTTGGTATACTGATGGAAGCAGCTTTGTGAAACAAGGACAACATAAGGCAGGGTACGCTGTTACAACTACTCAATAGGTAATCGAGTCCAAACCATTACCCCCTGGAACGTCCGCCCAGAAGGCAGAGATAATTACTCTTACGCAAGCACTGGAACTAGCAGCAGGAAGGAAAATAAATATTTGGACAGATTCTAAATATGCATTCGGCATGGTACATGCTCATGGAGCGATTTGGAAAGAACGTGGATTGCTGACCACTCAGGGAAAACAGATAAAACATGCTGAAGAAATTTTAAAATTGCTAGAGGCTGTAAAACAACCAGAAAAGGTAGCTATCATGCATTGTCGGGGACACCAAAAGGGGAACGCCGATTTTGAAATTGGAAATCGATTGGCAAATCAGGAGGCTAAACGGGCAGCTGAAATAATTGAGGTGAAGGCATTGTCTTTGATACCAGACGGTAAAATCCAAACTATATACATGAACCAAAAGCCAAATTATACAAAAGAAGACTTAAAATTAATTGAAGATTTGAAAGGTAAAATGAAACCAGATGGATTGGTATATTTAAAAGATAACCGCATAATAATACCCTCTAATTTGACATGGCTCATAGTTCTTACAGAACACAATAAAACACACTGGGGAGCTGTAGTGGGTTTACATGGCAAGGTTTTGGTAGCAGGGGGCCATAGGGGTGGTTTCTATGAGAAGGATCTAGAAGCTGCCCCATGTTTGGTAAGGGCCCCACTGCTGACCAGAGCTGAGCCGATAAGCGATGTCGTTTTGTGCCTCTGTGAGAGCAGATTTAAGACAGGGGAAAAAAACACTGCGCCACACAGCAACTGGGAGAGTGAGAGGAGTGAGGAACAGCCTTGCAGGCGCCAAGGGCAGTGAAGAAGGAGGGGGAGAGGTGCTTCAGGCACCGGAGCAGAAGTCCCCTGCGGCCTGTGGTGAGGACCATGGTGAAGCAGGACGTCCCCCTGCAGCCCATGGAGTACCATGGTGGTGCAGGGTTCCACGCTGCAGCCCATGGAGGAGACCACGGTGGAGCAGGTGGCCCTGCACCGACGGAGGCTGCGGCCTGTGGAAGACCCCTGCCGGAGCAGATTCCGGGCCGGACCTGTAGCCCGTGGAGAGGAGCCCACGCAGGAGCAGGTGACCTGGCAGGAGCTGCTGCCCGTAGGGGAGCCAGGTTGGAGCAGTTTTCTCCTGAGGGATGGACCCTGTGGTACGGACCCATATCTGGAGCAGTTCTGGAAGAGCTGCTGCCTGTGGGAAGCCCACGCTGGATCAGTTCATCAAGGACTGTATCCCGTGAGATGGACCCCACAGCACAGGGGATGAGAGTGACCGAGAAGGAGCGGCAGAGAAGAAGCGCTGTAGACTGACCATAACCCCCATTCCCCTGCGCTGCTCGGGGGGAGGAGGTGGAAGAGGGTGGATGGGGAGGGAAGGTGCTTTTGGTTTCTTTCCTTTGTTTCTCACTTCTCTAGCTTGTTAGTAATGAGCAATAAATCTTACTATATCCCTATGCAGAGTCTGTTTTGCCCGTTACAATAATTACTGCGTGATCTTCTCGTCCTTATCTCAACCTTTGAGCCCTTTTCATCGTATTTTCTCCCCATTCCTCTTTGAGGAGGGGGAGTGACAGAGTGGCTGTGGTGGAGCTCGGATGCCCACTCGAGCAGAACCACGACAGGAGCTAACACATTGCATAAGAGCCTGAGTCAGACATTAGTGGGACGAAATTTATATACAACGATAAAACAAGTAACTCAACAACATAGCATTTGTTTACACAATAACCCCAATACCAAGAATATAATAAAATTTAGAATAATCGGTAAAGGATGTGCACAAGTCGATGGGGCCGGATGGGATCCACCCAAGGGTACTGAGAGAACTGGCAGAGGAGCTGGCCAAGCCGCTTACCATCATTTATCAGCAGTCCTGGCTATCGGGGGAGGTCCCAGTTGACTGGCGGCTAGCAAATGCGACGCCCATCTACAAGAAGGGCCAGAGGGCAGACCCGGGAAACTACAGGCCTGTCAGTTTGACCTCAGTGCCAGGGAAGCTCATGGAGCAGATTATCTTGAGAGTCATCACGCAGCACTTGCAGGGCAAGCAGTCGATCGGGCCCAGTCAGCATGGGTTTATGAAAGGCAGGTCCTGCTTGACGCACCTGATCTCCTTCTATGACAAAGTGACGCGCTGGGTGGATGAGGGAAAGGCTGTGGATGTGGTCTACCTTGACTTCAGCAAGGCTTTTGACACCGTTTCCCACAGCATTCTCCTCAAGAAACTGGCTGCTCTTGGCTTGGACTGGCGCATGCTTCGTTGGGTTAGAAACTGGCTGGATAGCCGGGCCCAAAGAGTCGTGGTGAATGGAGTCAAGTCCAGTTGGAGGCGAGTCACTAGTGGCGTCCCCCAGGGCTCGGTGCTGGGGCCGGTCCTCTTTAATATCTTCATCGATGATCTGGATGAGGGCATTGAGTGCACCCTCAGTAAGTTTGCAGATGACACCAAGCTAGGTGCATGTGTCGATCTGCTTGAGGGTAGGAAGGCTCTGGAGGAGGATCTGGATAGGCTGCACCGATGGGCTGAGGTCAACTGCATGAAGTTTAACAAGGCCAAGTGCCGGGTCCTGCACCTGGGGCGCAATAACCCCAAGCAGAGTTACAGGCTGGGAGATGAGTGGTTGGAGAGCTGCCAGGAAGAGAAGGACCTGGGAGTGATGGTGGATAGTCAGCTGAATATGAGCCAGCAGTGTGCTCAGGTGGCCAAGAAGGCCAACAGCATCCTGGCTTGTATCAGGAACAGTGTGGCCAGCAGGGCTAGGGAGGTGATCGTCCCCCTGTACTCGGCTCTGGTGAGGCCGCACCTTGAGTACTGTGTTCAGTTTTGGGCCCCTCGCTACAAGAAGGACATCGAGGTGCTTGAGCGGGTCCAGAGAAGGGCGACGAAGCTGGTGAGGGGCCTGTAGAACAAGTCCTACGAGGAGTGGCTGAGGGAGCTGGGCTTGTCCAGCCTGGAGAAAAGGAGGATCAGGGGCGACCTTATTGCTCTCTACAGGTACCTTAAAGGAGGCTGTAGCGAGGTGGGGGTTGGTCTATTCTCCCACGTGCCTGGTGACAGGACGAGGGGGAATGGGCTTAAGTTGCGCCAGGGGAGCTTTAGGTTGGATGTTAGGAAGAACTTCTTTACCGAAAGGGTTGTGAGGCATCGGAACAGGCTGCCCAGGGAAGTGGTGGAGTCCCCATCCCTGGAGGTCTTTAAAAGACGTTTAGCTGTAGAGCTTAGGGATATGGTTTAGTGGGGACTGTTAGTGTTAGGTCAGAGGTTGGACTCGATGATCTTGAGGTCTCTTCCAACCTAGAAATTCTGTGATTCTGTGAAATTATCCAGGGCAACAGTGGCAAATTGATTTTTCAGAACTCCCTAGAAAAGGGGGTATCGTTATTTACTGGTTCTGACTTACACGTTTTCAGGATGGCCCGAAGCCATTCCCTGTCGAACAAACAAAGCAAGAGAAGTGGTTAAAGTCTTGTTAAATGAAATAATACCACGCTTTGGGATTCCAGTAGCAATGTCTTCTGAGAGAGGTTCACATTTTTGTGCGCAAGAAGTACAACAGATAAGAAAGATTCTAAAGATAGATTGGCAACTGCATACTCCTTATAGACCGCAGGCAAGTGGACAAGTAGAAAAAATGAACAATTTAATTAAACAACAAATAGCTGAAATCGGACAAGAAGCTAATTTGTTATGGCCTCAATCCCTCCCTTTAGCATTACTTAGAATCAGAGTTAAACCTAGAACAAAAGAGAATTTGAGTCCCTTTGAAATCTTATATGGAAGGATGTATCAATTTCTATTTAGTGGAGAGGATCTAACACAGTTGGGATCAGAATATTTATATGCTTATATAACTGAACTTCAGAAACAATTAAATAAAGTACCTTAATTTGTGTTAGGGACCAGGGCTAGAGGGTTGGATCAACCAATCCACCCCTTTAAGCCCGGGGATTATATATGTAAAGACGTTTTCAGGACAACACCTAGAAGAAAAATGGAATGGACCGTATCAAGTGTTGCTGACAACTCATACTGCTATCAAGATTAGAGAACAAGCCGCTTGGATCCACTATTCCCGAGTAAAGAAAGCTCCAGAAGCCTGCTGGAAAGTAACGCCAGGTGACGATGAACTGAAACTAAAGCTTAGTCGAACAAAATGAGGACATTATGGTTGGGAGTATTTGGTAATATGGTTGGCAGAAATTTTGTTGATAGAATTGTTTTGTTTCTATGGCTTATAGTTGTAATTGTGATTCAAGAAGGTGCCTCTACGATAATAGAGAATGGTGGGTGGCCTTGGAATGAAGCCGTAACAACAGATGATAAGAGCATTAATGGAAGTTAGCAGTTATGATCATCTGGCGAACAAATGGTAACCATTTATATACACTATCAGAATGGCGAAAATTAGGGGAAGAGTGGACACACCAAAGAACCATAGGGGATGAAATTAAAATAGGGTGTTGAATGTTTAATGGAACGACCCACGAGAAAATAACGGGGATTTTAGTTAAACCGATTTCCAAAAATGGCCAACGAGAAGGTTGTATCCGCCCAGGTAATTTAGATTGCTGGTATAATTTTACATTAACACAGAATGTAGTAATCAGCCAAAAGTTCAAAATCAAGGAGGGTGAGGGCCTCATATTAAATTTTACAATATATGCTGCACTTCCTACAGCAGTGGGACCCTTTACAACCTATGCCCCACCCCCAACCAAACTGGAACCCAAAATTTATGAAACAGGCCCATATGTAGTAAGGAACACGGGCCAACAACAATTGTTATTTAATCCAGAATGGTCTCTCAAGCATGTTGAATTGCTAATACAAATTAACGTCTCGGCAGTTCAAACAGCCTGCTCTCCTTTCCTAAAGACATCATTTGAAGACTGGACAATATGGTCACAAAAGCAAGCACACCTCAGGGGCAGGACACGAAGAGACTTAACTGGAATGCTAGGAACAGGGTTAGGAGTTTTAAATGGAATTGATTCAGAAATATTAATGAATAAGCTAGCCACAGCAACAAGTGATTTGACAAAACTAAAACAACCCTTACAATCATCCTTATTGGCATTGGGAACTAGCCAATGGCAAGTTTCAAAGGTGTTACCGAGATGGGAAAAGGCTGAAGACTAAGACCACAAACTAATAATAGATGCACTTAGTATGGTTCAAGATAATGTATCTTTAGCTCTTGGTTGTATGCAAGCATAGTTATGGTTGCAGGCAACGGCTGCCCTGATTATTAGGGAAGGAAGTGAAGGCATTTTTCCGGCTGAAGTCCGAAAGATTGTTTGGGACAATGCCAATGATTTTGAGAAGAAGTTCCAGTCTTGGAGGACCCTGGTAAATTTTACCTATGATCCCATTGTTTGCATGGCTACTGCCTTCATGCTTACTATATGTAATGCCACAGTTTATGTTATCCACCCGATCATTGCACTAGGATTAAACCATGAGAAGACAGTGCTTTATCCTTCGGAGCATAGAACATGGGCACGGATGGAGAATGGGAAATGGCAGTCTGTAAATCTAGAATCATGTGTTACTTGGGAACAACAAGGATTTATTTGTGAAAGTAATACAATTGATGCTCAGGATGTATGTCTTAACACGGAGCAAGGTGTTTGCCACTTTGAAATTCATCTGTGTGTGTTTAAGAACTGCTTGTGATTTTGTAGAAGTAGATCAAGAGAACATAACTCTCCATAGCAAAAGTCATTCTAATTTTTGTATTTGTAACTTTGTTAGAATCGTCGGGTGTGATATTCTATATTTGGCACCAGTGGTATCCCATCAGTTGATCAAGACTAACACCACAATGTATCATAAGTTATTACCTACACCTATTGGGATACACTCTTTGGATGGTCACCAACTGCTCCTGGGATTTTGAGCACATTGAGTCACCCAATTATTGTTTTATTGATATTAGTTGGTATAAGTTTAATATTGTCTTTTGTATTACTTGTTTGGAATTGGAAATTGTTACAATGAATATCCATGTTAGTCTCCTTGACAAACGTGCATGGCAAGGTATTGAGGGGTACATATCATAAAGACTGGGAAGAAAAATTTTCATATTAAGTAAAAGAATTTACTAGATTTTCCAGAAAAGGGGGGAATTATATTGTATAAACTCACTTTAAGTTAGAATAAATCTTGTAGTTAAAATATAATAAGAACAAAATATACAACATCTTGTTATCTGTCAACTTTCAGTTATGCTGAAACTTGAGATAACTTGAGCCAACTCGGCATTCCTGCAGCTTGGAAAACAACTGATTCAGCCAACTTGGCATTCTTTAGCAAAAGGTGAAAAGTACATCATGAGGAAGACCTACGGTCTTCCTCATGCATTCACTGAGGAAGACCTACGGTCTTCCTCCCAAAGACCACTGCCCACGTCCTGAAGACCCCAGCCCACAATTTTTGGGAGGCTTTGCGCAAGCGCAAGGACTGATAAGCTAATTAGCATACGAAGCAAGAGTAGGCGGGTTTAGGTAATGAATATGTATAAGCATTAATTGAATATTCATTGTTTTGCTGTATAAGTATGAGATAGTTTGTTACTTCGAACATGCATGTTAGGTGGAAGGATCCCCCGTGCATCCAGCGCTGACAATAAAGGATACTTCGTCACTTAGAAATTTCGGCTTCGATCTTTGAATCAGTAATGAAGAGGAGAATGAGACTCTGCCTGCCCACAGGAGTGGCCACGCCACGGACATCCTAGTGCGTGCCAGCCACAATTCCCTGGAGGAACTCTGCTTCTCAGCCGCTCACTGCAGGGGCAGACAACGACCTGCTGGACTGTGGACAAATGGTATGTGTAACAGTACAGGAAGAGCCTGTAAGTCGTACGTGTGGCTGGGACAGCTGGTAAATGGCGCAGAGACATTTGGCCTGCAGCGTAGCCCCCGTAAGGGAGGAGGGTACCCTACAGGCTGACCAATGGAGTGGTCAAGGGGGATTTGCTGACTGATGTAACAGCCGCTAACAATCTTGGGAGCAGATTGAGCAAATCCGAGGTTACAGCTGCATCCCAGTTTTGGGAGCCAGGACGGACCTGCTAATGACTGTATAAGAAGCAGGAGAAGGGTAAGCGGGCCTCTCACAATTGTGACAAGGTTATCTGGGTAATATTTTCATCTGCTGCAGGGATATTAATTGGAGTTGTTATAAATGAAGTCTCAACTCAATCTGAATTTAGTAATATTTATAAAAGGAATATTTATAAAAGGCAAGTAAACAGCGCTGGGTGCGCGGGGAGTCTACACTCTACCAACACACACACACAAACATCAAACTTTCTAAATATACAGAACATTGCTTTTACATACCAAACCCGAGTATGCCTATACATATTGTTATAAATGGCTCAGGATTCAAATTAGGATTAAATAAAAAAAATAGGATTTATTGAAAGAATATAAAGGAATAGAGGTAAGCAAACAGCGCTGGGTGCACCGGGAGTCTCCACTCCACCAGTTACATCAAGCAGCTGATTTTTATGCTCCTAGACTAATACATATTCATTACTACTTCTAAAAAAATTGATTATTAAAATTAGCTTCCGGGGTGCAGTCCCTCCTACTGGAGCATGCGCAGTCTCCTCTGGGGGTCTCTTCTGGGGGTCTCTAGGGGTCTTTCATGCTGAAGGCTCGTAGTCTTCCTCTCCCCCTTTGTACTTACTTGGCACCATACCAAGTTTATAGAACATTCTCTTCAAGTCTTGTCTCCCAGCCGCCCTTCAGCTTCTTTCTCCTTCCTCTTTATCTCTCGGCCCCCCTAACCAGATACCAAAGATCCGCATAGTATCCCATAACAGTCACTAGTTGTTATCAGTTGTTCTGAAACTCCCAGACATCAAACACAAACAGCTTCACGAGTAATTAAAACATTCTTCCCCAGCCATTCACAGACACATCTATAGCAGTGTTAGAAATAGAAGTCCGGAATAACAAAAGCAAACAGGTTCATAAATTTAAGGAGTGATAAATTGACTAGAATGAGCGGGAGACTGGGACACACTGCATCTGTGGTTCAAGAATTGAATTGCCAGTGCAGGGCCCAGAGGCAGACAGGATTCAAACAGAATTGTTCTTTATGGACACGAACTGTTAAAACATTCCTCACAATATGTACAATCAGGAAAGGTAACAAACAATCCTTTAAGTCTGTTACTATCAATGTCCATGACTGGGGGAGCATAGCTGGCCTGGTTGAAGTGCTCCCATATCTTCCATGACTTATAACAGCCTCCATTTTCCATTCCTTTTCTTGAATACAAACACCAGAGAATTCCAGGGCTAGTCATGGGAACAATATGTCTCACTTTATGTTGTTAAGCAACTCAGCCTTCAGGCACATTGATCGCCTCATGAAGATAGGTTTGGCCAAACTCAGCAAACCACTCAAAGAAGCTCGTACAGAAAGTCACTGGAAACAGGCGCACTGGAGCTGGAGAGAAGCTCAAGCTGAGAGAAGCAGACCCGCGCACACAACTGCCTCTCGCTGGTAAGCAGCTGCGCATTATGGGGAATCATACGTCCTTAGAAACAAAGACTGTCCTGTTAACCTTACAGCTTATTCTCCTTATTAACAATCGGACATTTTATGATCTTGAGATATGGGACCAAATTGAGGTCAAGGTGTGGGACTCTGCAACTAAAAACGACAAGGTTGCAGTGGGATTGCTCGGCACCTGGCGAGCAGTCTCTGAGGCTTTAAAGAGCCATGTGGGACTACAATCACAAATGTGTGGTTTGCCAGATAGTGAGGGAGCTGCGGGCTCCTTTACTGATCCGACTGCTACTCCATCGGCCCCTCTGCTGCTACAGCCATCGAAGGCTTTTGCTGTTACGCCCCCTGGTGACCTGGACGTGCCTTTTGACCCAGGCCCTATTGGCCTTGAAAAGGAGATGGATATGTTTTTTCTTCGATAAGAATAGGATACATAAGGCCCGAAGGCTGAGTTGCTTAACAACCTAAAGCGAGACATATTGTTCCCTTGACTAGCCCTGGAATTCTTGGGTGTTTGTAATCAAGAAAAGGAATGGAAAATGGAGGCTATTATATGAGCTGAGAAAAATTAATGACGATATGGGGAGCACTTCAACCAGGATTACAAACTCCAACTATGCTCCCCCAAGTCCTTAGTAATAGACTTAAAGGATTGTTTGTTAAACACCTGACAGAATTCAGAAAACTTTCCCATGTTTATGTTTCAATTGATACCTTTTCTGATTGTACATATTTATCGGTGTACTTGGGTTTCTTGTGAATATGTAAAAGCAATGTTCTATATATATTTAGAAAGTTCGACAGTTGTCTGTGCACGTGTGGTGGTTTTACTCGGGTGGGCAGCCAATCTCCACCACGACCGCTCTCTCACTCCCCCTCTCCTCAAAGAGGAAGGGGGAGAAAATATAACAGAGAACTCGAGGTTTGAGATGAGAAATGTTTAATTAAAGGGTGTCCTGGTTTCAGTTAGAACAGAATTAATTTTCTTCCTAGTAGCTGGTGGAATGCTGTGTTTTGGCTTAGGATGAGAAGAGTGCTGATAACACCCCGATGTTTTAATTGTTGCAGAGCAGTGCTTATACCAAGCCAAGGACACCTCAGACTTTTGCTCTGTCCTGCCAACAGGCAGGCTGGGGGTGCAGTAAGAGCTGGGAGGTGAGAGACCCAGGACAGGTGACCCGAACTAGCCAAAGGGGTATCCCATACCATCTGACGTCATGCTAAACAATATATAGGGGTGGCTAGCCGGGGGGAGGGGGCCGGACTGCTCGGGGTTAGGCTGGGCATCGGTCAGCGGGTGGTGAGCAATTGCATTGTGCATCACTTGTTTGTACATATTATTAGTAGTAGTACTATTATCATCATTGCATTATTATTATTATTATTATTATTATTTTCCTGTCTTATTAAACTGTCTTTATCTCAAAAAAAAAAAAAAAAAAAAAAAGACTGTCGTGGTTTAACCCGGCTGGCAGCTAAACACCACGCAGCCGTTCGCTCACCCTCCCCCCTCCCTCTCTGGGACGGGGGAGAGAAATGGAAAGTGAAGCCCGTGAGTTGAGATAAAGACAGTTTAATAAGACAGGAAAATAATAATAACAAAAATAATAATAATACAATGATGATAATAGTACTACTACTAATAATATGTACAAACAAGTGATGCACAATGCAATTGCTCACCACCCGCTGACCGATGCCCAGCTTAACCCCGAGCAGTCCGGCCCCCTCCCCCCGGCTAGCCACCCCTATATATTGTTTAGCATGACGTCAGATGGTATGGGATACCCCTTTGGCTAGTTCGGGTCACCTGTCCTGGGTCTGTCCCCTCCCAGCTCTTACTGCACCCCCAGCCTGCCTGTTGGCAGGACAGAGCAAAAGTCTGAGGTGTCCTTGGCTTGGTATAAGCACTGCTCTGCAACAATTAAAACATCGGGGTGTTATCAGCACTCTTCTCATCCTAAGCCAAAACACAGCATTCCACCAGCTACTAGGAAGAAAATTAATTCTGTTCTAACTGAAACCAGGACAAAGGGAAAGGGAATGGGGAGAAAAAGAAACAAAAGAAACAATAAGGCCGTGCGGAAGCACAGAGAGAAGGGAAAAAAAATAAAATTATTCTCTTCTTCCCATCAATGAGCGATGTTCGGCTACGTCCTGGGAAGCAGGGCCTCAAAACGCATAGCGGTTGTTCAAGAGGAACAGCCCCCTCCCCCACGAGAGCCCTCCTTTTTATTGCTGAGTGTGACATCAGGTGTTATGGAATATCCCTTTGGTTGGTTTAGGTCAGCTGCCCTGGTGATGTCCCCTCCCCATCACTTGCCCACCCCCAGCCTGCTGGCTCTTGGGGGCTTGGAAGGAGTCCTGATGCTGTGCCAGCACTATGCAGCAATAGACACGACACTTGAGTAATATCAGTACTGTTCCAGCTATGAGTGCAGAGCACAGCACTGTGTGAGCTGCTGCAGGGAAAAGTGACTTCATCCCAGACAGACCCAACACAACATCCACCCCTTATTCCATAACATTTTTGTCTTAGACTGAGGTCCCACACAGTTTAGTATATAGATATTCTTATCACCATTGTTCTCTGTCCATTGAAGTATTTATACATCTGTACTTCCTTTCATTCTATAGGTCTTTCCCCAAAATTTTCTTAAAACTGTTGATGGTTTCAGCTTCATCTGTCAAAGTGGTCACTCAGGGCAGGCGAAGTTGGTTTTCTTGACACCAGCACCAGCTTAGCTCACATCACTGTTGCACTTGCCTGGTTCCTTGAAAGGTTGACCTGTCATTGGTTCTGCAGTGTCCTCCTACAACACATAACTTGGATTACAGATTAATTTTCTGCCAGTGTTAAATCTCCTTGAGGCACACACCTGATATCCCCATCTTTCTGTATAACCCACCAGGTTATTACCCACCTGGTCCTTGGACGAAGACAATCCCGTGAGTGGGTTTGCCTTTTCCCATGGCAGGGGCAACCCGCACCGTCTTCCCCCTCCACTTCCCTACATGCACTACAGGGACTTTAGCTTCTCCCACAGTGTGTAGGGGTTTTGTTTCAGCAGGACCAGGACGGCTGTCAGACCCCCTGTTGTTAACTAGCCAAGTGGCCTCTGGTAGATTTATATCCCAGTGTTTCCATGTCCTAGCACCCAATGCTCGTAGCATAGTCTTTCACAGTCCATTGTACCTCTCAACCTTCCCAGAGGCTTGTGGGTGATAAGGGATGTGATACACACACTCAATGCCATGTCTCTTGGCCTGAGAGAGGGAGTTAGGAGAATACAATAACTCACTAATCTTTTAGAAAATAATTTACTAACTTTTAGAAAAGGGGGAACTGAGAGAGGGAGTTAGGGGCAAGTAGAGATAGAGTGCTGACAGCATGAAACTAGGATGGTGCAAATTAATTAAAGCAAGAAGCCTTGGGCCTCTTTACCAAGGTCAGCCTCCTAATAAGAGTGTGAGCCTATCTTAAGAAACTGGTAGAAACTGGTCCTGCGGATGGACAAGAGCCAAGGAGCAACTGAGTCTGCGCAAAGACAAGATGTCAACCATCAGTGATGAGGAAGAGTCATCAATCTTCATCCCCACGACCCCCGACAACCACCACCAGGAGACACTGCGCAAGCGCAGATGGAAGGAGTTTATGGAAATGACTCCTTGGAACTAATTTTAATATGAAGCAGGGACAGGTTATGAATATGTATAGGTGTATTGTGAAACTTCATGCATATGTAACTCTTTACTGCATAGAACCAAGGCAAGTTGCCGCGTCAGGTGCGCACAACATTGGTGGGACTTGATTTAAAGATCAAAGCTGAAATTTCCTTAAGTGGTATATTCTTTATTGCAGCGCTGGATGCACGGGGGATCCTTCCGCCTATCGTGCATGTTCGAAATGACAAACTATCTCGTATTTATACAGCGAAACAATGAATATCCATTTAGCAGCTATACATATTCATTACCTAACCCCGCCTACCCTCGCTTCGTATGCTAATTAGCTTATCAGTCCTTGCGCTTGCGCAAAGCCTTCCAAGAATTGTGGGGCAGGGTCTCCAGGATGTGGGCAGTGGTCTTTGGGAGGAAGGCCATAGGTCTTCCTCATAATGCACTTTCTTAATCAGTTGTTTTCCAAGCTGTAAAAATGCTGAGTTGTCTTTCGGTTTAACTGAGGGTTGGCAGACAACAGGATGTCTCAGTTAACAAGACATAACAGACAGTTGACTCAAGTTATCTCAAGTCTCAGCCTGACTGAGTGTTAATGGATAACGGGATGTTTTCAAATAACAAAATGCTTAAACGTAACAGAAGGTCTACAGATAACAAGATGTTGTTTACTTTGTCCTTGCTAACTTTTAATCACAAGTTCTATTCTATCCTAAAGTAAGTTTATACAATATCATTCCACAAGTTTTATTCTATCCTAAAGTGAGTTTATACTCTATCATTCCCCCCTTTTCTGGAAAATCTAGTAAATTCTTTTACTTAATACGAAAATTTTCTTCCCAGTCTTTATGATATGTACCCCTCAATACCTTACCATGCACATTTGTCAAGGAGGTTAACATGGACATTCGTTGTAACAATTTCCAATTCCAAACAAGTAATACAAAAGACAATATTAAACTTATACCAACTAATATCAATAAATCAATAATTGGGTGACTCAATGTGTTCAAAATTCCAGTTACAGTTGGCAACCATCCAAAAAGTGTATCCCACCAGTTGTGACTTGTGTCTCGTTTTACTCTTTGCAATACTCTGCTTATTTCCTTTGTATCATGATGGACAGTAATTAGAGTCTTCTCTCCATTTTCCTGAATGCCTTTTAAAATTTTAATCAGGTCTAGTTGCTTCACTAGTGTGAGGTTCATCCCAATAGGTGTAGGTAGTAACTTATGATATGTTGTGTTGTTAGACTTGATCAGCTGGTGGGATACCACTGGTGCCAAATATAGAATATCACACCCGACGATTCTAACAAAGTTACAAATACAAAAATTAGAATGACTTTTGCTATGGAGAGTTATATTCTCCTTGTCTATTTCTACAAAATCACAAGCAGTTCTTAAACACACGCACCCTTGACCAACATATACAAACACAGTCTTTTGACTAGTATTTGGATGAATTTCAAAGTGGCAGATACCTTGCTTGGTGTCAAAACATACATCCTGAGCATCAATTGTATTACTTTCACAAATAAATCCTTGTTGTTCCCGGGTAACACATGATTCTAGATTTACAGACTGCCATTTCCCATTCTCCATTTGTGCCCATGTTCTATGCTCCGAAGGATAAAGCACTGTCTTCTCATGGTTTAATCCTAGTGCAAGGATCGGGTGAATAACATGAACTCTAGCATTACGTATAGTAAGCACGAAGGCAGTAGCCCCGTTAACAATGGGATCATAAGTAAAATTCACCAGGGTCCACCAAGACTGGAACTTCTTCTCAAAATCATTGGCATTGTCCCAAACTGCCTTTCGGATTTCAGCTGGAAAAATGCCTTCACTTCCTTCCCTAATAATCAGGGCAGCCGTTGCCTGCAACCATAACTATGCTTGCATACAACCAAGAGCTAAAGATACATTATCTTGAACCATACTAAGTGCATCTATTATTAGTTTGTGGTCTTAGTCTTCAGCCTTTTCCCATCTCGGTAACACCTTTGAAACTTGCCATTGGCTAGTTCCCAATGCCAATAAGGATGATTGTAAGGGTTGTTTTAGTTTTGTCAAATCACTTGTTGCTGTGGCTAGCTTATTCATTAATATTTCTGAATCAATTCCATTTAAAACTCCTAACCCTGTTCCTAGCATTCCAGTTAAGTCTCTTCATGTACTGCCCCTGAAGTGTACTTGCTTTTGTGACCATATTGTCCAGTCTTCAAATGATGTTCTTAAGAAAGGAGAACAGGCTGGGTGAACTGCCGAGATGTTGATTTGTATTAGTAATTCAATATGCTTGAGTGACCATTCTGGATTAAATAACAATTTTTGTTGGCCTGTGTTCCTTACTACATACGGGCCTGTTTCATAAATTTTGGGTTCCAGTTTGATTAGAGGTGGGGCATGGGTTATAGAGGGTCCCACTCTTGTAGGAAGTGCCACATATATTGTAAAATTTAACATGATGCCCTCACCATTATTGACTTTGAACTGTTGGCCATTATTATTATTCCAAAACCAGCTGATTTCTACATTCTCTGTTAATATAAAATTATACCAGCAATCCAATTTACCTGGGCGAATACAACCCTCTTGTTGTTCATTTTTGGAAATCGGTTTAACTAAAATCCCCGTTGCTTTCTCGTCAGTCGTTCCATTAAACATTCAACACCCTATTTTAATTTCATCCCCTATGGTTCTTTGGTGTGTCCACCCTTCCCCTAATTTTCGCCATTCTGATGGTTTATATAGTTACCATTTGTTCGCCAGATGACCATGATTGATAACTTTCCATTAAGATTCTTATCCTCTGTTGTTACGGCTTCATTCCAAGGCCACCCACCATTCTCTATTATCGTAGAGGCACCTTCTTGAATCACAATTACAACTATAAGCCATAAAAACAAAACAATTCTATGAACGAATCTTCTGCCAACCATATTACCAAATACTCCCAACCTTAATGTCCTCATTTTGTTCGACTAAGCTTTAGTTTCAGTTCGTCGTCACCTAGTGTTACTTTCCAAGGAGCTCCTGGAGCCTTCTTCACTCGGGAATAGTGGATCCAAGCGGCTTGTTCTCTAATCTTGATAGCAGTGTGAGTTGTCAGCAACACTTGATACGGTCCATTCCATTTTTCCTCTAGGGATTGTCCTGAAAACGTCTTTATATATATAATCCCCGGGCTTAAAGGGGTGGATTGGTTGATCCAACCCTCTAGCCCTGGTCCCTAACACAAATTAAGGTACTTTATTTAATTGTTTCTGAAGTTCAGTTATATAAGCATATAAATATTCTGATCCCAGCTGCATTAGATCCTCTCCACTAAATAGAAATTGCTATGGCCTTCCATATAAAATTTCAAAGCGGCTCAAATTCTCTTTTACTCTAGGTTTAACTCTGATTCTATGTAATGCTAAAGGAAGGGATTTTAGCCATGACAAATTAGCTTCTTGTCCGATTTTAGCTATTTGTTGTTTAATTAAATGGTTCATTTTTCTACCTGTCCACTTGCCTGTGGTCTATAAGGAGTATGCAGTTGCCAATCTATCTTTAGAATCTTACTTATCTGTTGTACCACTTGCACACAAAAATGTGAACCTCTCTCAGAAGACATTGCTACTGGAATCCCAAAGCATGGTATTATTTCATTTAACAAGACTTTAACCACTTCTCTTGCTTTGTTTGTTCGACAGGGAAAAGCTTCGGGCCATTCTGAAAGCCTGTCAGTCAGAACCAGTAAAAAAACAATACCCCCCTTTTCTAGGGAGTTCTGAAAAAATCAATTTACCACTGTTGTCCCAGATAATTTCCTTTACCAATTATTCCAAATTTTATTCTATTCTTAGTATTGGGGTTGTTACATAAACAGATGCTACATTGTTGAGTTACTCGTTTTATTGTTGTGTATAAATTTCCTCCCGCTAATATCTGACTCATGCTCTTATGCAATGTGTCAGCTCCCCAATGTGTTTTATTGTGTTCTGTAAGAACTATGGGCCATATCAAATTAGAGGGTATTATTACACAGTTATCTTTTAAATATACTCATCTATCTGGTTTCATTTTACCTTTCAAATCTTCAATTAATTTTAAGTCTTCTTTTGTATAATTTGGCTTTTTGGTTCATGTATATAGTTTGGATTTTACCGTCTGGTATCAAAGACAATTCCTTCACCTCAGTTATTTCAGCTGCCTGTTTAGCCTCCTGATCTGCCAATCGATTTCCAATTTCAAAATCGGCGTTCCCCTTTTGGTATCCCCGACAACGCATGATAGCTACCTTTTCTGGTTGTTTTACAGCCTCTAACAATTTTAAAATTTCTTCAGCATGTTTTATCTGTTTTCCCTGAGCGGTCAACAATCCACGTTCTTTCCAAATCGCTCCATGAGCATGTACCATGCCAAATGCATATTTAGAATCTGTCCAAATACTTATTTTCCTTCCTGCTGCTAGTTCCAGTGCTCGCGTAAGTGCAATTTCCTCTGCTTTCTGGGTGGACGTCCCAGGGAGTAATGGTTTGGACTCGATTACCTATTGAGCAGTTGTAACAGCGTATCCTGCCTTATGTTGTCCTTGTTTCACAAAGCTGCTTCCATCAGTATACCAAGATTCATCAGCATCTTCTAAAGGTTCTTCCTTAAGATCGGGTCGATTAGAATACACAGTCTCCATTGTTTTATAGGTTCATCCAGAGTTCCGCTAAGGAAAGAAGCTGGATTTGCGACATTAGTGACCACAATTTCCACATCATCTTGTTCCACTAATATTGCTTGATATTTTAAAAATCTCTGTGGTGAAAGCCAATGGTTTCCTTTTTGTTCCAAAACTGTTGAGACCGTATGGGAGACTAACACTGTCATTTTCTGTCCCATTGTAAACTTCCGAGCTTCTTGTATATTGATAACAACAGCTGCAACAGCTCGAAGGCATCCGGGCCATCCTTTACTTACTTCATCTAATTGTTTAGAGAAGTAAGCTACTGCTCGTTTATAGGGACCCAATCTTTGTGCTAGTACTCCCAAAGCTATCCCTTGTCTCTCATGAGAAAACAACCAAAAGGGTTTTGAGAGATCTGGTAATCCCAAAGCCGGAGCTTGCATTAAGTTGTTTAAAGGCGTTTCGTGCTTCTCCAGTCCAGACTAACTCTGACTGATTACTCTTTATCAATTCATATAGAGGCTTTACCATTAGTCCATAATTATAAATCCAAAGGCGACACCAACCAGTCATTCCTAAAAAGGTTCGTAGCTCCTTTACCGTTTGGGGTTCTGGAGTCCGGCAAATGACCTCCTTATGTTCAGTTCCTAGTTCTCGCTGACCTCCCGAAATTCCAAATCCCAAGTAGGTCACGCGTTGTTGAACCAGCTGGACTTTCTGTTGAGAGACTCGATATCCATTTAAACCCAGAAAATTAAGGAGACTTATAGTCCATTGAATACAACTCTCTTTAGTCTCGGTAGCTATTAAGAGATCATCTACGTATTGTAACAAAGCCCCTTCAGTGTCCGGAGGTATCCAAGTTTCAAGTTCCTTTGCTAATTGGTTTCCAAAAATAGTGGGACTATTCTTGAATCCTTGAGGTAGCACTGTCCACGTAAGCTGTGTCTTTCTGCCTGAGTCAGGGTTTTCCCATTCAAAGGCAAATAGGTTTTGGCTTTCAGTGGCTAAAGGTAGGCAGAAGAAGGCATCTTTTAAATCCAGTACGGTAAACCAGACTTGACTATTCCTTAATTTAGTCAGCAAAGTATAAGGGTTTGCCACTACTGGATGTATATCCTCGGTGATCTTATTTATGGCCCTCAGATCCTGAACTAGCCTATATCTTTTTCCATCTGCCTTTTTAATTGGCAATATGGGTGTATTGTATTCTGATTCGCATTCAATCAATAATCCATACTGTATAAATCTATCAATTATCTCTTTAATTCCTTTCCTATCTTCTATCCTCAAAGGATATTACTTAACCTTAACGGGTTTCTCTCCTGGCTTTAATTTAATAATTATTGAGGTCACATTTTTAGCTCTTCCAGGGACCTCAGTGGCCCAAACTCCTGGATATACTTGATTTATGATCTCTAAGGGTATTTGACTTTTAGGGTCCGTTTGCATTAGTGCAAGGCTTAACACATTTATTAGTTGTTCTTCTCCTATCCTTAATTCCATTTTCCTTTTTTCAAAGATAATTTCTGCTTCTAATTGTTCTAGCAAATCTCAACCTAATAGAGATTTTGGAGATCCAGGTAGATATAAAAACCTATGTATTCCCATTTGTTTCCTGTTATAAATGAGGTCTGAATTTTGTAATATTTATAAAACAAATATTTCTAAAAGGTATATAAAAAGCAAGTAAACAGTGCTGGGCGCGCAGGGAGTCTATGCTCTACCGACACGCACATCCAACCATCAAACTTTCCAAATATATATATGACATTGCTGTTACATATTTACAAGAAACCCGAGTACGCCTATACATATGGATATCCTATCCCCGCTTCATATTATAATTCTCTTTGTGGTGGTCGTTGTGGGTGAAAGGCTCACAGTTTCCCCATCACCATTAGCAACCTTTTGTTCCAGACTGCAGGAGCGGCTTCGACTGTCTCCCTCTTCTTCTACACATGCTCTGCCCACCACAAGGTTCCCAAAAGCAACAAAATGTGATTGCTTTTCCCGCGTTTTGTTAACACTGGAAACCACACTAAACAATAAATGTTAACAGTTCTAACCAGCAACCCCCCCCCCCCCCCCCGCAACTTCTGTGCCTTAACAGAGGGGAAAACAAGCAATCCCAAATGGCAGGGCGTCGCCTCAATCACCCTTCTTTATTTCCTCTAAACTCTTTACATTCCTGATGACCTCATCGTTAAAGAGTTTGATGTTATCACCAACCAGGAGGCTTTCCGACCCCCATTGCCACATTCCCAAATCTCCCCCTTCTTTATTAATATCAACCATTTTTCTGACACGAATTACCACTCCATATATAACATGATGGTATGAGCAGGAATTGCAAGGGGCCTCTCTGTGTGATTGTGTAATTGTGCTGTGTGAGTGAGATGCAGTGTCGCTGCGAAGCGAGTGCGGAGTTCCGATCCACAATTCCATATTCTCCGCGAGGGGATCGGCCGGAGACGAACAAAACACGTGTCAGACCTAAAAGAAGTGCTGTTTTATCCAAGTGTTGGTGATGCCAAATATATGGGCCCAGCGGTGTATCTTGTGATCCTATTTTTTGCTCTTAAATGTTTTGAGTGTGACAAGGAGGAAGGCAGGAGCATTATCTAAGTAACAGTTTAAAAGTTTAGCGGTGGTATTTGTTCAGTTTCCCAAGTACTGGAGAGGGGGAGGGGGCTGACTGATTATCAAAGCAGTAGAACGGAGAGAGTCATTTCTTTGGTGGTTCGGGCTTGAGCCCTGGGAATTTGTTAAGAAGGGGGAGAGCGAATTTATTTAGGCCTCAATACCCTTTTAAACCCCCATATTGACGGATACACAGGAGTGATTCCTTGTTTTGTATGGGCTTACTAACAAAGTGCATGAGAAAAATTGGCATTCGGTTTGAAATTCGGTCCTGTTGAAAAGTAAATTTTGTGGAAAAGGTGGTAATGTTTGTCTAGAAGACAGAAGGCTGAGTGCTTCGGATGTTTTCCCGAAGTCCCTTGGATTTGTGATTGGAACGGGGCTCATTAATAATCTGAAATAGTAAAATTTGTATGTGGGAAGAAGAGTTTAATCCCAGAGAACTGGGACATTTGGGAAGAAGATTAGGAAAAGATAGTAAAAACCTGCAGTAAAAAGGTTTGTGTGGAAATTGAAACAAGGGGCAGTAACTAATATAAATAAATAAAAGGCAATGGGAAATCAAGGAAATGGGTATTATGCAAAACAAAGACGTTTTAAAGAAAGCCTCCTTGGGTGCATATTGGCGCATTTGAAGGATATTGTTAGAACTGGGGGGCACAAAGCAAGAGGACTTTCACTAAGTATTGCAATCAATGGTGGCCACTATATAAGATAAATGGCCACTTTATGGATCAATCAACTGTAACATTATCTTGCAATTAATGTTGTTTTTGAGGAGAGAAGGAAAATAGGATGAAATATAGTATACTGATATGTTGTTTCAGCATCTTAGAGGGAAAAGGAATGGAATTAAGTTGGCCCCTGACTGAGCCTTTGGTGCTGGCATGAGAAAAGTACAGGCTGGAGAAAGATAAAGGAAGGGTTAAAAGGGTTGTTGAAGGTGTTAAAGGTTGTGTGGCATGTAGTATTTGACAGAGCTGTTTGAAGTTGAATGAGCAGGGAAAGGGGATGTAGGAATGTTAATGTTCTGCCTCAACCCGAGGCTGAGATCTCAAAATCACAGGTGTGAGCCCTCTGGGGCAGAGGGACCATGATGGGTCCGAGAGAATTGTCATGGAAACAGAAAAGCAGCTAAATTTTAAAACAACCTGAGTTTATGTGTGAGCTCAGATTGTCAGTGGAGCCACTCAGGGAACTGTAGACAATTGCATTCCCCTGACCGACCCCCCACTGAGACCCTAATCACCCCGGAAATTATGAACAGTTATGTAAATACCAAAATCTGGTTAAATTGGGAATTGAGAATCTGTTCCAACAAGGTCCAAAATAAACCCCTATGGAATTTCTGGACCAACTTTGAAATGCAGTGGGAAAAAAAAAAATGAAAAAAAAGAAAAAAAAAATTGGGACCTGGCTTCATAAAACAGAAGCAAGTGGCTAGCCTCTTTCTAGGGCAACCAGACCCTGATATCAGAAAGAAATTGTCTTAGGTTGCAGGATAAACTTACAACAGTCAGGAATGACGGGGACCTGGGGCATCTAACCTAGCAGGTCCACTAGTTGAAATAAAGCTAGGAAACGAAGAGAGAGGCTTGAAATTTTTGTTGGTTACGGGAGCTTCTTTCTCTGCGTTAATTAGTCTGTAAATGTAATAGGAGCAACTGGCCAACAGGAAAAGGTGTGGGTTTTTTTTTTCAATGCTTGAAATTTAAATTGGGAAAAATGATTGGAATTACAAACTGAGAAAAACAGTCAAGTTTGGTTCATGGTACTAGATTTAAAGGATGCCTTTTTCTGCCTGCCCGTGGCAACTGAAAACCAGAAACTCTTTGCCTTTGAGTGGGAAAATAATAATAGAGGATGGAAAACTCAGCTTACTTGGACAGTGTTACCACAGGGGTTCAAGAATAGCCCCACCATATTCGGGAACTGTGATCTTGAAGCCTGAAAGACCCCTTTGGGAAAAGGAGATGTTGTTGCAACATGCAAATGATTGCTACTGAAGAAGAAAAGGAATATGTATAATGGACTATTAGTTTACTAATTTTTTCTGCACTAATACTCTGAACCCAGCCTCTTTCCTGAGTAACAGAGTTTCCAGATTACCCATTCATGATTGCATCAAGACCGCGGACACGGTATACTCCAGCTGACCAGGCTTAAAGGATATACCACTAGAAGATATGGAGGATTGGTATATAGATGGCAGCAGCTTCGTATGCCAGGGACTTCGCCTCACAGGATATGAGGTAACAAACATCAGCCCAAAAGGTGGAAATCATTGCCTTGATAAGAGCTTTTGAGCTGGCAAACATTTGGACAGATTTGAAATATGCCTTTGGTGTGGTGCATGCACACAGGGCAATTTGGAAGGAGAGAGGACTTTTATCTTCCTCAATTAAACATGCAGAAGAGATACTGCTGTATACCTGCCTACATCAAGCAGAAGATACTGATATTGAAAGGGGAAATAGATTGGCTGATGCAGGAGCCAAAGGGGTGGCAGAACGGGCATCTGATTGTGGAGTCCGTTTTCTGCAAGTCAGGCCCAGGAGGTGACCAAATTGTTTCGGAAGTGACTCCCATTTTTGGACTCAATTCTCTCTGTTATACCATGTTGCCACAGCACTTGTCTTTCCAGGCCCAAGATAGTGTTTCAGGTTGTGGCATGGTTTACTGGATATGTTTCCAGCCACCCAGTAGTTGCTTCTACCATGGTAAGCATGTACCGTTTGCCTTGGCAGGTTTGTGGGAGTGGTCCAATGTAGTCAATCTGCCAAGCCTCACCATATAGAAATCCAAACCACCTCCCCCTATTCCAGGGAGACTTTACCCTCATAGCTCATTTGACTGCAGCACAGGTGTCACACTCATGGGTAACCTGTGTAATTGTTGAGGGATTTTTGAAACAGCAAGGAGGCCATGACTTGCTGCAGCTGAGCAAACCAAGCTACCAGAACGACTATGAGAAGTTCCCATGACAGTGTTCCCACATCACCCGATCGAGGAATTTAAAAAAATATTGTTGCCAGCAGCTGGCTTCAGGGACGGGATCTACGTGACTGCTAATCACAAGGGAGTTGTTTTCTTGCAGGTGGGGTTGTTTTCTTGCAGTTGTTTGTCTGAGTGCTTTTGACCAATAATCTTGTGTGAGACACTATCCGCCCCTGTTAAGTTTGCTATAAAAGTTAGGCTATTCGGGTAATAAAGACAGAGCATGATCTGACCATACTAGTGTCTGTCGTGTTTTCGGCCGTTCTTCCTGCAACATGTAATGGCCTCAGTGGTCAGGTCCACGCCTCGATCATGAGCCCATCTGTATGTGGCATCCCTCCCTAGATGTCCTGACATTTCATGGGCCCATTGAGCAACAAACAGCTCACTCTTACGTCCCCAGTTCAGGTCCACCTGAGCTACTTCAATTTTCAAAGCTAGATCCACTTCTTCGTTCTGATGTTCTTCAGTGGCACAATTCTTAGACATGTGGGCATCTACATGACGTATCTTTACAGACAGGTTTTCTACCCGGGCAGCAATATCTTGCCACAGGGTAGTAGCCCAGATAGGTTTACCTCTGCGCTGCCAGTTGTTCTGTTTCCATTGCTGCAGCCACCCCCACAGAGCATTTGCCACCATCCATGAGTCAGTGTATAGATACAGTACTGGCCATTTTTCTCTTTCAGCAATCTCTAGGGCCAGTTACACGGTTTTCACTTCTGCATACTGACTTGACTCACCTTTCCCTTCCATGGCCTCCACAACTTGTCGTGTGGGACTCCACACAGCAGCTTTCCACTTCCGATGGCCCCCTACCACACGGCAGGATCTGTCAGTGAACAACGCATACTGCTTTCTATCTTCTGGCAACTCATTGTATGGTGGTGCCTCTTCAGCATGGGTTACCTCTTCTGTTGGCACTCCAAAATCTCTGCCTTCTGGCCAGATCATGATCTCTTCCAGGATTCCCAGGCGGTTGGGTTTCCCCATTCAAGCCCGCTGTGTAATTAACGCTACCCATTTACTCCACGTAGCGTCGGTTACATGGTGTGTAGCGGGGATTTTCCCTTTGAACATCCAATGTAACACAGGTAGCCGTGGGGCCAAGAGGAGTTGTGCTTCTGTACCAACAACTTCTGAAGCAGCTCAAATCCCCTCATATGCTGTTAATATTTCCTTTTCAGTTGGGGTGTAATTGTCTTCTGATCCTCAATAGCCCCGGCTATTTAAAAGGGTTGCTGAAGGTGTTAAAGGTGTGGCATGTAGTATTTGACAGAGCTGTTTGAAGTTGAATGAGCAGGGAGAGAGCATGTAGAAATGTTAATAGTTCTGCCTCAACCTGAGGCTGAGATCTCAAAATCACAGGTGTGAGCCCTCTGGGGCAGAGGGACCATGATGGGTCCGAGAGAGTTGTCATGGAAACAGGAAAAGGCATTTTTATTTGCAATGCTTTAAATTTAAATTGGGAAAAATTATTGGAATTCATCAATTTTTATACTTGAACTGTTTTTACAAAGGGATTCAAGAATAGCCGTATTCGGGAAACAACTAGCCTGTGATCTTGAAGCTTGAAAGACCCCTTCGGGAAAAGGGGACACTGTTGCAGTACACAAATGATAGTTACTGAAGAAGAAAAGGAATGGGTATAATGGATTTACTAAAGTTTGTCAGCACTAATTCTGTGAACCCAGCCTTTTTACTTAGTCATGTTTGCATCAAGACCACGGTCACAGTATACTCCAGCTGACCAGACTTAAAGAAACACCCCTAGAAGATGCGGAGGATTGGTATATAGATGGTGTCAGCTTTGTCATCCAGGGATTTCGCCTCACAGGATATGCGGTAACCAAAAGGTGTGGAAATCATTGCCTTGATAAGAGCTTTTGAGCTGGCAAACATTTGGACAGATTTGAAATATGCCTTTGGTGTGGTGTATGCACATGGGGCAATTTGGAAGGAGAGAGGACTTTTATCTTCCTCAATTAAACATGCAGAAGAGGCTGATAGCAGTTATTAGGGAAGAAGAAAAAAGGAGGCCTAGACATGAACAGCCCTGTCTAGGCAAGGATCAATGTGCCTTATGTAAGAAATTTGGGCATTGGAAAAATGAATGCCCGGAACAGAAAAAAAATGAAAAAGGGAACTGGAGAAGGGAGGTGGTGTTTGCGTGTGCAAAAGACTGGAGAAGACCAGGGAAATCTACCCCAGCAGGTCCACTGGTTATAAAAATGAAGGAGGGAAAGAAGGTGGAACTTATGGTAGATACAGGGGCAACTTGTTCATTTTAAATAAAGCACTAGTACCTGTAGGAAATGATTATGTCATAGTAAAAGGAGCAACTGGCCAATCTGAAATGGCATACTTTTGTAAACCTTTAAAGTATAAACTTAGGAAACAGTGGGGCATTCCTAAATTTTATATATGCCCAACTCTCCAGAATCACTCCTGGGAAACGACCTATTGGAAAAATTACAAGCAACCATATCATTTTAAAATGGGGAGATTATTCTGGAGGTAGATGACCAGAGGTATGTGGAGGTACTAAGCCTAATGATATCAACAAACCCCAAAACAAAGGAAGAGGTTAATTAATATATCTTGAGTCAGGTATTCCCGGGAATATGGGCCACTGAAGTACCAGGGAAGGCAAAAAATTCTCCTCCAACACAAATCAAACTTAAGGAGGGGAGACAGCCACTACCTTTACCCTGTGGTGGCGAACCCATATACTTTACTAACATGCTTAACTCCAGAGCTAACCTGGTTTATCATTTTAGATCTGAAGGATGCCTTCTTTTGCTTCCCTCTCCGTGAAGCCAGACAGAAAATCTTTGCATTTGAGTGGGAAAGCCCTAAGAGTGGGTGCAAAACACAGCTCACATGGACAAGGTTGCCTCAGGACTTTAAGAACTCGCCCACCTTGTTCGGAGAATTTGCAAAGGACTTGGAGACCTGGGAAGACCCACCAGAAGAAGGAAGGCTGTTGCAGTACGTAGATGACCTCCTAAAAGCCACCCAGACAGAAGAAGCACGTGTGGCCTGGATGGTAAGCCTCCTAAACTTTCTGGGACTCCAGGGGTACAGGGTATCAAAGAAGGCTCAAGTGGTAAAGCAGAAGGTGACCTACCTGAGTTATGAGGTTAGTGCCAGACAAAAGACCTTGGGGCAAGATCGTAAAGAAGCAATATGTCAAACCCCGAAACCTGAGACAATAAAAGAACTGTGAACCTTTTTGGGAATGAAGGGGTGGTGCAGACTGTGGATCTATAATTATGGATTGCTTGTAAAACCACTGTATGCACTCATTGCAAATGGAAACAGGGACCTCCAGTGGACAAAGGAGGCCACGTGAGCCTTTAACCAACTAAAGAAGGCTCTCATGTCAGCTCCAGCTCTGGGACTTCCAGATGTGAATAAACCATTCTTCCTCTTCTCCCCTGAGAAACAGGGGACTGCCCTGGGAATACTAGCACAGGACCTGGGCCCAAATGCTTATTTTTCTAAGCAGCTGGATGCTGCCGCCAAGGGATGGCCAGGATGCCTCAGAGCTGTTGCAGTAGTGGCGCTAAATATCCAGGAAGCATGCAAGTTCACCTTGGGCCAGAAAATAACTGTGCTAGTGTCTCACACAGTGTCCACGGTGCTGGAAGTGAAAGGTGGTCACTGGCTTTCCCCACAAAGTTTCCTGAAATACCAAGCTATCTCAGTAGATGATGTAGAAATAGTGGTAACTAACATTGTCAACCCAGCTTCTTTCCTCAGCGGAAACCAAGGGGAGCCAGTACACCACGACTGCCTGGAGACCATCGAAGCTGCCTACTCCAGCCGTAAACTCCTTCTGATGATGTGGAAATCTGGTTTACTGATGGGATCAACTATGTCATCAGTGGAAAATGACATGCTGGGTATGCAGTTACCACTTGCAAAGAGGTAATAGAATCTGGACCTTTGCCAACAGATACCTCTGCACAAAAGGCTGAGATAATTGCTCTGAGCCGTGCCTTACAAAAATAGCAAAAGGAAAAAAAATAAACATCTATATGGACTCAAGATATGCATTTAGGGTTGTACATGCACATGGAGCCATCTGGAAAGAAAGAGGACTGTTAAATTCACAAGGGAAAAATATCAAATATGGGAAAGAGATAATGCACTTATTGGAAGCGGTCCAGCTACCTGAAAAGGTAGCAGTCATGCATATTAAGGCACACCAGAAGGTGAGCTCAGAATTGGAGGAAGGAAATGATCTGGTGGACAGAGAGGCAAAAGAAGCAGCAGAAGGTGAGGTAGCAACTGAGGGAGCCCTAATCCCAGAGGGGCAGATAACCCTTGAAGCCAGTATATAACAAAAAGGACAGAAAATTAATCGAAAGTCAAAAGGGAGAGCATAACCAAGAGGGATGGGCTATTACTGAAGAAGGGAAAGGGAAATTAGTAATCCCCTCTAATTTTCTATGGTCAATAGTAAGGGAAGAACACTGGAAAACTCATTGGGGAATAAATTCCCTATATAACTATCTGGTTGGGAAAATTATGGCTAGGAATTTGTATGCTACTGTCACACAATTAACCCAACAATGTGACCTCTGCCTCCAGACCAACCCCAAAAATACCCCCAAACCGAAATTGGGCCAACTTGGGAAAGGCCATGGGCCTGGACAACAATGGCAGATTCACTTTTCTGAACTTCCAAGAAAAGGGGGGTATCGATATTTGTTGGTATTAACGGATACCTTTTCATATTGGCCAGAGGCAGTACCCACTAGAACTGCTAAAGCATGAGAAGTAAATAAGGTATTGCTACAAGAAATAATACCATGCTTCGGAGTTCCAGCCACCATGTCCTCAGACTGGGCACCACACTTTATTTCAAAAGCAGTACAGCAAATTGGTCGGCATTTGGGCAATAGATTGGGAACTCCACACTTCATACCACCCTTAATCAAGTGGTCAAGTGGAGAAAATGAACCATTTGATCAAACAACAAATTGTAAGGTTAGGTGTCGTGGTTTAACCCGGCCGGCAGCTAAATACCACGCAGCCGTTCGCTCACCCTCCCCACTCCCTCTCTGGGACGGGGGAGAGAAATGGAAAGTGAAGCCCGTGAGTTGAGATAAAGACAGTTTAATAAGACAGGAAAATAATAATAACAAAAATAATAATAACAATAATAATAATAATACTACAATGGTGATAATAGGAAAGTAATAATAATATGTACAAACAAGTGATGCACAATGCAATTGCTCACCACCCGCTGACCGATGCCCAGCCTAACCCCGAGCAGTCCGGCCCCCTCCCCCCGGCTAGCCACCCCTATATATTGTTTAGCATGACGTCAGATGGTATGGAATGCCCCTTTGGCTAGTTTGGGTCAGCTGTCCTGGGTCTGTCCCCTCCCAGCTCTTACTGCACCCCCAGCCTGCCTGTTGGCAGGACAGAGCGAAAGGCTGAGATGTCCTTGGCTTGGTATAAGCACTGCTCTGCAACAATTAAAACATCGGGGTGTTATCAGCACTCTTCTCATCCTAAGCCAAAACACAGCATTCCACCAGCTACTAGGAAGAAAATTAATTCTGTTCTAACTGAAACCAGGACATCTATCCACCCCTTATTCCATACCATTTATGTCATGCTCAGGTTACACTCTTTTCCATACATTCTAATTAGTCACCTATAGTAGTCATGGTAGTGATAACATACAGTATTATATAGTAATTAACATGGTACAATTCAGTTCATGGGCTATTCTCACCCAGTAATAAATCTCCTTGAGGTACACACCGGACCTCTCCGTTCTTTTGCATCACCCACCAAGTGTATCCAGGTCCCTGAGCGAAAACAATTCCACGAATAGGTTTGCCTTTTCCTGAGGCAGGAGTAGCCCAGACTGTTTTACCCAGCATATTTCTTACATGCACTACAGGAACTTTATCCCCTTCTACAGTACGTAACAGGTTTGATTGGGCAGGTCCAGCTCGGTTGGCAGATCCCCTAGTATTGACTAACCAGGTGGCCTTTGCCAAATGCGTATCCCAATTTTTGAATGTCCCAGCGCCCATTGCTTTCAATGTAGTCTTTAACAGTCCATTGTATCGTTCAACTTTCCCGGAGGCTGGTGCATGATAGGGGATGTGATACACCCACTCAATACCATGTTCTTTGGCCCAAGTGTCTATAAGGTTGTTTCGGAAATGAGTTCCACTGTCTGACTCCATTCTTTCTGGGGTACCATGTCGCCATAGGACTTGCTTTTCAAGGCCCAGGATAGTGTTCCGGGCGGTGGCATGAGGCACAGGATATGTTTCCAGCCATCCGGTGGTTGCTTCCACCATTGTAAGTACGTGGCGCTTGCCATTGCGAGTTTGAGGGAGTGTGATGTAATCAATCTGCCAGGCCTCTCCATATTTATATTTCAGCCATCGTCCTCCATACCAAAGAGGCTTTGACCGTTTGGCTTGCTTGATTGCAGCACATGTTTCACAGTCATGAATAACCTGTGCTATAGCGTCCATGTTCAGGTCCACCCCTCGATCACGAGCCCATCTGTATGTTGCATCTCTACCTTGATGGCCTGAGGTGTCATGGGCCCATCGGGCTATAAATAATTCACCTTTATGCTGCCAATCCAGGTCCACCTGAGCTACTTCAATCTTAGCAGCCTGATCCACCTGCTGGTTGTTTTGATGTTCTTCAGTAGCCCGATTCTTGGGCACATGAGCATCTACGTGACGTACTTTCACAGCCAGGTTCTCTACCCGAGCAGCAATGTCTTGCCACAAAGCAGCAGCCCAGATGGGTTTGCCCCTACGCTGCCAGTTGTTTTGCTTCCATTGCTGTAACCATCCCCACAGGGCATTTGCTACCATCCATGAATCGGTGTAGAGATAGAGAACTGGCCATTTTTCTCGTTCAGCAATGTCTAAAGCCAGCTGAATGGCTTTCACTTCTGCAAACTGACTCGATTCACCTTCTCCCTCAGCAGCTTCTGCAACTCGTCGCGTAGGACTCCATACAGCAGCCTTCCATCTCCGATGCTTCCCCACAATACGACAGGACCCATCAGTGAACAGGGCATATTTCTTTTCATTCTCTGCTAACTGGTTGTACAGTGGGGCTTCTTCAGCACGACCCACCTCCTCCTCTGATGATATCCCAAAATATTTGCCTTCTGGCCAGTCCATAATCACTTCCAATATTCCTGGGCAACTGGGGTTTCCTATTCGAGCCCGCTGAGTGATCAGTGCAACCCACTTGCTCCACGTAGCATCAGTTGCATGATGCGTAGAAGAGACCCTTCCCTTGAACATCCAGCCTAGTACCGGCAATCGGGGTGCTAGGAGAAGCTGCGTTTCAGTACCGACCACCTTCGAAGCAGATCGAACTCCTTCATATGCTGCCAAGATCTCCTTTTCAGTTGGAGTATAGCGGGTCTCAGATGCTCTGTATCCCCGACTCCAAAACCCCAGGGGCCGACCTCGAGTTTCCCCAGGTTCTTTCTGCCAGAGGCTCCAGGTGGGGCCGTTCTCCCCATCTGTAGTGTACAGCACATTCTTTACATCTGGTCCTGTTCGAACTGGCCCAAGGGCTACTGCATGGACTATTTCCTGCTTGATTTGTTCAAAGGCTTGTCGTTGCTCAGGGCCCCATTCAAACTCATTCTTCTTACGGTTTACTTGGTAGAGTGGGTTTACAATCAGACTGCAATTTGGGATGTGCATTCTCCAAAACCCCACAACACCTAGGAAAGTCTGTGTTTCTTTTTTGTTAGTTGGTGGAGACATAGCTGTTATTTTGTTGATCACATCCATTGGGATTTGACGACGTCCATCTTGCCATTTTATTCCTAAAAACTGGATCTCTCGTGCAGGTCCTTTGACTTTATTTTGTTTTATGGCAAAACCGGCTTTCAGAAGGATTTGGACTATTTTCTTCCCTTTCTCGAAAACTTCCTCTGCTGTGTCACCCCACACAATAATGTCATCGATGTACTGCAGGTGTTCAGGAGCTTCCCCCTGCTCTAGCGCAGACTGGATCAGCCCATGGCTAATGGTAGGGCTGTGTTTCCACCCCTGGGGCAGCCGATTCCAAGTATATTGGACTCCCCTCCAAGTGAAGGCAAATTGTGGCCTGCACTCTGCTGCTAGAGGGATGGAGAAAAATGCATTAGCGATATCAATTGTGGCGTACCACTTGGCTGCCTGTGGTGGTTTTACCGTGCTGGGCAGCTAAACCCCACAACCGCTCTCTCACTCCCCCTCCTTTAGATAAGGAGGGGGAGAAGTAAAGCAAAGAACAACTCACGGGTTGAGATAAGGATAATTTAATTAAAGGGAAATAATTATAATAATTAAATAAAGACTACCATGAACTAAACAATTTAACTAAGGGGAAAATAAAAGGGAAAGGGGAAAAAGGGAGGAAAACAAACAAACAAAATAAATGAAAGCTATATGGAAGTGCAGAGGAAAGAAATTACTCTCTACTTCCCACAAATGAGCGATGATTGACCACGTCCTTGAAGCAAGGCCTCAACGCACGCAGCCGGTGTTCGAGAGGAGGACCGACGTCTTCTCAACGAGAGCCCACCCCTCCCCTCTTCTTCCTGTTTCCACCTTTTATTGCTGAGTGTGACACCACATGGTATGGAATATCCCTTTGATTGGTTTAGGTCAGCTGCCCTAGTGATGTTTCTCTCCTCACTTTTTTGCCCACCCCCTAGGAGGGTTAGAGAAAGGCCCAATGCTGTGCCACTGCTGCTCAGCAGTAGACACAACACTGGTGTGATAACACTGCTGTTCCAGCTACAAGTACAGAGTACGGCACTGAATGGGCTGCTGCCGGGAAAGTTAACATTCCAGCCAGACCCAGTACACTGCCTTCGATTCAAGTTCGTACTGAAGTTCCAGCATGTCCGGCACTGCAGCACTCAGTGGTGGCGTCACTTCGTTCAGGCCCCGATAGTCCACTGTTAGTCTCCACTCGCCATTAGACTTTCGCACTGGCCATATGGGACTATTGAAAGGTGAATGAGTCTTGCTGATCACTCCTTGGCTCTCCAATTGGCGAATTAGCTTATGGATGGGAATCAGGGAGTCTCGGTTGGTGTGATATTGCCGCCGGTTCACAGTTGTGGTAGCGATTGGCACTTGCTGTTCTTCGACCCTCAGCAACCCCACAACAGAGGGGTCCTCTGAGAGACCAGGCAAGGTAGATAATTGTTTAATGCCCTCTGTCTCTAAGGCAGCTATACCAAAAGCCCACTGGAACCCTTTTTGGTCCTTGCAATATCCTCTTCTAAGATAGTCTATGCCAAGGATACATGGAGCATCGGGGCCAGTCACAATGCGGTGCTTTTCCCACTCATTCCCAGTCAGTCTCACTTCAGCCTCCAATACAGTCAACTGCTGAGATCCCCCTGTCACTCTACAAATACAGATGGGCTCTGGTCCTTTATAGCTCGATGGCATTATAGTACATTGTGCACCGGTGTCTTCTAAAGCCTTATACTTCTGTGCGTCTGACGTGCCAGGCCATCGAATCCACACAGTCCAATAAACTCGATTGTCCCTTTCCTCCCCCTGGCTGGAGGCAGGGCCCCCCTAATCCTGGTCAGAATCTTCTTCGTTTCTGTGTTTGAAGGACTGTCTGCTGGAAGTTGGAGCAGCAAACTTTTCAGAGAATCCCTTTTTCTTGATTGTTTTCTTTTGCAACTCACGTACCTGTGCCTCTAGGGTCGCAGTAGATTTTCCATCCCATTTTCTCATGTCCTCTCCATGGTCTCGTAAGTAAAACCACAGGGTGGCACGGGGTGAGTACCCACCATATCGTCTTCCTTGTGTGGATGAACGCTTACCCCTGATAGCTGAGACACTACTTTGTACAGGTGCGGAGGAGAATAATCTCTCTTCAAGTTGGTGAACCTTTTCAGAAAGTTTCTCCACAGCTGAGACGCAGGCCTGTAAGGAAGAGGAGAGACTTTCTTCGTACTGCCGGAGTTGTTTAGCTACTTCATCCACTGTGGGTTCCTCATCCTCTTTCCAGGCCATTATTGCCAATGAGCTGGCATATGATGATGGTGCAGTCCGTACAAACTTCCGCCACATGGGTCGTGTACACCTGACTTCATCTGGATCTTTGGATGTTTGTCTGAGGTCTGGATCCTCATAAATCACTTCCCGTACGGCTAATTCCCTCAGGTACTGGATTCCCTTCTCCATAGTGGTCCACTTGCCTGGTAGACATAAAAGTTCTTCCTTGAAGGGATACCTTTCCCTCACAGCTGACAGGAGACGCCTCCAGAGGCTTTGAGATTGTGCTCCATCTGCAATTGCTTTGTCAATGCCGGCGTCTCGAGCAAGGGATCCCAGTCGCTTGGCTTCCCTGCCTTCTAATTCCACACAATTGGCTCCAGTGTCCCAACACTGGAGCAGCCAGGTGACAAGCTGCTCACCTATACATCCACCAAAATCTTTTCGCACATCTCGTAACTCACGCTCGTTTAGGCTTCGGGTAGTTACTGTTGATTTTTCGGCATCCTCATCTTCCTCCTCCTGAACCCTTGATGGCCCAGCGTCGGCGTCGTCTCCGTCGTCTCTATACCTAGATTTGGCAGAAGACTCTCTGCGTTCTAAACGACCTGAATCTCTATACCATTTTTTCACCTTCTCTACAGGGGCAGCTTGCACTGCTACTGCTCGTTTCTCTGACCTTGTTACAGGGTCTGCCACAGAGGTTGGAATACCCTGTGCAGGGTCAACTTGCACTGCTACAGCTCGTTTCTCTGACCTTGTTACAGGGTCTGCCACAGGGGTTGGAATACCCTCTGCAGGGTCAACTTGCACTGCTACAGCTCTTTTCTCTGACCCAGACACAGGAGCTGGAGCGGCTGCAGGAGCTGGAGCGGCTGCAGGAACTGGAGTTGGAGCAGTTGCAGGAGCTGGGACTGGAGTAGCGGCAGGAGCTGGAACTGGAGCGGCTGCAGGAACCGGAGCTGGAGCAGCTGCAGGAGCTGGAACTGGAGCAGCTGCAGGAGCTGGAACTGGAGCGGCTGCAGGAGCTGGAACTGGAGCGGCTGCAGGAGCTGGAACTGGAGTGGCTGCAGGAGCTGGAACAGGAGCGGCTGCAGGAACTGGAACAGGAGCAGCTGCAGGAGCTGGAACAGGAGCGGCTGCAGGAGCTGGAACAGGAGCGGCTGCAGGAGCTGGGACTGGAGCGGCTGCAGGAGCTGGAACAGGAGCGGCTGCAGGAGCTGGAACTGGAGTGGCTGCAGGAGCTGGGACTGGAGCGGCTGCAGAGTTCACCGTAGGGGTCACAGTGTCCGTTGGATCTGTCACCGGGCTTGGAGTGGCCGCAGGGTCTGTCACTAAGTTGATAGCAGTATCCATGGCAGCTCGATAGGCATGAGCCAGGCCCCAGCATGTTACAATGATTTGTGTTTCTTTGGAACTGCCAGAATCATGACACCTTTTTCTCAAGCATTCTGCCAGTTTTTGAGGATTTTGCAGTTGTTCAGGGGTGAATTTCCAAAACACTGGGGGTGCCAACTGCTCTAGATGCCTGCCCATATCCTCCCATACTCCCTGCCACCCACAACTATACTGCCTCCGGGCAGATCTCCAGATGAGCTTCCTAAGTAGTTGTTTAACTTTAAGCAGAATCTGAAGTGCATTCAGGAGGCAGAACAACAAGACTATGCTGGTCTGAGTATCCCAAGGATATTCAATATCTTGGAGAGCTATTGTAGCAAGCTCGGAGGATAAGAGGGTGGTGAAGGAGGAAGGGAGAGTGATCCAGGAGGATACAGGGGTGGTGAAGGAGAAAGGGAGAGTAATCAAGTAAGAAAAAATATCTTCCCCTTTCCCCTCCACAGATTGACTCCCTAATGGAAAAAAACAATAGGTATAATTGCTAATAGTTTCCAAGATACAGTTTCCAAAATACAGAGTCGACAATGTTACTGAGTACAAACACCAAGTTAGAGTCATGACCAGATATCTCATCGTCTCGTAAGCCATTGCTACAACACTCAGTACCATAATGATCTGAAACCAGGGCCCGGAGAGGATAAACAACATGACAGAGAGCATATACGGAAAATAATGTACTATAATACTCAATTTGGAAAACAGGCGCAGCAGAGTTGAGATTAAAGCAATCAGCATTATGATAAGTGACTATTAAGCAGGTCTAATACTTACACCAATTTTAGTTTAATGCACTCTGGTCAGATCTGCCATTATCTCAACCTTTCGAGCCCCACGTTGGGCGCCAAAAAGACTGTCGTGGTTTAACCCGGCCGGCAGCTAAATACCACGCAGCCGTTCGCTCACCCTCCCCACTCCCTCTCTGGGACGGGGGAGAGAAATGGAAAGTGAAGCCCGTGAGTTGAGATGAAGACAGTTTAATAAGACAGGAAAATAATAATAACAAAAATAATAATAACAATAATAATAATAATACTACAATGGTGATAATAGGAAAGTAATAATAATATGTACAAACAAGTGATGCACAATGCAATTGCTCACCACCCGCTGACCGATGCCCAGCCTAACCCCGAGCAGTCCGGCCCCCTCCCCCCGGCTAGCCACCCCTATATATTGTTTAGCATGACGTCAGATGGTATGGAATACCCCTTTGGCTAGTTTGGGTCACCTGTCCTGGGTCTGTCCCCTCCCAGCTCTTACTGCACCCCCAGCCTGCCTGTTGGCAGGACAGAGCAAAAGGCTGAGATGTCCTTGGCTTGGTGTAAGCACTGCTCTGCAACAATTAAAACATCGGGGTGTTATCAGCACTCTTCTCATCCTAAGCCAAAACACAGCATTCCACCAGCTACTAGGAAGAAAATTAATTCTGTTCTAACTGAAACCAGGACAGAAGGACAGAAGGAAGGAAGGAAGAAAGGAAGGAAGGAATCACAGAATCACAGAATTTCTAGGTTGGAAGAGACCTCAAGATCATCGAGTCCAACCTCTGACCTAATGCTAGCAGTCCCCTCTAAACCATATCCCTAAGCTCTACATCTAAACGTCTTTTGAAGACTTCCAGGGATGGTGACTCCACCACTTCCCTGGGCAGCCTGTTCCAATGCCTCACAACCCTTTCAGTAAAGAAGTTCTTCCTAACATCTAACCTAAATCTCGCCTGGCTCAACTTAAGCCCATTCCCCCTCGTCCTGTCACCAGGCACGTGGGAGAACAAACCAACCCCCACCTCGCTACAGCCTCCCTTGAGGTACCTATAGAGAGCAATAAGGTCGCCCCTGAGCCTCCTCTTCTCCAGGCTGAACAAGCCCAGCTCCCTCAGCCACTCCTCGTAAGACTTGTTCTCCAGGCCCCTCACCAGCTTCGTCGCCCTTCTCTGCACCTGCTCAAGCACCTCCATGTCCTTCTTGTAGCGAGGGGCCCAAAACTGAACACAGTACTCGAGGTGCGGCCTCACCAGAGCCGAGTACAGGGGGACGATCACCTCCCTAGCCCTGCTGGCCACACTGTTTCTGATACAAGCCAGGATGCTGTTGGCCTTCTTGGCCACCTGAGCACACTGCTGGCTCATATTCAGCTGACTATCCACCATCACTCCCAGGTCCTTCTCTGCCTGGCAGCTCTCCAACCATTCCTCTCCTAGCCTGTAGCTCTGCTTGGGGTTATTGCACCCCAGGTGCAGGACCCGGCACTTGGCCTTGTTAAACTTCATGCAGTTGACCTCAGCCCATCGGTGCAGCCTATTGATTAAGGAGGTATTGGGGAGGCATTGGGGAGGCAAGGACAATCCCCAGACATGGACTGTATATCTCGAAACAAGACACTGGAACTCATGATAAGGAAGCGGCAGACGGACAGAGAAACAAACGTAAGGACTATAAATCTCAAAACTGGACATTGGAATTCATTATAAAGATACAACAAACGGAAGAATTAGCAACAACCAGCTCTTGCAATTAAGAAACCTGCCAATTCAGCAGATTCCTGACCAAAGGTGAAAAGTACACTGTGAGGAAGACTCGGGGTCTTCCTCCCAAAGACCCCTGCCCACGTCCCAAAGACCCCTGCCCACAATTCTTGGAAGGCTCTACGCAGGCGCAAGGTGCCAAAAGGCTAATTAGCATGAGAAGCGAGGGAAGGCAGGGATAGGTAATGCATATGTATAGGTGCTTGTAGAATATTGATAGATTGATTGTATAAATTCAAGACTGCTTTCCGCTTTAGGTATGCATGATAGGTGGAGAGATCCCCCGTGCATCCAGCGCTGCAATAAAGAATATACCACTTAAAGGAATTTCGGCTTCGATCTTTGAATCAATCTGGCACCCCAGATGGGACAACCTCTCTGCCGGACCGCAGGACCCGCTGGGGACAGGACTCCCTAGGGTACCCCCGGGATTTCCCGGAGGGACTCCTCGACTCACCGGATCACTGCGGAGGCAGACAAGGACCCCATCATTGTAAGTGAGTATATTCTTTATTCTGGTTTGGTTTTCTGGTAGACCGGTCATCTGGGACTGTCCAGTAAGTCGGAAGGTGACTTCTGCAGGACAGTATTTGGTATATACTTTGTGGTTAGTACCACAAGTATATCTGGGGACCTTGGGGTCCATCTGTATCTGGAACTGTCTGTAAGTCAGAAGGTGATCTTCTGCGAGGCAGTGTTTGGTATATACTTTGTGGTAAGCACCATAAGTATATTTGGGGACCTTAAGGAAAGAGCTCGCTTTAAGGTCCATCTGGAATTGTGTTGTCTATTTCGGTTTTCTGACTCATGGAGTATGGTATTTAACTTTGGTTATTGTTACTGTGATTTTGGCTATTTTTCTGGTGGTAATAGTAGGTTCGTGGCATTGTTATAAGAGAGATATCGTTACGGTGTTACACAGTTTGGTTTTCTGACTTATCGCATGTGGAATTTGACTCTGACTATTGTTATTGTGATTTTGGCAATATTGCTGGTAATAGTAGTTTTGTGACATTGCTACTGAAAGATATTGCGTGCCTGTATTTTTGTGAGTGATACGTTTTGTGATACGCTTTTGTAAGTAACATGTGTATTCTGAAAGTGTAAACTGGAAAATGGGGGGGCAAACAAGCAGTGAAATTTTAAAGAAAAGTGTGTTAGGATGTGTTTTAAGTCACTGGAAGGATATTGGAGGATCTGCCGGTGGAAGTGTGAACAGGAAAACATTGATAAAATATCGTAATCAGTGGTGGCCGCTTTATAAACTGGAATGTGGAGAAAAGTAGCCCCTAAATGGAACTTTAAACTATAATATTTTGCTACAGTTAATGTTGTTTTTTTTTGAGAAGCAGAACAGGATGAAATGTTGTATACTGATGTTTCAGCATCTTGGTGGGAAAAGGTACGGAATTAAGTTGGCCCCTGACTGAGCCTTTGATGATGGCATTAGAGAAGTACAGGCTGGAGAAAGATAAAGGAAGTGTTAAAAGGGTTGTTGAAAGTGTTAAAGGTGTTTGAAGTTGAATGAGCAGGGAAAGAGGATGTAGGAATGTTAATAGTTCTGCCTCTGCCCGAGGCAGAGATCTTAAAATCCCGGGTGTTAGCCCTTTAGGGTAAAGGGACCATGATGGGTCCGAGAGAGTTGTCACAGAAACAGAAAAGCAGTTAACTCTTAAAACAACCTGAGTTCATGTGCGAGCTCAGATTGCCAATGGGACCGCTCAGGGAACTGTGGACAATTGCATTCCCCTGACCGACCCCCACTAAGACCCGAATCATCCTGAAAATTATGAACGGTTAAGTAAATACTAAAACCTGGATGAATTGGGAATTGAGAATATGCTTCCAACAAGGTCTAAAAGAAACCCCTATGGAATTTTTGGACCAACTCTGAAATGTAATGAAAATAAATAGATAAATAAATAAATAAATAAAACAAAACGGTTTGGACCTGGCTTCGGAGGACAAATTGACTAGCCTTTTCCTAGGGTAATCGACCCCTGATTTCAACAGGAATAATGGGGACTTGGGGAATCTACCCTAGCGGATCCTCCACTGGTTATAATGAAGCTAGGGGAGGAATGGAAGTGAAATTTCTTATTGATATGGGGCAACATATTCAGTTCCAAATCAAGCATTAATGCCTTCACAGAATTATTATGTTAGGGTAAAAGATGTGTCGTGGTTTAACCCGGCCGGCAGCTAAACACCACACAGCCGTTTGCTCACCCTCCCCCTCCCTCTCTGGGACGGGGGAGAGAAATGGAAAGTGAAGCCCGTGAGTTGAGATAAAGACAGTTTAATAAGACAAAATAATAATAATAATAATAATAATAATAATAATAATAATAATAATAATAATAATAATAATAATAATAATAATAATAATACAATGATGATAATAGTACCACTACTGGTAGTGTGTACAAACAAGTGATGCACGGTGCGGTTGCTCGCCGCCCGCTGACCGATGCCCGGCCTGGCCCCGAGCGGTCCGGCCCTCTCCCCCCGGCTAGCCACCCCTATGTATTGTTTGGCCTGGCGTCGGATGGTATGGAATGCCCCTCTGGCTGGTTTGGGTCGCCTGTCCTGGGTCTGTCCCCTCCCGGCTCTTGCTGCGCCCCCAGCCTGCCTGTTGGCAGGACGGGGCGGGGGGGGGGGGGGGCTGAGGTGTCCTTGGCTTGGTATGGGCACTGCTCTTTAACAATTAAAACATCGGGGTGTTATCAGCACTCTTCTCATCCTAAGCCAAAACATAGCATTCTACCAGCTACTAGGAGGAAAATTAACTCTGTTCTAACTGAAACCAGGACAAGGTGTAAACAAAAAGGCTTATTTTTGTGAACCTTTGAAGTACAAGTTAGGGAAACAATGGGGCATACACAGATTTTTATATATGCCTAACTCCTCATGGGCACTCTTAGGTAGAGATTTATTAGAGCAAGTAGGAGCAGAAATTGTCTTTGAAAAAGGGAAATGGAATTAAGAATAGGAGAAGAACAACTAACAAATGTGTTAAGCTTGGCACTAATACAAACTGACCCTAAAAGTGAAATACCTTTAGAGACCACAGATCAAGTATGTCCAGGAGTTTGGGCTACTGAAACCCCTGAAAGAGGTAAAACTGTGACCTTAATAATTATTAAATTAAAGCCAGGAGAGAAACCCATTAAGGTTAAGTAATATCCTTTGAGGATAGAAGATAGGAAAGGAATTAAAGAGATAATTAATAAATTTTTACAGTATGGATTATTGATTGAATGCGAATCAGAATACAATGCACCCATATTGCCAATTAAAAAGGCAGATGAAAAAGCTATAGGCTAGTTCAGGATTTGAGGGCCATAAATAAAATCACTGAGGATATACATCCAGTAGTGGCAAACCCTTATACTTTGCTGACTAAATTAAAGAATAGTCAAGTCTGGTTTACCGTACTGGATTTAAAAGATGCCTTCTTCTGCCTAGGCTTAGCCACAGAAAGCCAAAACCTATTCGCCTTTGAATGGGAAAATCCCGATTCAGGCAGAAAGACTCAGCTTACGTAGACATTACTACCTCAAGGATTCAAGAATAGCCCCACTATTTTTGGAAAACAATTAGCAAGGAAACTCAAAACATGGATGCCTCCGGACACTGAAGGTGCTTTGTTACAATATGTACATGATCTCTTAATATCTACTGAGACTAAAGGGAGTTGTATTCAATGGACTATAAGTCGTCTTAATTTTCTGGGTTTAAATGGATATCAAGTCTCTTGACAGAAAGTCCAGCTGGCTCAACAAAGTGTGACCTATCTGGGATTTGAAATTTCAGAAGGACAACGAGAACTAGGAACTGAACATAAGGAAGTCATTTGCCAGACTCCAGAACCTCAAATGGTAAAGGAGCTACAAACCTTTTTAGGAATGACAGGTTGGTGTCGCCTTTGGATTTATAATTATGGACTGTTGGTAAAGCCTCTATGTGAATTGATAAAGATTAACCAGTCAAAGTTAGTCTGGACTGGAGAAGCACAAAAAGTGTTTAAACAACTTAAACAAGAATTGATAATTTTGAAATATCAAGCAATATTGGTAGAACAGGACGACGTGGAAATTGTGATAACTAATATTGTGAATCTAGCCTCTTTTCTTAGTGATGCTCCGGCACAACCTGTGATTCACGATTGTTTAGAAACTATAGAGACTGTGTATTCCAGCCGACCAGACCTTAAGGAGGAGCCCATGGAAGATGCGGAAGAAACTTGGTTCACGGATGGGAGCAGTTTTGTTATGCAAAGACAACGTAAAGCTGGATATGCTATAACAACTACTCAGCAGGTAATCGAGTCTAAGCCTTTACCCCCTGGAACATCAGCTCAAAAGGCGGAGATAGTTGCTCTCACGAGAGCATTGGAACTGGCAGCAGGAAAAAGGGTAAATATTTGGACAGATTCTAAATATACATTCGGCGTGGTACATGCTCATGGAGCAATTTGGAAAGAACATGGATTGCTGACCGCTCAGTGAAAACACAAAGTATGCTGAAGAAATTTTAAAATTGTTAGAGGCTGTAAAACAACCAGAAAAGGTAGCTATCATGCATTGTCAGGGACACCAAAAGGGGAACACCGATTTTGAAATTGGAAATCGATTGGCAGAGGCTAAGCAGGCAGCTGAAATAACTGAGGTGAAGGCATTGTCTTTGATACCAGACGGTAAAATCCAAACTATATCCAAATTATACAAAAGAAGACTTAAAATTAATTGAAGATTTGAAAGGTAAAATGAAGCCAGATGGATGAGTATATTTAAAAGATAACCACATAGTAATACCCTCTGGTTTGACATGGCCCATAGTTCTTACAGAACACAATAAAACGCATTGAGGAGCTGGCACACTGCATAAGAGCCTGAGTCAGACATTAGTGGGACGATATGATAAAACAAGTAACTCAACAATGTAGCATTTGCTTACACAATAACCCCAATACCAAGAATAGAATAAAATTTGGAATAATCGGTAAAGGAAATTATTCGGGGCAACAGTGGCAAATTGATTTTTCAGAACTCCCTAGAAAAGGGGGGTATCGTTATTTACTGGTTCTGACTGACACGTTTTCAGGAAGGCCTGAAGCCTTTCCCTGTCGAACAAACAAAGCAAGAGAAGTGGTTAAAGTCTTGTTAAATGAAATAATACCATGCTTTGGGATTCTAGTAGCAATGTCTTCTGATAGAGTTTCACATTTTTGTGCACAAGTGGTAGAACAGATAAGTAAGATTCTAAAGATAGATTGGCAACTGCATACTCCTTATAGACCACAGGCAAGTGGACAGGTAGAAAAAATGAACCATTTAATTAAACAATAAATAGCTAAAATTGGATAAGAAGCTAATTTGTCATGGCCTCAATCCCTCCCTTTAGCATTACTTGGAATTAGAGTTAAACCTAGAATAAAAGGGAATTTGAGTCCCTTCAAAATCTTATATGGAAGGCCATAGCAATTTCTATTTAGTGGAGAGGACCTAACGCAGTTAGGATCAGAATATTTATATGCTTATATAACTGAACTTCAGAAACAATTAAATAAAGTACATAAATTTGTTTTAGGGACCAGGGCTAGAGGGTTGGATCAACCAATCCACCCCTTTAAGCTTGGGAATTATATATATATAAAGACTTTTTCAGGACAACCCCTACAGGAAAAATGGAAGGAAAGTGGATGGGACCATACCAAGTATTACTGACAACACACACCGCCATTAAGATTAAGAAGCAAGCAGCTTGAATCCACAATTCAAGGGTGAAGAAGGTCCCGGCGAGGATATAGACCACCACTCCAATTGGACCAACAAAATTACGGTTTTCCAGATCCTAATGATTGCAGGGGTGCGGTTCTCGGATTCGGGGTGGGCAGCTTGGGATGAGAACTTACACCTGACCTTAATACAAACAATTTCTCAAGTAACTAATAAGACGAACTGTTGGGTATGCACCCATCTGCCACAGCATGGGAATAAGGGTGTATCGTTAATCGGGATTCCCTTGCCTGCAAACTTATCTTGGACTAATTTGTGGGAAAACACATCTTGGGGTCGAAAATATTAAGAAGTTTTGGAACTAGAAGTGAGTAGCTTCATGCCGTTAGAATCCTATTATGTATGTGTACAAAGGTGTAACCCGCCTAAGGGTATAGGAAAACAGCATTGTATAAATACGGATACTACTTATGTGGGAAATCAGACATCTTGTAATTGAACAATTGATATTAGTACAACTAGCGGCTGGGCAAATTCTACCAGCTGGACGGTTCCAGAAGGAAAAGGGTGGTATTGGCTATGCAATGATACAGCCCGTAAGGTCTTGCCCGAGAACTGGAAGGGAACTTGCACTCTTGGAGCGGTAGTCCCCAATATGACAGTACACGATGTAGTGCCTCGAGGTTACTTGAGAAATCATATCCAGAGAATCAGACGAAAAATTAACAGTCCATTGATAGAGAGACACACCGCTTTTCATTGTTTTGTTCGATGGTTTATCCCATGGTTAGGAGTGAGTGAATTGGAAAAAGCGATAGTTAATATTTCTGCAATTACAGAGAAGTTAGAAAACAAGACTCTGGATGCTGTAAAGGCTCAACAAGAAGAGATATCTAGTTTATCACAGGTAGTATTACAAAATTGGATGGCCCTAGACTTGTTACTGGCCACTCAAGGGGGAGTCTGTACAGTAATAAACACAAGTTGTTGTATGTATGTAGATCAGAGTGGAAGGATCTCTACCGACCTGGAAGAAATATGGAAGCAGACAAGGATCCTACATGATATCAGTAAAGATGATCTTTCGTGGAGTTTTAGTGAAATATGGAATAAGTTAACCTCCTGGTTGCCCAATTTTCAATGGTTGAAACAAGTGTTCATTGCTCTAATCGCATTAGTAGTATTAGGAATATTTGTGTGCATGTTGTTTAGATGCCTGCTTTGTTGTGTTACTGTAAATAATGAAAGTATCTGATGCAAAAGAATTTGCATGGGAAAAGAAAAGGGGGGATTGATTAAGGAGGTATTGGGGAGGCATTGGGGAGGCAAGGGCAATCCCCAGACATGGACTGTATATCTCGAAACAAGACACTGGAACTCATGATAAGGAAGCGGCAGACGGACAGAGAAACAAACGTAAGGACTATAAATCTCAAAACTGGACATTGGAATTCATTATAAAGATACAACAAACGGAAGAATTAGCAACAACCAGCTCTTGCAATTAAGAAACCTGCCAATTCAGCAGATTCCTGACCAAAGGTGAAAAGTACACTGTGAGGAAGACTCGGGGTCTTCCTCCCAAAGACCCCTGCCCACGTCCCAAAGACCCCTGCCCACAATTCTTGGAAGGCTCTACGCAGGCGCAAGGTGCCAAAAGGCTAATTAGCATGAGAAGCGAGGGAAGGCGGGGATAGGTAATGCATATGTATAGGTGCTTGTAGAATATTGATAGATTGATTGTATAAATTCAAGACTGCTTTCCGCTTTAGGTATGCACGATAGGTGGAGAGATCCCCCGTGCATCCAGCGCTGCAATAAAGAATATACCACTTAAAGGAATTTCGGCTTCGATCTTTGAATCACTATCCAGATCCTCCTGCAGAGCTTTCCTACTCTCAAGCAGATCGACACACGCACCTAACTTGGTGTCATCTGCAAACTTACTGAGGGTGCACTCAATGCCCTCGTCCAGATCATCGATGAAGATATTAAAGAGGACCGGCCCCAGCACCGAGCCCTGGGGGACGCCACTAGTGACTCGCCTCTAACTGGACTTGGCTCCATTCACCACGACTCTTTGGGCCCGGCTATCCAGCCAGTTTCTAACCCAACGAAGCGTGCGCCAGTCCAAGCCAAGAGCAGCCAGTTTCTTGAGGAGAATGCTGTGGGAGACGGTGTCAAAAGCCTTGCTGAAGTCAAGGTAGACCACATCCACAGCCTTTCCCTCATCCACCCAGCGCGTCACTTTGTCATAGAAGGAGATCAGGTGCGTCAAGCAGGACCTGCCTTTCATAAACCCATGCTGACTGGGCCTGATCACCTGCTTGCCCTGCAAGTGCTGCGTGATGACTCTCAAGAGGATCTGCTCCATGAGCTTCCCTGGCACTGAGGTCAAACTGACAGGCCTGTAGTTTCCCGGGTCTGCCCTCCGGCCCTTCTTGTAGATGGGCGTCACATTTGCTAGCCGCCAGTCAACTGGGACCTCCCCCGATAGCCAGGACTGCTGATAAATGATGGATAGTGGCTTGGCCAGCTCCTCTGCCAGTTCCCTCAGTACCCTTGGGTGGATCCCATCCGGCCCCATCGACTTGTGCACATCCAAGTGCCGTAGCAGGTCACCAACCAGTTCTTCATGGATAGTGAGGGCCACATCCTGCTCCCCATCCCCTTCCACCAGCTCAGGGTACTGAGTATCCAGAGAACAACCGGTATTGCCGCTAAAGACTGAGGCAAAGAAGGCATTGAGCACCTCCGCCTTTTCCTCATCTCTTGTAAATAAGTTTCCCCCCGCATACAAAAAAATAAAAAAAATACTCTGTACTTGGAGCTGGAACAGCAGTGTTATCACACCAGTGTTGAGTCTACTGCTGAGCAGCAGTGGAACAGCATTGGGCCTTTCTCTAACCCTCCTAGGGGGTGGGCAAAAAAGTGAGGAGAGAAACATCACTAGGGCAGCTGACCTAAACCAATCAAAGGGATATTCCATACCATGTGGTGTCACACTCAGCAATAAAAGGTGGAAACAGGAAGAAGAGGGGAGGGGTGGGCTCTCGTTGAGAAGACGTCGGTCCTCCTCTCGAACACCGGCTGCGTGCGTTGAGGCCTTGCTTCAAGGACGTGGTCAATCATCGCTCATTTGTGGGAAGTAGAGAGTAATTTCTTTCCTCTGCACTTCCATATAGCTTTCATTTATTTTGTTTGTTTGTTTTCCTCCCTTTTTCCCCTTTTCCCTTTTACTTCCCCTTAGTTAAATTGTTTAGTTCATGGTAGTCTTTATTTAATTATTATAATTATTTCCCTTTAATTAAATTATCCTTATCTCAACCCGTGAGTTGTTCTTTGCTTTACTTCTCCCCCTCCTCATCTAAAGGAGGGGGAGTGAGAGAGCGGTTGTGGGGTTTAGCTGCCCAGCACGGTAAAACCACCACAGTCCTTTTTGGCGCCCAACGTGGGGCTCGAATGGGAAAACCCAATCGCCCAGGAATCCTGGAAGAGATTATGGACTGGCCGGAAGGCAGAGATTTCGGAGTGCCAACAGAAGAGGTAACCCGTGCTGAAGAGGCACCACCATACAATGAGTTGCCAGAAGACAGAAAGCAGTATGCGTTGTTTACTGACGGTTCCTGCCGTGTGATAGGGAGCCATCGGAAATGGAAAGCTGCTGTGTGGAATCCCATATGACGAGTTGTGGAAGCCATGGAAGGGGAAGGTGAGTCGAGTCAGTATGCAGAAGTAAAAGCCATACAACTAGCCCTAGATATCGCCGAAAGAGAAAATTGGCCAGTACTGTATCTATACACTGACTCATGGATGGTGGCAAATGCGCTGTGGGGGTGGCTGCAGCAATGGAAAGAGAGCAACTGGCAGCGCAGAGGTAAACCTATCTGGGCTGCTACCCTGTGGCAAGATATTGCCGCCCGGGTAGAAAACCTGGATGTTAAAGTACGTCATGTAGATGCCCACATGCCCAAGAGTCGCACTACTGAAGAACATCAGAACAACAAAGAAGTGGATCGAGCTTCGAAAATTGAAGTGGCTCAGGTGGACCTAGACTGGGAACGTAAGGGTGAGCTGTTTGTAGCTCGATGGGCCCATGAAACATCAGGACATCTAGGGAGGGATGCCACTTACAGATGGGCTCGTGATCGAGGGGTGGACTTGACCATTGAGGCCATCACGCAGGTTACCCATGAGTGTGAGACCTGTGCTGCAATCAAGAAAGCCATGAAGGTAAAATCTCCCTGGAACAGGGGGAGATGGCTAGGGTTTCAATATGGTGAGGCCTGGCAAATTGACTATATCGGACCACTCCCCAAAACTCGCCAAGGCAAACGGTACATACTCACCATGGTAGAAGCAACTACTGGGTGGCTGGAAACATACCCTGTAAACCATGCCACGGCCTGAAACACTATCTTGGGCCTGGAAAGACAAGTATTGTGGCGTCATGGTACACCAGAGAGAATTGAGTCTGACAATGGGAGTCATTTCCGAAACAATCTTGTTACCTCCTGGGCAAAGAGGCATGGTATTGAGTGGGTGTACCACATCCCTTACCACCCACAAGCCTCTGGGAAGGTTGAGAGGTACAATGGACTGTTAAAGACTATGTTACGAGCATTAGGTGCTGGGACGTGGAAACAATGGGACACAAATCTACCAGAGGCCACTTGGCTAGTTAACAATAGGGGGTCTGACAGCCGTGCTCGTCCTGCCGAAACAAAACCCCTACACACTGTGAAAGGAGCTAAAGTTCCCGTAGTGCATATAGGAAGGTGGATGGGGAAGGCAGTGTGGGTTGCTCCTGCCTCGGGAAAAGGCAAACCCACTCGTGGGATTGTCTTCGCCCAAGGACCAGGGTATACCTGGTGGGTCATGCAAAAGAATGGGGATATCAAGTGTGTGCCTCAAGGAGATTTGACATTGAGAGAAAACTAATCTATAATCTAAGTTGTATGTTGTAGGAAGATGCTGTAGGATCAACGACAGGTCAACTTTGCAAGGAGCCGGGCAGTGCAACAAGGACTTGAGCTAAGCTGGTGCTGGTGTCCAAACATCCAACTCCGCCTGCCTTGAGTGGCCACTTTGGCAGATGAAGACCTAATCATCAACAGTTCTTATGAACATTTTCCAAGAAAGACCTATGGAATGAAAAGATACACCTGCCTATTAATCCTGTCCTGTTAAATCCTTGTCCTGTTAAAGGACAAGGGATAATGATGAGAATGCTTGTATGCTAAAGTATGGGGATCTGAGTGTGACACAAATGTTATGGAATAAGGGGTGGAGGTTGTACTGGGTCTGGCTGGAATGTTAACTTTCCCGGCAGCAGCCCATTCAGTGCTGTACTCTGTACTTGTAGCTGGAACAGCAGTGTTATCACACCAGTGTTGTGTCTACTGCTGAGCAGTGCTGGCACAGCATTGGGCCTTTCTCTAACCCTCCTAGGGGGTGGGCAAAAAGTGAGGAGAGAAACATCACTAGGGCAGCTGACCTAAACCAATCAAAGGGATATTCCATACCATGTGGTGTCACACTCAGCAATAAAAGGTGGAAACAGGAAGAAGAGGGGAGGGGTGGGCTCTCGTTGAGAAAACGTCGGTCCTCCTCTCGAACACCGGCTGCGTGCGTTGAGGCCTTGCTTCAAGGAAGTGATCAATCATCGCTCATTTGTGGGAAGTAGAGAGTAATTTCTTTCCTCTGCACTTCCATATAGCTTTCATTTATTTTGTTTGTTTTCCTCCCTTTTTCCCCTTTTCCCTTTTACTTCCCCTTAGTTAAATTGTTTAGTTCATGGTAGTCTTTATTTAATTATTATAATTATTTCCCTTTAATTAAATTATCCTTATCTCAACCCGTGAGTTGTTCTTTGCTTTACTTCTCCCTCTCCTCATCTAAAGGAGGGGGAGTGAGAGAGCGGTTGTGGGGTTTAGCTGCCCAGCACGGTAAAACCACCACAGATGGTGGTAAGCCCTTGCAATGCTCTAGTTACTGTGCCATCTGGTGCAGTACTGTTAGGGATAAAAGTACAACTACGGTTGCCCAGCATCACGCACACACCGCCTTTCTCCGCAAGCACCATTTCTAATGCTATTCTGTTTTCCCAAGACATTTTGCTGCTGGCATCTAGTTGTTCAGCGATTCCTCTTATTGCATCCCTTGTATAATTCATGAATCTCTGCTGATTATAATAAATATAATGAATCCAATCCACATTCTTATTGATTGTTACCCACCAGAACAGTGACTCAAACCCTGCAGCAATTTGATTCCTGGCTTTATGTTCATCCGGAACTCCTCTAGGCACCCCAATAGAATCTATGTATACTCTGTTATCGAATGATACTGCTAAGCTTCTTTTACTTCTCCTGGGTGTTTGTGATGTTTCTCTTTCAAATGCCAGGGTGAAGGGTATAGCTAATTGAACAAGTGCCTCCCCAATTAGATGGTGGGGTGGACCGTAAGATCCTCCCTCCACAGTACCACCAGAGATCTGCCTGGGATCTCAAGTCTTGAGCAGTTTCCCATCAAGTCCTCGGCAGCACAAGGCAAATTCTCCCAGATGCTGTGTAGCACTCACACCCTGCCGTGAGAGGCAAGCTGTATGGTTACCGATAGCTGTAGAGAATGCAGGGGGAACCGCGCTATTGCTATTACGCAAGGAACAGCAAAGAGAGACTTACAGGCCTCATTTCCCCAGGCAGTCTTTTCTTGGTACAATGCAATCACACATCGCATCTCCTGAGAATCCTTGGTCCACCCCCATGGGAAGGGCACTATCTGGGCAATCGGTCGTCCCGACGCACAAGCATAGCAATTGCTATGGTTGAGACTCTGGACAGCATATTTGACCTATTCTATCCAGGCATTCATATCCCCATACCCTGTTTCAATCTCAAATGTTTGAACTGCTGTATTTCAAAGAGGGCCTTCTGTTTTCTCTCCTGTTTTCTCCTTGAGTTTCTCCCTTTCTCTGATGGCAATAGAGGATTGTTTCCATACAGCTATTCTCAATCTGGCTGTTGGGTCTCTCCCAGTTATTTGTTCTCTCTGCTCAGTTGTCATTGGGCATTTAAGTCTCCACAAGCTAACACCTCACAAGCATCAAACATGACAGATTGTGGTACATAACCCTCTGTCACAGTTACCCATATTTTAATGGGGTATCCCGTCTTACTATTATCTGGTCATGCCTTTTCCAAGTTGCCAATTGACCAAGGCCTTCTCTGAGGCCTAGAATCACTAAAAACAAAATTAGTAATTGATTTTTCCCTGTCATTATTTTTAAACCTTAGGTTTCCAAATAATTATCAATACAAAGAATAAGATGTACACTACTACTAAAACAAACCCCCCTTGGGAGCACTTCCCTATAGGCCAGTCCTTTCTCTCACTCGCAAGCCACACTCATTAGTTACCTGTGAAAATAAAGGGTTAGTTTGCAATTGTAAGCTTTTATCCTGCTCAGAGTCCACTATGAGATTTTTCTCTTCGATTTCAACCCCCAACAAGTCTTCTGTAGGAACAGCTTCCCAGGTACTAGGGTTGACGGATGCCTTCACTCGAGTATAGTGAGTCCAACCTTTTTCCGCAGTTCTTACAGCTGTTTCAGTGGTTAGTAATTGTCCTTCCCATTCAGGCCAGAGTTGATTCTTTCCAGGTCTGAATCAGGACCCAATTTCCTGGGTGATGGTGGTGAGTGGGGTTTGTGGGGTTTGAGGCAACAGCCCACGGGTCCTGAGAGATGACAAAGAAGAGGACAACCCCAGAATGCAGTTCTTAAGAAAACTCTTGTTTCGAATTGTGGTATCTCATCCCTTCTGCCCAGATAGGGCAATCTGAACAGCATCTCATATGGTGAAATTCCTATATCCTTTCTTGGTGCTGTTTGAACCTGTAGGAGTAAGCATTTTACCCAAGGAAGTTGGGTTTCTAGCACTAATGTAGTTAATTGCTTCTTTAATGTCTGGTTCATTCGCTCCACCTTCCAGGGGTGCCAGGGGGTGTGAAAATCCCACTCAATCTCTAAGGCCTGCTTTAACCCTTGCACTAAAGCTTTATACCCATCCAGTCACGTGGTCAGTTAGGACAAACAAGTAACTCAGTAAAGTCTACCTGTATACTTTGGAAAGGTCAAACCCCGGGCTCCCGTCCCCCTCTAGATGGGTTACAAAAGACGTTTTTATTTACCTTTTGACATATGGTACATCCTCTGCATATGTGCTTCGCTACAGTGTATATTCCTACACAGACATACTTTCTTAGCACAACATCACGCATTGCTTGCACCTCCCAATGACTCTTTTGATGTAAAACAGTTAATATTTGCCTCATTATCACTTTATTCAGCATTTCTCTCCCATCAGGGAGTATCCATGGCTCCTCATTCCTTAAAAGAAAATCTTTCTTTTAAAACTTTTTAGTTCTTTCTTAATTTTCAACAATTCCCTGAATCCTCTCTGCATTTATTCTTTGTTTTCCTTCAGACATTAGATGCCTTAAATACCTGACTTCTCTTTCTCCATATTGCAATTTATTTTTTAATACTCCCAAGCCCTGCTTTCCCAGAAAGTTGAATAGCTTGTTAGTAGCTTTCTTCACAACTCTTTTCTCCTGTCCTGACAATAGAAAACGATCGACATATTTGTAACATTAATACCTCTTTGGGAGGTTGTAATTGCTCCAAAATCTTTTTTAGAACTTACCCAAATAGATAGGTGGCCCTATAAACCCCTGAGGTAAAATTGTCCACCTATATTGTTGCTTCCGCCCCCATTTCAGGGTCTTTCCAGTCAGAGGTGAATATATGTTTGCTCCCAGGGCCTGAGAGCACTCCATTAATAACACTGTTATTCCAGTCTAACAATTTACTATTGGAATGCTCAATTTCATCATCAAATCCCTTCCCAACAAGTTAGTCCCTGCCTTGGATACATACAATAATTACCCAGTGATCGTTTTATCCCCTAGTCTCAGCTTGGTATCCCCCAAAAGTGGCACTGTTATCCCAGCCCCTTCTACCCCCATCACTTTTTAGGGTTTCATTACTTAATTTCATCCCTGATACTTTACAAGTCAGTAATGACCTAGCTGCCCCAGTGTATTGGGTTTGATGGCAAGGTTCGGGGGGGTGTGGGGGTGGGAAACTGCAGTGGCAGCCCCCGTGAGAAAAACCCAGAAGCCTCCCTGTGGCAAATAAGGGACAATTTCATCTATCGCCAAAGGGGCCCACTGCTGCCCAAAGATAAGCCATGAGCAACACAGTCCGTGCCTCTGTGAGAGCACAGCCATGAAAACAAAGAAAGAAACAAACAAAAACCTGCTGCTCAACAGCAGCTGGGAGAGCGAGGAGCGAGAAACCTCCCTGTAGACAGCGCAGAAGGAGAGGGAGGAGGTGCTCCAGGCACTGTAGTCAAAGCCCCCCTGAGGCCTGTGGCTCCTGGTGGAGCAGGCTGTCCCCCCCCATCCCCCTCCCCGATACTTGGGAAACTGACCAAACACCACAGCAAATATACCAAAACTTCTAGACTGTTACTTAGATAATGCCTACATCCCCTTTCCCTGCTCATTCAACTTCAAACAGCTCTGTCAAATACTACATGCCACACCTTTAACACCTTCAGCAACCCTTTTAACACTTCCTTTATCTTTCTCCAGCCTGTACTTTTCTAATACCAGCACCAAAGGCTCAGTCAGGATCCAACTTAATTCCATACCTTTTCCCTCCAGGATGCTGAAACAACATATCAATATAGCATATTTCATCCCATTTTCCTTCTTTCCTCCTTCTTCCACCCCAGATATTCCTATTTGAAGGGGCCAGCCTGGCCACACTTAAAACATCTTATCAAAGCCCGTCCCTGCTAGGATTCAGGCCACAATACAGGCAGCATTCTTTGCCTGCCATTCCTCCATTTCTCTTCCCCTCCTTTCCATCCTGGCCCTGGCTCCCCCTGAAGATTTTCTTCCTCTTTCTCCAACCCTCTGCCTCACTACCTGCTGCACTGTCAATACCAGTAGTTTCGCTCTCTGCTTTTCCTTCTCATCTCCCCTCCTGACACACACCTTCAGGGCCTCCCGCAGGAGGTGATTCAAAGATCGAAGCCGAAATTCCTTTAAGTGGTATATTCTTTATTGCAGCGCTGGATGCACGGGGGATCTCTCCACCTATCGTGCATACCTAAAGCGGAAAGCAGTCTTGAATTTATACAATCAATCTATCAATATTCTACAAGCGCCTATACATATTCATTACCTATCCCCGCCTTCCCTCGCTTCTCATGCTAATTAGCCTTTTGGCACCTTGCGCCTGCGTAGAGCCTCCCAAGAATTGTGGGCAGGGGTCTTTGGGACGTGGGCAGGGGTCTTTGGGAGGAAGACCCCGAGTCTTCCTCACAGTGTACTTTTCACCTTTGGTCAGGAATCTGCTGAATTGGCAGGTTTCTTAATTGCAAGAGCTGGTTGTTGCTAATTCTTCCGTTTGTTGTATCTTTATAATGAATTCCAATGTCCAGTTTTGAGATTTATAGTCCTTACATTCGTTTCTCTGTCCGTCTGCCGCTTCCTTATCATGAGTTCCAGTGTCTTGTTTCGAGATATACAGTCCATGTCTGGGGATTGCCCTTGCCTCCCCAATACCTCCTTAATCAATCCCCCCTTTTCTTTTCCCATGCAAATTCTTTTGCATCAGATACTTTCATTATTTACAGTAACACAACAAAGCAGGCATCTAAACAACATGCACACAAATATTCCTAACACTAGTAATACGATTAGAGCAATGAATACTTGTTTCAACCATTGGAAATTGGGCAACCAGGAGGTTAACTTATTCCATATTTCACTAAAACTCCATGAAAGATCATCTTTACTGATCTCATGTAGGATCCTTGTCTGCTTCCATATTTCTTCCAGGTCGGTAGAGATCCTTCCACTCTGATCTACATACACACAACAACTTGTGTTTATTACTGTACAGACTCCCCCTTGAGTGGCCAGTAACAAGTCTAGGGTCATCCGATTTTGTAATACTACCTGTGATAAACTAGATATCTCTTCTTGTTGAGCCTTCATAGCATCCAGAATTTTGTTTTCTAACTTCTCTATAATTGCAGAAATATTAACTATTGCCTTTTCCAATTCACTCACTCCTAACCATGTGATAAACCATCACACAAAACTATGAAAAGGGGTGTGTCTCTCTACCAATGTATTGTTAATTTTTCATCTGATTCTCCGGATATGATTTCTCAAGTAACCTCGAGGCACTACATCATGTACTGTCATATTGGGGACTACCGCTCCAAGAGTGCAAGTTCCCTTCCAATTCTCAGGCAAGACCTTACGGGCTGTATCATTGCATAGCCAATACCACCCTTTTCCTTCTGGAACTGTCCAGCTGGTTGAATTTGCCCAGCCGCTAGTCGTACTAATATCAATTGTTCAATTACAAGATGTCTGATTTCCCACATAAGTAGTATCCGTATTTATACAATGCTGTTTTCCTATACCCTTAGGCGGGTTACACCTTTGTACACATACATAATAGGATTCTAACGGCATGAAGCTACTCACTTCTAGTTCCAAAACTTCTTAATATTTTCGACCCCAAGATGTGTTTTCCCACAAATTAGTCCAAGATAAGTTTGCAGGCAAGGGAATCCCGATTAACGATACACCCTTATTCCCATGCTGTGGCAGATGGGTGCATACCCAACAGTTCGTCTTATTAGTTACTTGAGAAATTGTTTGTATTAAGGTCAGGTGTAAGTTCTCATCCCAAGCTGCCCACCCCGAATCCGAGAACCGCACCCCTGCAATCATTAGGATCTGGAAAACCGTAATTTTGTTGGTCCAATTGGAGTGGTGGTCTATATCCTCGCCGGGACCTTCTTCACCCTTGAATTGTGGATCCAAGCTGCTTGCTTCTTAATCTTAATGGCGGTGTGTGTTGTCAGTAATACTTGGTATGGTCCCATCCACTTTCCTTCCATTTTTCCTGTAGGGGTTGTCCTGAAAAAGTCTTTATATATATATAATTCCCAAGCTTAAAGGGGTGGATTGGTTGATCCAACCCTCTAGCCCTGGTCCCTAAAACAAATTTATGTACTTTATTTAATTGTTTCTGAAGTTCAGTTATATAAGCATATAAATATTCTGATCCTAACTGCGTTAGGTCCTCTCCACTAAATAGAAATTGCTATGGCCTTCCATATAAGATTTTGAAGGGACTCAAATTCCCTTTTATTCTAGGTTTAACTCTAATTCCAAGTAATGCTAAAGGGAGGGATTGAGGCCATGACAAATTAGCTTCTTATCCAATTTTAGCTATTTATTGTTTAATTAAACGGTTCATTTTTTTCTACCTGTCCACTTGCCTGTGGTCTACAAGGAGTATGCAGTTGCCAATCTATCTTTAGAATCTTACTTATCTGTTCTACCACTTGTGCACAAAAATGTGAAACTCTATCAGAAGACATTGCTACTAGAATCCCAAAGCATGGTATTATTTCATTTAACAAGACTTTAACCACTTCTCTTGCTTTGTTTGTTCGACAGGGAAAGGCTTCAGGCCTTCCTGAAAACGTGTCAGTCAGAACCAGTAAATAACGATACCCCCCTTTTCTAGGGAGTTCTGAAAAATCAATTTGCCACTGTTGCCCCGAATAATTTCCTTTACCGATTATTCCAAATTTTATTCTATTCTTGGTATTGGGGTTATTGTGTAAGCAAATGCTACATTGTTGAGTTACTTGTTTTATCATATCGTCCCACTAATGTCTGACTCAGGCTCTTATGCAGTGTGCCAGCTCCTCAATGCGTTTTATTGTGTTCTGTAAGAACTATGGGCCATGTCAAACCAGAGGGTATTACTATGTGGTTATCTTTTAAATATACTCATCCATCTGGCTTCATTTTACCTTTCAAATCTTCAATTAATTTTAAGTCTTCTTTTGTATAATTTGGATATAGTTTGGATTTTACCGTCTGGTATCAAAGACAATGCCTTCACCTCAGTTATTTCAGCTGCCTGCTTAGCCTCTGCCAATCGATTTCCAATTTCAAAATCGGTGTTCCCCTTTTGGTGTCCCTGACAATGCATGATAGCTACCTTTTCTGGTTGTTTTACAGCCTCTAACAATTTTAAAATTTCTTCAGCATACTTTGTGTTTTCACTGAGCGGTCAGCAATCCATGTTCTTTCCAAATTGCTCCATGAGCATGTACCACGCCGAATGTATATTTAGAATCTGTCCAAATATTTACCCTTTTTCCCGCTGCCAGTTCCAATGCTCTCGTGAGAGCAACTATCTCCGCCTTTTGAGCTGATGTTCCAGGGGGTAAAGGCTTAGACTTGATTACCTGCTGAGTAGTTGTTATAGCATATCCAGCTTTACGTTGTCTTTGCATAACAAAACTGCTCCCATCCGTGAACCAAGTTTCTTCCGCATCTTCCATGGGCTCCTCCTTAAGGTCTGGTCGGCTGGAATACACAGTCTCTATAGTTTCTAAACAATCGTGAATCACAGGTTGTGCCGGAGCATCACTAAGAAAAGAGGCTAGATTCACAATATTAGTTATCACAATTTCCACGTCGTCCTGTTCTACCAATATTGCTTGATATTTCAAAATCATCAATTCTTGTTTAAGTTGTTTAAACACTTTTTGTGCTTCTCCAGTCCAGACTAACTTTGACTGGTTAATCTTTATCAATTCACATAGAGGCTTTACCAACAGTCCATAATTATAAATCCAAAGGCGACACCAACCTGTCATTCCTAAAAAGGTTTGTAGCTCCTTTACCATTTGAGGTTCTGGAGTCTGGCAAATGACTTCCTTATGTTCAGTTCCTAGTTCTCGTTGTCCTTCCGAAATTTCAAATCCCAGATAGGTCACACTTTGTTGTGACTGCCGCTTCCTTATCATGAGTTCCAGTGTCTTGTTTCGAGATATACAGTCCATGTCTGGGGATTGCCCTTGCCTCCCCAATACCTCCCCAATACCTCCTTAATCAGAGGGCCCCCTGGTGACTGTTCACAACATCCCCCGCACCTTCTGGAGCATTTTCTGTGTATCTTGCCAGGCTTTAATCACACAATGAACTTTCAAGTGCCCTTGGGATACCAGGTCCTCGGGACCCATCCCCGAGTACCCTCTCACTCTGACCCCAAGTCTCTCATATGATTTCTCTGTTGCACACTATTATTATTCCAGCCAGGATTGGCAAGTGGGTATTTCTGCCCTGCTGGTATTACCCCTGGTCCTGGAGGATGAGCTCTTTCCCATTCTTGTATAGCAGCTCTCCTCCTGATCATTCCCATTTCTTTCCCTGTAAACAACATACTTATAGACATAATTCCCTTCCCCAAGAGTATAAATCAGGTCGTAGGAACTGGTCTAATTGTTCAGCTAGCCTGATGGGGTCCTTGAATAAAGACTTCATCTCCTTAAAACTCCTAACCTCTCTGCTGGTAAGGGCGGGGGGGGGGAGTTCACCTAAGAGGATACACAGTTAGTGTTAGTACTGTTAGTACCAGGGAAAGCAAAATTCTCAATATATCTTCTACCTTGTTCTAATTCTTGCCAGAGCCTAGAGTACGCTCCTTCTTTAGAGAGAGTGTTAATTGCTGTGCCTGTCTCCCTTCCTGGAGTGACTGCTGCTGCCACCGGTGCAATATTAGGATTATAGGGAGCATAACTTGGCTCCTTCTCTGAAAAAGGAATCTTATTGTTTACACATAAATTTAAAGCCTGAGTTTTCATCAGACCCGTATTTTGGCCAAAATACTGCTGTTTCCTTAATTGGTTCTTTTGTCCAAACTGATACACAATATTTAACCTTTTTTTTTTTTTTAATTATTTTTCTTTTACAATCCCTCTAATTTTGGGATTATGTTTCCAATTTCTTATCATTCTTCAGGAAGAACTATTGGTAGGCACTCCCCCAGGGATATCTCCCTGTCCCCTGGAACTCATATTTCCCATTTTTCCTAGCCCTCATCAGTATGTTGCTACAGAAATTTCCCTTCTGCAGTGTACCACACACTATCGTTCCAATTCTGGAAAATGGGGGTGCACTGCCAAGCACTTCCCCTGCAAGGGGTACCGCACACCTATGAGTTTATCAGATTCCCTGGTGTACTGCCAAGCACTTACTTGTGCAAGGGCTTACCGTACACCAAATTTCCCTGGTGTAGTGCCAGCGCTTCCCTGTGCAAGGGCTTACCATACACCAAATTTCCCGAGACTCTTCACACAGAGTCTCACCCGACCCCCAAGGCAATAATTAATACTTCTTACCTTGGTCTGTGCACAGAGTTACCGGATCGATTCTTAAACACGGAGTGCCTACCTTCTTCCTTTCCCCACTACTTCACAGATCCTGCCTCTTTAACCAGTCTCGGGCCCTCTGTCAGCTCTCCACAGAACCACCACCGTCGATGCACAGGACCACTGAAATCAGCGGGGCACGCCTTCCTGCTGCTGCGGTGGTGGAGCTCCCCAGTAGGTGACTGGATCCCGGACAAGCCCCCAAATTGTGAGAAACACTCCATAGCCAGTAACTTAGGCTCAGGCGAGGATCTCAGTGAAGTAGTAATTTATTCACGATTGCAATGGCAGGTGCCCCACAAGCAGGAGAGCACCTCTACTAGCTCCAAAACACAGTTTATATACCTTTTGATGGCAGGACCCTCCCCTGTTTCCCCACTGAGTGGGTAATCCAGGTTCACAATCTATCTGATGCTTCACAGACAATTCATGGCCTTCAGTAGCAGGCCTGTTAAATTTCAGTTTCCTTTTGACTTTTTTACTGTTTGAATTGGTAATGTTTCTTCACTTATCTGACTTGACACCGTGATTTTCACCTAATTGTTCTAAGGAATCCAGTTGTCTGCATTTTACAAGGTTGTCTGTTAAGCCTTCTTATCACTGCAAGCATATCTCAATACCACATTCCTTAGCTCTAAACAATGTAACTCTGCAAAAACAACATTTCTATTCCCACACTGCTGAACAGAAAAGCCTCTCGCTTCCCAAAGTGCAGGTTTGTTCTTTCCTTTTTTTTTTTTGTTTTGTTTTGTTTTGTTTTGTTTTGTTTTGTTTTTTTTTGTTTGTTATTTCTTTTCTCCTGCACAACTTGAGGAAGAGGCTTTTGCATCACCCTCCCCAGGGTTTCGAGGCCGGGGCAGGCATCTGCCCATCCTGCCTGATGCTCCTTTTGCAGCGGCACCTGGCACCAGCTCGCCCTGTGAGCAGCATTTCCCCAGCACCATTCCCCCCATCGATGCTCCAGCAGATAACAGCAGCTGTTCAGGAGCAAGAGTGTAGCCATATGTTGCTGCTAACAAGCATTTACCAAAGCTGGTTTTCTTTCCGTGATTCCCATGTGCCTGATTAGCACGCAGCTCCTCCGATCAATTTTCAGATTTTCACCCTCCCTGCAAATCTTTTTTAAATTTTTTATTTATTTTGACATTATAAGTAAATCAGAATATAAAATTGGGCTAAAAGCCACAAGATTTGTAACAAACATTAAAAACATATTGAAATAGCTAAATTGTAATTTAGTTGGTTTTCTTTTCTTTTTTTTTTTTTTTTTCTCTTTTTGCTCAGAAACATGCTGATGGTAGGGAACACATGGGAGCACAGGTGAGATGCTCACAGCTGCTTGCCTACTCTGGAAGGTGGGGTGGTGTTTCCATCTTCTCACACCAGTTTTGGACTGTGCCCATGGGTCCAGACCCTGCCCCAGCACCCGATGATGGCTGAGCAGAAGGGAGGGAGCTGTGGTGCTGGTGAAACATGAGATTAGAAATTAGAGAGCGATTGATTAAGCATGAATATGTAGGCAACACTCATTGCTTAATATGTGCTACATTTGCGATGTGCCTGTGCTGCGCACAGGCACATCTGGCTGCCTCCAGATAACAGGAGCCCCTGGGACCCCAAGAACTAGATCAAACCAACCTTATGGTTCGGACTGTGACCAAGGGCTCAGAGATAAAGAGGACTGTTCTTAAAAGGACAAAATAAAGAATGTCAAACTTGCAAGGCCTCGAGATAACAGAAGCCCCTCAGACCTGGAGAACCAGACCAAACCAACCTTATGGCCCAGATTGTGACCAAGGGCTCAGAGAGCATGCACAAGGAGATGAGGTGAAAAGTTCAACCCTGATAAAGACATCTTACTTCATCCCCACGACCCTCAGCGCCCACCACCACAAGGCACTGAGCAAGCGCAGAGGGGAGAAGTTTATGGAAATGACTTCTTGGAGCTAATTTTAATACTAAGCAGGGACAGGTTATGAATATGCATAGGCATACTGGGAAACCTCATGCATATGTAAATCTTTACTGCATATAACCGAAGCAAGTTGCTGTGTTAGGGGCGCATGACTTTGGTGGGCACGACCGTGAGTCACTGGGAACATTGGTCCCTGTGGTGGTGAAGGCACCAGCACATCGACAGGGTGCTCAGCACCTTGCAGAGCTACCCCACTGTTGGCTGCAGGGCCCAATTTTGGGGAGCAGAGCCCTCTTAGAGCTTCACCCCTGTTTAAGGAGGTGTTGGGTTAGTCTGGCCTGCCTCAGGTGGACTGGTGAACATCTGGCCTGCCCAAACATCAGGAATATCAATATACTGGGGGGAGAAGAGCTTCACCTTATCTCACAGTAGCTACAGGAATGGAGAGCAGTCCAAGCGAGTTTTCCAATCCACATGGGTAGATAGTGGATAGATAGGTGCTGCCAAAGGAGACTCATCCCACCCTTGGGAGGTCCCGTGTGGATTCACCCTCCAGGGGCACCTGCACCCCTCCAGAGCAGGGGCAATGGGTGGAAAGCATTTTGCAGCTTCTGATACCCAAAGCTGAGGTGTCAGCATCTCAGAGTACATGAGGGGCTTGTTCCTTAATTTGGTAACAGCTTAACGACATGGGATGGGTCCCACAACTCATACCTGGAACCTATTCTCCAGGCTTTTGCACCTCTTTCAAAAAGTAGCATTAAAATAACAAGGGAATTTTGCAGCTCCTTGGCTGCAACATGAATTACAGGCCTTTCAACAGTGTCAGCTGGTGGTACCTGCCACAGCTGGACCATGGGAGCCAGCAGGAGAAGATGACCAAGAAGCCACCACAGGTCGAGCTGGAGAGCCTTGTATCCTCCCAGCCTGAGGCTGGGTGCTCAGCATGCCCGTGAGGCTGCCTCCACACCAAGCCAGGCTCCCACAAGGATACCTGTGGCCTGGAGTCACCGCACACCACAGAAATAGGGTTTGCTATAGTCCTCCCTCCCTGCCCCAAAACATGCTTGATGCCAGCAGTCTCCGTACAACCCAAACCAGCGCAACGCAGGAAAATCAACCTTAACTGGGACACAACCATCATCACAGCCATACAGCCACAGCTCATGCCAGCTGGCTGCCTCGTAATTAGTCTGGATTTCCAAAAGGTGCCTCTGGAAAATGCTGAATTTGTACATCTGGTGAGCACAGGTGGAGCCAAGGCTGTCCTTGGGGGGTAGCTCAGCTTTCTCAGCTTGGACACAGGCAAGAGAACCAAGTCCCACTAATAATTTAAGAGCATCAGTTAATACAGTTTATTAAATACATAAAAGGATCTACTCTTTCTTCTCTTTCCATTCACTTTCTAGCTTCAATGAAAGTTAAGGGTGATTGTCCCATGAGTAACTAAGGAAAATTTGTGTGCGCGCTTCTCTCTCCTTTGTTTTTTTTTCTTTCTTTTTTTCTATTGTTTTGCACGTAAAACAATCACATAAAAATAGTTATAATTAGAAAAATTGGAAATGTTTTCCCCTATAGACAAATAGAAAAAAAACACCAACAAACAAATTGAGACAAAAAAAAACACCTTGCTTCAAATTCTTGTAGGTTATACATGTACAGTACTGAGCATCTTTGGATACTTTACAATGACTCCAAATCGTAGACAAAAAAAAAACTGAAGTAACCAGTCATCTACAAAATGTTGCTTGTGTAAGAAGTCGATAAGGACTTTAAAAAAAAAAAAAAAAGAGTTTGATGCAGTTTTTGGAAGTTCTCTTTTTTTTTTCTTCTATTTTCTTTTCCACCAATTTGTTGCGCACACAGTCTGTGTGGATTCCTTCCCAGGAGTGAGCAGCAGGCAGTTTGTGGCAGTGCTCGTCTGCGTGTGGTCACAGCACGAGCATCCCTTGTGGGGGCACAGGAGGGGGCACAGGAGGGTACATGGGGAGACACAGGAGGGCTCCTGTGGGGAGACCCTCGTCCAGTCACCATTTCAGAGCAACACTGTCAGCGGGCAAGCAGAGAACCTACAGAAAATGGACCTGCAGTCCTCTCGTTCCCTTTGTTATATATGGAGTGGTAATTGGTGTTGAGAAAATGGTTGATATTAATAAAGAAGGGGGAGATTTGGGAATGTGGCCATGGGGGTTGGAAAGCCCCGTGGTTGAGATAACATTAGACTCTTAACGACGAGGCCATCAGGAATATAAAAGAGTCTAGAGGGAACAAAGAAGGGTGATTCAGGAGACTCCATGCAGTCTGGGGTTTCTTGTTCTCCAGCTGGTTCTCTTGTTCTCCAGCCATTAAGGCATGGATGTTTCTGTGTGTTTGCTGTTGTTGTTACATTCAAAGTTGTCTGACCAATGAAAAGTTGTTTTGAAAAGAACTGCTGTGGAGAGAAGGGTATAAGAGGGGAGCCTGCCCTCAAGATAAAAAAAAGGCAACACGATGAAGTTACATCAATAAAGAAGCAAGAAAAAGAAGTGAAGAGGAACAGGCTGGGAGAATGGAGACCAGGACAGGAACAGGCACATTGATTGCCTCATGAAGATAGGTTCGGCCAAACTCAGCAAACTGCTCAGAGAAGCTCGTCGCTGGAAACAGGCGCACTGGAGCTGGAGAGAAGCGGACCTGCGCACACAACTGCCTCTCACTGGTAAGCAGCTGCGCATTATGGGGAATCATACGTCCTTAGGAACAAAGACCGTCCTGGTAACCTTACAGCTTATTCTCCTTATTAACAATTGGACAGTTTATGAGCCTGAAATATGGGACCAAATTGAGGTCAAGGTGTGGGACTCTGCAACTAAAAATGACAAGGTTGCAGTGGGATTGCTCGGCACCTGGCGAACTATCTCTGAGGCCTTAAAGAGCCATGTGGAGCCACAATCACAAACGTGTGGCTTGCCAGATAGTGAGGGAGCTGCGGGCTCCTTTACTGATCCAACTGCTACGCCATGGGCCCCTCTGCTGCTACAGCCATCGAAGGCTTTTGCTGTTACTCCCCCTGCTGACCTGAACGTGCCTTTTGACCCAGGCCTCTTGGCCTTCACAAGGAGATGGACATGATCTGGGAAGAACAGGATGCATAAGGCCCAAAGAATGGAAAATGGAGACTGTTAAGTCATGGAACTTAAAGGATTGTTTGTTACCTTCTATGTATAGGCATACTCGGGTTATTATGTAAAGCAATGTTCTATATACATGTATTTAGAATGTTTGATGTTCGCGTGTGTGTGTTGATGGAGTGTAGACTCCCCGCACACCCAGCGCTGTTTACTTGCCTTTTATAAATATTCTTTAATGTTACTAAATTCAGAGTTGAGACTTCATTTATAACACCTTTCATCCTGCTGATGTTGAAAGGTAATAGTAAAGAAAGAAAGAGAAAGACATAATTTATAACATTTACACTTTTGAGCACTGGTTTCATGTAAGACCACCGGGCACCCGCAGGAAGGCAACTTCTCATCGGATGGTGAAATGGGGGTCCCACCACGTCTGAGAGGCAGGCCGCCAGCAAAAGCCTTCATTCTCAAATGCAGTTCATATTTTTAGGAGCTACCTGGCCAAAGGAGGCTCATGGGGCAATTCCAGCCAACTGCTACTTTTTGGCCTCGAAGGTAAGAGGGAAGAAATATCAGGCAGGGGTGGCTGAAGCAGGGTCTGCAGGGAGGCTGGGGGGACCCCAGACCCAGCAGCCACCATGGACATCCTTAAGCTTGGAGCAGCCCATTGGACACTACTGCCTCATCTTTTGAAGCAACAAATGGTGAATAAAGATTTCTGCTTGCTTGCAAGTAGACAACCTTGTGTGCAATAAATCTTTAATGGCCTCCTTTCCCCTAAAGATCCCTTGAGACCAGTAGCAGGGAAATTTGCGCACTAAATTTTTTTCTGATCAGCATTGCACATTCAGGGACACCCAAGTGTTTTGTAAAATTTTTTGTCATCAAAATATATATAGGAATTAGGGGCAGGGGGGAATTAAGGACAAAAATCCAGACACGGTCAGTGACAGCACATTCTCACTGAGCTCTCCTGACTCTGGTTTGAAACGACTTTCTCATTTCAACATTCCTTCATGGTTTCTTTTCCCAAAGCAAGGGTTTAAAAAAGCTCTAGATCGAAACATTTCTGATCCTTCCAAAAAACTTTCTTTACCTTTTTAAGCAACTGAAGTTAAAATGCTCAAAACAGGGTTTGTCTGATCTTTAGAAATAGCCAAAAAAACAAAGTAACAAAATTCCCCTTTTCCATCCAGGTTTTGTCTGGGTGATATCCAAAATCTTTTTTGATTGTTTAGGGTCCCAACACATCCCACACAGCCCCACAAATCTGACTCCTTCCCTTCTCCAGGCTGTGGCAGCGCGGAGCTACCCTGCCCACCCCACTCTTCCACCAGGACCCCTCTTGGAACAAATTTTGTTGGCAGACATGGGAATTTAACTAAAAAACAAAACAAAACAAACAAACAAACAAAAACCCTTAGGTCCCTTTTGACCTAAAGGGACAAGGAATGTAACATATCAAAACCAAGTCTGGATGGCTTGTGGGCATCCAGTACACCCCATGGGTTTCCCAGCAGAGCTGTCCCAGGGGGGTGGCCGTGCCCCAGACTAAGGCAAGTGACATTTTCGGGAGTGCTGAGGAGTGCAGCAGCCCTGGCCTGGCCTTCCTGGATGGGGCCACCGAAGCCAAGTGTATCGCTGAGTCTAAAGTGCCGGGGGCAGCGGACTGCAGCCAGTGCGTGGTCAGTTCGCTTGGCAGGCCTGTGGCAGTGTCGTGGTTCCACTCAAGTGGGCAGCCGAGCTCCACCACAGCCACTCTGTCACTCCCCCTCCTCAAAGAGGAATGGGGAGAAAATATGATGAAAAGGGCTCAAAGGTTGAGATAAGGAAAAGAAGATCACGCAGTAATTATTGTAACAGGCAAAACAGACTCTGCATAGGGATATAGTAAGATTTATTGCTTATTACTAACAAGCTAGAGAAGTGAGAAACAAAGGAAAGAAACCAAAAGCACCTTCCCCCCCCATCCGCCCTCTTCCACCTCCTCCCCCCGAGCAGCACAGGGGAACAGGGGAATGGGGGTTATGGTCAGTCTACAGCACTTCTTCTCTGCCGCTCCTTCTCGGTCACTCTCATCCCCTGTGCTGTGGGGTCCCACCCACGGGATGCAGTCCTTGATGAACTGATCCGGTGTGGGCTTCCCACAGGCAGCAGCTCTTCCAGAACTGCTCCAGATATGGGTCCATACCACGGGGTCCATCCCTCAGGAGAAAACTGCTCCAACCTGGGTCCCCCACGGGCAGCAGCTCCTGCCAGGTCACCTGCTCCTGCGTGGGCTCCTCTCCACGGGCTACAGGTCCGGCCCGGAATCTGCTCCAGCAGGGGTCTTCCACAGGCCGCAGATTCTGTCGGTGAAGGACCACCTGCTCCACCATGGTCTCCTCCACGGGCTGCAGCATGGAACCCTGCTCCACCGTGGTACTCCATGGGCTGCAGGGGGCTGCTTCACCATGGTCCTCACCACAGACTACAGGGGACTTCTGCTCTGGCGCCTGGAGCACCTCTCCCCCTCCTTCTTCACTGCCCTTGGCGCCTGCAAGGCTGTTCCTCACTCCTCTCACTCTCCCAGCTGCTGTGTGGCGCAGCATTTTTTTCCCTGTCTTAAATCTGCTCTCACAGAGGCACAAAACGACATCGCTTATTGGCTCGGCTCTGGTCAGCAGTGGGGCCCTTACCAAACACGGGGCAGCTTCTAGATCCTTCTCACAGAAACCACCCCTATGGCCCCCTGATACCGAAACCTTGCCACGTAAACGCACTACATTCCACCCCTCACCTCCGTTAAAAGCATATTTAAGATTACTCACAATATACTCTTACTTTACAATTATCACAACAACCTTCACAAACTTCACTTACATCAAAAAGAAAAAGAATTCACCACACCAAAATAAACATAACATCATCACAGCACCGACAAGATAGACATTTTACACACATACCACCCCTCGTCCCTTCACCACACTAACATCTCGCAGTTACTGCTTTCTTAAATTCTTCACAACTTGTACATTCATAACAATCATCCTGTCCATATTTTTCCCGTTACTTCTATCAACTATCATGGGGCCGATGCTGCAGGAAGCATGCGATTCCCTGTGAGAGCACAAGCAGCGGCATGCAGGATATCCTGGCAGAAATCTCTTGCTACGTCTCAATCACTCCACTGCGCTTAAATACATGTCACCCTAAAGAAGAGGTCTCACACTCGAGTAATGCTGAAAATAGCTTAAGCAAGTAAGTAAAAATAAAAACAGCAGCATGCTATTCAAAGTGCTTCCAAATGCATTTAAGAATAAACCAGTGTTTTGGAATGTCCACTTTGCTTAGTGCATTAAAGAAGGAAAAAACCCTCCAGCCCTCCACTGCGTGTGAATGGCTTCATTCTCCTGAGCGATGGGGCATGAGGGATGGCACTGTTGTGCTAGTCCTGACCTTTTGGGGATTTATTTTCTACAAAACCCTTATGCTTTGTATTCAGAAGCTACTGAGCATATGGGGGGATGTAAAGAAGCCCTTATGTTTATACCCACATTAGTAATGGTCCACGCTAGACCAAAACAGAGATGTATTTCCCTAACAGAGATGAGGTTTCCTTCTCTGTTCTGCCCAGATCAGGATCTGTGGTGCAGAAAACAGCTGTGGCCATGGAACTGGTCACCAGCTCTGTTAAAGCACTGCCCTGATTTTGTGTGGGACAGGCAATAAGACATCCCAAGGGCTGGAGGCACACAGCTCCTGGGAGCTGATGTCCAAAACTGAAAGGAGAGCTGCTTTCACAGTGCTCAGCACTCAGCTGGTCCTCCTCCTTCCAAAAACAACTGCAAAAACCCCGCAAGTAGGAGCAGCTCCTCCTGTTGGAAAGGAATGGCTCACTGCGGGGACAGGTTTCATCAGCTGCGGGCTCGCCCCCTGACCCTCTGGGGGGCGAGCAGCCATGAGCTAAGAGGGCTGGTAAGGTTTTAACCTCCAAGGTGCTGATTCAACCTCCCTATCAAAGCCTGGACCAGGGGTCAGGATAGCTCAACTCTCACCCAAGCCCTCCTACTTATTTATGCAGTGGCTGTGAGCCAGTGCCAACATCGCCTTGTGCCTCAGTGTAGACTGAATCCCTCTGGAAGGCTCTACTCTGTTATTGCCATGATGGGAAAGGTGTCGGTGATGGGTCAAGCCGAGTTGCTTCCTTTTTGGCTATTAGCACCTGCAGCATCACATTCAGAACGAGCTCACACATCCGGAGATGACAACCGTGGGGACAGCACCAGCAGGAGCCAGATCCCATCACCTGCAGATGGGAATTAGCAGCGGGCACAGACTTTCCCCTGCAAGTACCAGGGTGAGCCGACTGGCACTGCGAACACCCACCCCAGGCACAATACTCTGCACATAGTAATACAGGGGCTGTTGCGCTAATGGAGCAGAGCATGGAAATTTATTTTCAGGTCAAATCCTCATCATCTGCATAAAATCCACTGCCCTGGTTTCAGCTAGAATAGAGTTAATTTTCCTCCTAGTAGCTGGTAGGGTTCTGTGTTTGGGATTTAGGATGAGAAGACTGCTGATAACATGCTGATGTTTTAATTGTTGCAGAGCAGTGCTTACACCAAGCCAAAGACGTTTCAGCTTCTTGCTCTGTCCTGCCAGTGGGCAGGCTGGGGGTGCAGCAAGAGCTGGGAGGGGACAGACCCAGGACAGCTGACCCAAACTAGCCAAAGGGGTATTCCATCCCATCTGATGTCATGCTGAACAATATATAGGGGTGGTTAGCCGGGGTGGGGGGCCAGCTGCTCGGGGATGGGATGGGCATCGGTCAGCAGGTGGTGAGCAATTGCATTGTGCATCACTTGTTTCGTACACATTATTAGTAGTAGTACTGTTATCATCATTATTAGTATTTTCCTTTCTATTCTGTCCTAATAAACTGTCTTTATCTCAACACACAGGTTTTCATTTCTTTCTAATTCTCTCCCCCCATCTCAGAGAGGGAGGGGGGGAGGGTGGGCGAACAGCTGTGTGGTGCTTAGCTGCCCGCCAGGTTAAACCATAACATCCACTCAAATTGGGATGGGAACACCTCACTCATCCCCATTCCTCATCTAGCTATGTGTGGGCCAAGCTGAGGGTGCCCATGTCCCTCCTCTGGCCATGGAGGGGTGGAGGTGCCAGGCTCTCAGGTTAACGATGTTAGGGATGATGAATCCACCCTTTCAGACCAAAATCTAGCAATTAGGACTGCTCTGGCCCCCGAAAGTGCAGACACTGTCATGTTTAAGCATGTGAAACTTGGCTGATGCCAAAACGATGTGCAAAACCGAACTAATTACATCCCTCAACTAAATAATCCTCCCAACTCAACGCATCCCCCAGCGCATTAGGGATGAAGTTTCCTTGGCTATCTGACCAAAAGCAACCATCTGTTTTCCAGTTCCCTCTCATTCGACCATGGCAGACAATAACGGGGTTGAAAATACCCTATTACTTATTTATGCTTTTGTCCAGAGAGCGGCTGTGATCCCACCAAAATCAGTGGGTTCCTTTTCTTTCTTTCCCTCTTGTCTTTTCCTCTTTCTCAAAGGCACCGCTTATCTCTGCTATGTTTTTGGAGACAAAAGAGATAAATAGCTTGGGAACAATCCACCACCCCCCAGTCCATTGCCACAGCAGAGGTACAGGATGCACACCTGGTAAAGCGGACTTCACAGATAGTGCACGTATACGGCTTCTCCCCTGTGTGGGACCTCATGTGCTGGGGCAGCTTTCCAGCCCCCATGATGAACTTGTTAAAGATGGGACACTGCTGGGATGCCTTGGGCTTTATCTTCCTCTCTTCCTCCAGGGGCCAGGGAGGAAAAACTCCTCTGAACTGGGTAGCACTGAGGAAATTGAGATAAGCACTATAGTTGGTCTCTGCCTTAATATGCCCTTAAGGGAGCTGCTGGAGTGTTGATAAACATGTCCTTGAAGAAATCATTAGGGAAAGGAAGTGGAGGTAGGTCTTCCTTCTCCTCCTCTTCCTTAATCTTTCTCTTTTTGATTACCAGATCCAAGGGGCCATTGTCTACTTGTGGCTCTTCGAGCTGGGAAAAGGAGCTAAAATCGCCATTCCACAGGTGGGGGAAGAAGCTGGGGGTGAAAGGAGAGAGATCTGGCCTCCTTTCTGGGATGTTCACCTTAGGGTACAAGTTTTCCCTTAGCAAAGATTCAATGGAGAAGTCTCGTATCACACCCAAATATCCAGAGGAGTTATTGGCTGGGTAGTGATTTGGAAAGTCTTTAGGTTCTTCTGTGTATGCTTCTTTGGTAAGACCAGACTTAGAAGGGCTTTGGTGACAGCTTACTTCTTGGACATCAGTTAGGTTCTCCTGATTGACAAAATCTTCTACTTCTTCTTCCTCCTCTTCCTTCTCCTCCTCATCTTCATCTTCATCTTCATCCTCCTCATCATCGTCATCCTCTTTGTCATTTTCCTTTTCCACTTCTCTGTCAGGCTCCATGATCTCAAGGCATATGTTGATAATGCACTGGATCTCCAGCATCTTGGTGGTGCTGAGGATGTGCTTGACATTTGAGGTGGTGATGGTGAGGGTTGAGGTGTAGGCAAACTCGATGATGGCAGAAAGTGCTTCAGGCTTGACAAAGTCAATCTCGTAAACATAGGGCTGGTCTGTTAAAGTGCCAGTAGTGAAGAGTTTTTTGAAGTACTTGCTGCAGGCAGCAAGGACAGACCGATGGGTCCAGTATTCCTGGTCCTGTACAATGAGGATGACATTGCAGAGGAGACCGTCATGCTGCTGCTCATTTAAACCACATACACTTCACTGTTGTGGTTTGGGAATGGGATCCCGATAAGATCTTCAATGCTATTGGCTATATTCCCATTTAGTGCCCTAGGACAAAACACAGACGGGGACATCAGCAGGGGGGGTCCCAATCAACAGCACCAAAACAGCCCTGCCGTCTCTCTGTCCTCCTCTCCACTGCCCCACATGCACCTCCATAATCACTTGCTACTACTGCATCTCCATGTTACCTTTAACTCCTCCCCTGTTCTCTGTGATTTAACCTCTGCATCCCTCTGCATCACTTTGTCTCCTTCCTTCTCTTCTCAGTTCCCACACCCCCTACCTTTTCATAACCACCACATGCTCCTCTTCTCTTTCACATCTCTCCCCTGGGATCCTTTTGAAACAATTCCCTCCCCCTCACGTTTCTTCCACGCCCTCCCAGAGCCAACATCTTTCTAGGCACATGTACAATTTGCCCTGTCAGGAGCTATGTGGGAAAAGGGTGATACTGCATTGCTTCATGCTGCTGGGCACCAGTACCCACACTGCTGGCACAAGACTACCCAGGAAGTGTCCTCTTATCTGCATGGCTGTTTGGGGGACTGGTGCAACTGGGCTTCCCCAAAAGGAGGTGCAGTTGGTCTCGGCTGACTGCTGCCTCAGAGTTCTCTAGTTCTGTGCCCCTATGCTATTATCTCATGCCTGGCAGCTGTCCTGTGTCACCTCAGCACATGGAGTTGTCTTGCTGAGGTATGTGGGACAGGGGGAGGCAAACAAGCTGTTTCACAATGTACCTAAATACTCAGAGAACAACGACCAGGTACCCAGCCATGGAGCAAGGGCTGGAGGCAGATGCCTGAACGCTAACTTCATCCATGAGCTGAGCTTGCTCCGGTCCCATGTCTGTTTGGACTTGTTAGCACACTATCAGATGTCCTGTGCATCTGGTGGACACCTTCCCCTGCCAGAGCAGCTCCAGCTTCAAAGGGGAGATTGGAAGTGAGAAGCCCATGCCCAAAAGGGAAACATCTCACAGATAAAAAATAGCAAAAATCATGTTTCCTCTTTCACATGGCTCCAGCAGCCCTTGACATGAGAAATCCCAGGGAAGAAGCACAGCTTCCTCCAGCGGGCTTGGAACACATTGCTGCTGGAACATGCTGAATACATCCAATGGCCAGAATAACTCTGAAGACACAAACCCTTCGTAAGCTCCCAGGACACAGGAAGCATCCCCTCTGCAAGCCCTGCTCCTACCCCTTCTGCAAGGCTGGGACCACCAGGTTCCCCATCCCATGCCATACCACCTCAGCTTCTCTCAATCAGTGCCTGAACACCGAGGAGCCACAGAGGGACTTATTTGTGCCGCTACGAGCATGTCCTGGTGCCACCCTGCTCCACCAGCCAGCCCAGCAGGGGCAGGACCCACTCCCATCGTGAGAGCCTCAGGGGCTGTGCCTGGCTCCAGCCACTGGGCTGGCATTTTTGGCTGAGGACCACAGATCCAGCCCTGCATCCCTCAGCATGAGCATTAGCTCCATGCTAATTACAGCTCTTGTCTGAAACAAATTGATTCATTGCATTGTGCTGTGCTTAACCATGTTAACTAGCTACATTTCAGTCACAGCCCGACTGTCTCTGTATAAAAACCTCTTATAAAATTGCTGATAAATGAAAGCAAGTCTGATGTGTTCTTTAAGGTGGGTGTAAGGTAATAAACAGCAACTGAGCTGGGGAGGAGACACCTTCCTTTTTAGGGCCTTGTATCCTAAAAATAAGTATGAGAAATTACATTTCTGTTGCTATATTTGCCTTTTTCATTTTTGTTTGGAAGGAGAATTAGCATTAAAGGAGTGTTACATGAAGGAATGCATCTTCATGTGAATATGTTTTGATCTTTTATTGCCAGATCACACCGTAAGTGCAAAAGATCAGAAAAAACAGGACATCATACCGCCCTGCCAATTGTTTTCAGAAGTTTCCTTGCTTCTGGACACTTAGCTATTTCCCCCCTGATTCACAGAATCACAGAATTGAAGGGGTTGGAAGGGACCTCGAGAGATCATTGGGTCCAACCCCCCTGCCAAAGCAGGTTTCTTAGAGCAGGCTGCCCAGGTAGGTGGCCAGACGGGCCTTGAATATCTCCAGAGAAGGAGACTCCACAACCTCCCTGGGCAGCCTGTTCCAGTGCTCCATCACCCTCACTGTGAAGAAGTTCTTTTGCATGTTGGTGCAGAACTTCCTGTGTTCTATCTTGTGGCCATTACCCCTTGTCCTGTCCCCAGAAACCACTGAAAAGAGGTTGGCCAAATCCCTCTGCCTCCCACACCTCAGGAGTACAAATGTGTATTTATACACATTGATGAGATCCCCTCTCAGTCTTCTTTTCTCCAGGCTGAACAGACCCAGGTCTCTCAGCCTTTCCTCATAGGGAAGATGCTCCAGGCCCTGTATCATCTTTGTGGCCCTCCGCTGGACCCTTTCCAGGAGATCCCTGTCTTTTTTGTATCGGGGAGCCCAGAACTGGACACAGTACTCCAGGTGAGGCCTGACCAGGGCAGAGTAGAGGGGGAGGATCACCTCCCTTGACCTGCTGGCCACGCTCCTTTTTTATACACGCCAGGATCCCATTGGCCTTTGTGGCTACCAGGGCACACTGCTGGCTCATGGTCAACCCGTTGTCCACCAGGACCCCCAGGTCCTTCTCCTCAGAGCTCCTCTCCAGCAGGTCATCCCCCAGCCTGTACTGATACGCGCAGTTGTTCCTTCCCAGGTGCAGGACTCTACACTTGCTCTTATTAAACCTCATTTGGTTTCTTCCTGCCCATCTCTCCAGCCTGTCCAGGTCTTGCTGAATGGCAGCACAGACTTCTGGCGTGTCGACCATTCCTCCCAGCTTTGTGTCATCGGCGTACTTGCTGAGGGCAGACCCTATTCCCTCATCAAGGTCGTCGATGAAGATGTTGAACAAGACCAGACCCAGAACTGACCCCTGGGGAATACAGGTCTCCAGCCGGACACTGCGCCGCTGAACACCACCCTCTGAGCTCGGCCAATTCATGCAGCATTCACTCAGCAGCAAGAGAGAAAGAAAAGTGGAATTATAAGATGGGGGAGAAGATGATTATAATCCCCCCAGTTTAGCAGGAATGGAAAAGGACAGCTGTTGTGTCTAAAATTATGCCCAGCTCCCTCCGGTGGAAATGGACTTATTTCCCTTCATCTTCCCCTCCTGGTCCTCTGGAGGTGCAGTTCTGTTAACTGAAGCCCTTAGGAAAGCTGATAACTTCACAGGATGCTGGCAAACCTGGAGGTGATTCATGTCATGTCAGTGGTTGGGAAGTGATTGGGAAGAGAAACAACCCAGTGACCCACTTCTATACGATTGCAAAAAGGCCATTTTTTACTCATGAGGCACTTTGACAGCTCAGCGCTGACACACTAGGCACCCATCCTGAGAAATGACCTCATGCTCCCATGCCCCAGGAGGGACGGCTGGGGGCTGGATGTGCTGCAAGGCTGGTGCTGCCCTTCCTCCAGCTCCCTCCTCTGCCTCTTCCACGCCTCCCCCTCCCCAAGCCAAGGGTGGGGTCCGTAGGAATAACAGGAACAGTAATAGCATCTGCAGCCCCAGTGGCTGAGGACAAATGTCCCCCCCAGAAAAACTCACATGCACAAATGCTGAACTGCACAGAGTTAAACAGAAAATCCCAAATTTTAATAGCAAATGACAGTATTGTTAAAATAAAGGGGGAGGGGGGTGGAGGGCACCTAAAATAACCTCATTCTGACCAGACTGACCAGGCTGCAGATGATGTCTTGAAACAGTGCATTTATGGCAATGTTTATGTCCTGGTTTCAGATAGGATAATTTTCCTCCTAGTAGCTGGTAGGGTGCTGTGTTTGGGATTTAGGATGAGAAGACTGCTGATAACATGCTGATGTTTTAATTGTTGCAGAGCAGTGCTTACACCAAGCCAAGGACTTTTCAGCTTCTCGCTCTGTCCTGACAGCGGGCAGGCTGGGGATGCAGCAAGAACTGGGAGGGGACAGACCCAGGACAGCTGACCCAAACTGGCCAAAGGGGTATTCCATACCATCTGAGGTCATGCTGAACAATTAATATGGGGGGGCTGGCCGGGGTGGGGGGGCCAGACTGCTCGGGGATAGGCTGGGCATTGGTCAGCGGGTGGTGAGCAATTGCATTGTGCATCACGTTTTTGTACACATTAGTAGTAGGAGTACTATCATCATCATCATCATCATCATCATCATCATCATCATCATCATCTCCTAATAAACTTTCTCTATCTAAACCCACAGGCTTCATTTTCCTGATTCTCTCCCCCATCCCAGAGAGGGAGGGGGGAGGGTGGGCTGGCCGGGTTAAACCACAATAGCTTAAAACTCATTCACCACTGCTTTGCAATGAAAAGCCCCATTTCTAAAATAAGGATCCTGCGAGATGCCATCCTATACAGGCAGCATGGGCTGTGATGCCAGTCTGTACCTGAACATGGGCTGTACAACTCTTTTACAAGCCGGGCACCTTCGCCAGAATCCCATGGCAAGCAGCAGGGATTGAGCTCTTCATGTGAGGCATGGGACCATCCTGCAAAGCATCCCAGTGGGGTTTGGACCTGGGTTCAGGGTGCTGAGCGTCCCCTGCCACGCCCCGGGGAGGGTGTCAAGCAGGAGGTCCCAAGAGCTTTGCCCATCTGTGTTTATTTTCTATGCCAACTCCTTCCCTCCTGTGCCTGGGGTGCTCGGCACCCCGAGGGACGGATGCTTTGGCTCCTCTGCACCCACTGGCCATGGCGTCTACCTGCCAGCCCCAAAATATACATGTGGGCTTTCCTTTTTTTTTTTTTTTTTTTTTTTTTTCCAGGTTTGTTTGTGCCTCATCGTAATGAGGCAATTAAGATGTGCATGCAAGATTACCCTAATCCATCAGAATATAACAGCTCCTTTCTGTGGGATATGCTGACCTTCACAGCTCCCGCTCCCTCCACACACCCCAGCCCTGTGGCTGTTCTGTGGGAACGGGGATGCTCCGACACCTGGGGACAGGCCCTTTTCCCTTTCCTCCTTTGCCATGACCTTCCCACCTGCAGGGAAGGGGGGCACCAGGACGGGGGGGCTCGCAGCAGAGCCATGCTTGTCCCCTCCTTGGAGGCACAGGAAGCCAAGATGGCTTTGGATCCATAAATCCCATTCTGAAAGGCTGGTGGAGTGTTGTGTTTGTTTGTTTGTTTGTTTGTTTTTGTTGTGTGTTTTTTTTTTCCCTTGTATTAAAAGAAATTATTTTTTTTTAATGTAAATAACAAATTGGCAAATATTTCCTTAAGTACACCTCCCCCCCAAACATCTTGTCTCCAGCAGAACATGTTATTAAACCACCCACCCTCGAGTGTTTCTCCCCTCAGGCCATAAGGTGGGGCAGCATGCTGCTTACCTCTCAATCACTCCCCTGCCCTGCCACCGAGATGGTGAGGAAAACACGGTGACAACAGCTGCTGCCTCCCTCGCAGGGAAATAATCATTTTTTTCATGGAGATGATTTACTGCAGGCCCCAAGATGCTGTGGGAAGGGAGTGGCTCGCTAGTAATATTGCCAGCGTTTTACTGCCTGGCTGGGCACCCTCCCCAGCCTCTAATAACTGGGAGCAGCCTTCCCCTTGGGAGCCTGGGGACAGCAGGGTTGAGCCAGGAAAGGTGGGGGTGTTTGTTTTTTAAGTGGTACATAATTTGTTCCTTCACCCTAAACTGACCTCTACCCCCCCCTCCCCCCCCCAAAAAAAAAACAAAACAAAACAAAAAAAAAAAGCACACACAAACAAAAAAACACTGTGATTTTGCTTAGATCTGGACAAGATAAGTAAGGGCTGAGGCTTCCAAGGTGATGTTTCAGTGAGGAAGGATGCAAAGAGGGTCACACTTGCAGCAAGGATGGGGAGAAAGAGCTGCAGGAGGCTGTGGAGGTGCAGGACAGTGAGCGGAGCAGGCCAGCACCTTGTAAGAGGATGCTCCATAGGCATCTGTGCAGAGGCTGACTATGGATGTCATCCAGAGCCCTGGTGCCACTGGTGACCTCCATCCACGCTGGGAGGAGAGGGATGGCCAAGGAGCCCTGGGAGTAGCCCAGCCCAGGGTTTTGGCCAAGCTCCAGGGAGCCAAGGATGCAAGAGATGGCTCCTGCTTGCAGGAAGAGCCCTGGCAGTGGAGTAGGATTTGATCATGTAATTAATGTGGTTATACTTTGGGGACTGAGTGAATGGGTGACCTTTAGTTTGGTAGTTCTCCATTGCCATCTGGATTTGCCAATATTAACACAAATCTCTGAACAAAATCCTTGGGCACACAAGGATTTGTCTTTATCAACATCTACTGTCTCCCTGGCAAGTTGAGCCCAAGTGAACCATATACATTTCACATACTATACAGAACTGCCATTTTGGGGCTGGCACTATTAGTTTCCTATAAGGCCATCAGATGGCCATCTTCATGTGAAGTCCCATCAAAGAATCCAAAATCAAAGGTGTTGGAGAACTTCTCCAGTCCAACAATCCCGGCAATGCCATATTTAACCTCTTTCGCATTTTAATGACATTTAAATGACAGCCATTCTTTTCAGTTTCCAAAATTCATATGGAAATTAGGATTTGAACTCCATAATCCTTGTAGGTCCCCTCTGTATTTTGTTTCTACGATTCTATAAAATTTTGCCCACCAAGCACACCCGAGGAATATCAGAATTGGAGATCAGTTATGTTCTCAACTATGACATCACTTGGGAAATGCCACGAGGACTGTTTGTTTAAGGAGCTAAATGTGGTTGTGGATGCCACTGATTTGCTTGCCAAGGTGTGGAAGCACAAGTGTCTGCTGTGCCCTTGCTGAATTCATCCTTGGGAATTCATCCTGGTAAGGGCTAGGCACAAAGTTCAGCAAATATTACACATCTCCAAACAAATCTATTCCTGCAGGTTAGCTGTAGCTACAGAGAGCCTACGCCCAACACCTTGTGCTTCAGCAGCTTTGCTTGTGTGCAGATAAGATATGGCGAAACTGCAAACTATTAATCAAAACCTGTCCTCCTGAGGATCTGGCCTGGCTCGCAGCACACTGGGTGCTCGGATGCTACTGGCGGTAGTGGGAATTCACCACTGCGCCGGCCCTGCCAGGATCCACCCTTAGCCCAGGGGGTGTTTTGTTGCAGGAAGAACGGCCAAAAACACAACAGACACTAGTATGGTCAGATCATGCTCTCCCTTTATTACCCTGTGGTGGTTTTACTGTGCTGGGCAGCTAAACCCCACAACCGCTCTCTCACTCCCCCTCTTTTAGATGAGGAGGGGGAGAAGTAAAGCAAAGAACAACTCACGGGTTGAGATAAGGATAATTTAATTAAAGGGAAATAATTATAATAATTAAATAAAGACTACCATGAACTAAACAATTTAACTAAGGGGAAAATAAAAGGGAAAGGGGAAAAAGGGAGGAAAACAAACAAACAAAATAAATGAAAGCTATATGGAAGTGCAGAGGAAAGAAATTACTCTCTACTTCCCACAAATGAGCGATGATTGACCACGTCCTTGAAGCAGGGCCTCAATGCACGCAGCCGGTGTTCGAGAGGAGGACCGACGTTTTCCCAATGAGAGCCCACCCCTCCCCTCTTCTTCCTGTTTCCACCTTTTATTGCTGAGTGTGACACCACATGGTATGGAATATCCCTTTGATTGGTTTAGGTCATCTGCCCTGGTGATGTTTCTTTTCTCACTTTTTTTGCCCACCCCTTAGGAGGGTTAGAGAGCGTCCTGATGCAGTGCCAGCACTGCTCAGCAGTAGACACAACACTGGTGTGATACCACTGCTGTTCCAGCTACAAGTGCAGAGCACAGCACTGTATGGGCTGCTGCCGGGAAAGATAACATTCCAGCCAGACCCAGTACATACCCAAAGAGCCTGACAATTAATAGCAAACATAAAAGGGGCGGATAGTGTCTCACACAAGATTATTGGTCAAAAGCACTCAGACAAACAACTGCACAAAAACAACCCCATCACCAACCCCATTGTTAGTGTAATCTGCGGCTCTGCACTATGCCACGCAATAAAGGTAGTAATATAGCTAACTCGTCATTAGTAATCCGTACAATGTGGCAACGCCACTGAATATTATCCAGGAACATTTGTACAGCTCTCAAATTGTGTAACACTGTAGTTATATCACCTTTCTGTGGACGAATAGTAGAGTCTGATATTTTCCATTCCAAGTATAGCCATAGCTGTTTCTGCTGAACCTTCTCTGGGGCTATCTTCAACCCTTTTGCTTCCAAAGTATCCTGAATAAACTTTAAATCTGAATCCTGGAAGCATTCTGGCCTACCAAACTGAATGTCATCCATATAATGGTAAATAATTATGTCACACCACGCTGTCCGAATTGGTTGTAAAGCACAGGCCACATATAATTGACATAATGTAGGGGAAGTCCTCATCCCCTGCGGAAGCACTAGCCATTCATAGCGCTTTGCCGGGGCCTGTTTGTTAATGGAGGGTACCGTAAAAGCAAATCTCTGACAGTCCTGTGCCACCACATCTGGTTGCCTGGACTGATCAGCTCTCTGTACCCTTTCCAACATGTCCTCTACTTGTGCGGTTCTCAGCAGTGTAACTAAGATGTTTTGAGGTTTTGGGTTTGCATCATCAAATGCAAGCATTTTAAAAACACTGCTTCTAGACTCTGCTGTTAGATCAGGATGATCAGGAATTGCTGCCCACAACCGATCGATAAATTTAGCATATGGTTCCCCAGGGGCCTGTTCTACAGATGCAAATGGAGGTGCTTTCTTTTCCCCTGGGAGACTAAGAAGAGCCCTCAGTGCAAGCTGTGCAGCTGTTTGGCGAATAATCGCAGGGAACTGCAACTGAATCTGGATATTGAGATAAGGACTCGTCCCCGTTAACATGTCTGCAGTAATCCCATACAGAGGGTCCCCCTGTGTAGTGGTTCCGCTCGAGTGGGCAGCCGAGCTCCACCACAGCCGCTCTCTCACTCCCACTCCTCAAAGAGGAATGGGGAGAAAATACGATGAAAAGGGCTCAAAGGTTGAGATAAGGACAAGAAAATTATGCAGTAATTATTGCAACGGGCAAAACAGACTTGGCATAGGGATATAGTAAGATTTATTGCTCATTACTAACAAGCTAGAGAAGTGAGAAACAAAGGAAAGAAACCAAAAGCACCTTCCCCCCCATCCACCCTCTTCCACCTCCTCCCCCCGAGTGGCACAGGGGAATGGGGATTATGGTCAGTCTACAGCACTTCTTCTCTGCCGCTCCTTCTCGGTCACTCTCATCCCCTGTGCTATGGGGTTCATCCCACGGGATGCAGTCCTTGATGAACTGATCCGGTGTGGGCTTCCCACAGGCAGCAGCTCTTCCAGAACTGCTCCAGATATGGGTCCGTACCACGGGGTCCATCCCTCAGGAGAAAACTGCTCCAACCTGGGTCCCCTACGGGCAGCAGCTCCTGCCAGGTCACCTGCTCCTGCGTGGGCTCCTCTCCACGGGCTACAGGTCCGGCCTGGAATCTGCTCCGGCAGGGGTCTTCCACAGGCCGCAGCCTCCGTCGGTGCAGGGCCACCTGCTCCACCGTGGTCTCCTCCACGGGCTGCAGTGTGGAACCCTGCTCCACCGTGGTACTCCATGGGCTGCAGGGGGACATCCTGCTTCACCATGGTCCTCACCACAGGCCACAGGGGACTTCTGCTCCGGTGCCTGGAGCACCTCTCCCCCTCCTTCTTCACTGCCCTTGGCGCCTGCAAGGCTGTTCCTCACTCCTCTCACTCTCCCAGCTGCTGTGTGGCGCAGCGTTTTTTTCCCTGTCTTAAATCTGCTCTCACAGAGGCGCAAACAGCATCGCTTATTGGCTCGGCTCTGGCCAGCAGTGGGGCCTTACCTAACATGGGGCAGCTTCTAGATCCTTCTCACAGAAACCACCCCTATGGCTCCCTGCTACCAAAACCTTGCCAAGTAAACCCACTATACCCGGTTGATGCAGTTGACCTGCTTCCCCCTGTGGTAACTGCAACCATTCCCCTTCAAACAATAACAATGGGGAAGGAGTTAACAATAAGTGCGCCAAGTTTCAACAGTCAAGTGGACACATTGGTTTTGTCTGGAAAATCCATTGAATTATTTGTCGAGCACCTGGGACTGTAAACCATAGGCCGTAACTGTTTTTCAAGCTTGTTATAAAAGCTTGCAATCCTGCGGCTGCCACAACCCGGTGCATTGCACAGGGTCGATAATAATAGGGCAGGCCAAGGATGTAGCATGCCAATGCCCTTCTATGATGGCATCACATATGCTGTTGGAGCACCTGTCCCTCCTTGGTGCCGATGGTGGTGTAACGATGGATAATGAGGGAGTCGGCTCCGGTGGGGCAGACAAGAGAGGAAGCTCCTCCGAATCCGTAATTTTTAAGTTCTCCAGTTTCTCTAGCAGTTCTTGGAACAACTCCTCCAGTGAAGGTTGATTTTCGCAAGCTGCTGCTGCACCTCTCATTGGCGAAGCATCCCGAGTGGATTTATTGCTGCCTGGCAGCGGCACAGATGCTGGCAGCACAGCTTTATCAAGATTTTCCGGCACGGGGGGTGGGGAGGGCAGCCCCCACTCCCCATCAGCACTCTGCTCCAGGATCGTGCCAGCCGTGTTCTTGGGGTCTCAGGTTTTGTACTCAGCGTTCTGTCAGTCCCAGACGGTACTGACAAAGCTTGCGCCATTGCCATAGCCAGCTGCTGTTCGGTTTTCATACCACACAGCACATTAATCATTGTATTCCACGTCCCACTTACTTTATCTAGCTTTCCATTTGAGACGGCTTTATCCCATAAGTGATCTCCTATGTGCCGCCATTCATCTGGGCTAAACATTAGAGGTATTTCCTTCAGAAAACCCTCCTTCTGAGCCCAGTGCACCAAGGATGTGATATTTTTTACACTGCAAGATGTCCTGCGTCTCACCACGATACCACTGTGCGTCTCACCATGATACTTCACTATTCCGCATCTCACCGTGACTCCACTCTGCGTCTCACCACAATACCTCTCCTCTTCTCACCACGACTCCACTTCCCTTTCACCGTGACTCTACTCCGCGTCTCACTGCGTCTGTCCGGTTCTGTGCTCCGTCTCTCTGCGTCCCGTGTATTACTGCATCTCTGATCCTAGTGTCTCTGCATCTCAGGTGTCTCACCGGGTCTCAGCCTGTTTGGGCGCCATATGTTGCAGGAAGAACGGCTGAAAACATGACAGACACTAGTATGGTCAGATCATGCTCTCTCTTTATTACCCGAATAGCCTGACTTTTATAGTGAACTTAACAGGGGCAGATAGTGTCTCACATAAGATTATTGGTCAAAAGCACTCAGACATACAACTACAAGAAAACAACCCCACCTGCAAGAAAACAACCCCCTTGTGATTAGCAGTCACGTAGACCTTGTCCTTGAAGCCAGCTGCTGGCAACAATATTTTTCTAAATTCCTCGATCGGGCGATGTGGGAACACTGTCATGGGAACTTCTCATAGTCGTTCTGGTAGCTTGGTTTGCTCAGCTGCAGCAAGTCATGGCCTCCTTGCTGTTTCAAAAATCCCTCAACAGTGTTTAAGTTAAGGCTGTGCACCTGTAGCGAGATGGGAGATTTCTTTTTATTTGTACTGTCATCGGCTACTCTGTTGGCTTGCTGCTTGAGCTGTCCCCTCCATCAGCATGATGACTACTGGGTTCAGCTCTTTTCCTCTCTCCTTTATTGCTCCTCACCTTGGCAGGCACTGGGCATCCCCAGCATCCCCTTTGTTCTGTGCCAAGGTCCCATCCCAAGCCAAACATCATTTTGCAGTGAGCTCACAGACCTGGCAGGAGGTCTGGGGGTCCGACACGTGTCAGCGCTGCACACGGTGGGACCGAGCCCTAGTGCTCTCTGACTTCCTTGACACAATTTCTGGGGCCCTGGATAAATGCAAACAGGAGTTCTGGCAAGAGCAGAGCACAGCTCAATGCCTCCTATAATTGAAGGGCCATCTTTTCACTTAGGTTTCTTCTTTCTGGCTTCTTTAAATTACCCAGCACACTTCCCAGTTCCAGAGCTTATATGAATCTCCAGAGTCAGGAGCTGTGGGTAACTTCTTGGAGCAGCTTGATTAAGCCTGAATGCTACATTATAAGGCCCATCTGATGTGCTCAGCAGGTTTTGGCAAAGGGGGATCCCAGTGATAAATGATCCCGAGCAGGCAACTAAGCACAAACAATTAGTGGAGCTAGACAGAAGGCACAGCCCGGCTCCAGATGGTGTTTCAAGGGCTGCATCTACTCACAGAGCTGGGTCAAATGCCTAAAGTGGGTGCAGGAACATCTCCCACCAGACCAGGTCGCTCAAAGCCCTGCCCAACCCAACTTTGAACACCTCCAGTGATGGGGCACCCACAACTTATCCGGGCAACTGGTTCTAGTGCCTCACCACCCTCATCACAAAAAATTTCTTCCTTGCAACCAAGCAGATCCTTGGATAACGAGTCTGGGGGCATGACTGGAGGGGACGATGGTCTGGGCACCAGGTCCCTGCTGCTCCTCTCCGCTGGGGCTTTGGGAGATGCTGCAGTGCTGGAGGTGGTCATCGTCCAGCAAGTTCTGGGGGCCGGGTCCCTTTCTACAAGGCTCTGTGAGAGCCCTGGTACTCTCCTGGTCATTCTTTAGTGTTCTGGACAGTTTTGTGTGTGATGTCACTGAGCAGGAAATGATACTGCTGCCTGCACATCTCCACTTCCTATGCAAACAGTGAGTAAATATAAATGCACACAGATAGGTATGCATTATATCTATGTGTTTGTATGTGCATAAATCCTGTGAGAGGGGGAGCGTATCAAGCTCCCGAGTTTCCATTCATCCTGTGCAACCACTCCACTTGCATGGAAACTCACTCATACTTCAAGTGACGCGAATCCCCTCCCATGTGGTGCTCTGAAAAAAAAGTCCAGAAAAAGAGAAAAAAAGAGACAGCAAGAGGAAAATCCCTGCATGTCTCATGAAGATCAGCCCCAAGCCATTCCCCAGGGTCCTCCAGCATCTCCAGCACGGCCTGGATGATGCCCAAGAGGGCCCAGGAGTTGGGTGACATTGTTGGTGGTGTTTATCCCATGTGCTTCTGGCCACTCTTCCCCACCATCACCTTGCTGTTGGTGTGAGCTGCCCAGCCCCTGACACATCTTCAGCTATATGGGATATATATATCAAATAAATTCCTACAGGCACACAACATTACCACTCTGTGAGCCCGGCAGGGATGGGTACCTCCTTTCAGCATGGCCTTAAAAATAGCAAAAAGCCATTTCCTCCCATTCTGAGATCTCCTGGGCTCACCCTCCTGGGCTCCTGGGAGAAAAGGCAGCCCCTCCGCTCCCCCTCACCCCACTTCTTTCCGCAGACAGAGAGAGGAAAAAGGAATTAAAAAAAAGGCTTCTATTGAGCAGCACATGCACTGGGTGGGTTTGCTTCCTGACAAAAAACACGACGGAAAATGTGCCTAGCTTAACCATGGAAAACTGGCTTGGCTCCCGTCTCTCCAGAGTGGACAAGATTGTGAGGGACTTGGACACGGCTCCCGGCACGGCTGTCACCAGCCTGCTGGGGCTCCAAAATATGCCCCAGAAAAGCCGGGAGTCTTCAAGCCGGCTGTCCCAGACAAGCAGGGGGTGAAGGATGGGGAAGCCTCAGCCCCACTCCCCCTTTTCTCTCCATCCAGAGATGCTAAAGGAAGGTCTTGGGGAGTAAAATGAAAAGGGTTGGAGTGCACTAAATGAGAAGCAGATGTGCGCACCACAGTGCCTGCTCACGGCCACCCGCCTGAGTCACCCAGCAGGGTGGAGGGAGGGTTATCGCTGTTCTGGTGCTGGGTGTGGGGTACAGAAAACAAAGCTAGGAGAAGGCAGTGCAGTGTTTGAGCAGGCTTAATATTGGCTTTGGAGCAGGTATGGGCAGGCTCCAGAAATGCTGGGGTGTGAGGTATTTGCAGCGGTCCTGCTCCACCCCCTGCTCCATCCAGCAGCCCATCTCCCAGCTTCATCCCTGCAGGAGGAATCCCCTTTCTGGTGCGTGGCCAGAGATGTGCCCACTGTTGGATGCACCATGAGGCCATCCCATCCAGAGCATCACTGTCACGGCAGCCTCATTGCACCTTACACAAGGGCAACACCCCAGTGCATGACTTCAGCCCTGGCACCCACGTCTATAAAACCCAGATAGCTTTGGGCCAAGCCCCGTCATGCAAGATCAGCCTCACCTCTCACCCTCCACGGCTTACACAGCATTGGCTTTAGGCTCCCACCGTTTTTTAGGAGCATTAGCACAGCTTCACCTCGTGTTGGAGGATTTTCCTCCAAAAATGTTATTTGTCTGCTTAGTTCTCATTCGTTTTTATTTGCCATTTAAGTCCTTGAGCTCTAAGGACACAAGCTCTCCTGCTAGGGCTGGTCCAGAATGGCTCCCATGTGGACATGCAGCTCAAAGCAGAAATGACTTTGCAAGACATGTTCACGCAAGGTGCCTCTGTAGCCTGCAGGGACATGGCCCCCCAGCAGCACTGCCCTGTTATCTGTACCATGAGCAGAAGGAGAGGCCTGGCCTCAGACCACGCTGCCCCAATACAGGGCAAAAATTCAGTACCTGCCTTCAGAGAGCTTTCAGCCTTACGTGCCCGACCCTGTAAGAGATGCCAGTGGCATGCCACGAACCAAGGAGCACGAGGAGATGACAGGACAACTTTGGTCAATTTGACAGCTACAGCACTGCCTCTAACTGAAACATTTAGCACAATGGCTTTGTTAATGTAGTCCTACCTTTGGGGTTATTTCTGTCTCTGGTCAAGGAGTGGCATAGTGCCCTGGCTGGGAGCTGGCTCAATCCCCTGCACAACCAGGCAGGTAGGGGCAGATGTCAGGCTCCCAAACCAACCACTGAGTCCTACTGTCACTTTTCCAAAACAGCATGCCTGCAAAGACAATGCAAAAGCCCAAAGCAGAGAGAAGAGAACATCATTTGGACCAAATCCACCCAGTTCCTGCCCTTATGAGTGTTTCCTCAGAGCCACATACAGCCCCAGCTCCATCACAGCTGAGCGTTAGTCTGAAGGGCAAATACCACATCTCCTTCTCCTTCCCTGACCTAGGGAGAAGCATTTTTCTGCAAAGCCACACTTCTCTGAATCACTCTTCCTGACCACGCTGAAACCCCACCAAGGTACATAGATCTCTAACCCCTGAGCTGGATGTGTCTAGAGGAACAACTGGCAGTTTGCAACAGAGGACAGCTGGGGAGAGGAGATGACAATTTCATCCAGACTTCTTGTATGTAAACCAACCAACTAATTGAGCTCTCTGAAGACCACAGGTAATATATGAGCATAACCTTAGTGTGTGGCCCCAGCACTGAATATCCAAAGGCAACTCCCTACGTTCGGGGGACAATTTAATCCACTTCTCAAGGTTATGGAGCAATTTAACTAAAGATCAGGGGTCAGATTCAGATCTCATTTGTATCTCAACTCCTTGTCTTGGTTTCAGTTAGGAAAGAGTTAATTTTCTTCCTAGTAGCTAGTAGAAAGCTATGTTTTAGCTTAGGATGAGAAGAGTGCTGATAACACGACGATGTTTTAATTGTTGCAGAGCAGTGCTTACACCAAGCCAAAGACGTTTCAGCTTCTTGCTCTGTCCTGCCAACAGGCAGGCTGGGGGTGCAGCAGGAGCTGGGAGGGGACAGACCCAGGACAGGTGACCCAAACTAGCCAAAGGGGTATTCCATACCATCTGACATCATGCTGAACAATATATAGGGGTGGCTAGCCAGGGGTGGGGGGCCGGACTGCTCGGGGTTAGGCTGGGCATCGGTCAGCGGGTGGTGAGCAATTGCATTGTGCATCACTTGTTTTGTACACATTATTAGTAGTAGTACTATTATCATTATTATTGTTGTTATTATTATTGTTATTATTTTTTTCCTGTCTTAATAAACTGTCTTTATCTCAACTCACGGGCTTCACTTTCCCATTTCTCTCCCCCATCCCAGAGAGGGAGGGGGGAGGGTGAGCGAACAGCTGTGTGGTGTTTAGCTGCCAGCTGGGTTAAACGACAACAGTCCTTCTGCGAGCAAAGCCCTTGGTGTCTCTACCAACCTGCTAGAAAGCTGAAAAGCAGCCAAATTGTCAGATCAGCCCTGATCCTGCAAAGCCTCACCCACCTGAGTAATCCATGCGATTCAGTGGGGCCCACCCATGCCCAGCTCAGCAAATACAGCCAGAGCTTGGGAAGGCCAGCAGAAAAAAAAATCAACAAGATTTCACCTGGAAGAAGCAAAAGAAAAATATCTACTGGTTAGATGTTTCAGCTCAAACACATGAGAAAAAAAAAAAAAAAAAAGTCAATAGAGTCAATAGGATTAATTGTTCAGCTGATTCTTCTGCAAGCAAGCAGGGGGGTGCAGGACTGAGCCCCTAAGCAAGGCAAGTCCTACATCCCAACTGATGACGTGCATCGGTCAGCTTACAGTCTGATTTGATTTAAAACAGCTGAGTTGTAAATGAGGCTTATAATGGAATTGGCAAATGACCCTTAAATATAGCATTACAAACTGACAGCACTCAAAAATAATCAGGATTCAGCTCTCAGCCGGGAGAGAGCGCAGGATCAAGGGTGCTCTGTGCCACCAGGTAGGAAGGCAGCCCAAGCCAGCAGCAAGGAAATCTCAGCCTATTCCCTATTTTGAGGGGTGACCCTTCAAAATGAAATAAATAAATAAATAAAGGAGGGGAAATAAGGAGAAAACGCAGTCCTGCTGTGTAAAGAAAGATGGTCTTGCGTGTTTGTTTTGGCCTGTCCTGAACTCCAGGCAGTTTCCAACTGGAACCCAGAAATGCTTATGATGTTTGGATTCTGTCTGCATCCCTCCCATGACATGAAGAGGCATTCAGGATGATGGGCTGGGATATTTTTTGTTTTCCCTAACAACTATATTTACTGCTACATTTTGAACTCACTGTGCTGTCATTACATTTCCCTAGTCAATGCTATGATCCGTACAGGCCATTTGCAGAGGCAATCAGAGGATAACACTATGCATCCCTAGGACCCCACGCCCCAAGCCCAGACCCACCTAAAACAAGACCAAGTACCTTTGGAGGCAACGGGGATGGATGAAAACATAGAAAGTGGGTGCCCCCACAGTGCTGCTGCCAGACAAGTTTTTGATCTCTCTTTATTGCCAATTCTTGCTGGTCATTGCTGCGCTTGCTGGTCAGGCAGTGTCTGTCCTGTCCACAGAGCACTAACTCTGAAATCCTAAGTGATCTTCCTCTCTCCTTGACCTACATCAAGGGCTGGTTACACCTCTGCTCTCGAGGGGCATGTGAGTTTGAAGGCATATGACAAACCCCGTGAGAGAATTAAAGAGGCTGATCATGAGAATGCAAGATGCAAGGAGAAAATGAAATGAATGGCCGGTCCTTGTACTGGGTCTAGCTGGGATGTTATCTTTCCCTGCAGCAGCCCATACAGTGCTGTGCTCTGCAGCTTGTAGCTAGAACAGCAGTGGTATCACACCAGTGTTGTGTCTGCTGCTGAGCAGTGCTGGCACTGCATCAGGACGCTCTCTAACCCTCCTAGGGGGTGGGCAAAAAAGTGAGGAGAGAAACATCACCAGGGCAGATGACCTAAACCAATCAAAGGGATATTCCATACCATATGATGTCACACTCAGCAATAAAAGGTGGAAACAGGAAGAAGAGGGGAGGGGTGGGCTCTCATTGTGAAAATGTCAGTCCTTCTCTCGAACACCAGCTATGTGCGTTGAGGCCCTGCTTCTAGGACGTGGTCAAGCACTCATTTGTGGGAAGTAGAGATTAATTTCTTTCCTCTGCACTTCCACATAGCCTTTACTTGTTTTGTTTTGTGTTTTTTTTTTTTCCTTTCCCCCTCTCTTTTCCCCTTTCCCTTTTTTTTTCCCTTTAGTTAAATTGTTTAGTTAATAATAATCTTTCCTTAATATTTATTTTTTTCCCTTTAATTAAATTATCCTTATCTCAACCCGTGAGTTGTTCTTTGCTTTACTTCTTCCCCTCCTCATCTAAGGAGGGGGAGTGAGAGAGCAGTTGTGGTGTTTAACTGCCTAGCACAGTAAACCACCACAGTCCTTTTTGGCACCCAACGTGGGGCTCGAAGGGTTGAAATAACAATAGGATTGATTAAAACTCTTACAACTAACACACTTACTTGCTAGTCACCATGTTCAGTGTCCTGTTAATATTGGCTTGTTTGATCATATGTCATGCAATACGTGTCATGTTCTCCTTTCTCCTCTATATCTGATCCGAGAATGTGCTACAATCTGTGTTCGTTTTTTTGAATTCTCTGTGCTGCCAAGCACTGACCTTGAGTTTAATCTGGCATTCAGGCTCTGCACTGTTATCATTTGGGTCTCATGGAAACTATCTTTTAGAGAATATTCAGAACTACACTGCCTTCCTTTCCTCATCTGGATGTCAGTTTATGAATAATATCAGGAATGGTACCTCTTCCTTCTTTCACAGTGGGCTAATTACAACAGTTTTTGAGTATTTTGAAGATCCATCTGTAACCCATGTATTGCTATTTCTAATTCTGAATAACGGGTTTCCTCTTCTCTCTAAGATTAGTCGATTGTTTAGAAAGCTTACTTGGGAATCTGTCTTGAAACAGTCTTGTGGCGGGTGGCAAGGTGTGTGGGAGGATATAGGCAGGTACCTGTCACAGTTGTCTCCTCCAACAGTTTTGAACTTCACCCCTGAGCAAGTGCAAAATCCTAAAAACCTGGTTGAATGTTTGAGAGTCGTATGTCATGACCCTGACAATGCCAGAGAACGACAGCTTGCAGCATTGTGCTGGGTCCTGGCTTATTCCTATCAAACACTGTTTAACATCATCCAGCAACTTGAAGAGAGGGAGGAAGTCTCTGAGTCTGATGTAGTACTATTATCATCATTATTGTTATTATTATTATTGTTATTATTTTTTTCCTGTTTTAATAAACTGTTTTTATCTCAACTCAGGGGCTTCACTTTCCCATTTCTTTCCCCCATCCCAGAGAGGGAGGGGGGAGGGTGAGCAAACGGCTGTGTGGTGTTTAGCTGCCGGCCGGATTAAACCACAACAGTCCTTTTTGGCGCCCAACGTGGGGCTTGAAGGGTTGAGATAATGACAGATCTGACCAGAGTGTGTTAAACTAAAATTGGTATAAGTATTAGACCTGCTTAATAGTTGCACGTCATAGTGCTGATTGCTTTAATCTCAAATCTGCTGCGCCTGTTTTCCAAATTGAGTATTAAAGCATGTTACTTTCCGTATGTGCTCTCTGCCATGTTGTTTATCCTCTCCAGGCCCTGGTTTAAGATCATTATGGTACTGTGTGTTGTAACAGTGGCTTATGATACGATGAAATATCTGGTCATGACTCTAACTTGGTATTTGTACTCAGCACTGTCGTCGACTCTATACTTTGGAAACCGTATCCTGGAAACTATTAGCAATTACACCTATTGCCTTTTTTCGTCAGGGAGCCAGTCTGTGGAGGGGAAAGGGGAAGATATTTTTTCCTCCTTGTTCACTCTCCCTTTCTCCTTCACCACCCTCTTATCCTCTGAGCTTGTTGCAATAGTTCTCCAAGATATTGAATATCCTTGGGATACTCAGACCAGCATGGTCTTATTGTTATGTCTCCTGAATGTGCTTCAGGTTTTGCTTAAAGTTAAACAACTACTTGGGAATCTCATCCAGAAATCTGCCCAGAGGCAGGATAGTTGTGAGTGGAAGGGAGTGTGGGAGGATATGGGCAGGTTTCTAGAGCAGTGGGCACCTCCAGTGTTTTGGAAATTCACCCCTGAACAACTGCAAAATCCTAAAAAAACTGGTAGAATGCTTGAAAAAAGGTGTCACGATTCTGGCAGTTCCAAAGTAACACAAATCATTGTAACATGCTGGGGCCTGGCTCATGCCTATTGAGCTGCCATTGATACTGCTATCAACTTAGTGACAGACCCTGTGGCCACTCCAAGTCCTGTGACAGACCCAACAGCCACTCCAACCCCTTCGATGGACTCTGCAGCCGCTCCAGTTCCAGCTCCAGCTCCAGCTCCAGCTCCTGTGTCTGGGTCATAGAAACGAGCTGTAGCAGTGCAAGTTGTCCCTGCAGAGGGTATTCCAACCCCTGTGGAAGACCCTGTGGCTGGGTCAGAGAAACGAGCTGTAGAAGTGCAAGTTGTCCCTGCAGTGAGTATTCCAACCCCTGTGGAAGACCCTGTGGCTGGGTCAGAGAAACGAGCTGTAGCAGTGCAAGTTGCCCCTCTAGAGAAGGTGAAAAAATGGTATAGAGACTGAGGTCGTTTAGAACACAGAGAGTCTTCTGCCAAATCTAGGTATAGAGACGACGATGCTGGGCCATCAGGGATTCAGGTGGAGAAAGATGAGGATGCCGAAAAATCAACAATAACTACCCGAAACCTATACGAGTGTGAGCTACGAGATGTGCGAAAAGATTTTGGTCATTGAATAGGTGAGCAGCTTGTCTTGTGCTGGGACAGCACCAGAGCAGCAATTGCAGATGGAGCACAATCTCACAGCCTCTGGAGGCGTCTCCTGTCAGCTGTGAGGGAAAGGTATCCCTTCAAGGAAGAACTTGTATGTCTACCAGGCAAGTGGATAACTATCACACACAGAATTTCTAGGTTGGAAGAGACCTCAAGATCATCGAGTCCAACCTCTGACCTAACACTAACAGTCTCCACTTAGCCATATCCCTAAGCTCTACATCTAAACGTCTTTTAAAGACAAAAGGTACTGGATTCCCTTCTCCCTATGGAAAAGGGAATCCAGTACCTGAGGGAATTAGCCATACAGGAGGTGATTTATGAGGACCCAGACCTCGGACAAACATCCACCGATTCAGATGAAGTCAGGTGTACACAACCCATGTCGCGGAAGTTTGTACAGAGTGCACCATCATCGTATGCCAGCTCATTGGCAGTAATGGCCTGGAAAGAGGAGGAGGAACCCACAGGGGATGAAGTGGCTAAACAACTCTGGCAGTGTGAAGAAAGTCTCTCCTCTTCCTTACAGGCCTGAGTATCGGCTGTGGAGAAACTTTATGACAAGGTCCACCAACTTGAAGAGAATTTACCTTCCTCCCCACCCGAACAAACCAGTGTCCACCAATGTCCTGGTTTCAGTTAGAACAGAGTTAATTTTCCTCCTAGTAGCTGGTAGAATGCTATGTTTTGGCTTAGGATGAGAAGAGTGCTGATAACACCCCGATGTTTTAATTGTTGCAGAGCAGTGCTTATACCAAGCCAGGGACATCTCAGCTTCTTGCTCTGTCCTGCCAACAGGCAGGCTGGGGGTGCAGTAAGAGCTGGGAGGGGACAGACCCAGGACAGGTGACCCAAAGGGGTATTTCATACCATCTGACATCATGCTAAACAATAATAGGGGTGGCTAGCTGGGGGAGGGGGCTGGACATCGGGGTTAGGCTGGGCATCGGTCAGCGGGTGGTGAGCAATTGCATTGTGCATCACTTGTTTGTACACATTATTAGTAGTAGTACTATTATCATCATTGTATTATTATTATTGTTGTTGTTATTATTATTATTATTATTATTATTATTATTATTATTATTATTATTATTATTATGTCTTATTAAACTGTCTTTATCTCAACTCACAGGCTTCACTTTCCATTTCTCTCCCCCGTCCCAGAGAGGGAGTGGAGAGGGTGAGCAAACGGCTGCGTGGTGTTTAGCTGCCGGCCAGGTTAAACCACGACAACCAACTAAAAGAGAACACTTGGGAGAAACTTTCTGAAAAATTCCACCAACTTGAAGAGAGATTATTTTCCTCCCCACCTGTACAAAGCAGTTTCTCAGCTATCAGGGGTAGGTGTTCATCCACACAAGGAAGACGATATGGTGGGTACTCACCCCATGCCACCCTGTGGTTTTACTTACGAGACCATGGAGAGGACATGAGAAAATGGGATGGAAAATCTACTGCGACCCTAGAGGCACAGGTACGTGAGTTGCAAAAGGAAACAATCGGGAAAAAGGGAATCTCTGAAAAGTTTGCTGCTCCAACTTCCAGCAGACAGTCCTTCAAACACAGAAACGAAGAAGATTCTGACCAGGATTAGGGGGGCCCTGCCTCCAGCCAGGGGGAGGAAAGGGACAATCAAGTTTATTGGACTGAGTGGATTCGATGGCCTGGCACGTCAGATGCACAGAAGTATAAGGCTTTAGTAGACACCAGTGCACAATGTACTGTAATGCCATCGAGCTATAAAGGGCCAGAGCCCATCTGTATTTATGGAGTGACAGGGGGATCTCAGCAGTTAACTGTATTGGAGGCTGAAGTGAGTCTGACTGGGAATGAGTGGCAAAAGCACCATATTGTGACTGGCCCGGATGCTCCGTGTATTCTTGGCATAGACTATCTTAGAAGAGGATATTTAAAGGACCCAAAAGGGTTCTGATGGGCTTTTGGCATAGCTGCCTTAGAGACAGAGGGCATTAAACTGTTGAGGGATTTTTGAAACAGAAAGGAGGACATGACTTGCTGCAGCTGAGCAAACCAAGCTACTAGGATGACTTTGAGAAGTTCCCATGACAGTGTTCCCACATCACCCGATCGAGGAATTAAAAAAAATAATGTTGCCAGCAGCTGGCTTCAGGGACGGGATCTACGTGACTGCTAATCACAAGGGAGTTGTTTTCTTGCAGGTGGGGTTGTTTTCTTGCAGTTGTTTGAGTGCTTTTGACCATACTAGTGTCTGTTGTGTATTCGGCCGTTCTTCCTGCAACATATGGCGCCCGAACAGGCTGAGATCCGCAGACGCTGAGAGATGCTGAGACACCTGAGAGACGCTGAGAGACTCCGAGCAAAAGCCCGAACAGAGGGATCGTGGTAAGACGCGGAGATAGATAGAGAGATCATGGTGAGACATATGGACAGATACAGAAATTGCGGTGAGATGCGGAGATAGATACAGAGATCGCGGTGAGATGTGGGAACAGAGGAATCGAGGTGAGACGCAGAAAAGTGACATATTGCAATGAAACGCAGGATATCCACGGTTGAATTGCTATGGGAGATCAGAGGCGTCCGTGGAAAGGGCAGACGATCGCCACCGTGTGGAGAGTTGGCACATAGCAGAGGGGTGGAGATCACGACCCTGCGGCTCGTCTGACATAACCACGGAGGAGGAAGCAGCTATCCAGCTTCTCTCTAGTATTCTCTCTAAGACAGGTGTATCTTGTAATGTAAAAAAAAGATCAAATCCTTGGTGCACTGGGCTCAGAAGGAGGGTTTTCTGAAGGAAATCCCTCTAATATTTAGCCTAGATGTGTGGCGGCATGTAGGAGATCACTTATGGGATAAAGCCATCTCAAGTGGAAAGCTAGATAACGATGTAAGTGGGACATGGCACACAATGATTAATGTGCTGTGTGGTATGAAAACCGAACAGCAGCTCGCTATGGCAGCGGTGCAAGCCTTGTCAGTACCGTCTGGGACTGACAGACTGCCGAGTACAAAACCTGAGACCTCAGGAATGCGGCTGACACGATCTTTATCATCGGTTCCTGCACCCACCCCATTTCGGGGTATGTCCTCTCCAATAAAGCAATCAGCGGAAGATATAACTGAGGGACTATCGGAGCAGAGTGCTGATGGGGAGTGGGGGCTGCCCTCCCCACCCCCCGTGCCAGAAAATCTTGATAAAGCTGTGCTGCCAGCATCTGTGCCACTGCCAGGCAGCAATAAATCCACTCGGGATGCTTCGCCAATGAGAGGTGCAGCAGCAGCTTGCGAAAATCAACCTTCACTGGAGGAGTTGTTCCAAGAACTGCTAGAGAAACTGGAGAACTTAAAAATTACGGATTCGGAGGAGCTTCCTCTCTTGTCTGCCCCACCGGAGCCGACTCCCTCATTATCCATCGTTACACCACCATCGGCACCAAGGAGGGACAGGTGCTCCAACAGCATATGTGATGCCATCATAGAAGGGCATTGGCATGCTACATCCTTGGCCTGCCCTATTATTATCGACCCTGTGCAATGCACCGGGTTGTGGCAGCCGCAGGATTGCAAGCTTTTATAACAAGCTTGAAAAACAGTTACGGCCTATGGTTTACAGTCCCAGGTGCTCGACAAATAATTCAATGGATTTTCCAGACAAAACCAATGTGTCCACTTGACTGTTGAAACTTGGCGCACTTATTGTTAACTCCTTCCCCATTGTTATTGTTTGAAGGGGAATGGTTGCAGTTACCACAGGGGGAAGCGGGTCAACTGCATCAACCGGGGGACCCTCTGTATGGGATTACTGCAGACGTTAACGGGGACGGGTCCTTATCTCAATATCCAGATTCAGTTGCAGTTCCCTGCGATTATTCGTCAAACAGCTGCACAGCTCGCACTGAGGGCTCTTCTTAGTCTCCCAGGGGAAAAGAAAGCACCTCCATTTGCATCTGTAGAACAGGCCCCTGGGGAACCATATGCTAAATTTATCGATCGGTTGTGGGCAGCAATTCCTGATCATCCTGATCTAACAGCAGAGTCTAGAAGCAGTGTTTTTAAAATGCTTGCATTTGATGATGCAAACCCAAAACCTCAAAACATCTTAGTTACACTGCCGAGAACCGCACAAGTAGAGGACATGTTGGAAAGGGTACAGAGAGCTGATCAGCCCAGGCAACCAGATGTGGTGGCACAGGACTGTCAGAGATTTGCTTTTACGGTACCCTCCATTAACAAACAGGCCCCGGCAAAGCGCTATGAATGGCTAGTGCTTCCGCAGGGGATGAGGACTTCCCCTACATTATGTCAATTATATGTGGCCTGTGCTTTACAACCAATTCGGACAGCGTGGTGTGACATAATTATTTACCATTATATGGATGACATTCAGTTTGGTAGGCCAGAATGCTTCCAGGATTCAGATTTAAAGTTTATTCAGGATACTTTGGAAGCAAAAGGGTTGAAGATAGCCCCAGAGAAGGTTCAGCAGAAACAGCTATGGCTATACTTGGAATGGAAAATATCAGACTCTACTATTCGTCCACAGAAAGGTGATATAACTACAGTGTTACACAATTTGAGAGCTGTACAAATGTTCCTGGATAATATTCAGTGGCGTTGCCACATTGTACGGATTACTAATGACGAGTTAGCTCTATTACTACCTTTATTGCAGGGCAGGAGTGTAGATCCACAGATTACACTACCAAATGACCACCGACAGGCTCTTTCACAAATAGCTTCTAAGGTTGCAACTGGCACTGCTTGCAGACGTATAGCAGACGTTGCACTCTCTTTCCTAATTAGCAATCATATGTCTCATCCATTTGCGGTGATTGGTCAGTGGCAAAAAGAAAAGGGGGAGAGTACGGAGTGACAAAGTCAGAAACGATACCAGGAGGATGCCACTGACATTAACAGCAAAGGTAATAGGAATAGCATAAGTGAAACAGGTTATGGCAAGGGTGGAATGATAGGGCAGCATTTTCGAGTTCTGGAATGGATTTTCCTACCGATTCAGCCAAAAACGAGTGTTCAGACACGGGCAGAAGCTATTGCAGAGTTAGTACGTGAGGGTTGCTCTTGGAGTATTGAGATCAGCGGGCAGGAACCAGGAGATATTAGTCTGCCAGGATCTACTCAGGATCATTTGGAATGGTGTTTACAGCAATCCATACCACTATAAGAAGCTGTGTTAGATTACCCGGGATTGGTACACTCCCGAGCTCCAAAGAGGCCTCTCTGGCAAGTTATAAGATCATATAAATGGCAGGTAGTACCACGGCTTTCGTCCTGACCAGTGGTGGGTCGCACTGTATACACTGATGCAGGTGCGGCAAGTAGGAAGGCTGTGTGTGTGTGGTACGAGAACGGAAATTGGGAGAAATACATAATTCCGGAGGAGACAGGGGATTCATTACAAACACTGGCATTGTCTGCAGTTGTTTGGACTTGTCAGTGCTGGATGCATGAGCCGATTAATATCGCCCCAGGCTCTCTGTATGTTGTCAACGTGGTAAAACGGATAGAGGATGCCTTGATACGGCAAACTAAGAGGGACAGATTGTTGTCATTATTTCTGCAGCTGCAAGATGCCATTCAGGGGAGAACTGCACCTTACTGTGTTATCCATATATGTAGTCATCAGTTCTCGATTGGGTTAGCAGAAGGTAATTCACAAGCAGACAAGTTGGTGAGTATAGTCACAGAGAGGCCTGAGAGTGTTTTTGCACATGCGCGAGTGTCGCACGAAATGTTCTATCAGAATGCAAAGGGTCTTCGGAGAATGCTTGGATTTACTTGGACAGAGGCAAAAGGAATAGTAAGAGTGTACCCTTCCTGTAGTTATCATGGACCAGGGTTAGGTTTGGGTATTAATCCACGGGGTGTTAAGGCACTTGAGGTATGGCAAATGGATGTAACACGTGTGCCGGAATTTGATACTAAAAGATATATGGAGATTATCTTTTTGGAAATATTAAGAATTACAGCACCTTCTTTTTTTCCCCTAGCAGCCAATCTGTGAATAATATCGGGGGTGGTGCCTTCTTCTTTTCTTCCTGTGGGCTAATTACAGCAGCCTTTGAGTATTTTGGATACCCTTGGTCAGATATTATCCTCCTATTACTAGTTCTAGTGTTTGTCTTCCTCCCTAAGGTAAAACAATTTATTAAGAATATTATCCAAGGACCTGTCCTGAGACAAAGTAGTTGTGGGGGGCAAGGTGTGTGGGGGGATTTGGGCAGGTACCTGTTACGGTTTTCTCCTCTGATGGTTCTTAACTTCACCCCTGAACAAGTGTAAAATCCAAGAAAACTGGTAGAATGTTTGAAAGTCGATGGGGCCAGATGGGATCCACCCAAGGGTACTGAGAGAACTGGCAGAGGAGCTGGCCAAGCCACTATCCATCATTTATCAGCAGTCCTGGCTATCGGGGGAGGTCCCAGTTGACTGGCGGCTAGCAAATGCGACGCCCATCTACAAGAAGGGCTGGAGGGCAGACCTGGGAAACTACAGGCCTGTCAGTTTGACCTCAGTGCCAGGGAAGCTCATGGAGCAGATCCTCTTGAGAGTCATCACGCAGCACTTGCAGGGCAAGCAGGTGATCAGGCCCAGTCAGCATGGGTTTATGAAAGGCAGGTCCTGCTTGACGCACCTGATCTCCTTCTATGACAAAGTGACGCGCTGGGTGGATGAGGGAAAGGCTGTGGATGTGGTCTACCTTGACTTCAGCAAGGCTTTTGACACTGTTTCCCACAGCATTCTCCTCAAGAAACTGGCTGCTCTTGGCTTGGACTGGCGCACGCTTCGTTGGGTTAGAAACTGGCTGGATAGCCGGGCCCAAAGAGTCGTGGTGAATGGAGCCAAGTCTAGTTGGAGGCCAGTCACTAGTGGCGTCCCCCAGGGCTCGGTGCTGGGGCCGGTCCTCTTTAATATCTTCATCGATGATCTGGACGAGGGTATTGAGTGCACCCTCAGTAAGTTTGCAGATGACACCAAGCTATGCGCGTGTGTCGATCTGCTTGAGGGTAGGAAGGCTCTGGAGGAGGATCTGGATAGGCTGCACCGATGGGCTGAGGTCAACTGCATGAAGTTTAACAAGGCCAAGTGCCAGGTCCTGCACCTGGGGATGCAATAACCCCAAGCAGAGCTACAGGCTGGGAGATGAGTGGTTGGAGAGCTGCCAGGCAGAGAAGGACCTGGGAGTGATGGTGGATAGTCGGCTGAATATGAGCCAGCAGTGTGTTCAGGTGGCCAAGAAGGCCAACAGCATCCTGGCTTGTATCAGAAGCAGTGTGACCAGCAGGGCTAGGGAGGTGATTGCCCCCCTGTACTCGGCTCTGGTGAGGCCGCACCTCGAGTACTGTGTTCAGTTTTGGGCCCCTCGCTACAAGAAGGACATCGAGGTGCTTGAGTGAGTCCAGAGAAGGGCGACGAAGCTGGTGAGCGGCCTGGAGAACAAGTCCTACGAGGAGCGGCTGAGGGAGCTGGGCTTGTTCAGCCTGGAGAAAAGGAGGCTCAGGGGTGACCTTATCGCTCTCTACAGATACCTTAAAGGAGGCTGTAGTGAGGTGGGGGTTGGCCTGTTCTCCCACATGCCTGGTGACAGGACGAGGGGGAATGGGCTTAAGTTGCGCCAGGGGAGTTTTAGGTTAGATGTTAGGAAGAACTTCTTTACCGAGAGGGTTGTTAGACACTGGAACGGGCCGCCCAGGGAGGTGGTGGAGTCACCATCTGTACTGGGTCTGGCTGGAATGTTAACTTTCCCGGCAGCAGCCCATACAGTGCCGTACTCTGTACTTGTAGCTGGAACAGCAGTGTTATCACACCAGTGTTGTGTCTACTGCTGAGCAGCAGTGGCACAGCGTTGGGCCTTTCTCTAACCCTCCTAGGGGGTGGGCAAAAAAGTGAGGAGAGAAACATCACTAGGGCAGCTGACCTAAACCAATCAAAGGGATATTCCATACCATGTGGTGTCACACTCAGCAATAAAAGGTGGAAACAGGAAGAAGAGGGGAGGGGTGGGCTCTCGTTGAGAAGACGTCGGTCCTCCTCTCGAACACCGGCTGCGTGCGTTGAGGCCTTGCTTCAAGGACGTGGTCAATCATCGCTCATTTGTGGGAAGTAGAGAGTAATTTCTTTCCTCTGCACTTCCATATAGCTTTCATTTATTTTGTTTGTTTGTTTTCCTCCCTTTTTCCCCTTTCCCTTTTATTTTCCCCTTAGTTAAGTTGTTTAGTTCATGGTAGTCTTTATTTAATTATTATAATTATTTCCCTTTAATTAAATTATCCTTATCTCAACCCGTGAGTTGTTCTTTGCTTTACTTCTCCCCCTCCTCATCTAAAGGAGGGGGAGTGAGAGAGCGGTTGTGGGGTTTAGCTGCCCAGCACGGTAAAACCACCACAGTCCTTTTTGGCGCCCAACGTGGGGCTCGAAGGGTTGAGATAACAATAGAATTGATTAAACGCATACAACTAACACACTTGCTTGCTAGTAACCATGTTCCTTGCCCTGTTAATAATAATGGCTTTGTTCATATGTCATGCAATTCGTGTCATATTCTCCTTTCTCCTATATATCCGATCCGACAAAGTGCTACAATCTGTGTTCACTTTTTTTAATTCGTTGTGCTGCCAAGCACTGACCTTGGTTTTACTCTGGAATTCAGGCTCTGCGCTGTTATCATTTGGGTCCCATGGAAACTATCTTTCAGAGAATATTCAGAATTACACTGCCTTCCTTTTCTCATCTGGACACCAGTTTATTAATAATATCAGGAATGGTACCTTTCCCTTCTTTCACAGTGGGCTAATTACAACAGTTTGGGAGTATTTTGAAGATCCATCTGTAACCCATGTATTGCTATTTCTAATTCTGAATAACAGGTTTCATTTTCTCTCTAAGATTAGTCGATTGTTTAGAAAACTTACTTGGGAATCTGTCCCGAAACAGTCTCGTGGTGAGTGGCACGGTGTGTGGGATGATGTTAGCAGATACCTGTCACGAGTGTCTCCTCCAATAGTTTTGAACTTCACCCCTGAGCAAGTGCTAAATCCTAAAAACTTGGTAGAATATTTGAGAGTTGTATGTCCTGATCCTGATAATGCCGGAGAACAACAGCTTGCAGCATTGTGCTGGGTCCTGGTTTATTCCTATCAAACACTGTTTAACATCATCCAGCAACTTGAAGAGAGGGAGGAAGTCTCTGAGTCTGATGACCAAGTAACACATGCTGTGGCTGACCCAGAGGACCAACCAACTATGGTATCAGTCGCCCCCATAGTCAAGTCAAAACAATGGAAACGGAGGTCAGCTCGTTTAGTAAGGGAAGAAGGCTCTCCTAAGAAGGAGGGAGAAGGGGAATTGGCAGGCACCTCTAAAGCAGAGCCATCACAAAAACAGCAGGAAGACGAGACGGAAATCATAAAGGAATCAGAAATCACTCGATCCTTATCCCTGAGTGAGATGCGAGAAATACGAAAGGATTATGGTCGACGCCCAGGTGAACACATCCTCACTTGGCTGCTCCGATGCTGGGATGCTGGGGCCAGTAGCCTACAATTAGAAGGCAATGAAGCCAAGCAGCTGGGATCCCTCTCTAGAGAAAGGGTAATCGACAAAGTAATCGGGAGAGGAGCACAGGCCCTCAGCCTCTGGAGACGACTCCTGGCAGCTATCAAAGAAAGATATCCCCATAAGGAAGATATTGTATATCACATAGGCAAGTGGACCACTGTGGATAAAGGTCTCCAACATCTGCGGGAATTAGCTGTGCGGGAGATGATTTATAGTGATTTGGACAATGCCCAGACACCTCAAGACCCCGATGAAGTCCAGTGCACAACATCCATGTGGCGTAAATTTGTGCGGAGTGCACCAGCAGCACATGCCAGTACCCTGGCAGCAATTCACTGGGATGAGGGGATGGGACCAACAATGTATGATGTCTCCTGCCAACTTCAAAAATATGAAGACAATCTCTCTGCTCCGCTACAGTCCTGTGTCTCAGCTGTGGAGAAATTGTCTAAAGGACTTGACAAGCTTGTGGAGAAAGTATATTCCCCCTCATCTAGACAGAGTGATACTTCAGCCACTAAGAATCAGCATTCGCCTGCTCAAGAGAGAGAGTACCCAAGACGTACACCACGTGGCACCTTGTGGTTTTATCTGCGTGATCATGGGGAAGATATGAGGAAATGGGATGGTGTACCTACTTCAACCCTAGCTGCTCGGGTACGTGAACTGAAAGGAAATACAGCAGCAAGAAGAGGGGCTCCTAAGAGAAATGCTGCTCCAGTTTCTATTGGGCAGTACCCCAGAGGCAGTAGAAGAGCTGATGTTATTCTTGACCACGATGAAGGGACCTCTACCTCTCATTTGCCAGAATTTGTGCATTTGCAAGAATTAAGTGGCAGACGCTCCAGCCAGGACTAGAGGGGCCCTGCCTCTGGCCAGGTAGAGGAGAGGGATAACCGGATTTATTGGACTGTGTGGATCCGATGGCCTGGAACATCAGAACCACAGGAATACAAAGCTTTAGTGGACACTGGCGCACAATGTACCTTAATGCCATCAGGCTACCAAGGGACAGAACTCACCTGTATCTCTGGAGTGACAGGGGGATCCCAACAACTATCTGTACTGGAAGCTGAAGTGAGTCTAACTGGGAATGAGTGGCAAAAGCATCCCATTGTGACTGGCCCAGAGGCTCCGTGCATCCTTGGCATAGACTATCTCAAGAGAGGGTACTTCAAGGATCCCAAAGGATACCGGTGGGCTTTTGGCATAGCTGCTTTGAGCACAGAGAAGATTAGGCAGCTGTCTACCCTGCCTGGCCTTTCAGAAGACCCTTCTGTTGTAGGATTGCTGAAGGTTGAAGAACAACAGGTACCAATTGCTACCACAACGGTGCACCGACGGCAATATCGCACCAACCGAGACTCCCTGATTCCCATCCATGAGTTGGTTCACCGACTGGAGAGTCAGGGAGTAATCAGCAAGACTCGCTCACCCTTTAATAGTCCTATATGGCCAGTACGAAAGTCTAATGGTGAGTGGAGGCTAACAGTGGACTATCGAGGCCTGAATGAAGTCACGCCACCACTGAGTGCTGCAGTGCCGGACATGCTAGAACTTCAGTACGAACTAGAGTCAAAGGCAGCCAAGTGGTATGCCACAATTGATATTGCTAATGCATTTTTCTCCATCCCTTTAGCAGCAGCATGCAGGCCGCAGTTTGCTTTCACTTGGAGGGGCATCCAATACACCTGGAATCGGCTGCCCCAGGGGTGGAAACACAGCCCTACCATTTGCCATGGACTGATCCAGTCTGCACTGGAGCAAGGGGGAGCTCCTGAGCATCTTCAGTACATTGACGACATCCTCGTGTGGGGCAACACAGCAGAAGAAGTTTTTGAGAAAGGGAAGAAAATAATCCAAATTCTCCTGAAAGCTGGTTTTGCCATTAAAAAGAGCAAGGTCAAGGGGCCTACACAGGAAATCCAGTTCTTGGGGGTAAAATGGCAGGATGGACGTCGCCATATTCCAATGGATGTGATCAATAAAATAACAGCAATGTCTCCGCCAACTAGCAAAAAGGAAACGCAAGCTTTCCTAGGCCTCGTGGGATTCTGGAGAATGCATGTGCCAGGCTATAGTCAGCTTGTGAGTCCTCTATATCGAGTGACTCGAAAGAGAAACTATTTTGAGTGGGGCCCTGAGCAACAACAGGCATTTGAACAAATCAAACAAGAAATAGCTCGTGCAGTAGCCCTTGGGCCTGTCCGTACTGGACCAGCTGTGCAAAATATACTGTACACTGCAGCTGGGGAGCATGGGCTCACCTGGAGCCTTTGGCAGAAAACCCCAGAAGAAACTCGAGGTCGACCTCTGGGCTTCTGGAGTCGGGGCTATCGAGGATCAGAAGCCAATTACACCCCAACTGAAAAAGAAATACTCACAGCATATGAGGGTGTTCGAGCTGCTTCAGAAGTTGTGGGTACAGAGGCACAGCTCCTCTTGGCACCGCGGCTACCTGTGTTACATTGGATGTTCAAAGAGAAAATTCCCACTACACACCATGCAACTGATGCTACATGGAGTAAGTGGATAGCGTTAATTACACAGCGGGCTCGAATGGGAAAACCCAATCGCCCAGGAATCCTGGAAGAGATTATGGACTGGCCGGAAGGCAGAGATTTCGGAGTGCCAACAGAAGAGGTAACCCGTGCTGAAGAGGCACCACCATACAATGAGTTGCCAGAAGACAAAAAGCAGTATGCGTTGTTTACTGACGGATCCTGCCGTGTGATAGGGAGCCATCGGAAATGGAAAGCTGCTGTGTGGAATCCCATACGACGAGTTGCGGAAGCCATGGAAGGGGAAGGTGAGTCGAGTCAGTATGCAGAAGTAAAAGCCATACAACTAGCCCTAGATATCGCCGAAAGAGAAAATTGGCCAGTATTGTATCTTTATACTGACTCATGGATGGTGGCAAATGCTCTGTGGGGGTGGCTGCAGCAATGGAAAGAGAGCAACTGGCAGCGCAGAGGTAAGCCTATCTGGGCTGCTACCCTGTGGCAAGATATTGCTGCCCGGGTAGAAAACCTGGATGTTAAAGTACGTCATGTAGATGCCCACATGCCCAAGAATCGTGCCACCGAAGAACATCAGAACAACAAAGAAGTGGATCGAGCTTCAAAAATTGAAGTGGCTCAGGTGGACCTAGACTGGGAACGTAAGGGTGAGCTGTTTGTAGCTCGATGGGCCCATGAAACATCAGGACATCTGGGGAGAGATGCCACTTACAGATGGGCTCGTGATTGAGGGGTGGACTTGACCATTGAGGCCATCACACAGGTTACCCATGAGTGTGAGACCTGTGCTGCAATCAAGAAAGCCATGAAGGTAAAATCTCCCTGGAACAGGGGGAGATGGCTAGGGTATCAATATGGTGAGGCCTGGCAAATTGACTATATCGGACCACTCCCCAAAACTCGCCAAGGCAAACGGTACATACTCACCATGGTAGAAGCAACTACTGGGTGGCTGGAAACATACCCTGTAAACCATGCCACAGCCCGAAACACTATCTTGGGCCTGGAAAGACAAGTATTGTGGCGTCATGGTACACCAGAGAGAATTGAGTCTGACAATGGGAGTCATTTCCGAAACAATCTTGTTACCTCCTGGGCAAAGAGGCATGGTATTGAGTGGGTGTACCACATCCCTTACCACCCACAAGCCTCTGGGAAGGTTGAGAGGTACAATGGACTGTTAAAGACTATGTTACGAGCATTAGGTGCTGGGACGTGGAAACAATGGGACACAAATCTACCAGAAGCCACTTGGCTAGTTAACAATAGGGGGTCTGACAGCCGTGCTGGTCCTGCCGAAACAAAACCCCTACACACTGTGAAAGGAGCTAAGGTTCCCGTAGTGCATATAGGAAGGTGGATGGGGAAGGCAGTGTGGGTTGCTCCTGCCTCGGGAAAAGGCAAACCCACTCGTGGGATTGTCTTCGCCCAAGGACCAGGGTATACCTGGTGGGTCATGCAAAAGAATGGGGATATCAAGTGTGTGCCTCAAGGAGATTTGACATTGAGAGAAAACTAATCTATAATCTAAGTTGTATGTTGTAGGAAGATGCTGTAGGATCAACGACAGGTCAACTTTGCAAGGAGCCGGGCAGTGCAACAAGGACTTGAACTAAGCTGGTGCTGGTGTCCAGACATCCAACTCCGCCTGCCTTGAGTGGCCACTTTGGCAGATGAAGACCTAATCATCAACAGTTCTTATGGACATTTTCCAAGAAAGACCTATGGAATGAAAAGATACACCTGCCTATTAATCCTGTTAAATCCTTGTCCTGTTAAAGGACAAGGGATAATGATGAGAATGCTTGTATGCTAAAGTATGGGGATCTGAGTGTGACACAAATGTTATGGAATAAGGGGTGGAAGTTGTACTGGGTCTGGCTGGAATGTTAACTTTCCCGGCAGCAGCCCACACAGTGCCGTACTCTGTACTTGTAGCTGGAACAGCAGTGTTATCACACCAGTGTTGTGTCTACTGCTGAGCAGCAGTGGCACAGCGTTGGGCCTTTCTCTAACCCTCCTAGGGGGTGGGCAAAAAAGTGAGGAGAGAAACATCACTAGGGCAGCTGACCTAAACCAATCAAAGGGATATTCCATACCATGTGGTGTCACACTCAGCAATAAAAGGTGGAAACAGGAAGAAGAGGGGAGGGGTGGGCTCTCGTTGAGAAGACGTCGGTCCTCCTCTCGAACACCGGCTGCGTGCGTTGAGGCCTTGCTTCAAGGACGTGGTCAATCATCGCTCATTTGTGGGAAGTAGAGAGTAATTTCTTTCCTCTGCACTTCCATATAGCTTTCATTTATTTTGTTTGTTTGTTTTCCTCCCTTTTTCCCCTTTCCCTTTTATTTTCCCCTTAGTTAAGTTGTTTAGTTCATGGTAGTCTTTATTTAATTATTATAATTATTTCCCTTTAATTAAATTATCCTTATCTCAACCCGTGAGTTGTTCTTTGCTTTACTTCTCCCCCTCCTTATCTAAAGGAGGGGGAGTGAGAGAGCGGTTGTGGGGTTTAGCTGCCCAGCACGGTAAAACCACCACACCATCCCCTGGAGGTCTTTAAAAGACGTTTAGACGTGGAGCTTGGGGATATGGTTTAGTGGGGATTGTTAGCGTTAGGTAGAGGTTGGACTCGATGATCTTGAGGTCTCTTCCAACCTAGAAATTTTCTGATTCTGTGATTCTGTAAAGACATATGCCCTGACCCTGGCAATACTAGAGAACTCCACCAGCTTGCTGCACTCTGCTGGGGTCTGGCTTACGCCTATCAAATGTCAATTAAAATTGCCCAGCACCCTCAAGGGGATAGGGAAATTCCTGAATTCGATGATGAGATAGCACACACTGTGACCACCCCAGAGGACCAACCATCTATGGTATCAGTCGCCCCTATAGTAAAGGCAAAACAATGGAAACGGAAATCAAGTCATTTAGTAAGGGAAGAAGCTCCTCCTAAGGATGAGGGAGAAGAGGAAAAGGCAGGCAGCTCTAAAGCAGCGTCATCACGGCAACATCAGGGAGAAGAGACCGAAATCATAGATGAATCAGAAACTACTCGATCTCTGTCCTTGAGTGAGCTGCGAGAAATATGAAAGGATTTCAGTCGTCATCCAGGTGAGCACATCCTCACCTGGCTGCTTCGATGCTGGGACACTGGGGCCAATAGCCAACAGCTAGAAGGCAATGAAGCCAAGCAGCTGGGATCCCTCTCTAGAGAAAGGCTGATTGATAGAGTAATTGGGAGAGAGGCACAAGTTCTCATCCTCTGGAGGTGACTCCTAACAGCTGTGAAAGAAAGGTATCCCCACAAGGAAGATATTGTATACCAAGTAGGCAAGTGGACCACTATGGATAAGGGTCTCCAGCACCTGCGGGAATTAGCTGTGCTGGAGATGCTTTATAGTGATTTGAACAATGTCCAGACACCTGATGAAGACCCTGATGAAATCCAATGCACAACATCCATGTGGCGGAAGTTTGTACGGGCTGCACCCTCATCACATGCCAGCACACTGGAAGCAATGGATTAGGAGGAGGGGATGGGGCCAACTGTGGATAACGTGTCCAACCAACTTCATAAATATGAAGAAAATCTCTCTGCCCCAATACGGTACTGCATTTCAGCTGTGGAAAGACTGTCCCAACGGTTAAAAGAACACATAGCTTCCTCCTCATCTAGATGGAAGAATCTTTCGGCCATCAAGCGCCAGCATTCTCCAGCTCAAGCAAGGGAGAATCCGGGACGCACACCGCGGGGTACCATGTGGTTTTATTTACGTGACCATGGGGAAGATATGAGGAAGTGGGACGGTGAACCGACCTCGGCCCTAGCTGCTCGGGTACGTGAGCTGCGGAAAGACACAGCAGCAACAAAAGGGGTCCCTAGGAGGATTGCTGCCCCAGTTTCTGTTGGGCAGTCCCCCAGAGGCAGTAGAAGGGCTAGTATTACTCCTGACCCTGATGAAGAGACCTCTGCTTCACATTTGGAAGAATTAATTGATAGATACTACAACCAGGACTAGTGGGGCCCTGCCTCTGGCCAGGTAGAGGAGAGGGACAACCGGATTTATTGGACTGGGTGGATTTGATGGCCTGGCACACCGGAACCGCAGAACTATAAAGCTTTAGTGGACACAGGCGCACAGTGTACCCTAATGCCGTCAGACCACCAAAGGGCAGAACTCATCTCTATCTCTGGAGTGACAGGGGGATCCCAAGAGTTAACTGTATTGGAAGCTGAAGTGAGTCTAACTGGGAATGAGTGGCAAAAGCACCCCATAGTGACTGGCCCAGAGGCTCCGTGCATCCTTGGCACAGACTACCTCAAGAAAGGGTACTTCAAGGATACAAAAGGGTACCGATGGGCTTTTGGCATAGCTGCCTTGAGCACAGAGAAGATTAAGCAGCTGTCTACCCTGCCTGGTCTCTCACAAGACCCTTCTGCTGTAGGATTGCTGAGGATTGAAGAACAACTGTGCACCGGCGGCAATATTGCACCGAGACTCCCTGACTCCTATCCATGAGTTAGTTCATCATCTGGAAAGCCAAGGAGTGATCGGCAAGACTCATTCACCTTTTAACAGTCCTATATGGCCAGTGCGAAAGTCTAATGGCGAGTGGAGGCTAATGGTGGACTATCAGGGCCTGAATGAAGTCATGCCACCACTGAGTGCTGCAGTGCCAGACATGTTAGAACTCCAGAACGAACTAGAGTCAAAGGCAGCCAAGTGGTCTGCTACAATCGATATCACTAATGCATTTTTCTCCATCCCTCTGGCAGCAGCATGCAGGCCACAGTTTGCTTTCACTTGGAGGGCATTCAGTATACTTGGAATCAACTGCCCCAGGGGTGGAAACACAGCCCTACCATTTGCCATGCACTGATCCAGACGACAGTGGAACAGGGGAACGCTACTGAACACCTGCAGTACATCGATGACATCATCGTATGGGGTAACACAGAAGAAGAAGTTTTTGAGAAAGGGAAGAAAGTAATCCAAATTCTCCTGAAAGCTGGGTTTGCTAATAAACAGAATAAGGTCAAGGGACCAGCACAGGAAATCCAGTTCTTAGGGGTAAAATGGCAGGATGGACGTCGTCACATTCCAACGGATGTGATCAACAAAATAATGGTTATGTCTCTGCCAACTAGCAAAAAAAAACCCACAAGCTTTCCTAGGCCTTGTGGGATTCTGGAGAATGCATGTGCCAGGCTATAGTCAGCTTGTGAGTCCTCTATATCGAGTGACTCGAAAGAGGAACTCTTTTGAGTGGGGCCCCAAGCAACAACAGGCATTTGAACAAATCAAACAAGAAATAGCTCGTGCAGTAGCCCTTGGGCCTGTCCGTACTGGACCAGCTGTGCAAAATATACTGTACACTGCAGCTGGGGAGCATGGGCTCACCTGGAGCCTCTGGCAGAAGACCCCAGGAGAAAGTCGAGGTCGACCTCTGGGCTTCTGGAGCCGGGGCTATTGAGGATCAGAAGCCAATTACACCCCAACTGAAAAGGAAATATTAACAGCATATGAGGGTGTTCGAGCCGCTTCAGAAGTTGTTGGTACAGAAGCACAACTCCTCTTGGCCCCACGGCTACCTGTGTTATATTGGATGTTCAAAGGGAAAATCCCTGCTACACACCATGTAACCGACGCTACGTGGAGTAAATGGGTAGCGTTAATTACACAGCGGGCTTGAATGGGGAAACCCAACCACCTGGGAATCCTGGAAGAGATCATGGACTGGCCGGAGGGCAGCGATTTTGGAGTGCCGACAGAAGAGGTAAGTCGTGCTGAAGAAGCACCACCATACAATGAGTTGCCAGAAGACAGAAAGCAGTATGCGTTGTTCACTGACAGATCCTGCCGTGTGATAGGGAGCCATCGGAAGTGGAAAGCTGCTGTGTGGAGTCCCACAAGACAAGTTGTGGAGGCCATGGAAGGGGAAGGTGAGTCGAGTCAGTATGCAGAAGTGAAAGCTATACAACTGGCCCTAGAAATTGCTGAAAGAGGAAAATGGCCAGTACTGTATCTATACACTGACTCATGGATGGTGGCAAATGCGCTGTGGGGGTGGCTGCAGCAATGGAAAGAGAACAACTGGCAGCGCAGAGGTAAACCTATCTGGGCTACTACCCTGTGGCAAGATATTGCTGCCCAGGTAGAAAACCTAGCTGTAAAGGTACATCATGTAGATGCCCACATGCCCAAGAATCGTGCCACCGAAGAACATCAGAACAACGAAGAAGTGGATCAAGCTTCTAAAATTGAAGTAGCTCAGGTGGACCTGGACTGAGGACGTAAGGGTGAGCTGTTTGTAGCTCGATGGGCCCATGAAACAACAGGACATCTGGGGAGGGATGCCACTTACAGATGGGCTCGTGATCGAGGGGTGGACCTGACCATTGAGGCCATCACACAGGTTACCCATGAGTGTGAGACCTGTGCTGCAATCAAGAGAGCCATGAAGGTAAAGTCTCCCTGGAATAGGGGGAGGTGGTTTGCATTTCTATATGGTGAGGCTTGGCAGATTGACTACATTGGACCACTCCCACAAACCCACCAAGGTAAACGTTACATACTCACCATGGTAGAAGCAACTACTCGGTGGTTGGAAACATATCCAGTAAAACATGCCACGGCCCAAAACGCTATCTTGGGCCTGGAAAGACAAGTGCTGTGGCGACATGGTACACCAGAAAGAATTGAGTCTGACAATGGGAGTCACTTACGAAACAATTTGGTCACTTCCTGGGCCAAGAGACATGTCATTGAGTGGGTGCATTGTTGCAGGGAGAATGGCCGAAAACATGACAGTCACTAGTATGGTCAGATCATGCTCTCTCTTTGTTACCCGAATAGCCTGACTTTTATAGTGAACTTAAAAGGGCCGGATAGTGTCTCACACAAGATTATTGGTCAAAAGCACTCAGACAAACAACTGCAAGAAAACAACCCCACCTGCAAGAAAACAACCCCCTTGTGATTAGCAGTCACGTAGACCTTGTCCTTGAAGCCAGCTGCTGGCAACAATATTTTTCTAAATTCCTCGATCGGGCGATGTGGGAACACTGTCATGGGAACTTCTCATAGTCGTCCTGGTAGCTTGGTTTGCTCAGCTGCAGCAAGCCATGGGATCTTTGCTGTTTCAAAAATCCTTCAACAATTCCCCCTTTTTCTGTTTGAGCAAACCAAGCCCGATGTAACAGCTTTGCAAGCAACCCTTTAACTACATTTATTACAATACAACATGCAACGATGATTGACACCACAACAAACAGAATCCTTAATCCCTCTTTGACTAATCCCAGTAACCATCTAGGCATCGTTTCAAACAAATCTATGAGCCACTGATTGAAAGGATTGATATAATATTGAATCTTTCTCATGTGCTCTTTCAGGAAAGTAATGGATTTGTGAATTGACTCATTATGATCAGAAAGGTTTAAACAGCACATTCCCTCAAAGTCCTCACACCCATGCCTTTGAGCCAAAAGCAAGAAGTCAATAGTAGCTCGATCCTGTAAGAGTGCATGTTGCAGACTATTTTGATCTGGTAACCTCTCCTCAAGTATCTCTGTCGTGGCATGGGCTTGCTTCTTGGCCCAGCACACCAATTTTTCTAAGTTGTTAAGTGAGGCCACAGATGCCACTCCTGGCACTAAAATTGCCAATGCTGCTCTAGCTGCAACACCAAGCAATTCAACATTATCATTGCAATCCGGTGCGAGCAATACCCATTTATGTCTGGTGATCTCACGCAACTGTGACAAGCTTGGAGCAAATATAATGAGTTTATCTAAATAACATGGACCTCCAATAGCATTTGCAGGGATACCTTGCCAGGCCCTATCCCCACAAATCAGAAAAACATCAGGAGGTAAGGCCAAAGCTGTACAATTGTTCCAAACCCTATAGTTGTTGCCCCTTGTCTCCGTGCCATAAGCCCCTAAACCCTGCCTAGCAGTGTCATTGTAACCATAGGTGTTATTTGTATTTCTGTACCTGTATGGCCCTTTCCAAGTTCCTGTAGCAGGATCTCGGTAATTCATTCTTATTTGTGGTAACACATTTGGTGCTGCTATATTTATTATTTGAAAATGAATGCTTGCAGGAGGGTCTTCTCGGTCCCTAGTCAAACATAAGTGATTCAAGACAGCCAATGCCTCAGACAATTTCTCATCGATGTTCTTGATCTCTTTTAATCTCACTAATTGTTCCTTTAAAACCTGATGTGATCGTTCAACCATCACTTGACCCGTGGGAGAATATGGAACACTCGTTTTAGGCTGAATCTGTAGGAAAATCCATTCCAGAACTCGAAAATGCTGCCCTATCATTCCACCCTTGCCATCACCTGTGTCACTTATACTACTCCTATTACCCTTGCTGTTAGTGTCAGTGGCATCCTCCTGGTACCGTTTGTGTTACCTAATGCTCCTAACATAGTCTTTAACAGTCCATTGGACCTCTCAACCTTCCCAGAGGCTTGTGGGTGATAAGGGATGTGGTACACCCACTCAATACCATGCCTCTTTGCCCAGGAGGTAACAAGATTGTTTCGGAAATGACTCCCATTGTCAGACTCAATTCTCTCTGGTGTACCATGACGCCACAATACTTGTCTTTCCAGGCCCAAGATAGTGTTTCGGGCCATGGCATGGTTTACAGGGTATGTTTCCAGCCACCCAGTAGTTGCTTCTACCATGGTGAGTATGTACCGTTTGCCTTGGCGAGTTTTTGGGAGTGGTCCGATATAGTCAATTTGCCAGGCCTCACCATATTGAAACCCTAGCCATCTCCCCCTGTTCCAGGGAGATTTTACCTTTCTTGATTGCAGCACAGGTCTCACACTCATGGGTAACCTGTGTGATGGCCTCAATGGTCAAATCCACCCCTCGATCACGAGCCCATCTGTAAGTGGCATCCCTCCCCAGATGTCCTGATGTTTCATGGGCCCATCGAGCTACAAACAGCTCACCCTTACGTTCCCAGTCTAGGTCCACCTGAGCCACTTCAATTTTCGAAGGCGATCCACTTCTTTGTTGTTCTGATGTTCTTCAGTAGTGCGACTCTTGGGCATGTGGGCAACTACATGACGTACTTTAACATCCAGGTTTTCTACCCGGGCGGCAATATCTTGCCACAGGGTAGCAGCCCAGATAGGTTTACCTCTGCGCTGCCAGTTGTTCTCTTTCCATTGCTGCAGCCACCCCCACAGAGCATTTGCCACCATCCATGAGTCAGTATAAAGATACAATACTGGCCAATTTTCTCTTTCGGCGATATCTAGGGCTAGTTGTATGGCTTTTACTTCTGCATACTGACTCGACTCACCTTCCCCTTCCATGGCTTCCACAACTCGTCGTATGGGATTCCACACAGCAGCTTTCCATTTCCGATGGCTCCCTACCACACGGCAGGATCCGTCAGTAAACAACGCATACTGCTTTCTGTCTTCTGGCAACTCATTGTATGGTGGTGCCTCTTCAGCACGGGTTACCTCTTCTGTTGGCACTCCGAAATCTCTGCCTTCCGGCCAGTCCATAATCTCTTCCAGGATTCCTGGGCGATTGGGTTTTCCCATTCGAGCCTGCTGTGTAATTAACGCTATCCACTTACTCCATGTAGCATCAGTTGCATGGTGTGTAGTGGGAATTTTCTCTTTGAACATCCAATGTAACACAGGTAGCCGCGGTGCCAAGAGGAGCTGTGCCTCTGTACCCACAACTTCTGAAGCAGCTCGAACACCCTCATATGCTGTGAGTATTTCTTTTTCAGTTGGGGTGTAATTGGCTTCTGATCCTCGATAGCCCCGACTCCAGAAGCCCAGAGGTCGACCTCGAGTTTCTTCTGGGGTTTTCTGCCAAAGGCTCCAGGTGAGCCCATGCTCCCCAGCTGCAGTGTACAGTATATTTTGCACAGCTGGTCCAGTACGGACAGGCCCAAGGGCTACTGCACGAGCTATTTCTTGTTTGATTTGTTCAAATGCCTGTTGTTGCTCAGGGCCCCACTCAAAATAGTTCCTCTTTCGAGTCACTCGATATAGAGGACTCACAAGCTGACTATAGCCTGGCACATGCATTCTCCAGAATCCCACGAGGCCTAGGAAAGCTTGCGTTTCCTTTTTGCTAGTTGGCGGAGACATTGCTGTTATTTTATTGATCACATCCATTGGAATATGGCGACGTCCATCCTGCCATTTTACCCCCAAGAACTGGATTTCCTGTGTAGGCCCCTTGACCTTGCTCTTTTTAATGGCAAAACCAGCTTTCAGGAGAATTTGGATTATTTTCTTCCCTTTCTCAAAAACTTCTTCTGCTGTGTTGCCCCACACGAGGATGTCGTCAATGTACTGAAGGTGCTCAGGAGCTCCCCCTTGCTCCAGTGCAGACTGGATCAGTCCATGGCAAATGGTAGGGCTGTGTTTCCACCCCTGGGGCAGCTGATTCCAGGTGTATTGGATGCCCCTCCAAGTGAAAGCAAACTGCGGCCTGCATGCTGCTGCTAAAGGGATGGAGAAAAATGCATTAGCAATATCAATTGTGGCATACCACTTGGCTGCCTTTGACTCTAGTTCGTACTGAAGTTCTAGCATGTCTGGCACTGCAGCACTTAGTGGTGGCGTGACTTCATTCAGGCCTCGATAGTCCACTGTTAGCCTCCACTCACCATTAGACTTTCGTACTGGCCATATAGGACTATTAAAGGGTGAGCGAGTCTTGCTGATTACTCCCTGACTCTCCAGTCGGTGAACCAACTCATGGATGGGAATCAGGGAGTCTCGGTTGGTGCGATATTGCCGTCGGTGCACCGTTGTGGTAGCAATTGGTACCTGTTGTTCTTCAACCTTCAGCAATCCTACAACAGAAGGGTCTTCTGAAAGGCCAGGCAGGGTAGACAGCTGCCTAATCTTCTCTGTGCTCAAAGCAGCTATGCCAAAAGCCCACCGGTATCCTTTTGGATCCTTGAAGTACCCTCTCTTGAGATAGTCTATGCCGATAGTCTATGCCAAGGATGCACGGAGCCTCTGGGCCAGTCATAATGGGATGCTTTTGCCACTCATTCCCAGTTAGACTCACTTCAGCTTCCAGTACAGATAGTTGTTGGGATCCCCCTGTCACTCCAGAGATACAGGTGAGTTCTGTCCCTTGGTAGCCTGATGGCATTAAGGTACATTGTGCGCCAGTGTCCACTAAAGCTTTGTATTCCTGTGGTTCTGATGTTCCAGGCCATCGGATCCACACAGTCCAATAAATCCGGTTATCCCTCTCCTCTACCTGGCCAGAGGCAGGGCCCCTCTAGTCCTGGCTGGAGCGTCTGCCACTTAATTCTTCCAAATGAGAGGTAGAGGTCCCTTCATCAGGGTCAAGAATAACATCAGCTCTTCTACTGCCTCTGGGGTACTGCCCAATAGAAACTGGAGCAGCATTTCTCTTAGGAGCCCCTCTTCTTGCTGCTGTATTTCCTTTCAGTTCACGTACCCGAGCAGCTAGGGTTGAAGTAGGTACACCATCCCATTTCCTCATATCTTCCCCATGGTCACGCAGATAAAACCACAAGGTGCCACGTGGTGTACGTCTTGGGTACTCTCTCTCTTGAGCAGGCGAATGCTGATTCCTAGTAGCTGAAGTATCACTCTGTCTAGATGAGGGGGAATATACTTGTTCCACGAGCTTGTCAAGTCCTTTAGACAGTTTCTCCACAGCTGAGACACAGGACTGTAGCGGAGCAGAGAGATTGTCTTCATATTGTTGAAGCTGGCAGGAGACATCATACATTGTTGGTCCCATCCCCTCATCCCAGCGAATTGCTGCCAGGGTACTGGCATGTGCTGATGGTGCACTCCGCACAAATTTACGCCACATGGATGTTGTGCACTGGACTTCATCGGGGTCTTGAGGTGTCTGGGCATTGTCCAAATCACTATAAATCATCTCCCGCACAGCTAATTCCCGCAGATGCTGGAGACCTTTATCCACAGTGGTCCACTTGCCTATGTGATATACAATATCTTCCTTATGGGGATATCTTTCTTTGATAGCTGCCAGGAGTCGTCTCCAGAGGCTGAGGGCCTGTGCTCCTCTCCCAATTACTTTGTCAATTACCCTTTCTCTAGAGAGGGATCCCAGCTGCTTGGCTTCATTGCCTTCTAATTGTAGGCTACTGGCCCCAGCATCCCAGCATCGGAGCAGCCAAGTGAGGATGTGTTCACCTGGGCGTCGACCATAATCCTTTCGTATTTCTCGCATCTCACTCAGGGATAAGGATCTAGTGATTTCTGATTCCTTTATGATTTCCGTCTCGTCTTCCTGCTGTTTTTGTGATGGCTCTGCTTTAGAGGTGCCTGCCAATTCCCCTTCTCCCTCCTTCTTAGGAGAGCCTTCTTCCCTTACTAAACGAGCTGACCTCCATTTCCATTGTTTTGACTTGACTATGGGGGCGACTGATACCATAGTTGGTTGGTCCTCTGGGTCAGCCACAGCATGTGTTACTTGGTCATCAGATTCAGAGACTTCCTCCCTCTCTTCAAGTTGCTGGATGATGTTAAACAGTGTTTGATAGGAATAAACCAGGACCCAGCACAATGCTGCAAGCTGTTGTTCTCCGGCATTATCAGGATCAGGACATACAACTCTCAAACATTCTACCAAGTTTTTAGGATTTTGCACTTGCTCAGGGGTGAAGTTCAAAACTATTGGAGGAGACACTCGTGACAGGTATCTGCTAACATCATCCCACACACCGTGCCACTCACCACAAGACTGTTTCGGGACAGATTCCCAAGTAAGTTTTCTAAACAATCGACTAATCTTAGAGAGAAAATGAAACCTGTTATTCAGAACTAGAAATAGCAATACATGGGTTACAGATGGATCTTCAAAATACTCCCAAACTGTTGTAATTAGCCCACTGTGAAAGAAGGGAAAGGTACCATTCCTGATATTATTAATAAACTGGTGTCCAGATGAGAAAAGGAAGGCAGTGTAGTTCTGAATATTCTCTGAAAGATAGTTTCCATGGGACCCAAATGATAACAGCGCAGAGCCTGAATTCCAGATTAAACCCAAGGTCAGTGCTTGGCAGTACAGCGAATTAAAAAAAGTGAACACAGATTGTAGCACTTTGTCGGATCGGATATATAGGAGAAAGGAGAATATGACACGGATTGCATGACATGTGAACAAAGCTATTATTAACAGGACAATGTACATGGTTACTAGCAAGCAAGTGTGTTAGTTGTATGCATTTAATCAATTCTATTGTTATCTCAACCCTTCGAGCCCCACGTTGGGCGCCAAAAAGGACTGTGGTGGTTTTACCGTGCTGGGCAGCTAAACCCCACAACCGCTCTCTCACTCCCCCTCCTTTAGATGAGGAGGGGGAGAAGTAAAGCAAAGAACAACTCAAGGGTTGAGATAAGGATAATTTAATTAAAGGGAAATAATTATAATAATTAAATAAAGACTACCATGAACTAAACAATTTAACTAAGGGGAAATAAAAGGGAAAGGGGAAAAAGGGAGGAAAACAAACAAACAAAATAAATGAAAGCTATATGGAAGTGCAGAGGAAAGAAACTACTCTCTACTTCCCACAAATGAGCGATGATTGACCACGTCCTTGAAGCAAGGCCTCAACGCACGCAGCCGGTGTTCGAGAGGAGGACCGACGTCTTCTCAACGAGAGCCCACCCCTCCCCTCTTCTTCCTGTTTCCACCTTTTATTGCTGAGTGTGACACCACATGGTATGGAATATCCCTTTGATTGGTTTAGGTCAGCTGCCCTAGTGATGTTTCTCTCCTCACTTTTTGCCCACCCCCTAGGAGGGTTAGAGAAAGGCCCAATGCTGTGCCACTGCTGCTCAGCAGTAGACACAACACTGGTGTGATAACACTGCTGTTCCAGCTACAAGTACAGAGTACGGCACTGTATGGGCTGCTGCCGGGAAAGTTAACATTCCAGCCAGACCCAGTACACCGTTTCTGTCTTTGTCGCCCCTTACTCTCCCCCTTTTCTTTTTGCCACTGACCATTCACCACAAATGGATGAGACACATGATTGCTAATTAGGAAAGAGAGTGCAACGTCTGCTATACGGCTGCAGGCAGTGCCGGCTGCAACCTTAGAAGCTATTTGTGAAAGAGCCTGTCGGTGTTCATTTGGTAGTGTAATCCGCGGCTCTGCACTCCTGCCCTGCAATAAAGGTAGTAATAGAGCTAAGTTGTCATTAGTAATCCGTACAACATGGCAACCCCACGGAATGTTATCCAGGAACATTTGTACATTTATCAAATTATGTAACAGCATAGTTATAACAGTGATCTGGGGACGAATAGTCTTTTTTGCATTGCAAGATATGCCTCATAAAAAGAATGCTAGAGAGAAGCAGCACAGCCGCTTCCTCCATGGTTACGTCAGACAGGCTTTAGGGTCGTGATCTCCGCCCTTCTCCTATGTGCCAACTCGCCACACGGTGAGGGTTGGCTGCCGTTGTCCACTGACGCTTCTGGTCTCCCATAGCAACTCAATCTCGGATGTCCCGCTTCGCACCGCGATTTCTTTGTTTCCCTTCGTCTCCCCGCAGTTTCTCTCCCCGCAGATTTTTTCTCCACGTCTCCCCGCGGTTTCTTTCCCCGCGTTTCCCCGCGGTTCCTTTTCCCCGCGTCTCCCCACGGATTTCTTTTTTCCCCGCATCTCCCCGTGGTTTCTTTTCCCCACGTCTCACCACGAGTCCTTTGTCCGGGTCGGTGCTTGGATTTTCTCAGTGTCTCTCAGGTGTTCGTTCCGGCTTCTGTTAGGTCTCTCCGTGTCTCTCAGAGCTGTCCATGTCCCTGAAGCGTCTCTCAGGGCTCTCCATGCCTCTGAAGTCTCTCCATGTGTCTCAGGTCTCTCAGCATTGCTCCGTCTGTCAGCCTGTCCGGGTCTCAGCCTGTTCGGGTCTCAGCCTGTTCAGGCGCCATATGTTGCAGGAAGGACGGCCGAAAGAACGACAGACGCTAGTATGGTCAGATCATGCTCCATTTTATTACCCGAATAGCCTGACTTTTATAGTGAACTTAACAGGGGCGGATAGTGTCTCACACAAGATTATTGGTCAAAAGCACTCAGAGAAACAACTGCAAGAAAACAACCCCCTTGTGATTAGCAGTCACGTAGACCTTGTCCTTGATGTTACCCAGATGCTGGTAACAATATTTTTCTAAATTCCTCAGTTGGGCGATGTGGGAACACTGTCATGGGAACTTCTCATAGTTGCCCTGGTAGCTTGGTTTGCTCAGCTGCAGCAAGCCATGGGATTTTTGCTGTTTCAAAAAATCCCTCAACAGTGTGGCAATGGAAATGCTAGTGCAAATACTTGGTGGGATGATCCATGAAGTAATTTTCAGGGAAATCCTTAGGGAAGGGAAGACAGCTGATATGTGGGCAGGCGCAATGACAGCCTGCTAAAGGCACTGGGTCCTGGGAGGCTGGTGTGCTCCTACTTTTGTTTCAGTGCCCAAATGCCCATGTTACACCTATGTGGGATGGCTGGGGTGGGTGCAAAGGGCCAGAACCTGCAGGTGCAATGGGTGGTATCGTGCTGGGAGCCAAGCTAGCTTTCTAGGGCCAAGCAGCAATGTCAGTGAGTAGCAAATGTAACTGCACTGTTCCATGCATCTGCTGGAGCTCCCTGCGCACGAGTACCGATGGTGTCCTCTGTCTGTCCTGGATGATGGATTGTATCTTGGAAGTGTGCCGCGCAGTGGGACCCACCTTTACTCTTAGCTGTGCATCTGCATGTGGAGGTACATCTCTCCGCTGCTGGTCTTCAGCTGCAGTACACCATTAGTTTTCAAGGAGCTGCCTTTGATTAACACCCATGCCATTTAGGCCTATTGCCTAGGTGTACGGGCAGGTGGGAAGAAGCTTGTCAAGGTCACCTGCTCTCCCCAGCTCTCCTGGCTCAAGAGAAAGAAAGTTTTAATTTTGGGGGAATATAAATCTCTTAAAATAAAAGGAGAGCTGCTGTGAGTTTGAATTTTAAACATATCTGGGCTGCAAAGCACGCCAGTGAAAGGCAAAGACCTTGGGGCTGTGAGGCAGAAAGCATCTCTGATCTTTCCAGAGTGACAGTTCTCCCAGTGCAGGCATGCAACACGTCCTCCTCGGTATTTATGCTCTGGGGAGCGGTCTGGTTATATTCTGGGCTGCTGATGCTGGGTGGGGAGGAGAAGCAGGGAGGTGTGCTGGGGACTGCAGCTCAGTGCAGCTGTGTTGGTTTGTGTGGCCAGATTGTCAATATTTGGTCATCAAGCCTTGATTTTGACAGGACTACTACCTCGTGTAAAGTTAGGCAAGCATTATAGGTGTTTTGCCACTATGAGGTGAATGTACAGAACATGGAGCTCAGTGGGGGGCTGTTTCAGAGAGGATGCTGTGCATTTTCTTAGCTGAAAATGGGGTCTTCTCAGAGGTCCTCCTGGAGGAGAAGTTGCTGAAGAGGTCTGTAAGTGGGGCGCGTAAACCCTACGTGGTGTGGAGGTGGAACCATTGTTTGTTGCGTCCTGCAACACAAGAGCTAGAGAAATATCATGAAACAGTTGGCCAGAGACCTTAAAGAGGAAGCGCTTTTTCATAAAAGATGTAATTAAACCATGGAACTCGTTGCCACAGGATGTTGTGGATGCCAGAAGTAAAAGTGGCTTCAAGAACCAATCGGGGAAACTTGAGGACTGAAGGTCTGTTGAGGGCTCTTAGTGTAGCACTGCAGATACAGCCGCCGTCTCTCCTGGGTTTCCCCCTGAGTCCAAGTGTGAGCAGAGAGCCAGGAGGATACGGGGTAGCATCTGCCAGAAGAAGGTGAATACTTGGGTGTGTTATATATGGAGTGGTAATTCGTGTCGAGAAAATGGTTGATATTAATAAAGAAGGGGGAGATGTGGGAATGTGGCCATGGGGGCCAGCACCTGGCGAGCAATCTCTGAGGCCTTAAAGAGCCATGTGGGACCACAATCAGAAATGTGTGGTTTGCCAGAAACACTTGCCTTTTAAAACTTTGCCATGTTTACTTTTCAATTGATACCTTTTCTGATTGTACATATGTATAGGCGTATTCGGGTTTCTTATGAATATGTAAAAGCAGTGTTCTGTATATTTAGAAAGTTTGATGTTTGTGTGTGCGTGTTGGTAGAGCATAGACTCCCCGCACACCCAGAACTGTTTACTTGCCTTTTATAATTATTACTAAATTCAGATTGTGAGATATGTTCATCTGATTCGTGTCAGTATGGAACAATGCTAGGGCTGCATGGTATGATGAATGTGACCTTCTGTCTTACATACCCTTGTATAACCACAAGGCTAAGAAAAACAGAAAGGCTAAGAAAAACAGAGTGGTTAATGTATATAGTTCCTGCATCTTGCAAAGGAATGTTTTAGCAATTCGTGTCAATAGAGAGCTCGAAGGGAAATGTTTTTGTAGGCTTTTCCTTGAAGTCTCTGATATCTGAGGAGTTTCAGAATAACTGCTAACTATTATGACTATTGCATGGGACACTATGCAAGTCTCTGATATCTGGCCAGGAGATTAAGGAGACGGAGAGAGCTGAAGAACAACTAAAAGACAAAGCTTGCAGGAGACGCTGCACAAGTCTCTGACATACAGCCAAGTAGGACAAAGGAGAAGGACAAGAGGGAGGAAGACTATGAGCCTTCAGCACGAGAGACCCCCAGAGACCCCCAGAGGGCCCACCGGAGACTGATACGCATGCTCCAGTAGGAGGGTTTGGATTCCGGAAACTAATTATAATAACCCTGTTTTTTTTAGAAGTAGTAATGAATATGTATTAGCCTAGGAGCATAAAAATCAGCTGCTTGATGTAACTGGTGTGCATCTTGGTGGAGCAGAGACTCCCGGCGCACCCAGCGCTGTTTGCTTACCTCTATTCCTTTAATAAATTGTAAACTTTGATTATAGTCCTCTTTTGAAGACTGAGCCATTTATTACAAGATTGAGTTGTATCTTCATTTATAACATTACTCTCAAAGCTTTGACAGCAGCAGTTTAAACACAAAGCATGTGATCTGAGGCACTGAAAAAGTGCCCTGTCCCCACAAATTCAGGGTGGATGGGAAAAAACGCCGTACCACAGCCCTGAAGGTGAACACATTTCTCCTTTCTCATTCTTCTTTCTCCTCTTTCACTTCCTGAGCCTGCTTCAATATGTGTCTTCCCCCTCCCCACTGGAAACTCGAGCTCAGCTCCCTACCACCCACCACAACTGTCAAGAGAGAATGATACGGTCTATTTTTTCCTTTATTCTCCGCACAGTGCTGCACATAGAGTATTTGAAATGGAGACTGACAAAACAAGAAACTGCCAAGTGAAAGTCCTCAGGCCCAGGTCCTGAAAATGTCACGGTACAGAGCTGAGTGGAGGGAGGATGGGGCTCTGTTCCAGGCAGCACCGTGCCTCCTCCTCCTGAAATAAAAGCTGATCCTGAGAGCTGGGCGCTAACCTCCACTGGAGTCAGTGGGAAGCCAGCTCTTATTAACCACCTTTCTGTGGAGGAATCCTACAGATGGGGTTAAAAATTATAACCCTCTGCTGGCTGATAGTTTTATCAGCATGCAGAATTAATAAGGAATATAAGCTCACTCAGGAAGCCAGTCCTACAGGAAATAAAGGGTTGTTAGACATTGGAACAGGCTGCCCAGGGAAGTGGTGGAGTCACCATCCCTGGAGGTCTTTAAAAGACATTTAGATGTAGAGCTTAGGGATATGGTTTAGTGGGGACTGTTAGTGTTAGGTCAGAGATTGGACTAGATGATCTTGAGGTCTCTTCCAACCTAGAAATTCTGTGATTCTGTGATTCTGTGATTCATTCATCCTCAGTTTCAGAGTAACATCCATAGCATCCTGCTGGCTTTGCTCTTACTCAGTTCTCTTAAAACTCATCCTGCACTTTTCAAACTCTCATCCTGAGCTTTAGTTCACCTCACTGAGCTGGATGAAGGAACCTTGGAGCAAACCCTGCCCATGCCCCCGTGCAAGGCACTGGGCTGGCACCAGTGAATCTCCACCAGGATGCAGAGCAAGGCACAGCTTGGCCCTCGGCTCTTTGGTTTCCATTTACCTACCTTGGAGCAAATATTTAAAAATCATGAGGACATTTCTCAAACGCACAACAATGAGGCCAGATTTGGAGAAGAGACTACAGTTCCTGTGTACCCAGGAAAACATTTTCACAGTTTGTTTTTTTCTGCAGGTTCCAGAATTACCGTAAAAAAGAGGCTCATGTAGTTTTTGAGGCCTTGTAACTCTGATCTGAACAGGAATCCTCTCCAACAAACACTGATATTTTCAGCCTTTGATTACTTCTGATGGGAGTGAAACATTTTTTTAATTGTTTTTACATCTTTCTGCAAGTCAAGTTAAATCTTCCCAAGCAGAGCAACTGATGACCACTGCCAGAATGGTGATCAAGAAATTCCCTTTCTGGAAGTAAAGGAGATTGTTTTGTTTTTTGGGGGGAGGAGGTGATGCAGTTGTGATTTCATTGGAACAGTAATTACTATTATAGTGTCAAGTCACTGATCTACAGAGTGACAGCGTTCAGGGGAAAAAAATAATAATTTAGCCAGGAAAGTTCTGGTTGGAGTCTGCATCTGGCTTCCTTCCAGCAACAGCCTCCGCTTCAACCAGCCTCCGGGCAAATCAGCCTGCAGGAGGATATGTTAAGTTGAGGTCTGCAGCAGGTGAATGATCCCAATAGGATCAGAATAAATCCTGGTGCTTTTGTCCAGCCACATGAGTCTGTCAGTTCTTGTGTAGCACCACCACCCTCACAGACCCCTGGAAAAATGAAATGCTGGTGGACTCAGGTCAAGAGGTCCGAATCAATTTAATTTGGAGGTAAGCAAGGTACATGGTCTGTTCTGAAAGTAGTAGGACTGGCTTTTTCCTGGGCTAACAGGCGGACGAGAGGCGGTCTGTGCACGCAGGATCGGTGGAGGGGGATATTGGGAATGCTGGGAAAAATCGGCAGTCGGCTGTAGGCCGTTGAAGAGAGCAGGTCGCTTGTACTGTGAACACCTGTCGAAACGCCTCTCCACGGAGAATCATGGAGCGTTTACTGGAGCAGCAATACGTGATCAAATTTTGTGTAAAGCTTGGTAAAACGGGCAAAGAGACTCACGACATGATTAAGGAGGCCTACAGTGATGCTGCCATGGGTAGATCGGGTGTTTTTGATTGGCACAAGCTGTTCCGAGAAGGTAGGGAAAGAGCGGAAGACGACGACAGCTCCAGACGCCCTTCGACCAGCAAGACCAACGAAAATGTGTAGCGAGTGAAAAATTTACTGAACCGTGATCGCAGGATGAGTATCAGAATGATTGCTGATGACTTGAGCATTCCTCAAACCCAAGTTTTTGAGATGGTGAAAGAAAACTTAGCCATGAAGAAAGTGTGCGCGAAGTTTGTGCCATGAGTGTTGTCAGAGGAGCAAAAGGCTAACCGGAAAGCAATCTGCCAGGATCTTCTTCATCATGTGAATGAGGAGCCCGACTTTTTGGACAATGTAGTGACCGGTGACAAGACGTGGGTGTTTGAATACGACCCGGAGAGTAAGCGGCAGAGCACAGAATGGCACACCCCTGCTTCCCCACGCCCCAAGAAAGCACGAATGAGCAAATCCAAGCAAAAGTCCATGCTCATTTGCTTTTTTGATCGACATGGAGTCATCCACAAAGAGTTTGTACCACCCGGACAAACAGTTAATGCAGTTTATTACGTGGAAGTCCTCACAAGACTGTGAAAACGCATTGCTTGTTTCCGCTCAGCCATCATCAACAATTGGCGGCTGCACCATGACAACGCGCTGAGCCACACAGCGTTCTGCGTAGTGGAGTATCTTGCCCAGCACAAGGTGGCAACACTGCCTCAGCCCCCCTACAGCCCCGACTTGGCCCCGCCAGACTTTTTTCTATTCCCAAGAATAAAATCGACACTCAAGGGGAAGCATCATGCATCGGTAGAGGCGCTTCAAGAGGCCGTGATGAGGGAGCTAAACAGCATTCCAGTCCAGGCGTTCCTGGAGGCATACGAAAACTGGAAAACTCGTTGGCAGCAGTGTGTAGATGTGGAAGGGTGCTACTTTGAAAAATTCTAATCGTTTGTTCTATTCTCATGTATATATATATTTTTTTAAATGAGTCCTACTACTTTCAGAATAGACCATGTATTCATTTGTCAGAGTACAGCAAGTTACAGGACCTGACCAGAACAGGTTAATGGATTAATGGAACGGACAATTAGGAGTATCATTGCAGACTATCTGCATAACTCACAGAACATCAAATTTCACCCATAATCCATGTAGAGAATTAGAATAATGACCGAGGACCTGATCCTGAAAGGTACTGAGTGCAGTCAAGTGGTCTCAGTTCCCATAGAGGTCAGTATCTTAGGGGCTTTCAGCAGGATCAGCCTTGGAGCCTGGACAAAACAAGACAGGTTGGGCTTAGTAAAGTCTTCTGTTAGAAAAAAAAATATATTAAAAAATGTTATACTGTAATTAAAAAACCCATCCCAGCTCCATGTGCTAGCCCAATATTCCTGCATGAAGAGCCAATACAAGAGTCACGCAGCCCGTGGCCATGGTAGGTGCTCCCCAACCCACAGGCAAGGAGAATGAGGGGAAGAAAACAATGCTCTCTCCTCACTTGCCTAATGGAAGAACAAAAACACAGTGATCCCTTCCAAAAATGTCTTGAGGAACATACGACCAAGCCCTCAGTATTTCTGTTTGTTTATTTCTGGACGAGCTCCAGCCTGACAGTGTTGTTCTGTCCTTCCTCCAGGCTCTTGCAGGACTCGCTCAGAGCTGCATGGACAGTGCGACATTGCTACACAGGTCTTAGACAGACCCCATACCTAATCCAGGAGTGATCCAGTGGCCGTGGAGGCACCTGACAGCAGGCATGGACTTGGCTAGCTGTGCGGATAGAGCTGTCGAAGGCCATAGGTGTCCTTTACACCATCTCCTACGTTTGCCCAAGTTCTCTGCATGCCCATCTGCAGCCCCTCTCCAGCCAGGTGGATTCAGCAGAAGGTCCCCATGGCCTGCCCTTCAGGTTCCAGCCCAGTCCAGATCCCACCAGAATGGGGACCAAACCCACTAAAGCCAAACCCAGCACAAAACCAGGTTCAGACCTTTCATTGTTCAGTGGTGTTGGCTGCGACAAAGCAGAATGGGATTTCTGTCATGACTGCTCATGGAAAGTCACTGACTAGCCCACAACCATGGAAAAATGGAAAATATAACTTTAATACCAAGTTGGTGGCAGACTGTCTATTTTTCTCTCCTGTGACTAGTTACCATGGATAGATTTCTGAGGTTTTCAAGGCACTGCTCCTATTCAATAGAAGATGAGCAAGTCATCCCATTTGTACTGTGCTTTAATTTCTAGAAAATCTTTGTTCGTTTGTTTGCTTAAATTATTTCTCTAATTTAAAGAAACGATGCAGTCTTACAAAGCGATGGCACAAATCTCAAGTAACCCTGCTGTGGTTCATTACTTCTGCACTAGTTAATAAGGACGGTAATTTCCCTGAGGTTTAATAGAAAAACGTCTTACTATAATGCAAAGAGGCAGGAAATTTTAACAAACTCACTACTATGTTCCAGCAGTGTTGTAGGTGAGGGCAAGGCATGGTCCTCCTCAGGGGTACTGAATAGAAGGGGATACCCTAAACTGAGCTTTCTTTACCCAAAGTGGAGAGCTCAGATTGCATGTGCCACCCCTTCAGATAGAGAAAGGTACCTGCACGCCACACCGTGTTGGTGGCAAATGCAAAAATCTGCCAAAAAAACATTCTCTGCTGAGCATCACAACATTTCCAGCTCTATTTGTGATGAGACTCCTGAAGCACCGCAGCCCTCATCCCAAAATGCAGACTGGGTTACTTAGTACTTATTTTACTGGAATGACATAAATGATCTCCTCCAGCTAGCTACACACCTGCCACCCCTTGTCTCAGACCACAGTCTCTTTAGTGCAGGCTTTGGCTCTGTTGCAGCTTTGTGCAGCACCTAGTGTTATATATGAAGTGGTAATTCGTGTCAGAAAAATGGTTGATATTAATAAAGAAGGGGGAGATTTGGGAATGTGGCAATGGGGGTCAGAAAGCCTTGTGGTTGGTGATAACATCAGACTCTTAACGATGAGGTCATCAGGAATGTAAAGAGTTTAGAGGAAACAAAGAAGGGTGACTGAGGCGATGCCCCGCGTCTGGGGTTCCTTGTTTTCCCCTCTGTTAAGACACGGAAGTTGCTGGGGGGGTTGCTGGTTAGAACTGTTAACATTTATTGTTTAATGTTATATGATAATCATATTATTAGTGTGATTTCAAGGGTTAACGAAATGCATGAAAAGCAATCACGTTTTGTTGCTTTTGGGAACCTTGTGGTGGGCAGAGCATGTGTAGAAGAAGAGGGAGACAGTCGAAGACGCTCCTGCAGTCTGGAACAAAAGGTTACTGTCGTGGTTCCGCTCGAGTGGGCAGCCGAGCTCCACCACAGCCGCTCTCTCACTCCCCCTCCTCAAAGAGGAATGGGGAGAAAATATGTGAAAAGGGCTCAAGGATTGAGATAAGGACGAGAAAATCACGCAATAATTATTGTAACGGGCAAAACAGACTCGGCATAAGGAGATAGTAAGATTTATTGCCTACAACTAACAAGCGAGAAAAGTGAGAAAACAAAGGAAAAAAAAAAAAAAGCACCTTCCCCCCCCATCCACCCTCTTCCACCTCCTCCCCCCGAGCGGCGCAGGGGAACGGGGAATGGGGGTTATGGTCAGTCTACAGCACTTCTTCTCTGCCACTCCTTCTCGGTCACTCTCGTCCCCAGTGCTGTGGGGTCCCACCCACGGGATGCAGTCCTTGATGAACTGATCCGGCGTGGGCTTCCCACAGGCAGCAGCTCTTCCAGAACTGCTCCAGATATGGGTCCGTACCACGGGGTCCATCCCTCAGGAGAAAACTGCTCCAACCTGGCTCCCCTACGGGCAGCAGCTCCTGCCAGATCACCTGCTCCTGCGTGGGCTCCTCTCCACGGGCTACAGGTCCGGCCCGGAATCTGCTCCGGCAGGGGTCTTCCACAGGCGGCAGCCTCCGTCGGTGCAGGGCCACCTGCTCCACCGTGGTCTCCTCCACGGGCTGCAGCGTGGAACCCTGCTCCACCGTGGTACTCCATGGGCTGCAGGGGGACATCCTGCTTCACCATGGTCCTCACCACAGGCCGCAGGGGACTTCTGCTCCGGCGCCTGGAGCACCTCTCCCCCTCCTTCTACACTGACCTTGGTGCAAGGCTGTTCTCCCACTCCCTTGACTCTCCCGGCTGCTGTGTGGCGCAGCGTTTTTTCCCTGTCTTAAATATGCTCTCACAGAGGCGCAAAACAACATCGCTTATTGCCTCGGATCTGGAAAACAATGGGGCCCTTCCCAAACATGGGGCAGCTTCTAGATCTTTCTCACAGAAACCACCCCTATGGCTCCCTGCTACCAAAACCTTGCCACGTAAACCCACTAAAGTTACTAATGGTGATGGGGAAACTGTGAGCCCTTCACCCACAATGACCACCACAAAGAGAATTATAATATGAAGCGGGGATAGGATATCCATATGTATAGGCGTACTCGGGTTTCTTGTAAATATGTAACAGCAATGTCCTATATATATTTGGAAAGTTTGATGGTTGGATGTGCGTGTCGGTAGAGCATAGACTCCCTGCGCGCCCAGCGCTGTTAACTTGCCTTTTATAAATATTCTTTTATGTTACTAAATTCAGAGTGAGTTGAGACTTCATTTATAACAATATTAATAAAGAAGGGGGAGATTTGAGAGTCTGGCCATGGGGGTTGGAAAGCCCCATGGTTGAGATAACATTAGACTCTTAACGATGAGGCCATCAGGAATCTAAAGAGTTTAGAGGGAACAAAGAAGGGTGATTCAGGAGACTCCATGCAGTCTCTGGTTTCTTGTTCTCCAGATGGTTCTCTTGTTCTCCAGCTGTTAAGGCATGGATGTTTCTGTGTGTTCGCTGTTGTTGTTACATTCAAAGTTGTCTGACCAATGAAAATTTGTTTTGAAAAGAACTGCTGTGGAGAGAAGGGTATAAGAGGGGAGCTTGCCCTTGTTGAGGGATTTTTGAAACAGCAAAGATCCCGTGGCTTGCTGCAGCTGAGCAAACCAAGCTACCAGGACGACTATGAGAAGTTCCCATGACAGTGCTCCCACATCACCCAATTGAGGAATTTAGAAAAATATTGTTGCCAGCAGCTGGCTTCAAGGACAAGGTCTACGTGACTGCTAATCACAAGGGGGTTGTTTTCTTGCAGGTGGGGTTGTTTTCTTGCAGTTGTTTGTCTGAGTGCTTTTGACCAATAATCTTGTGTGAGACACTATCCGCCCCTGTTAAGTTCACTATAAAAGTCAGGCTATTCGGGTAATAAAATGGAGCATGATCTGACCATATTGGTGTCTGTCGTACTTTCGGCCATGCTTCCTGCAACATATGGCACCCGAACAACCTGAGACCCAGACACACTGAGAGACCTGAGACACATGGAGAGACTTCAGAGGCACGGAGAGCCCTGAGAGACGCTTCAGAGACACGGACAGCCCTGAGAGACACAGAGAGACCTGACAAAAGCCGACACACCAGAGAGACATTGAGAAACTCCAAGCACCGACCCAGACAAAGGACTTGCGGTGAGACGCAGGAAAGTGACGTCATCGCGGTGAGACGTGGGAACAAAGGAATTGCAGTGAGACGCAGGAAAGTGACGTCATCACAGTGAGACGCGGGAACAGAGAAATCGCGGTTAGACGCGGGAAAAAAAGCACTTGCGGTTAGACGCGGGAAGAAAGGAATTGCGGTGGGAGGCGGGAAATTAATGTCATCGCGGTGAGACGCGGGACATCCGGGATCAAGTTGCTACGGGAGATCAGGCGTCAGTGAACAACGGCAGACGACCCTCACCATGTGACGAGTTGGCATATAGCAGAGGGGTGGAGATCACGACCCTGCAGCCCTTCTAACGTAACCATGCAGGCGGAGGCGGCTGTGCAGCTTCTCTCTCTCATTCTATGACAGGCTGTAGTGGGTTTACGTGGCAAGGTTTTGGTAGCAGGGAGCCATAGGGGTGGTTTCTGTGAGAAGGATCTAGAAGCTGCCCCATGTTTAGTAAGGGCCCCACTGCTGACCAGAGACGAGCCAATAAGCAATGTTGTTTTGCGCCTCTGTGAGAGCAGATTTAAGACAGGGGAAAAAACGCTGCGCCACACAGCAGCCGGGAGAGTGAGAGGAGTGAGGAACAGCCTTGCAGGCGCCAAGGTCAGTGAAGAAGGAGGGGGAGAGGTGCTCCAGGCACCGGAGCAGAAGTCCCCTGCGGCCTGTGGTGAGGACCATGGTGAAGCAGGATGTCCCCCTGCAGCCCATGGAGTACCACGGTGGAGCAGGGTTCCACGCTGCAGCCCGTGGAGGAGACCACGGTGGAGCAGGTAGCCCTGCACCAACGGAGGCTGCCGCCTGTGGAAGACCCCTGCCGGAGCAGATTCCGGGCCGGACCTGTAGCCCGTGGAGAGGAGCCCACGCAGGAGCAGGTGACCTGGCAGGAGCTGCTGCCCGTGGGGGACCCAGGTTGGAGCAGTTTTCTCCTGAGGGATGGACCCCGTGGTACAGACCCATATCTGGAGCAGTTCTGGAAGAGCTGCTGCCTGTGGGAAGCCCACGTCGGATCAGTTGTCGGATCAGTTCATCAAGGACTGCATCCCGTGGGTGGGACCCCACAGCACAGGGGATGAGAGTGACCGAGAAGGAGCGGCAGAGAAGAAGTGCTGTAGACTGACCATAACCCCCATTCCCCCGTTCCACTGCCCTGCTCTGGTGGGGAAAGAGGTGGAAGAGGGTGGATGGGGAGGGAAGGTGCTTTTGGTTTCTTTCCTTTGTTTCTCACTTCTCTAGATGTTAGTAATAAGCAATAAATCTTACTCTCCTGGTTTCAGTTAGAACAGAATTAATTTTCTTCCTAGTAGCTGGTGGAATGCTGTGTTTTGGCTTAGGATGAGAAGAGTGCTGATAACACCCCGATGTTTTAATTGTTGCAGAGCAGTGCTTATACCAAGCCAAGGACATCTCAGCCTTTTGCTCTGTCCTGCCAACAGGCAGGCTGGGGGTGCAGTAAGAGCTGGGAGGGGACAGACCCAGGACAGGTGACCCAAACTAGCCAAAGGGGTATTCCATACCATCTGACGTCATGCTAAACAATATATAGGGGTGGCTAGCCGGGGGGAGGGGGCCGGACTGCTCGGGGTTAAGCTGGGCATCGGTCAGCGGGTGGTGAGCAATTGCATTGTGCATCACTTGTTTGTACATATTATTATTACTTTCCTATTATCACCATTGTAACATTATTGTTATTATTGTTATTATTATTTTGTTATTATTATTTTCCTGTCTTATTAAACTGTCTTTATCTCAACTCACGGGCTTCACTTTCCATTTCTCTCCCCCGTCCCAGAGAGGGAGGGGGGAGGGTGAGCGAACGGCTGCGTGGTGTTTAGCTGCCAGCCGGGTTAAACCACGACAGTCTTTTTGGCGCCCAACGTGGGGCTCGAAAGGTTGAGATAACGGCAGATCTGACCAGAGTGTGTTAAACTAAAATTGGTGTAAGTATTAGACCTGCTTAATAGTTACTTGTCATAATGCTGATTGCTTTAATCTCAACTCTGCTGCGCCTGTTTTCCAAATTGAGTATTATAGTACATTATTTTCCGTATTTGCTCTCTGTCATGTTGTTTATCCTCTCCGGGCCCTGGTTTCAGATCATTATGGTACTGAGTGTTGTAGCAATGGCTTATGAGACAATGAGATATCTGGTCATGACTCTAACTTGGTATTTGTACTCAGTAACATCGTCGACTCTGTATTTTGGAAACTGTATCTTGGAAACTATTAGCAATTATACCTATTGTTTTTTTCCATTAGGGAGTCAATCTGTGGAGGGGAAAGGGGAAGATATTTTCTCTTACTTGATTACTCTCCCTTTCTCCTTCACCACCCCTGTATCCTCCTGGATCACTATGCCTTCCTCCTTCACCACCCTCTTACCCTCCGAGCTTGCTACAATAGCTCTCCAAGATATTGAATATCCTTGGGATACTCAGACCAGCATAGTCTTGTTGTTCTGCCTCCTGAATGCGCTTCAGGTTCTGCTTAAAGTTAAACAACTACTTAGGAAGCTCATCCGGAGATCTGCCCGGAGGCAGTATAGTTGTGGGTGGCAGGGAGTATGGGAGGATATGGGCAGGCATCTGGAGCAGTTGGCACCCCCAGTGTTTTGGAAATTCACCCCTGAACAACTGCAAAATCCTCAAAAACTGGCAGAATGCTTGAGAAAAAGGTGTCATGATTCTGGCAGTTCCAAAGTAACACAAATCATTGTAACATGCTGGGGCCTGGCTCATGCCTATCGAGCTGCCATTGATACTGCTATCAACTTAGTGACAGACCCTGCGGCCACTCCAAGCCCTGTGACAGATCCAACGGCCACTGTGACCCCTACGGTGGACTCTGCAGCCGCTCCAGTCCCAGCTTCTGCAGATGCTCCAATCCCAGCTCCTGCAGCCACTCCAGTTCCAGCTCCTGCAGCCGCTCCAGTTCCAGCTTCTGCAGATGCTCCAATCCCAGCTCCTGCAGCCGCTCCAGTTCCAGCTCCTGCAGCCGCTCCAGTCCCAGCTCCTGCAGCCACTCCAGTTCCAGCTCCTGCAGCCGCTCCAGTCCCAGCTCCTGCAGCCGCTCCAGTTCCAGCTTCTGCAGATGCTCCAATCCCAGCTCCTGCAGCCGCTCCAGTTCCAGCTCCTGCAGCCGCTCCAGTCCCAGCTCCTGCAGCCACTCCAGTTCCAGCTCCTGCAGCCGCTCCAGTCCCAGCTCCTGCAGCCGCTCCAGTCCCAGCTCCTGCAGCCACTCCAGTTCCAGCTCCTGCAGCCGCTCCAGTTCCAGCTCCTGCAGCCGCTCCAGTCCCAGCTCCTGCAACTGCTCCAACTCCAGTTCCTGCAGCCACTCCAGCTCCGGTTCCTGCAGCTGCTCCAGCTCCCGCAGCTGCTCCAGCTCATGTGGCTGGGTCAGAGAAAAGAGCTGTAGCAGTGCAAGTTGACCCTGCAGAGGGTATTCCAGCCCCTGTGGCAGACCCTGTAACGGGGTCAGAGAAACGAGCTGTAGCAGTGCAAGTTGACCCTGCAGAGGGTATTCCAACCTCTGTGGCAGACCCTGTAACAAGGTCAGAGAAACGAGCTGTAGCAGTGCAAGTCGACCCTGCAGAGGGTATTCCAACCTCTGTGGCAGACCCTGTAACAAGGTCGGAGAAACGAGCAGTAGCAGTGCAAGCTGCCCCTGTAGAGAAGGTGAAAAAATGGTATAGAGATTCAGGTCGTTTAGAACGCAGAGAGTCTTCTGCCAAATCTAGGTATAGAGACGACGGAGACGACAACGACGCTGGGCCATCAAGGGTTCAGGAGGAGGAAGATGAGGATGCCGAAAAATCAACAGTAACTACCCGAAGCCTAAACGAGCGTGAGTTACGAGATGTGCGAAAAGATTTTGGTCGCTGTATAGGTGAGCAGCTTGTCACCTGGCTGCTCCGATGCTGGGACACTGGAGCTCATTGTGTGGAATTAGACGGCAGGGAAGCCAAGCGACTGGGATCCCTTGCTAGAGACGCAGGCATTGACAAAGCAATTGCAGATGGAGCACAATCTCACAGCCTCTGGAGGCGTCTCCTCTCAGCTGTGAGGGAAAGGTATCCCTTCAAGGAAGAACTTTTATGTCTACCAGGCAAGTGGACCACTATGGAGAAGGGAATCCAGTACCTGAGGGAATTAGCCGTACGGGAAGTGATTTATGAGGATCCAGACCTCAGACAAACATCCAAAGATCCAGATGAAGTCAGGTGTACACGACCCATGTGGCGGAAGTTTGTACGGAGTGCACCATCATCATATGCCAGCTCATTGGCAATAATGGCCTGGAAAGAGGATGAGGAACCCACAGTGGATGAAGTGGCTAAACAACTCCGGCAGTACGAAGAAAGTCTCTCCTCTTCCTTACAGGCCTGCGTCTCAGCTGTGGAGAAACTTTCTGAAAAGGTTCACCAACTTGAAGAGAATCTATCATCCTCCCCACCTGAACCAACCAGTGTCCACCGACCAAAAGAGAACACTTGGGAGAAACTTTCTGAAAAGGTTCACCAACTTGAAGAGAGATTATTCTCCTCCATACCTGTACAGAGCAGTGTCTCAGCTATCAGGGGTAGGCGTTCATCCACACAAGGAAGACGATATGGTGGGTACTCACCCCGTGCCACCCTGTGGTTTTACTTACGAGACCATGGAGAGGACATGAGAAAATGGGATGGAAAATCTACTGCGACCCTAGAGGCACGGGTACATGAGTTGCAAAAGAAAACAATCAAGAAAAAGGGATTTTCTGAAAAGTTTGCTGCTCCAACTTCCAGCAGACAGTCCTTCAAACACAGAAATGAAGAAGATTCTGACCAGGATTAGGGGAGCCCTGCCTCCAGCCAGGGGGAGGAAAGGGACAATCGAGTTTATTGGACTGTGTGGATTCGATGGCCTGGCACGTCAGACGCACAGAAGTATAAGGCTTTAGTAGATACCGGTGCACAATGTACTATAATGCCATCGAGATATAAAGGACCAGAGCCCATCTATATTTGCGGAGTGACAGGCGGATCTCAGCAGTTGACTGTATTGGAGGCTGAAGTGAGTCTGACTGGGAATGAGTGGGAAAAGCACCACATTGTAACTGGCCCGGATGCTCCATGTATCCTTGGCATAGACTATCTTAGAAGAGGGTATTGCAAGGACCCAAAAGGGTTCCGGTGGGCTTTTGGTATAGCTGCCTTAGAGACAGAAGGCATTAAACAATTATCTACCTTGCCTGGTCTCTCAGAGGACCCCTCTGTTGTGGGGTTGCTGAGGGTCGAAGAACAGCAAGTGCCAATCGCTACCACAACTGTGCACCGGCGGCAATATCGCACTAACCGAGACTCCCTGATTCCCATACATAAGCTAATTCGTCAGTTGGAGAGCCAAGGAGTGATCAGCAAGACTCATTCACCTTTTAACAGTCCCATATGGCCAGTGCGAAAGTCTAGTGGCGAGTGGAGACTAACAGTGGACTATCGTGGCCTGAACGAAGTGACGCCACCACTGAGTGCTGCAGTGCCGGACATGCTGGAACTTCAGTACGAACTTGAATCGAAGGCAGCGAAGTGGTACGCCACAATTGATATCGCTAATGCATTTTTCTCCATCCCTCTAGCAGCAGAGTGCAGGCCACAATTTGCCTTCACTTGGAGGGGAGTTCAATATACTTGGAATAGGCTGCCCCAGGGGTGGAAACACAGCCCTACCATTTGCCATGGGCTGATCCAGTCTGCACTAGAGCAGGGGGAAGCTCCTGAACACCTGCAGTACATCGATGACATTATTGTGTGGGGTGACACAGCAGAGGAAGTTTTCGAGAAAGGGAAGAAAATAGTCCAAATCCTTCTGAAAGCCGGTTTTGCCATAAAACAAAATAAAGTCAAAGGACCTGCACGAGAGATCCAGTTTTTAGGAATAAAATGGCAAGATGGGCGTCGTCAAATCCCAATGGATGTGATCAACAAAATAACAGCTATGTCTCCACCAACTAACAAAAAAGAAACACAGACTTTCCTAGGTGTTGTGGGGTTTTGGAGAATGCACATCCCAAATTACAGTCTGATTGTAAACCCGCTCTACCAAGTAACCCGTAAGAAGAATGAGTTTGAATGGGGCCCTGAACAACGACAAGCCTTTGAACAAATCAAGCAGGAAATAGTCCATGCAGTAGCCCTTGGGCCAGTTCGAACAGGACAAGATGTAAAGAATGTGCTCTACACTGCAGCCGGGGAGAACGGCCCCACCTGGAGCCTCTGGCAGAAAGAACCTGGGGAAACTCGAGGTCGGCCCCTGGGGTTTTGGAGTCGGGGATACAGAGGATCTGAGGCCCGCTATACTCCAACTGAAAAGGAGATATTGGCAGCATATGAAGGAGTTTGATCTGCTTCGGAGGTGGTCGGTACTGAAGCACAGCTCCTCCTAGCACCCCGATTGCCAGTACTAGGCTGGATGTTCAAGGGAAGGGTCCCTTCTACGCATCATGCAACTGATGCTATGTGGAGCAAGTGGGTTGCACTGATTACTCAGCGGGCTCGAATAGGAAACCCCAGTCGCCCAGGAATATTGGAAGTGATTATGGACTGGCCAGAAGGCAAATACTTTGGGATATCATCCGAGGAGGAGGTGGGTCGTGCTGAAGAAGCCCCACTGTACAACCAGTTGCCAGAGAATGAAAAGAAATATGCCCTGTTCACTGATGGGTCCTGTCGTATTGTGGGGAAGCATCGGAGATGGAAGGCTGCTGTATGGAGCCCTACACGACGAGTTGCAGAAGCTGCTGAGGGAGAAGGTGAATCGAGTCAGTTTGCAGAAGTGAAAGCCATTCAGCTGGCTTTAGACATTGCTGAACGAGAAAAATGGCCAGTTCTCTATCTCTACACCGATTCATGGATGGTAGCAAATGCCCTGTGGGGATGGTTACAGCAATGGAAGCAAAACAACTGGCAGCGTAGGGGCAAACCCATCTGGGCTGCTGCTTTGTGGCAAGACATTGCTGCTCGGGTAGAGAACCTGGCTGTGAAAGTACGTCACGTAGATGCTCATGTGCCCAAGAATCGGGCTACTGAAGAACATCAAAACAACCAGCAGGTGGATCAGGCTGCTAAGATTGAAGTAGCTCAGGTGGACCTGGATTGGCAGCATAAAGGTGAATTATTTATAGCCCGATGGGCCCATGACACCTCAGGCCATCAAGGTAGAGATGCAACATACAGATGGGCTCGTGATCGAGGGGTGGACCTGACCATGGACGCTATAGCACAGGTTATTCATGACTGTGAAACATGTGCTGCAATCAAGCAAGCCAAACGGTCAAAGCCTCTTTGGTATGGAGGACGATGGCTGAAATATAAATATGGAGAGGCCTGGCAGATTGATTACATCACACTCCCTCAAACTCGCAATGGCAAGCGCCACGTACTTACAATGGTGGAAGCAACCACCGGATGGCTGGAAACATATCCTGTGCCTCATGCCACCGCCCGGAACACTATCCTGGGCCTTGAAAAGCAAGTCCTATGGCGACATGGTACCCCAGAAAGAATAGAGTCAGACAATGGAACTCATTTCCGAAACAACCTTATAGACACTTGGGCCAAAGAACATGGTATTGAGTGGGTGTATCACATCCCCTATCATGCACCAGCCTCCGGGAAAGTTGAACGATACAACGGACTGTTAAAGACTACATTAAAAGCAATGGGCGCTGGAACATTCAAAAATTGGGATACGCATTTGGCAAAGGCCACCTGGTTAGTCAATACTAGGGGATCTGCCAACCGAGCTGGACCTGCCCAATCAAACCTGTTACGTACTGTAGATGGGGATAAAGTTCCTGTAGTGCATGTAAGAAATATGCTGGGTAAAACAGTCTGGGCTACTCCTGCCTCAGGAAAAGGCAAACCTATTCGTGGAATTGTTTTCGCTCAGGGACCTGGATACACTTGGTGGGTGATGCAAAAGAACGGAGAGGTCCGGTGTGTACCTCAAGGAGATTTAATAATGGGTGAGAATAGCCCATGAACTGAATTGTACCTTGTTAATTACTATATAATACTGTATGTTATCACTACTATGACTACTGTAGGTGACTAATTAGAATGTATGGAAAAGAGTGTAACCTGAGCATGACATAAATGGTATGGAATAAGGGGTGGATAGATGTCCTGGTTTCAGTTAGAACAGAATTAATTTTCTTCCTAGTAGCTGGTGGAATGCTGTGTTTTGGCTTAGGATGAGAAGAGTGCTGATAACACCCCGATGTTTTAATTGTTGCAGAGCAGTGCTTATACCAAGCCAAGGACATCTCAGCCTTTTGCTCTGTCCTGCCAACAGGCAGGCTGGGGGTGCAGTAAGAGCTGGGAGGGGACAGACCCAGGACAGGTGACCCAAACTAGCCAAAGGGGTATTCCATACCATCTGACGTCATGCTAAACAATATATAGGGGTGGCTAGCCGGGGGGAGGGGGCCGGACTGCTCGGGGTTAAGCTGGGCATCGGTCAGCGGGTGGTGAGCAATTGCATTGTGCATCACTTGTTTGTACATATTATTATTACTTTCCTATTATCACCATTGTAACATTATTGTTATTATTGTTATTATTATTTTGTTATTATTATTTTCCTGTCTTATTAAACTGTCTTTATCTCAACTCACGGGCTTCACTTTCCATTTCTCTCCCCCGTCCCAGAGAGGGAGGGGGGAGGGTGAGCGAACGGCTGCGTGGTGTTTAGCTGCCAGCCGGGTTAAACCACGACAGACCGAGAAGGACTGCATCCCGTGGGTGGGACCCCACAGCACAGGGGATGAGAGTGACCGAGAAGGAGCGGCAGAGAAGAAGTGCTGTAGACTGACCATAACCCCCATTCCCCCGTTCCACTGCCCTGCTCTGGTGGGGAAAGAGGTGGAAGAGGGTGGATGGGGAGGGAAGGTGCTTTTGGTTTCTTTCCTTTGTTTCTCACTTCTCTAGATGTTAGTAATAAGCAATAAATCTTACTATGTCCCTATGCAGAGTCTGTTTTGCCAGTTACAATAATTACTGTGTGATCTTCTCGTCCTTATCTCAACCTTTGAGCCCTTTTCATCGTATTTTCTCCCTGTTCCTCTTTGAGGAGGGGGAGTGACAGAGCGGCTTTGGTGGAGCTCGGCTGCCCACTCGAGCTGAAGCACGACAGAGGCGTATCTTGCAATGCAAAAAAGACTATTCGTCCCCAGATCACTGTTATAACTATGCTGTTACATAATTTGATAAATGTACAAATGTTCCTGGATAACATTCCGTGGGGTTGCCACATTGTATGGATTACTAATGACGACTTAGCTCTATTACTACCTTTATTGAAGGGCAGGAGTGCAGAGCCGCGGATTACACTACCAAATGACCACCGGCAGGCTCTTTCACAAATAGCTTCTAAGGTTGCAGCCGGCACTGCCTGCAGCCGTATAGCAGACGTTGCACTCTCTTTCCTAATTAGCAATCATGTGTCTCATCCATTTGTGGTGAATGGTCAGTGGCAAAAAGAAAAGGGGGAGAGTAAGGGGTGACAAAGACAGAAACGGTACCAGGAGGATGCCACTGACACTAACAGCAAGGGTAATAGGAGTAGTATAAGTGACACAGGTGATGGCAAGGGTGGAATGATAGGGCAGCATTTTCGAGTTCTGGAATGGATTTTCCTACAGATTCAGCCTAAAACGAGTGTTCCATATTCTCCCACGGGTCAAGTGATGGTTGAACGATCACATCAGGTTTTAAAGGAACAATTAGTGAGATTAAAAGAGATCAAGAACATCGATGAGAAATTGTCTGAGGCATTGGCTGTCTTGAATCACTTATGTTTGACTAGGGACCGAGAAGACCCTCCTGCAAGCATTCATTTTCAAATAATAAATATAGCAGCACCAAATGTGTTACCACAAATAAGAATGAATTACCGAGATCCTGCTACAGGAACCTGGAAAGGGCCATACAGGTACAGAAATACAAATAACACCTATGGTTACAATGACACTGCTAGGCAGGGTTTAGGGGCTTATGGCACGGAGACAAGGGGCAACAACTATAGGGTTTGGAACAATTGTACAGCTTTGGCCTTACCTCCTGATGTTTTTCTGATTTGTGGGGATAGGGCCTGGCAAGGTATCCCTGCAAATGCTATTGGAGGTCCATGTTACTTAGATAAACTCATTATATTTGCTCCAAGCTTGTCACAGTTGCGTGAGATCACCAGACATAAATGGGTATTGCTCGCACCGGATTGCAATGATAATGTTGAATTGCTTGGTGTTGCAGCTAGAGCAGCATTGGCAATTTTAGTGCCAGGAGTGGCATCTGTGGCCTCACTTAACAACTTAGAAAAATTGGTGTGCTGGGCCAAGAAGCAAGCCCATGCCACGACAGAGATACTTGAGGAGAGGTTACCAGATCAAAATAGTCTGCAACATGCACTCTTACAGGATCGAGCTACTATTGACTTCTTGCTTTTGGCTCAAAGGCATGGGTGTGAGGACTTTGAGGGAATGTGCTGTTTAAACCTTTCTGATCATAATGAGTCAATTCACAAATCCATTACTTTCCTGAAAGAGCACATGAGAAAGATTCAATATTATATCAATCCTTTCAATCAGTGGCTCATAGATTTGTTTGAAACGATGCCTAGATGGTTACTGGGATTAGTCAAAGAGGGATTAAGGATTCTGTTTGTTGTGGTGTCAATCATCGTTGCATGTTGTATTGTAATAAATGTAGTTAAAGGGTTGCTTGCAAAGCTGTTACATCGGGCTTGGTTTGCTCAAACAGAAAAAGGGGGAATTGTTGAAGGATTTTTGAAACAGCAAAGATCCCATGGCTTGCTGCAGCTGAGCAAACCAAGCTACCAGGACGACTATGAGAAGTTCCCATGACAGTGTTCCCACATCGCCCGATCGAGGAATTTAGAAAAATATTGTTGCCAGCAGCTGGCTTCAAGGACAAGGTCTACGTGACTGCTAATCACAAGGGGGTTGTTTTCTTGCAGGTGGGGTTGTTTTCTTGCAGTTGTTTGTCTGAGTGCTTTTGACCAATAATCTTGTGTGAGACACTATCCGGCCCTTTTAAGTTCACTATAAAAGTCAGGCTATTCGGGTAACAAAGAGAGAGCATGATCTGACCATACTAGTGACTGTCATGTTTTCGGCCATTCTCCCTGCAACAATGCACCCACTCAATGACATGTCTCTTGGCCCAGGAAGTGACCAAATTGTTTCGTAAGTGACTCCCATTGTCAGACTCAATTCTTTCTGGTGTACCATGTCGCCACAGCACTTGTCTTTCCAGGCCCAAGATAGCGTTTTGGGCCGTGGCATGTTTTACTGGATATGTTTCCAACCACCGAGTAGTTGCTTCTACCATGGTGAGTATGTAACGTTTACCTTGGTGGGTTTGTGGGAGTGGTCCAATGTAGTCAATCTGCCAAGCCTCACCATATAGAAATGCAAACCACCTCCCCCTATTCCAGGGAGACTTTACCTTCATGGCTCTCTTGATTGCAGCACAGGTCTCACACTCATGGGTAACCTGTGTGATGGCCTCAATGGTCAGGTCCACCCCTCGATCACGAGCCCATCTGTAAGTGGCATCCCTCCCTAGATGTCCTGTTGTTTCATGGGCCCATCGAGCTACAAACAGCTCACCCTTACGTCCTCAGTCCAGGTCCACCTGAGCTACTTCAATTTTAGAAGCTTGATCCACTTCTTCGTTGTTCTGATGTTCTTCGGTGGCACGATTCTTGGGCATGTGGGCATCTACATGATGTACCTTTACAGCTAGGTTTTCTACCTGGGCAGCAATATCTTGCCACAGGGTAGTAGCCCAGATAGGTTTACCTCTGCGCTGCCAGTTGTTCTGTTTCCATTGTCGCAGCCACCCCCACAATTTAGAAAAATGTTGTTACCAGCAGCTGGCTTCAAGGACAAGGTCTATGTGACTGCTAATCACAAGGGGGTTATTTTCTTGCAGGTGGGGTTGTTTTCTTGCAGTTGTTTGTCTGAGTGCTTTTGACCAATAATCTTGTGTGAGATACTATCCGCCCCTGTTAAGTTCACTATAAAAGGCAGGCTATTCGGGTAATAAAATGGAGCATGATCTGACCATATTGGTGTCTGTCGTGCTTTCGGCCATTCTTGCAACATACCCTCAAGATAAAAAAAAAAAAAAAAAAGGCAACACAATGTAATGAAGTTATGTTGTCAATGGGGAGGCAGAAAGAAGGAATGAAGAGGATCAGGCTAGTGGAACGGCGACCAGGACGGGAACAGGCACATTGATTGATTGATTGCCTCATGAAGATGGGTTCGGCCAAACTCAGCAAACTGCTCAGAGAAACTCTTACTGAAAGTTGCTGGAAATGTGTGCACCAGAGCTGCGAAGAAGCTCAAGCTGAGAGAAGAGGACCCGTGCACACAACTGCCTCTCGCTGGTAAGCAGTTGCACATTATGGGGAATCATACGTCCTTAGGAACAAGGACTCTCCTGGTAACCTTGCAGCTTGTTTTCCTTATTAACAGTCGGACAGTTTATGAGCCTGAAACATGGGACCAAATTGATGTTAAGGTGTGGGACTCTGCAACTAAAAATGGCAAGATTGCAGTGGGATTGCTCAGCACCTGGCAAGCAATCTCTGAGGCCTTAAAGAGCCATGTGGGACCACAGTCAGAAACGTGTGGCTTGCCAGATAGTGAGGGAGCTGCGGGCTCCTTTACTGATCCGACTGCTACACCATCAGCCCCCCCACTGCTACTGCCATTGAAGGCTTTTGCTGTTACGCCCCCTGCTGACCTGAACGTGCCTTTTGACCCAGGCCCTATTGGCTTTGAAAAGGAGATGGATATGCTTTTCTTCGATCCGGGAAGAACGGGATACATAAGGCCTGAAGACCGAGTTGCTTGACAACTTAAAGCGAGACATATTGTTCAAAAGGAATGGAAAATGGAGACTGTTGTCATGGAACTTAAAGGATTGTTTGTTTTCTTTTCTAATCGTACATATGTATAGGCACGCTCGAGTTTAGTAAGTCATGGAACTTAAAGGATTGTTTATTACCTTTCCTGATTGTACGTATGTATAGGCATATTCTGGTTTAGTATGTAAAGCAATGTTCTATATATTTAGAATGTTTGGTGTTGATTCAAAGATCGAAGCCAATATTTTCTCAGTGACGAAGTATCCTTTATTGTCAGCGCTGGATGCACGGGGTTTAAATGCACCAAACGTGCATGTTTGAAGTAACAAACTATCTCATATTTATACAGCAAAACAATGAATATTCTATTAACACCTATACATATTCATTACCTAAACCCGCCTACTCTCACTTTGTGTGCTAATTAGCTTATCAGTTCTTGCGCTTGCGCAAAGCCTCCCAAGAATTGTGGGCTGGGGTCTTCGGGATGTGGGCAGTGGTCTTTGGGATGTACTTTTTACCTTTTGCTAAAGAATGCCAAGTTGGCTGAAGTTATCTCAAGTTTCAGCCTAACTGAGGGTCGTCAGATAACGGGATGTTTCAGTTAACAAGATGCTTCAACATAACAGAAGGTCATCAGATAACAAGATGTCGTATATTTTGTTCTCATTAATTTTTAACCACAAGATTTATTCTATCCTAAAGTGAGTTTATACAATATAATTCCCCCCTTTTCTGGAAAACCTAGTAAATTCTTTTACTTAATACAAAAATTTTTCTTCCCAGTGTTATAAATGGCTCAATCTTCAAAATAGGATTAAATAAAAAATAGGATTTATTAAAAGAATATAAAGGAATAGAGGTAAGCAAACAGCGCTGGGTGCACCGGGAGTCTCTGCTCCACCAGGACGCACACCAGTTACATCAAGTAGCTGATTTTTATGCTCCTAGACTAATACATATTCATTACTACTTCTAAAGAAATAGATTATTATAATTAGCTTCCGGGGTCCAGTCCCTCCTACTGGAGCATGCACATCAGTCTCCTCTGGGGGTCTCTAGGGGTCTTTCATGCTGAAGGCTCGTAGTCTTCCTCTCCAAGTCCTTCCCCTTTGTACTCCTTTGGCACCGTACCAAGTTTATAGAACATTTTCTGCAGGTCTTGTCTCCCAGCCGTCCTTCAGCTTCTTTTTTCTTCTTCTTAATCTCTTGGCCACCTGGCCAGATACCAGAGGCTTGCATAGTATCCCATAACAGTCACTAGTTGTTATCAGTTGTTCTGAAACCCCAGACATCAAAGACTTCATACAAACACAAATAGCTTTCTTATTGACACTTCACGAGTAATTAAAACATTCTTCACCAGCCATTCACAAGGACAGTCACACCTATAGCAGTGTTAAGTTAATCTCGAAGAAGACAGAAAAAAGGCTGTAACTGTTAGAAATAGAAGTCTGGAATAACAAAAGCAAACAGGTTCATAAATTTGAGGAGTATTTTCTGAAGACTTGATAAATTGACTAGAATGAGGGGGAGACTGAGACACACTGCATCTGTGGTTCAAGAATTAAATTGCCAGTGCAGGGCCCAGAGGTAGACAGGACTGTTCTTTATGGACACGAATTGTTAAAACATTCCTAACAATCCCTTATCTTCTTTTTAATATCAACAATTCGTGTCTCTTCTGTCGTTAATAACTGGATTTCATCAGTCCGTTCTTGGAGGGTCCAATTCTTAAGCATCATAAGTGACATATCCCCTTCCTTTTTTAATGAAGTTATTACCAATGTACTATTTATCACCCGGTGTATTAATTATGTAAGACAAGGTATCATACAAGGTATAAACAATAACATCATTACACCACATAACAATAAAAATAACACTCTTTTAACCCATGGTCCACCAGGCAGCCATGAAAATAAATCCCATTCCATATCCTTCCAGGTTTGTGCTCGCTCGCTCACCTCCCCCCTTCCTTCTCTGGGATGGGAGAGAGAAATGGGAAAGTGAAGCCTGTGAGTTGAGATAAAAACAAGAAAATAATAACAATAATAATAATAACAATAATGATGATAATAGTACTACTAATAATAATGTGTATGAAACAAGTGATGCACAATGCAATTGCTCACCACCTGCTGTCCGATGCCCAGCCTAACCCCGAGCAGTCCGGCCCTCCTCCCAGCCTGCCTGCTGGCAGGACAGTGAGAAGTTGAAACATCCTTGGCTTGGTGTAAGCACTGCTCTGTAACAATTAAAACATCATCATATTATTAACATTCTTCTCATCCTAAACCAGAACATAACATTCTATCAGCTACTAGGAAGAAACACCCTTTTCATCAATCTTTAAACAGCAACTACTAAAGCTAACTTTTCCACAGACTTCTCCTTCTTGTGCTAGTAAATAATCCAAAGCTAGGCAATTTTGATACAAAGCAGTTCTCATCTTTATAACTCATTTAGATCAGTTCTCATCATTTATAACTATTTCTATTACAGCTAATAACCTAATTATTCTATTAAGTATATATACTGGGGTCCTATAGCCCCAGGATCTGTCTTCTGCCCACGTAGCTGGATCATAATAGACAAACGCCTTCAGGGTCGATTCAGGCTTGTGTTACCGTTCGGCCTGTCAGGGTGATCCAGCTCCTGGAAAACGAATCACAATTTTATATAGGTTAAAAAAAAGATTTTTATGTTATTTTCTCGGGACAACCTGATCTTAGTGTGGGAGAAGTCCGGTCGAGGCCCTCTCACTCGGCAGTCAATACCCATAGGGGTTGCCTCCCTTGGTAGACCATACACACCGCAGTGGAGGGTCCTGCCCCGGTCTTGCCTTCTCCCTTTTCTCCCTTTAGGCTTGTCCCCTTTATTTGGCATCCTTAATTCATGCAGAGCCTCGTTGCCAGAACATTAGTTCTTCCTTAGCTTGAGTTTCAGTTTCCCAGGAGCGGACTCAACCCTCCAAGTTTCAGTAGTTACTGGTCCTTTTATTCTGGATGCGTGGGTCCCTTTCTGTGGTTCTCACAGCTGTTTCAGTAGTCAGTAAAACAAGGTACAGTCCCTCACATCGGGGGTTCAGTGATTCTTCCCTCCCATGGCTGCTTGTTGAAACACTTTCTTTTTTATCTTCTGACAAGTTAAGCAACGGTTATGTAGTTTGCTTTGCCGTAGCAGGATTCATCTGATAGCCATGGCTACATTCACATTTGTAGCCACCTTTCAGGTTGATACAGATTTGACTACAGATAGCAGGGTTTTGGCATTCATCACTATCTCCACAGTTTCCCAGCTGGACAGGCACATTCATTTATGTTGCATTCCTTCAGGGGCTCATCACCCCAGTCCTTGCAGTCTCTCTGCTGGTTACACACTTTATTGATATCTATGCATTCTCCACTTCTGCACTTGAATTTGCCAGGTCCAGAGCACTGAATAACATTGTTACAGTTTGCTTCATCAGTGCCATACAGACAGTCTTCACATTTTGCTCTAGCACCGTTGGCAGCAGTGCACAGGCCGGCGAGGGCGAGCAGCAGGCAGAGTGCCCCGCAGCGCGGCAGCGCCCGCCGCCGCCCCGCACCTGTGTCACTTATACTGCTCCTATTACCCGTGCTGTTAGTGTCAGTGGCATCCTCCTTTTCTTTTTGCCACTGACCATTCACCACAAATGGATGAGACACATGATTACTAGTTAGGAAAGAGAATGTAACGTCTGCTATACGGCTGCAGGCAGTGCCAGCTGCAACCTTAGAAGCGGTTTTTGAAAGAGCCTGCCGGTGGTCATTTGGCAGTGTAATCTGCGTCTCTGCACTCCTGCCCCTCAATAGAGCTAAGTCGTTATTAGTAATAGTTATAACACCGATCTGGGGACGAATAGTCGTTTTTGCATTGCAATATAAACCTCTTATAAAAAGAATGTTAGAGTGAAGCAGCACAGCTCAGCACAGCCGCCGCTGCCTCCATGGTTACATCAGACAGGCTGCAGGGTCCTGATGTCCGCCCCTCTGGTATGTGCCGACTTGCCACACGGTGAGGGTAGGCTGCCGTTGTTCACTGACGCCTCTGGTCTCCCGTAGCAACTCGATCTCGGATGTCCCGGCTCCGCTCCAGGCTCTCGGCCTGTTCAGGTCTCATCGAGTCTGGGTCTTAGTGAGTCCAGGTCTCGGCCTGTGCGGGCCTCATCCTGTTCAGGTCTCATATGTTGCAGGAAGCACGGCCAAAAGCATGACAGTAAAGTCAGATCATGCTCCTGCCTTTTTCTTATCACACTCAAAACATTTAAGAGCAAAAATAGAATCACGAGATACACCGCCAGGCCCATATATTAGGCACCACCACTCAAAACTTGGATAAAACAGTTCGTCTCTGCCCACTCCCCTTGTGGAGAGTACGGAAGCATGGATCGGAACTCTGCACTCGCTTTGCAGCAACGCTGCGTCTCACTCACACAGCACAATCGCACACAGAGGCCTCCAGCACATCTCATTCATACCACAGGAATATAATTTACAACGATAACCAACCAACTAAGTATTGTCTCTGTGTTCTTCATGAAATGACTTGTAATACTTTGTTTCAAACCCTTACATTTACACAAATACTTTCAACACAAAATACATACAATATGCAAATATTACAATATACAAAATTTCAACACAAAATACATACATAAAAACACATACAATTATTAACACTCCAGTTAGTATCCCTCCAGCAGCTGAAAAATACTGTTTGTCTGCAGTTTCAGGAGATCTTTGCTCCTGCGGTGAGCAGCTGAGAGTGGAGTAAAACACTCAGGGTGCACCTAGGGGCGTCCGCGCTGCAGCCGATCCCGCAGCCGAGCAGAGTGTCTCCTGCCTGGCTCACCAAAATGACTCACAGAAAGCTGACTCCACAATCAGTAAGATTGTAAAGTAGGTATGTTTACTCAGTTCTAGGCGGCACAGGGCAGGTAGTCCCACCAAAGTCGTGCACACCTAACGTGGCAAATTGCTTTAGTAAAGAGTTACATATACATGAACATTCCTATACATATGCATAACCTGTCCCTTTGTGAACAGTCCTCCTTATCTCAGACCCCTTGATTAAAGTCCGAACCATGAGGTTGTTTTTGATCTGGTTCTCGGGGTCCGAGAGGCTCCTGTTATCTGGAGGTATAAGTGCAGCACAGGCACAAATGTAGCACATATTCATTCTTAATCAATTGCTCTCTAATTTCTAATTCCAATGTTTCAGCTTGCTCTTTTTTGGATCCATGGGTATTCTACTATTAATGTTCAAAGCCTGACAGACCCCGTCCTCCGTGGATCAAAATACATGGGGTCTTAAGGGTTCTTTTGGTCATTCTATCATAAAATACTGGATCATTTTTAATTTACTCTTTAATTTTCTGGGGCCCCTATTGTTCCAATTTCTAATCATTATTCATAATGGACTTTTTGGTCATATATCTGGTAATTTGCTCCCTTTCTGGTCCTTGGTCTTCGATTTTATCTGACCCATCTGGGAATTTCACTTGTGGCAATTCCCACAGCCCTTGGTTGCCCCCAGTGAGAGTGTCTTGCAGGGGGTTTAGGACCTATCACCCACCCACGTATCACTCCCTTCACCGGCCCAGCCCCCCCAACAGGAGAATAGAACCGGTGAGAAAACAAAAAGACCTCCACGCTGACTTTAGAAGTCTCAGTTACACTCTCACACACACAAACACTGGCAACAGCACATTTACCCAACCGGACGGTATCTTACGAATCAGTTGTCTTCGTCCAGAATCCAACCGGACGGTATCCACAAGCATCTCTGCTGTCTTCATCTGGGATCGAACCAGACGGTATCCACAAACGACTGTCGTCTTCGTCCGGTTCTATCCCGGACACCGGAACCCAACCGAACGGTATCCAAACGACCCTGTCGTCTTCATCCGGATCTTCGCGCGCAGAATTATGGGCAAAAAACAGCCGGCAAGGGAGCTCAAAAAAAATCAAATTCTTTGCTTACCTTTATTCAGGTTCAGGATGGCATTAGTCCCGATCCGATTCAAACAGGAGCCACCAAATGGTGGGGCGCCTCTCCTAGATTAAATCAGAATTCAGGAACTATAGCCATCCCGGACAAGCCCCCAAATTGTTATAAATGGCTCAATCTTCAAAATAGGATTAAATAAAAAATAGGATTTATTAAAAGAATATAAAGGAATAGAGGTAAGCAAACAGCGCTGTTTGGTTGCCTCTATTCTTTTATATTCTTTTAATAAATCCTATTTTTTATTTAATCCTAATTTGAATCCTGAGCCATTTATAACACCAGTCTTTATAATGTGTACCCCTCAATACCTTGCCATGCACGTTTGTCAAGGAAGCTAACATGGACATTCGTTGTAACAATTTCCAATTCCAAACAAGTAATACAAAAGACAATATTAAACTTATACCAACTAATATCAATAAAACAATAATTGGGTGACTCAATGTGTTCAAAATCCCAGGAGCAGTTGACAACCATCCAAAGAGTGTATCCCACCAGTTGTGATTTGTGTCTTGTTTTACTCTTTGCAAAACTCTGCTTATTTCCTTTATATCATGATGGACAGTGATTAGAGTCTTCTCTTCATTTTCCTGAATGCCTTTTAAAATTTTGATCAGGTCTTGGTGTTTAACTAGTTACTTCATTAGCGTGAGGTTCATCCCAATAGGTGTCAGTAATAACTTGTGATACATTGTGTTGTTAGACTTGATCAACTGGTGGGATACCACTGGTGCCAAATATAGAAAATCACACCCGATGATTCTAACAAAGTTACAAATACAAAAGTTAGTATGATTTTTGCTAGGGGGATCTATGTTCTCCTTATCTACTTCTACAAAAGCACAAGCAGTTCTTAAACACACTCACCCTTGACCAACATATACAAGCACAGTCTTTTGACTAGTATTTGGATGAATTTCAAAGTGGCAAACACCTTGCTCCGTGTCAAGACATACATCCTGAGCATCAATTGTATTACTTTCACAAATAAATCCTTGTTGTTCCCGGGTAGCACATGATTCTAGATTTACAGACTGCCATTTCCCATTCTCCATCCGTGCCCATGTTCTATGCTCTGAAGGATAGAGCACTGTCTCCTCATGGTTTAATCCTAGTGCAATGATCAGTGGATAACATAAACTGTGGCATTACATATAGTAAGCATGAAGGCAGTAGCCATGCAAACAATGGGATCATAGGTAAAATTTACCAGGGTCCACCAAGACTGGAACTTCTTCTCAAAATCATTGGCATTGTCCCAAACAATCTTTCGGACTTCAGCCAGAAAAATGCCTTCACTTCCTTCCCTAATGATCAAGGCAGCCGTTGCCTGCAACCATAACTATGCTTGCATACAACCAAGAGCTAAAGATACATTATCTTGAACCATACTAAGTGCATCTATTATTAGTTTGTGGTCTTAGTCTTCAGCCTTTTCCCATCTCGGTAACACCTTTGAAACTTGCCATTGGCTAGTTCCCAATGCCAATATGGATGATTGTAGGGGTTGTTTTAGTTTTGTCAAATCACTTGTTGCTGTGGCTAGCTTATTCATTAATCAATTCCATTTAAAACTCCTAACCCTGTTCCTAGCATTCCAGTTAAGTCTCTTCGTGTCCTGCCCCTAAGGTGTGCTTGTTTTTTTGACCATATTGTCCGGTCTTCAAATGATGTCTTTAGGAAAGGAGAGCAGGTTGGTTGAACACCTGTCGTGGTTTAACCCGGCCGGCAGCTAAACACCACGCAGCCGTTTGCTCACCCTCCCCCCTCCCTCTCTGGGATGGGGGAGAGAAATGGAAAGTGAAGCCCGTGAGTTGAGATAAAGACAGTTTAATAAGACAGGAAAATAATCATAACAAAAATAATAATAACAATAACAATAACAATAACAATAATAATAATAATAATAATAATAATACAATGGTGATAATAGGAAAGTAATAATAATATGTACAAACAAGTGATGCACAATGCAATTGCTCACCACCCGCTGACCGATGCCCAGCCTAACCCCGAGCAGTCCGGCCCCCTCCCCTGGCTAGCCACCCCTATATATTGTTTAGCATGACGTCAGATGGTATGGAATACCCCTTTGGCTAGTTTGGGTCACCTGTCCTGGGTCTGTCCCCTCCCAGCTCTTACTGCACCCCCAGCCTGCCTGTTGGCAGGACAGAGCGAAAGGCTGAGATGTCCTTGGCTTGGTATAAGCACTGCTCTGCAACAATTAAAACATCGGGGTGTTATCAGCACTCTTCTCATCCTAAGCCAAAACACAGCATTCCACCAGCTACTAGGAAGAAAATTAATTCTGTTCTAACTGAAACCAGGACAACACCCGAGACATTAATTTGTATTAGCAATTCAACATGCTTGAGAGACCATTCTGGATTAAATAACAATTGTTGTTGTTGGCCCGTGTTTCTTACTACATATGGGCCTGTTTCATCATATATTGTAAAATTTAATATGAGGCTCTCACCCTCCTTGATTTTGAGCTTTTGGGCATTATTAGTCCAAAAACAGCTAATTACTATATTCTTTGTTAATATAAAATTATACCAGCAATATAATTTACCTGGGCGGATACAACCTTCTCGTTGGCCATTTTTGGAAAATGGTTTTACTAAAATCCCCGTTACTTTCTCGTGGGTCATTCCATTAATCATTCGGCACCCTATTTTAATTTCGTCCCCTATGGTTCTTTGGTGTGTCCACTCTTCCCCTAATTTTCGCCATTCTGATAGTGTATATAAATGGTTACCATTTGTTCGCCAGATGATCATAACTGCTAACTTTCCATTAATGCTCTAATCCTCTGTTGTTACGGCTTCGGTCCAAGGCCACTCCCCATTCTCTATTATCGTAGAGGCACCTTCTTGAATCACAATTACAACTATAAGCCATAGAAACAAAACAATTCTATCAACAAAATTTCTGCCAACCATATTACCAAATACTCCCTACCGTAATGTCCTCATTTTGTTCAACTAAGCTTTAGTTTCAGTTCATCGTCACCTGGCGTTACTTTCCAGGGGGCTTCTGGAGCTTTCTTCACTCGGGAATAGTGGATCCAAGCGGCTTGTTCTCTAATCTTGATAGCAGTATGAGTTGTCAGCAGCACTTGATACGGTCCATTCCATTTTTCCTCTAGGGGTTGTCCTGAAAAAGTCTTTATATATATAATCACCGGGCTTAAAGGGGTGGATTGGTTGATCCAACCCTCTAGCCCTGGTCCCTAACACAAATTAAGGTACTTTATTTAATTGTTTCTGAAGTTCAGTTATATAAGCATATAAATATTCTGATCCCAACTGTGTTAGATCCTCTCCACTAAATAGAAATTGATACATCCTTCCATATAAGATTTCAAAGGGACTCAAATTCTCTTTTGTTCTAGGTTTAACTCTGATTCTAAGTAATGCTAAAGGGAGGGATTGAGGCCATGACAAATTAGCTTCTTGTCCGATTTCAGCTATTTGTTGTTTAATTAAATGGTTCATTTTTTCTACCTGTCCACTTGCCTGCAGTCTATAAGGAGTATGCAGTTGCCAATCTATCCTTAGAATCTTACTTATCTGTTATACTACTTGCACACAAAAATGTGAACCTCTCTCAGAAGACATTGCTACTGGAATCCCAAAGCGTGGTATTATTTCATTTAACAAGACTTTAACCACTTCTCTTGCTTTGTTCGACAGGGAAAGGCTTCGGGCCATCCTGAAAACGTGTCAGTCAGAACCAGTAAATAACAATACCCCCCTTTTCTAGGGAATTCTGAAAAATCAATTTGCCACTGTTGCCCCGGATAATTTCCTTTACCGATTATTCCAAATTTTATTCTATTCTTGGTATTGGGGTTATTGTGTAAGCAAATGCTACATTGTTGAGTTACTTGTTTTATCGTTGTATATAAATTTCGTCCCACTAAAGTCTGACTCAGGCTCTTATGCAATGTGTCAGCTCCCCAATGTGTTTTATTGTGTTCTATAAGAACTATGGGCCATGTCAAATTAGAGGGTATTATTATGCGGTTATCTTTAAATATACACATCCATCTGGTTTCATTTTACCTTTCAAATCTTCAATTAATTTTAAGTCTTCTTTTGTATAATTTGGCTTTTGGTTCATGTATATAGTTTGGATTTTACCATCTGGTATCAAAGACAATGCCTTCACCTCAATTATTTCAGCTGCCCGTTTAGCCTCCTGATTTGCCAATCGATTTCCAATTTCAAAATCGGCGTTCCCCTTTTGGTGTCCCCGACAATGCATGATAGCTACCTTTTCTGGTTGTTTTACTGCCTCTAACAACTTTAAAATTTCTTCAGCATGTTTTATCTGTTTTCCCTGAGTGGTCAGCAATCCACGTTCTTTCCAAATTGCTCATGAGAATGTACCACGCCGAATGCATATTTAGAATCTGTCCAAATATTTATTTTCCTTCCTGCTGCTAGTTCCAGTGCTCGCGTAAGAGTAATTATCTCTGCCTTCTGGGCGGACATTCTGGGGGGTAATGGTTTGGACTCTATTACCTATTGAGTGGTTGTAACAGCGTATCCTGCCTTATGTTGTCCTTGTTTCACAAAGCTGCTTCCATCAGTATACCAAGATTCATCAGCATCTTCTAAAGGTTCTTCCTTAAGATAGGGTCAACTAGAATACAGAGTCTCCATTGTTTCTATACAATCATGGGTTATGGGTTCATCCAGAGTTCCGCTAAGGAAAGAAGCTGGATTTACGACGTTAGTGACCACAATTTCCACATCATCTTGTTCTACTAATATTGCTTGATATTTTAAAAATCTCTGTGGTGAAAGCCAATGGTTTCCTTTTTGTTCCAAAACTGCTGAGACCGTATGGGAAACTAACACTGTCATTCTCTGTCCCATTGTCTCGTTTATAGGGACCCAGTCTTTGTGCTAGTGCTCCCAAAGCTATCCCTTGTCTCTCATGAGAGAACAACCTAAAGGGTTTCGAGAGATCCGGTAATCCCAAAGCTGGAGCTTGCATCAGTTCTCATTTAAGTTGTTTAAAGGCTTTTCGTGCTTCTCCAGTCCAGACTAACTTTGACTGATTACTCTTTATCAATTCATATAGAGGCTTTACCATTAGTCCATAATTATAAATCCAAAGGCGACACCAACCAGTCATTCCTAAAAAGGTTCGTAGCTCCTTTACCGTTTGGGGTTCTGGAGTCCGGCAAATGACTTCCTTATGTTCAGTTCCTAGTTCTCGTTGTCCTCCCGAAATTTCAAATCCCAAGTAGGTCACGCGTTGTTGAACCAGCTGGGCTTTCTGTTGAGAGACTCGATATCCATTTAAACCCAGAAAATTAAGGAGACTTATAGTCCATTGAATACAACTCTCTTTAGTCTCGGTAGCTATTAAGAGATCATCTACGTATTGTAACAAAGCCCCTTCAGTGTCCGGAGGTATCCAAGTTTCAGATTACTTTGCTAATTGGTTTCCAAAAATGGTGGGGCTATTCTTGAATCCTTGAGGTAGTACTGTCCACGTAAGCTGTGTCTTTCTGCCTGAATCGGGGTTTTCCCATTCAAAGGCAAATAGGTTTTGGCTTTCTGTAGCTAAGGCTAGGCAGAAGAAGGCATCTTTTAAATCCAGTACGGTAAACCAGACTTGACTATTCTTTAATTTAGTCAGCAAAGTATAAGGGTTTGCCACTACTGGATGTATATCCTCGGTGATTTTATTTATGGCCCTCAGATCCTGAACTAGCCTATAGCTTTTTCCATCTGCATTTTTAATTGGCAATATGGGTGTATTTTATTCTGATTCACATTCAACCAATAATCCATACTGTAGAAATTTATCAATTATCTCTTTAATACCTTTCCTATCTTCTATCCTCAAAGGATATTGCTTAACCTTAACGAGTGAGTTTCTCCCCTGGCTTTAATTTAATAATTATTGAGGTCACATTTTTAGCTCTTCCAGGGACTTCGGTGGCCCAAACTCCTGGACATACTTGATCTGTGATCTCTAAGGGTATTTCACTTTTAGGGTCAGTTTGTATTAGTGCCAGGTTCAACACATTTATTAGTTGTTCTTCTCCTATCCTTAATTCCATTTTCCCTTTTTCAAAGACAATTTCTGCTTCTAATTGTTCTAACAAATCTCGACCTAATAGAGATTTTAGATATCCAGGTAGGTACAAAAACCTATGTGTCCCCATTTGTTTCCCTAACTTGTACTTCAAAGGTTCACAAAAATAAGCCTTTTCAGGTTGATCGGTTGCAATATTTACCCTAACATAATCATTCCATAAAGGCATTAATGCTTGATTTAGAACCGAATATGTTGCCCCCGTATCAATAAGAAATTTCACTTCCGTTCCTCCCCTAGCTTCATTATAACCAGTGGAGGATCCGCTAGGGTAGATTCCCCAGGTCCCCGTTATTCCTGTTGAAATCAGAGGCCTATGATTACCCTAGGAAAAGGCTAGTCAATTTGTCCTCCGAAGCCAGGTCCAAACCGTTTTGTTTTATTTATTTATTTATTTATCTATTTATTTTCATTACATTTCAGAGTTGGTCCAAAAATTCCATAGGGGTTTCTTTTGGACCTTGTTGGAAGCATATTCTCAATTCCCAATTCATCCAGATTTTAGTATTTACTTAACTGTTCATAATTTTCGTAATAATTAGGGTCTCAGTGGGGGTCGGTCAGGGGAATGCAATTGTCCACAGTTCCCTGAGCAATCCCATCGGCAATCTGAGCTCACACATGAACTCAGGTTGTTTTAAGGGTTAACTGCTTTTCTGTTTTCGTGACAACTCTCTCGGACCAATCATGATCCTTTTGCCCCAGAGGGCTCACACCCATGATTTTGAGATCTCAGCCTCAGGCTGAGGCAGAACTATTAACATTCCTACATCCTCTTTCCCTGCTCATTCAACTTCAAACACCTTTAACACCTTCAACAACCCTTTTAACACTTCCTTTATCTTTCTCCAGCCTGTACTTTTCTCATGCCAGCACCAAAGGCTCAGTCAGGGGCCAACTTAATTCTGTACCTTTTCCCTCCAAGATGCTGAAACAACATCAGTATACAACATTTCATCCTGTTCTCCTTCTCAAAAAAAAACATTAACTCTAGCAAAGTATTATAAAGTTCCATTTAGGGGCCACTTTTCTCCACATTCCAGCTTATAAAGCGGCCACCACCAATTACAATATTTTATCAATGTTTTCCTGTTCATACTTCCACCAGCAGATCCTCCAATATCCTTCCAATGACTCAAAACGCATCCTAAAGGGCTTTTCTTTAACATCCCACCAGTTTGCCTTTCTCCCATTTTCCCAGTTCACACTTTCAGAATACACTTATCATTTACAAAATGCAGCACGCAGGTATCTTTCTATAGCAACGCCACGAACCTACTATTATTACCAATAATATAGCCAAAATCACAATAACAATAATCAGAGTCAAATTCCACATGCAATAAGTCCGAAAACCGAAATAAGTAACACTGTAACAAATGAACCTTATTAGCAAACTTGCCAGGTTCCAAACGGCAATTGAATGCCAACAAAAACAAACAAATGAACATTATAATAAAAATTACCAAGTTCCAAATGGCAATTGAACGCCAACAAAATCAAACGTATACTTAAGGTGCTAGCCACAAAAGTATACACCACCCTGCAGAACTTTTATCTTCCGACTTATGAGCAGTTTCAAATGACCGGTCTACCAAATAAACAAACCAAAACCAAAATAAAGAATACTGTCACTTACAGAGATGGGATCCTTGTCTGCCTCCACAGTGACCCGTTGAGTCAAGGAGACCCTCCGGGAAATCCCGGGGGTAACCTAGGGAGTCCTATTCCCAGCGGGTCCTGCAGTGCGGCAGAGAGGCTGTCCCATCTGGGGTGCCAGATTGATTCAAAGAAGCCGAAATTTCTAAGTGACGAAGTATCCTTTATTGTCAGTGCTGGATGCACGGGGGATCCTTCCACCTAACGTGCACATTCGAAGTAACAAACTATCTCATATTTATGCAGCAAAACAATGAATATTCTATTAATGCCTATACATATTCATTACCTAAACACGCCTAGTCTCGCTTCGTATGCTAATTAGCTTATCAGTCTGCTATAAATGAAGTCCCAACTCAATCTGAATTTTGTAATATTTATACTTTTAAAAGGTATAAAAGGTATAAAAGGTTTTAAATGTAAGTAAACAGCACTGGGTGTGCGGGGAGTCTACACTCCACCAATATGCACACACGAACATCAAACATTCTAAATATATAGAACATTGCTTTACATACTAAACCCAAGTATGCCTATACATATGTATAATCAGGAAAGGTAACAAACAATCCTTTAAGTTCCATGACTTAAGAGTCTCCATTTACCATTCCTTTTGAACAATATGTCTTGCTTTAAGTTGTCAAGCAACTTGGTCTTCAGGCCTTATGTATCTCATTCTTCCCGGATCGAAGAAAAGCATATCCATCTCCTTTTCAAGGCCAATAGGCCTGGATCAAAAGGCATGTCCAGGTCAGCAGGGGGCGTAACAGCAAAGGCCTTCGATGGCAGTAGCGGTGGGGGGGCCCATGGCGTAGCAGTCGGATCAGTAAAGGAGCCCGCAGCTCCCTCACTATCTGGCAAGCCACACATTTCTGACTGTGGTCCCACATGTCTCTTTAAGGCCTCAGAGATTGCTCGCCAGGTGCCGAGCAATCCCACCGCAACCTTGTCGTTTTTAGTTGCAGAGTCCCACACCTTGACCTCAGTTTGGTCCCATGTTTCAGGCTCATTAAAAATAAGGAGAATAAGCTGTAAGGTTACCAGAACAGTCTTCGTTCCTAAGGACGTATGATTCCCCATAACGCACAACTGCTTACCAGCGAGAGGCAGTTGTGTGAGTGGGTCCACTTCTCTCAGCTCAAGCTTCTCTCCAGCTCCAGTGTGCCTATTCCCAGCAACTTTCTGTACGAGCTTCTCTGAGCAGTTTGCTGAGTCTGGCCAAACCTATCTTCATGAGGCGATCAGTGTGCCTGTTCCCATCCTGGTCTCCGTTCTGCTAGCCTGTTCCTCTTCACTCCTTTTTCCTGCTTCTTTATTGATGACATAACTTCATCACATTGTGTTCCCTTCCTTTTTTATCTTGAGGGCAGACTCCCCTCTTATACTCTTCCCTCCACAGCAGTTCTTTTCAAAACAACTTTTCAGTGGTCAAACAACTTTGAATGTAACAACAACAGCAAACACCCAGAAACATCCATGCCTTAAAAGCTGGAGAACAAGAGAACCATCTGGAGAACAAGAAACCAGAGACTGCATGGAGTCTCCTGAATCACCCTTCTTTGTTCCCTCTAAACTCTTTTATATTCCTGATGGCCTCATCGTTAAGATTCTAATGTTATCTCGACCACGGGCCTTTCCAACCCCCATGGCAACACTCCCAAATCTTCACCTTCTTTATTAATATCAACCATTTTCTTGACACGAATTACCTCTCCATATATAAGAAGTCCTTGTGCTTGCGCAAAGCCTCCCAAGAATTGTGGGCCGGAGTCTTCGGGACATGGGCAGTGGTCTTTTGGAGAAAGACTGTAGGTCTTCCTCATGATGTACTTTTCACCTTTTGCTAAAGAAGACCAAGTTGGCTGAATCAGTTGTTTTCCAAGCTGCAGGAATGCCGAGTTGGCTCAAGTTATCTCAAGTTTCAGCCTAACTGAGGGTCGACAGATAAGGGGATGACTCAACATAACAGAAGGTTGACAGATAACAAGATGTCATCTATTTTGTTCTCATTAATTTTTAACCACAAGATTTATTCTATCCTAAAGTGAGTTTATACAATATCAAGGGAAAAAAAAAAACAGCTTATAGGCCTTTTGAGAAAGTACAAGTTGGTTTCACTGAATTGCCCAAAGTAGAGAGGATAAAATATCTATTGGTAATAGTAGATCATTTAACACAATGGGTAGAAGCTTATCCTGTAGCACCAGCTACAGTACAAATGGTGGTAAAAATTCTATTAGAACACCTGATACCTCACAGAATCACAGAATTTCTAGGTTGGAAGAGACCTCAAGATCATCGAGTCCAACCTCTGACCTAACACTAACAATCCCCACTAAACCATATCCCTAAGCTCTACATCTAAACATCTTTTAAAGACCTCCAGGGATGGTGACTCCACCACTTCCCTGGGCAGCCTGTTCCAATGCCTCACAAACCTTTTGGTAAAGAAGTTCTTCCTAACATCCAACCTAAAACTCCCCTGGCACAACTTAAGCCCATTCCCCCTCGTCCTGTCACCAGGCACGTGGAAAATAGACCAACCCCCACCTTGCTACAGCCTCCTTTAAGGTATCTGAGCAATAAGGTCACCCCTGAGCCTCCTTTTCTTCAGGCTGAACAAGCCCAGCTCCCTCAGCCGCTCGTCGTAGGACTTGTTCTCCAGGCCCCTCTCCAGCTTCGTCGCCCTTCTCTGGACTCGCTCAAGCACCTTGATGTCCTTCTTGTAGCGAGGGCCCAGAACTGAACACAGTACTCGAGGTGCGGCCTCACAAGAGCTGAGTACAGGGGGGAAATCACCTCCCTAGCCCTGCTGGTCACACTGTTCCTGATACAAGCCAGGATGCTGTTGGCCTTCTTGGCCACCTGAGCACACTGCTGGCTCATATTCAGCCGACTATCCACCATTACTCCCAGGTCCTTCTCTGCCTGGCAGCTCTCCAACCACTCCTCTCCCAGCCTGTAGCTCTGCTTGGGGTTATTGCGCCCCAGGTGCAGGACCCGGCACTTGGCCTTATTAAACTTCATGCAGTTGACCTCAGCCCATCGGTGCAGCCTATCCAGATCCTCCTGCAGAGCCTTCCTACCCTCAAGCAGATCGACACACGCGCATAGCTTGGTGTCATCTGCAAACTTACTGAGGGTGCACTCAATGCCCTCATCCAGATCATCGATGAAGATATTAAAGAGGACCGGCCCCAGCACCGAGCCCTGGGGAAAGCCACTAGTGACCGGCCTCCAACTGGACTTGACTCCATTTACCACGACTCTTTGGGCCCAGCTATCCAGCCAGTTTCTAACCCAACGAAGCGTGCGCCAGTCCAAGCCAAAAGCAGCCAGTTTCTTGAGGAGAATGCTGTGGGAGACGGTGTCAAAAGCCTTGCTGAAGTCAAGGTAGACCACATCCACAGCCTTTTCCTCATCCACCCAGCGCGTCACTTTGTCATAGAAGGAGATCAGGTTCGTCAAGCAGGACCTGCCTTTCATAAACCCATGCTGACTGGGCCTGATCGCCTGCTTGCCCTGCAAGTGCTGCGTGATGACTCTCAAGAGGATCTGCTCCATGAGCTTCCCTGGCACTGAGGTCAAACTGACAGGCCTGTAGTTTCCCGGGTCTGCCCTCCGGCCCTTCTTGTAGATGGGCGTCACGTTTGCTAGCCGCCAGTCAACTGGGACCTCCCCCGATAGCCAGGACTGCTGATAAATGATGGTAAGCGGCTTGGCCAGCTCCTCTGCCAGTTCCCTCAGTACCCTTGGGTGGATCCCATCCGGCCCCATTGACTTGTGCACATCCAAGTACCGTACCAGGTCACCAACCAGTTCTTCATGGATAGTGAGGGCCACAGCCTGCTCCCCATCCCCTTCCAGCAGCTCAGGGTACTGGGTATCCAGAGAACAACCGGTATTGCTGCTAAAGACTGAGGCGAAGAAGGCATTAAACACCTCAGCCTTTTCCTCATCTCTTGTAACTAAGTTTCCCCACGCATCCAGTAAAGGATGGAGATTCTCCTTAGTCCTCCTTTTTGTGATGATGTATTTATAAAAATGTTTTTTGTTATCTTTAACGGCAGTAGCCAGATTGAGCTCCAGATGAGCTTTGGCCTTCCTAATTTTGTCCCTGCACAGCCTCGCAACATCCTTATAGTCCTCCCTAGTGGCCTGCCCACTTTTCCAAAGATTATAACCCATCTTTTTTCTCCTAAGCTCAAGCCACAATTCTCTGTTGAGCCAGGCTGGTCTTCTTCCCCGCCAGCTCGTCTTTGGGCACGTGGGGACAGACTGTTCCTGCGCCATTAAGATTTCCCTCTTGAAGAGCGCCCAGCCTTCCTGGACCCCTCTGCCCTTCAGAACCACCTCCCAAGGGACTCTACCAACCAGTGTCCTGAGCAGCTCAAAGTCAGCCCTCCGGAAGTCCAATACAGCGGTTTTACTGGTCCCCTTCCTGGCCTCGCCAAGAATAGTGAACTCCACCATTTCGGGGTCACTCTGCCCAAGACAGCTCATTTCGTGGTCACTCTGCCCAAGACAGCTCCTGACAATCACATCCTCCACCAGTCCTTCTCTGTTTGTGAAGAGAAGGTCTAGCGGGGTGCCACCCCTGGTAGGTTCACTAACCAGCTGTGTCAGGAAGCTATCTTCCACACTCTCCAGAAACCTCCTAGACTGCTTTCTCAGGGCTGTGTTGTGCTTCCAGGATGTCAGGGAAGTTGAAGTCCCCCACGAGAACAAGCGCTGAAGATTTCGCAACTTCTGTCAGTTGCCTGTAGAACTCCTCATCCGTCTCCTCATCCTGGTTCGGCGGTCTATAGCAGACCCCGACCAGGACACTAGCCTTGTTGTCCCTGCCAATCCTAACCCAAAGGGACACGACCTTGTCATTCCCAGCCTCAAGTTCTACAACATCGAAAGACTCTCTAATATAGAGAGCCACACCACCACCCCTTCTGTGCTGCCTGTCCCTTCTGTAGATCTTATAGCCAGGCATTGCAGCACTCCAGACACGACAGTGGTCCCACCACGTCTCCGTGATGGCAACCAAGTCGTAGCCTGCCTGCTTCACGATGGCTTCCAGCTCCTCCTGTTTGTTACCCATGCTGCGTGCATTGGTGTAGATGCACTTCAGCTGGGCCATTGCCTTATCCCCCAGCCTTGCTATTGTTCCCCCTGGCACAGCTCCAACAATCCTTGCTTCAGCCCCATCCCCCTTCTTACCTAGTTTAAAGCCCTCTCAATGAGCCCTGCCAGCTCCTGGCCCAGGATCCGTTTTCCCCTAAAAGATAGGGACCCGTCTGCGGCCATCAGGCCGGGTGCTGAGTAAAGTGCCCCATGATCAAAAAACCCAAGATTTCTGCGTTGGCACCAGCCCCGGAGCCACGTGTTTAACAGGTGGGCTTTCCGTGTCCTCTCTGTACCCCTCCCTGCCACTGTAGGGATGGATGAAAACACCACCTGCACTCCCGCTCCATCCACTAACCGACCCAGTCCCCTAAAGTCTCATTTGATAGCCTTCAGGCTTCTCTCTTCAGTGTTGTCACTACCTGCCTGGACTATCAAAAGAGGATAATAATCAGAGGGGCGTACCAGGTTGGGAAGCCTCCTGGCAACGTCCCTGACCCTGGCCCCAGGGAGGCAGCAGACTTCCCTACGGGTAGGGTCAGGCCGACAAATAGGGCCCTCTGTTCCCCTAAGAAGAGAGTCTCCCACAACAATAACCCTTCTGTCTTTCTTGATGGAGGCAGTCCTGAGGCGTGGAGTCGACCTCCTCGCCCTAGGCATCCTCCTGGGTACACTTGCTACCTCTTCCTCAGCTACTGGTCTGTCGAGCTCCAGGGCCTCAAACCTGTTGTGTAAGGGCACCTGGGAAGGTGGGGCCGGAAGGGGAGGGCATCGCCTGCGGTGTCGAGCAGGGACCTGTTTCCATTCCTCCTCAACTCCCAGATCCCCTCCCTCTGCCTGACGGCGACAGGGCGGGGGATCCACCCCCATTTGGAGTGTCTCACCTCAATACCTCTCCTTGAGGCCCTGCAGGGCGTTACTCCACAAGTCTATCTCCCACTCACACTCCCTGATATCCCTCAACCTCTCTACCTCCTCCTTGAGCTCCGCCACCATGCGGACCAGGTCATCCACCTGCTCGCACCTCACGCATGCAGTTTCTCTGCCTCCCGCCGATGGCAGCAACAGGCTCAGACACTCCCTGCATCCGGTGACCTGAACTGCAGCATTTTTTAACGGGTAGTCGGTCTGGGTGTGTACCGACTTCCTGGAGAGCGCACCATGCCTGGTGGAGACCATTATCACCTAGCTAACGGCTGTCGTTAAGGAGGTGTTCGTATGGGCGGGGGGGGGGGGGGGAGCGCTCCGCCCTTCCTGCTCGCCCTGCCTGCGCGAACTGCCGCACTAACTGCCGCGCCACTCCCTTCATACCCTCCCTTCATACTCCCTTCATTCCCTCCCACATACCTAGATATGGGATAATCCAGTACATTGATTCTGATCAGGGCACACACTTTACTTCTAAAATAATAAAATGATTATGTCAATCATTAGATATTCAGAGGGAATACCATACTCCGTGGCACCCACAAAGCTCAGGGAAAGTAGAAAGACTGAATCAAATAATAAAACAACAATTGGCTAAATTAACCAAATCAAATGCCCTGGACAAAATGCTTACCACTGGCACTTTTAAACATAAGAACTAAACCACACAGTGAGACTGGATTATCACCATATGAAATGTTATATGATATGCCTTATTCTCAAGGGGTGCCTCTAGGAAACAATGTAGTTGAGGATCATAGCATCCAGAAATATATAATTACTATTGGAAGGAGATTACAAGAGCTAAGAGAAATTGGAATGATGGCTCAAACACCACCTTTAGGATTTGCTATTCATAAGATACAACCAGGAGACAAGGTGTTAATAAAAAAAAATGGAGGGAAGAATCATTGAACCCCTGATGGGAGGGGAGGGACTGTACCTTGCTTTACTTACTACTGAAACAGCTGTGAGAACAGCAGAAAGGGGTTGGACCCACGCATCCAGAATAAAAGGACCAGTAACTACCAAAACTTGGAGGGTTGATTCCGCTCCTGGGGAACTGAAACTCAAGCTAAGGAAGAACTAATATTCTGGCAATGAGGCTCTGCATGAATTAAGAATGCCAAATAAAGGGGACAAGCCTGAAGGGAGGAAAGGGAGAAGGGAAGACCGGGGCAGGACCCTCCACTGCGGTGTGTATGGTCTACCGAGGGAGGCAACCCCTATGGGTATTGACTGCCGAGTGAGAGGGCCTCAACTGGACTTCTCCAGTAGTAACTGTGGGTAACACAAGCCCAAATCGACCCTGAAAGCGGGCCCAACCCCTTGATTGAAGGCATTTGCCTATTACGATCCAGCTACGTGGGCAGAAGACGGATCCTGGGGCTATAGGACCCCAATATATGTACTTAATAGAATAATTAGGTTACAAGCTGTAATAGAAATAGTTATAAATAAAACCGGAGATGCACTTGGATTAATCGCAAAGCAAAATACTGTTATATATGGAGTGGTAATTCGTGTCGAGAAAAATGGTTGATATTAATGTTATAAATGAAGTCTCCACTCACTCTGAATTTAGTAACATAAAAGAATATTTATAAAAGGCAAGTAAACAGCGCTGGGCGCGTGGGGAGTCTATGCTCTACCAACACGCACATCCAACCGTCGAACTTTCCAAATATATATAGGACATTGCTGTTACATATTTACAAGAAACCCGAGTACGCCTATACATATGGATATCCTATCCCCGCTTCATATTATAATTCTCTTTGTGGTGGTCATTGTGGGTGAAGGGCTCACAGTTTCCCCATCACCATTAGCAACCTTTTGTTCCAGACTGCAGGAGCGTCTTCGACTGTCTCCCTCTTCTTCTACACATGCTCTGCCCACCACAAGGTTCCCGATTATTAAATTTTCAGGTAATGCAAGATGTTGCGGGTATCTCTACTGGAGGTGGCACTCCCCCTATGGAACTTTGGGGTCCCCAAATCCTTCTATTAGGGCCTTTATATGAGTTTCCAATGATTGCTAATATTCTAATCAATACAAGATTTAATATACATACAATTAGCATCCAAAGGGTAGGTATGCCCTGATATACTTCAAGTTCTTTTAAGCTTAACTTTCAGATCTCCAGGAGTAGACTCAACCTTCCAGGTTCCTGTTACGGGTCCCTTTACTCGTGATGCATGTGTCCACCCCTTTTCCACCGTTCTTATAGCCGTCTCTGTAGTAAGCAAGACAAGATAAGGACCTTCCCAATGTGGAGACAATGATTCTTCTTTCCAAGTTTTTATCAACACTTTATCTCCAGGCTGTATTTTATGAATTGTGAACCCCAAGGGCACATTTTGAGCCAACATCCCCTTCTCCCGAAGTTCGTTCAATTGTTTTCCCAGAGTTATCACATATTTCTGGGTCTCATAGTCTTCTATCAGAGAATGATCTAAGGGCATTCCTTGGGAATACGGCATACCGTAAAGCATCTCATAAGGTGATACTCCAGTCTCCCCATGTGGCATGGTTCTTATGTTTAGCAATGCCAATGGTAAGCATGATTTACCCATGATAATTGAGTCTCAGTCATCAATTTGGCCAATTGGTGTTTAATTGTCTGATTCATTCTCTCGACTCATCCAGAACTTTGAGGATGCCATGGCGTATGATATTCCCATTTAATGCCCAGGGCCACAGTCAAAGCCTTTAAAACCTTTGAAGTAATGTGTGTTGCCTGATTAGAATCAATGCTCCCAATTAAACCAAAGCGAGGAATAACATTCTCCAACAGGTTTTTAGCTACCACTGCAGTGGTGGCTCGTGCTGCAGGATAAGCCTCTACCCAATGTGTTAGTTGATTCATGATTACCAACAGATATTTATATCGTCCTACCTTTGGTGGTTCAGTAAAGTCCACCTGTATTCTCTCAAATGGTCGATATGCAATTCTTCTTCCTCCAGCAGGTGCTTGCCTAATCGCCTTCTTATTTACTTTTTGAAACATTAAGCATCCTTGGACAGTTTGTTTGGCTATCTCATATATTCCTACACACCCATAAAATTTTAGAAATTGATCACTCAGTGCTTTTGTTCCCCAGTGGGTTTGTAGGTGTAGCCGTAAAAGTAGATGCCTAGTTTGTTCCTTTTGCAGTTTTTCTCTTCCATCAGGCAGAATCCATTTTCCTTCTTTCAGTTCTGCTCCCATGGTCTTTATAATTTTTATTTCTGCTTCTGTATACTTTTTCTCTTGTGTCCCTTTTCCGTTATCCGTTTCTTGTAGGGTTAGGACTACATCATGCTTCCTAAGAGCTGCTTCCCTAGCTTCTCTATCCGCTAGGTTATTCCCTCTTATGTGGAAGCCAGTTCCCTTTTGATGTCCTCTGACATGTACCACAGCAATCTCCCTAGGTCCTCTCAATGCCTGCAATATTTGAGTAACTAAAGTTTGGTGAATCAGCCCTTTTCCCTGTGTGCTTATGAGTCCCCTTTCTTCCCAAATTTTCCCAAATGTGTGGACTATTCCATAAGCATATTTAGAGTCTGTATAAATAGTGCCACTTTTTCCTTTCAATAATTCTAGGGCTCGTAATAATGCATAAAGTTCACATGCTTGAGCGGACCAGGCAGCGCTGAGTGGTCCCGATTCTATTAGGACCATATCCCCATTTACGATGGCATATCCTGATCTTCTTTTTCCATCTACTACTTTGGATGATCCATCAATAAATAATTTTTCCCCTGTTTCTAATTCTGTCTCCTCGAGATCGGGTCAGATTTTGGTTTGCAATTCAATCACTTCCACGCAGTTATGTTGTAGTTCTGTTAGGGGTTCCCCATATAGAAATTGTGCAGGACTCTGTGCAGCAGTTACTTTTAGTTCTAAATCAGGGGAGTTATGTGGAGTATATATCTTCAGAGGTGCCCAAAAAGTGACTTTTCTAGCTTCCTCAATCAGTAAGGCAGTAGCCACAATTGCCTGTAAGCACACTGGCCACCCCCTACTCACAGGGTCTAATAGTTTGGAACAAAATCCCACAGGTTTCTTGATTCCTGCCCATTCTTGAGTTAGTACTCCATATGCAGTTTGGTTAGAAACATTTACAAATAAATAAAAGTGTCTTTCTAAATCTGGGAGGCTCAGCACTGGAGCTTCTATTAACATTTTCTTGATCAACCTCAACTTTTCCTCATCTTCCTCGTTCCACTTAATTTTTTCTCCAGTCAATTTTTCATATAAAAACTTTGCCTTTTCACTAAACCCTTCAATCCAGGGCCTACAATATCCCAAGAGGCCGAGCAGTTGCCTCCCTTCCTTCTTTGTTTTGGGTGATGACAGGGCTAAAATCCCAGATACCCTGTCAGGATCCAATTTTTTCTTTCCTTGGCTAAGCCAATGTCCTAAGTACCTTATTTCCTTTTCCACGAATTGTAATTTAGATTTTGAGACCTTCAACCCTTTTTTCCCTAAGAAATTAAGTAATTCAATAGTGGTTCTCCGTGTCTCTTTTTCAGTCTCCCCAGCTATTAATAGGTCATCCACATATATATATATATATCCAATATATATAGGACATTGCTGCTACATATTTACAGGAAACCCGAGTACGCCTATACATATAGATATCCTATCCCCGCTTCATATTATAATTCTCTTTGTGTTGGTCATTGTGGGTGAAGGGCTCACAGTTTCCCCATCACCATTAGCAACCTTTTGTTCCAGACTGCAGGAGCGTCTTCGACTGTCTCCCTCTTCTTCTACACATGCTCTGCCCACCACAAGGTTCCCAAAAGCAACAAAACGTGATTGCACAACAGTGACCTAGATGTGTTCTGCCCTAGTCACAGCAAAACCAAGTTGAGAGGGACCTTGGGTGTTCAGCTCACGCGTTTGCTGCACCCAGGACAAGGTTGTCTGTGACTTCTGGCCCAGTTTTCATCTTGGTGTTGTCCCTGATCTCCAGCGAAAGATATTCCATGATCACCACGTTGGTCACATAGCCACCTACCAACAAAAATTTAGCAAAATTATATATTTAGTTGGATTTAGCTGTCTTGCTGGAGGTGGTTTCCCCTGGGACCTGATAGCCTAAAGTGTCCCTCTTCTAACTGTTATTGGGCACTTCATCAGCATGTACAGCTCAGGACATGTTTTTGAGCCCTTCCCACCAGCAGAGTACATTAGAGCCCCTCCAAGCCAGCATCTGTGCCCTGGGCCAGCACCCCAGACCAGCAGCCTGGCATTGCCTCTCAGTGAGCTTTCCCCAAGGTCCAGAGAAGACTCTGGGATCCTTATGCCCAGTTCAATTCCATGCCTGCTGCTCCTCTGCAGCCCTGTGATTCCTGAGCTATATATCACAGCACATTTCTACTGTCACCCTGTGCATGTTCAGGTTAGCTCTGCTTTGCCAGGCTCAGCGCAGGGTTCTAAATATATCAGTGAAGAAGAAAGCTCTGGGATGGCTTCCAATTTTAGCCAAGGTCACATTGGCGAGTGATGGTGTGCAGAGGAAGGTTAATATACACAGGATCTTTCATGAGAGCTGTATTCCAGCTGCATATGACATTTCTGCAGTGAATAGAAAGAAATGGGAAAGGAAGACAGAAGCAAGAAGCCTGGGAGATCTAAAGTTTTGCTATGGGTGTGCTGTGTAGCTCAGGATCTTTGTAGTTCTGCTTATTTTCCTACAACAACAAAAAATGTTACCTATCTGCTTCAGATGGTAGACAGGCATAATGTTTGTGAAAGTGCTCAGAGCTTTGGGCCCTGGGATTCATCCCGGCAGACAATTTTTCCATTAGGAGGCAGCCAAATGCTCCAGGGAAGCCTACACTGCTGGAAATAGTGACTGCATTCCAGATTTACCCAAGTCTCTTGATGATGCATCCTAAGAGCAGCTTTCCTCCTCACCACAAGAAAAAGCTCAGAAAGTTTAGGCAAGGCCAAGGACCGGAGGTGAGGCACATCACAGAGGTTTGAAAGCGGCTGGCTGCAGAGGCCCAGGAGGAGCAGAAAGAAAGGAATAAAGAGGAGATGCATAGTTGGAGGCAGCAGGGGCAGAGGCAGGCTGCTCCAGCGGAGGACAAAAAAAGTAGGTTGGTGTCACAAACCACAGCCAGAGCAGGGCTGGGCAGGCTCTCCAAGCTGAAACACAGTTTTGGTCTAGAAACCATCTAACAGTGTCTTACAAAACCTCCAGGATTTCACGGGCTGGACTCGAACAGAAATGCCATAGGCAGCACTGCCAGCCCCAAGTATTCAAACCCCACAAGTCAGCCCCTCTTCCCGGCTCTCCAAGGCTCCTTTCCTTTCTGGGTCTGCTGAACTGCCAGGGTAAGCTTGGTTCATATTTTCCAGGTCCCTCCCCACATTTCCCCTCCCCTTGTAGGAGGGCCAGCACCGAGCTGCTGCTCAGAGGAAGGGAGATTTCCAAAAGGAGGAGGAGATGCGATGCTCGATGCTCGGAGCAGGGCCCTAAGTAACGTGGTTGTGCAACTGTCCTGGTTTCAGTTAGGACAGAGTTAATTTTCCTCCTAGTAGCTGGTAGGGTGGTATGTTTTGGATGAGGATGAGAAGAGTGCTGATAACACCCCGATGTTTTAATTGTTGCAGAGCAGTGCTTACACCAAGCCAAGGATGCTTCAGCTTCTCACTCTGTCCTGCCAATGGGCAGGCTGGGGGTGCAGCAAGAGCTGGGAGGGGACAGACCCAGGACAGCTGACCCAAACTGGCCAAAGGGGTATTCCATCCCATCTGATGTCATGCTGAACAATATATAGGGGTGGCTAGCCGGGGGGAGGGGGCCGGACTGCTCGGGGTTAGGCTGGGCATCGGTCAGCGGGTGGTGATCAATTGCATTGTGCATCACTTGTTTTGTACACATTATTATTAGTAGTATCACAGAATCACAGAATTTTCTAGGTTGGAAGAGACCTCAAGATCATCGAGTCCAACCTCTGACCTAACGCTAACAGTCCCCACTAAACCATTTCCCTAAGCTCTACATCTAAACGTCTTTTGAAGACTTCCAGGGATGGTGACTCCACCACTTCCCTGGGCAGCCTGTTCCAGTGCCTCACAACCCTTTCAGTGAAGAAGTTCTTCCTAACATCTAACCTAAAACTCCCCTGGCTCAACTTAAGCCCATTCCCCCTCGTCCTGTCACCAGGCAGGTGGGAGAACAGGCCAACCCCCACCTCGCTACAGCCTCCCTTGAGGTACCCATAGAGAGCAATAAGGTCGCCCCTGAGCCTCCTCTTCTCCAGGCTGAACAAGCCCAGCTCCCTCAGCCGCTCCTCGTAGGACTTGTTCTCCAGGCCCCTCACCAGCTTCGTCGCCCTTCTCTGCACCCGCTCAAGCACCTCCATGTCCTTCTTGTAGCGAGACTATTATCATAATTATTGTTGTTATTATTTTCCTGTCTTAATAAACTGTCTTTATCTCAACCCACAGGCTTCACTTTCCCATTTCCCATTTCCCATCCCAGAGAGGGAGGGGGGAGGGTGAGCAAACGGCTGTGTGGTGTTTAGCTGCCGGCCGGGTTAAACTACAACATGATGAATGTGTGAGATTTGGCAGTGCATCAGCTTGGCTCCTTATTTAATTGCCTGCAGATCCCACCTTGTCATTGACACCAGAGGTCAAGGTACCGGCAGTAGTTCCATGATTTGTGGATGCATACTGTGGGAAAGGAATTTGCAGGTGGCTCCATGCTGTTTCACACATCCCTGAATTAGAGATAATGAGGAAACAAGCGGTAGAAACAAAAACTTGAGCAAGGTTGAGATAAAATAACTTGGCTGAGGTGTTAAAGATGAGCTTTGGGCAGTGGCCAATTGCTGGCTGGCTTGAGGTGCGTGTCTGAAAATCTGTCAATTGTATGACAGATTCGGGCATGTGAACAGCGCATGGGGCTACGGGGAAAGTATATGTAGTGGTGAAAAAAGGCAATAAACGTCTCCTGTTCAAGAGCCATCAGGAGTCCGTGTCTTGCATCCCTTCCTATACTTCCTATACTTATCCTATAAAGCAGGTCTTTGCCCCCACATGCGCCCTCCTTCTTCACCCAGCTGCACTCCCCTTTGCTCATCTCCTTCGCCTGACTCTGCTCTTCCTTTCCTTTGTGAGGTACCTTTTGCAGTGCCTCTGTTCGGGAACTGGGCATACCATTAAAATCGGTGTGTGTAAATAAATGTGGCCCAGGAAAGGTGTTCTTCCTTTTCCAGATGAAATGAAGCATAAGGGAAGGCAACTGGCTTTCTCAGGTGCAATAATCGCACCATGCCTGCAGCTGGGGCATTGCCAGCCTATGGTCATAATGCATACTATAAAACCAGGGACTGTTTTGCTCTTCCTTTATGGGGCATGATGTGAGGTTTTTAACTCCTTATGGGGTGAAAAGGGAAAGGGAAAAAGAAGCTCTTTTCTTCCTCAGGCCTCCCTGAAGGCTGGGGTTAGTGGCTGAGGATCTCCCCAGAACCCCAGGTTGCTCCAAGAGGCCTTTGTACCCGTTGTGCTGCAGTTTACCTGCTGGTAGCACAACAGGTAGCTGCTGGTAGCTCCAAAGGGCCAGGAGCGAGGCCAGCAGCACTCAGCACGGAGCTGCTGCTGGGAGCCACTGGGAGAAGCTGCGGACAGAGAGGCTGAGGAAGGAGAGGTTGTGGAAAGAGAGGCTGTGGAAGGGGAGGCTGGGGGCTGTGCCGGGCCGCAGGGAGGCGAGCTGTAGCCGGCAGTCTCTGGCACCCCTCCGCGGCCGGCCGCGCAATCACCGGCTGACGGAACGCTGGTTTGGAAGGACCTTAAAGCCTTGTGCAGGGCTACGTTCTGCTCGCTCAAGGTTCCTAGGCCTTGAGGGAGGCTCAGTCTGTGCTGTGGCTGCATATGTCGAGGCCAGTTCTGCCTCCAGGGACGGGATGGAGCAAAGGGAGCAGGGGCAACTAGACCCCTCCACAAGCAGGCTCATCAAACCGGGCTTTTGGGGGAAGAAACTGCAACGCCTGATGGGCCTCTGTGGTGTGTAGAGCACATGGCTTTCCCCTGTGCATCCATCCCCAGACCCTCCCATCTTCACCTATGCATCCATGTCTCTGCTTTCTGGCAGTTCTTTAATATTGCCAGTGGTTGGAACAAGCTGGATGGCATCCACAGAAAGTCAAGCAACAAGCTAAAACAAACTCCAAACTATCCTACAGGGTACCTCTGACTTTCCATCCTCAGCCCTGGCTGCAGGAATGTACTGGGCTGCACTTGCAGGAGGGGTGATCAGAAGAAAGTGGCTCGGGAGCTGCATCCAAATGAGCCCTGCAATTCCTGGCTGCTGAGAGCAGGACCAGCCCTCGCTGTGCTGCTCCTGGCGTCATCTCCCCAAGCAGTCTCCATCCCCTGATCCAGCACGTGGGGCTGTAACAGTGGGATCTGGCCCAGCAGAGCTTGCTGCACCACCCAGAGCTTCACCACCTCTGTCTCAGCCAGGCAGGCACCAGGCTTGGGGCAGATCTATGCTTGCATCCCCGCAGGGAATTAAACACCTTCCTCATGTGCTGCTGGTGCTTGAGCTGGAGAGGTGGACTACTGTCACCTCTAACCCCCGAGAAAGGCATGAAGGCAGTTGGGAGGTTGGGAAAAGCACACTCCCGGTGCTTTAGCCTTCGCACCGTTTCCTTTCCCAAACCTTTCCACAGAGCAGAGCTGCTGTTGTCGCTCCTGCTGAGTGCGGGCAAGGGCGCAGAGGGGCGCACAGCCCGTTGGTGCAGGCTGTGGGGGGGGGAGCAAGGGGTACAGCTAGCTGTGCAGGGGGCGCAGGCAGGACTGCATCCTAGCCCAGTATGGGTGCTTGGGGTGCAGGCAGCCCCCGCAGCCACCAGGTGACGCCGCAGCGCTGCCTGCAGCCGCTGTCGGGGCCAGGGATGGGGATGGGGAGAGCGGGGCTTTTGGGGGGCTGCTGGGATGCAGGAGCTTGGGATGGGGAGCAGCAGGGTTCAGAAGCAGCGCACACAGCCCTCCTTCCAGCCCCTTACAAATGCTGCGGGTGGGGTAAGGCCGTGTGCCAGCTCTGCTCACCCCCCCGGCTCCCCAGGCAGCCCTGGGACCCCAAACCTTCCCGACCACCTCACCCCAAAATTGCCAAACGTTAAAAAACAAGGCTTGTCTTTCAGTCCTGGGGGCTTGGGGCATGCACTGTGATGTCAAAACCTGGTGATGACCTGAGGCGTGCAAGCGCAGGTGTGTGCTGCACAAAGGCACTGCTCGCATGGTGGCATTGCCAAATGTGCTCCTGCAGTAGGATCCTGCAGTAGGATCAGTGCATCTTCAGGTTTGCCCTAAACAGAGGGGGGAAGCGTGCATGTGGCTGTGCTAGTGCAGTGCCATGAGGCTGGGTTGGGCAGTGTGGGGCTCACCTGTAGCAATTTTTATTTCTCGGGACCTGCATCAAGCTCTGCCAAGACAGTGGTGGCAGTATGACAGCAGACCCCCCATGACACCAAGAACGCTGTATTTTAAGATGCTTCTGAAAACATCTGCTCCAGGTGGGAGCTATATATTCAGCTCGACATCCACTCACCTCCTTTGGCAGTGTTATATATGGAGTGGTAATTCGCGTCGAGAAAATGGTTAATATTAATAGAGAAGGGGGAGATTTGGGAATGTGGCCATGGGGGTTGGAAAGCCCCGTGGTTGAGATAATATTAGACTCTTAACGACGAGGCCATCAGGAATATAAAAGAGTTTAGAGGGAACAAAGAAGGGTGATTCAGGAGACTCCATGCAGTCTCAGGGTTTCTTGTTCTCCAGATGGTTCTCTTGTTCTCCAGCTGTTAAGGCATGGATGTTTCTGGGTGTTTGCTGTTACATTCAAAGTTGTTTGACCAATGAAAAGTTGTTTTGAAAAGAACTGCTGTGGAGAGAAGGGTGTAAGAGGGGAGCCTGCCCTCAAGATAAAAAAAAAAAAAAAAAAAGGCAACACGATGAAGCTACAACAATAAAGAAGCAGGAAGAAGAAGTGAAGAGGATCAGGCTGGCAGAATGGAGACCAGGACAGTGTTATAAATGAGGTCTCAAGTCAATCTGAATTTTGTAATATTTATAAAACAAATATTTCTAAAAGGTATAAAAGGCAAGTAAACAGCGCTGGGTGTGCGGGGAGTCTACACTCCACCAACATGCACACACAAACATCAAATATTCTAAATATACAGAACATTGCTTTACATAATAACCCGAGTATGCCTATACATACATACAATCAGGATAGGTAACAAACAATCCATTAAGTTCCATAACTTAATAGTCTCCATTTACCATTCCTTTTGAACAATATGTCTTGCTTTAAGTTGTCAAGCAACTTGGTCTTCAGGCCTTATGTATCTCATTCTTCCCGGATCGAAGAAAAGCATACCCATCTCCTTTTCAAGGCCAATAGGCCTGGGTCAAAAGGCATGTCCAGGTCAACAGGGGGCGTAACAGCAAAGGCCTTCGATGGCAGTAGCGGTGCCTCATGAAGATAGGTTCGGCCAAACTCAGCAAACTGCTCAGAGAAGCTCGTACAGAAAGTCACTGGAAACAGGCACACTGGAGCTGGAGAGAAGCTTGAGCTGAGAGAAGCGGACCCACGCACACAACTGCCTCTCGCTGGTAAGCAGCTGCGCATTATGGGGAATCATACGTCCTTAGGAACAAAGACTTTCCTGGTAACCTTACAGCTTATTTTCCTTATTAACGATTGGACAGTTTATGAGCCTGAAATATGGAACCAAACTGAGGTCAAGGTGTGGGACTCTGCAACTAAAAACGACAAGGTTGCTGTGGGATTGCTCGGCACCTGGCGAGCAATCTCTGAGGCCTTAAAGAGACATGTGGGACCATAGTCAGAAATGTGTGGCTTGCCAGATAGTGAGGGAGCTGCGGGCTCCTTTACTGATCCGACTGCTACGCCATGGGCCCCCCCACCGCTACTGCCATCGAAGGCCTTTGCTGTTATGCCCCCTGCTGACCTGGACGTGCCTTTTGATCCAGGCCTATTGGCCTTGAAAAGGAGATGGATATGCTTTTCTTCGATCCGGGAAGAATGAGATACATAAGGCCTGAAGACCAAGTTGCTTGACAATTTAAAGCAAGACATATTGTTCAAAAGGAATGGTAAATGGAGACTCTTAAGTCATGGAACTTAAAGGATTGTTTGTTACCTTTCCTGATTATACATATGTATAGGCATACTTGGGTTTAGTATGTAAAGCAGTGTTCTGTATATTTAGAATATTTGATGTTTGTGTGTGCATGTTGGTGGAGTGTAGACTCCCCGCACACCCAGCGCTGTTTACTTGCCTTTTATACCTTTTAGAAATATTTGTTTTATAAATATTACAAAATTCAGATTGAGTTGAGACTTCATTTATAACAAGTAGGTCTTGCCTCTCTTCTCAGCCTAGCTCCCATGCTGCTGGATTAATAATGAAACCCCGGTAGGGCCATGGATAAAACCATGCCATTCCAGGCTGCTCCCCTTGCCGAAAAGAGACTGAAACCAGAACCCCGGTGCTAAACTAACACTGTGCTCCCCACTTCCAGCTGCCCTCGGGTGTGTGCAAGGTTGTCACGGCAACCACACAGCCAAAAATACAGCAGAGCGGGGCGGAAGGAGGTCTTTTTAATCCGATTTAACGCCCAAATCGGAGCAAGGTTGCGCATCATTCCTAGCTTTAGGGTCCTCCTGCTGGCCCTGGGGAGCTTCCCCCAGGCGGGCCGGGGCCCACTGCCGCCAGGCCGGCGGCTCCCAGACTACAACTCCCAGCAGGGCCAGCGGGGGCCGGGCCGGGCCGGGCCGGGGCGAGGGGCGGGGCCCGGCCGCCTCCCGGAGCCGTGCCGAGCCGGCCCCTGTCTGCTCGCGGCTGGGCGGCGCCCCCTACCCCACCGCAGCGCCCACGGTAAGACAGGGACCAGGCACCTGGGCGGGGGAGGGGGTGCGGGGCCGGGCCGGGCCGGGCCGGGGCCCCGGGCGGGGAGGGGTCGCGGTCCCCTCGGGGTCCTGCCGGCTCCCGCTGCCGGGGTGGTGTGCGTGCGGGGGTGGTGTGTGGCCCTAATGGAGCCTGGCTCCTGTGGGCAGCGTTTGGGGCCGGGTGATGGTTAGGGCGGTCTCCACCTGCTGCTTGCCCTCCCTGCTGTTCCTATGTGCCCCACCCCCCCTCCACCCCCTATGACACCACATACCCACCGTGGCACTGCATCCACCCCAACACTTGCCTTGCCTGCAGCCGGGTGCCAAGGTGGTGGGTGGGTGGCAGTAGTATCCACAGCAGGATAAGGATTTGGACCTAAAGCTTCTCTTTGGGCCAGGTGGCGGTGTGTGTGGCCTTGGTGGCCATGGGATCAAATGTGCTTGTAGGGTGCTCGTGCTCTCCAGCCCGGCTGCAGGTCCATGTTTGGCACCTGAGAGCTCACACACTGGCAGTTTTCTTGTGAGCCGTGCTGTAAGCCTGGAGGCATGGCTGCTGAGCGACCCTGGGGTCCCAGCACCTCAAAAATCAGTGCCTCTAGTAGTTTCTCTGGAAAATGAGGCTGAGAGGCATTCTTGGAGGATGCACATGTGCCCTACAGGAGGAGGGATGCAGTACAAAACCTTCCTTGCCCCTTTTGCATCCAAGCTCGCCACAGCACGGCATGTGTCATGCCAGCCTGGGGAGACACATACAGTGGTATTTCTGGCTGCTGGCTTGCTTCCAGCATGTAATCTGATGTGAGGGCAAGCTGTGGGTGTCCCTGGCCCTGGAATGGTGCAAATCTGGGGCTGAGCTTCTGTGCCCATAGGTGGCATTGTACGTGCAGCTGTCCCTTGGATGGCTTTGTCAGGGTGGAAAGCAGAAACAGTTGCTCCTCTGAAATAGTAGGCTCTGTTCGTTTGTCTTTTTGTGCTGCCTTTGCTCCCACATGCTGTTTCTCCTCCACTGCTTGGAGGGGTGCAAACTGCTGCCGGGAGTCACAGCCACCACTGGGACTGCTGTAGTAAAAGCCAGCCTTGTTGACAGCAACAAAAGGTATGAGAGGAGACACAAGGTACTGAGCTTCCAGACTCTTCCTCTGGTGGTTTAATGCTCCTTCCACCTACAAACCTAAGGAAGCTTTCTGATGGTGGGTGCCGTTTGTACTCCTCATCTAAGGAGGGGGAGTGAGAGAGCGGTTGTGGTGTTTAGCTGCCCAGCATGGTAAAACCACCACACCATTAGAGCATCCAGCACAGCAGGGGATGTCATGCGTGTTGGAGAGGGAAGCATCGCACTCTGCTTATGGTTTTTGTGATCTTGGCATGCAAATGTTCACACTTTGTCCCCACCACATGGGAAAAAAACACATTGTGTGGTGTAGGTTCATGTTCTTTTTCCTTATAACGACCATAAAGGCTTAATTCTGCACTTAGCTGATCCTGAGGTCCAAAAGCAAAACCTTGCACTGGGTTTTATTCCCTCAAGTCCAGAGTAAAATTTGTAGCCTGTGTTTTCTTTGGCAGAGATGCACATGTTTTCTGTTTTGGGCGGCTTGGGCTGTGTTTGTATTTAAAGCTCTTTCCCTCTGAGCTCTGGGCCTTCCTTCTGCAGAGCCTGCATTGGAGCACTCTGAGAATTGACTGTGTCACAGTTAAAGTACTGTGGGACTAATAATTTTGTCCAGCTCTGAGGAAATATTTTTTATCGCTTAAAAAATCTCAAATTGCTTTTAAAGGGAGGCAAAGGAGCAGAAGTTGATGTGGTAGATGATGAATTTCAGGTGAGCAGCCCCCAGGGGCTCCCCAGCTGACAGGGCTGCAGGAGGCTGGCAAAATCATTTGTGGAGATGAACTGAACACCAGCCCTGCCTCTGCAGAGGGATCTGTGAGAGGAGTGAGCTGTCTGAGGCGTTCGGCTTGCTCTCACATGCTTGTTCCTGTAGCTGAGTCAGCCTTGCGCACAACTGGGCTGGGAATTGTCTGTGGAGGGTTCCTGAGAGCTGTGACAGATCATGTTCAAAGTGTGGAAACGTTCTCCACAGTGAGCCTTCAGTAAGGTCCTGCGTGTTTGTGAGGAATTGTACCTAAACGTACAGCAAGGCCTGTGGCTTCTGTGAAAGCTGGGGCTGGGATCCTATATTTCAGGAACTGTTTTGGGCACACTTAGCATATTGTTGAAATATTTCTGCTAAATTGCAGAGCAGTGGAATACTGCAAATTGCATCATTGTTCTTCAGTTTAGCAGGAGCATTCAGATGTTTACATTACCTATGATGTTGTTAAGTTCCAGAGTTGACAGTCTGCTGGTGTGTTTGGAGTAGCTCTTTTTCAGGCTGGGGAAAGGACAACTGTTCCCATCTGGAAAATCTGTGCAGTGTTGAAGCTTATGGGCAAGTAGTGTCCATAAATGCTTCAGGATGTCCTTGTGAAACTCCTTGGAGAAAGTACAGTTCTGCTACTGGAGTGCAATTAGTGCTTTATTGAGTCATCAGAAGGGAAGGGCTAGTGTAGCTAGCCAGTAATTTTATGTTTACTTGAGAGAGTGGCTGTTTAATTTACACTTCATATAAATTATATAAATGTATGTATCTATAGTCAATTATAAAATGGATGCCTTGCTAATGATTGTAAGAGAAATACATTTTCTGGTCAGCTCAGACTGAAACAGGGATGCCATTGGGTGTTCTTAAAGCTTTTGAGCATCTATCTTCCAGCTTCCATGCTGGAAAGAGAGGCTTTGTTTCTTCCACATCTGCCTTGGGCTGTCCCATGTTTGGTCTGGCTTTGCTGGCTATGACTTGTGGAAAACGGACTCCACAGTCAGTAAGACTGTAAAGTAGGTATGTTTATTCAGCGCTGGGCAGCATGGGGGGTAGTCCCACCAGTCGTGCGCACCTGATGCAGCAACTTGCCTTGGTTATATGCAGCAAAGAGTTACATATGCATGAAGTTTCACAATACGCCTATACATATTCATTTGACCGTGAGCCAGCAGTGTGCCCTTGTGGCCAAGAGGGCTAATGGGATCCTGGCGTGCATTAAAAGGAGCGTGGCCAGCAGGTCAAGGGATGTGATCCTCCCCCTCTACTCTGCCCTGGTCAGGCCTCACCTGGAGTACTGTGTCCAGTTCTGGGCTCCCTGGTACAAGAAAGATGGGGATCTCCTGGAAAGAGTCCAGTGGAAGGCCACGAAGATGATACGGGGCCTGGAGCATCTTCCCTATGAAGAAAGGCTGGGAGACCTGGGTCTGTTCAGCCTGGAGAAGAGAAGACTGAGAGGGGATCTCCTCAGTGTATGTAAATATCTGAGGGGTGGGGGACAGAAGGATGTAGCCAACCTCTTCTCAGTGGTTTGTGGGGATAGGACAAGGGGCAATGGCTGCAAGTTAGAGCACAGGAAGTTCTGTACTGACATGCGAAAACTTCACGGTGAGGGTGATGGAGCACTGGAACAGGCTGCCCAGGGAGGTTGTGGAGTCTCCTTCTCTGGAGATATTCAAGGCCTGTCTGGACGCCTACCTGGGCAGCCTGCTCTGAGGAACCTGCTTTGGCAGGGGGGTTGGACCCAATGATCTTTCGAGGTCCCTTCCAACCCCTACAGTTCTGTGATTCTGTGATAACCTGTCCCCGCTTCATATTAAAATTAGTTCCAAGGAGTCATTTCCATAAACTCCTTCCATCTGTGCTTGCACAGTGTATTCTGGTGGTGGTTGTTGGGGATCGTGGGGATGAAGATTGATGACTCTTCCTCGTCACTGCTAGTTGACCTCTTGTCTTTGCGCAGACTCAGTTGCTCCTTGGCTCTTGTCCATCTGCAGGACCAGTTTCTACCAGTTTCTTAAGATAGGCTCACACTCTTATTAGGAGGCTGACCTTGGTAAGGGGCCCAAGGCTTCTTGCTTTAGTTAATTTGCACAATGCACCATAGTTAGCAAAGACACTAAGTAGCAGCCTAGTTCAATGCCATCAGTGCTCTATCTCTACTTGATAAGATTCTCTTCACTCCCTCTCTCAGCTCTGCATAGCTACTGTTGCTGTGCTCCAACTGAGAGATCCCGAAAAGATAGCTAGTAATGGAGATGGCGTCTCTGTAATGGATGTGAGATGTTTTGCTTTTCCACATTAGCTTTCAGGGCCTCCTTTGAGGTAGTCCATGGAGCTCCAAGGCTTTAGAGACCACAGATGGATGAGGAGTAGTCTTGTGCTTCAGGAAAGCCATTGCTTCTGTCTCTTCACTCCTACAGGGCAGCCCACAGCCTCCTCTTTCCCCAGGCACGTAGCAGTCATGGCAAAAGAAGGAAAAAACAAAACAAAACAAAACAAATTGGTTTGTCCTGTGGCAGGAGAAGCTGTGCTGACTCAATTACACTGCTACCTCTGTGGGACCAAATCCTGCCTCACCTGTTGGCGAGCAGCCTGCTGCAGGAGCATTTAATAGCGTGCAGCAATTTCTAGGAGGGCGTCTGCCCTGTGGCCACAGGCTGACTTGGCTTGGGTTCCTCCTGCCACCCATCAGATGCTGTCACTGTGGTGGCAGGATGCAGAGGGATGTGGGTGGCAGGACCTGCCCTGCGATGTGCTGGGGACAGGGAGCGGCTCGGCTGAGAATGTGCCCTAGTGCCCAACTATTTTAATTGGCCTTTATGCAAAAGGAAAAGAAAAAAAAAAAAAAAAAGAAAAAAAAACCTTTCCTCTTCTTTCTGGAGTGGCCTAGCTCCCTTGGATGGGTTTGCGCAGCCTGTGTCGAAGCTTTGCCTTCCCAACACCGGAGCAGAAGGCACGTCTGCCACAGGTTTCCCCAACCTACCACAGGGAGCTGCTAGCTGGGCTTACCATGCCTTGTAACTCATTCCAAAAACTCTGCTTTCGAACTTGGGAAGTCCTGGAGGAGCTGTGAAGGGCTATTCAGCATAGCCAGGGCAGTTGGTGGGGAGGTGAGTTGCTTGGCTGGGGTCTGCACAGTGGGGACATCATTGTCATGTCTGTGTCCTGGTTTCAGTTAGGACAGAGTTAATTTTCTTCCTAGTAGCTGGTAGGGTGGTATGTTTTGGATGAGGATGAGAAGAGTGCTGATAACATGCTGATGTTTTAATTGTTGCAGAGCAGTGCTTACACCAAGCCAAGGATGCTTCAGCTTCTCACTCTGTCCTGCCAATGGGCAGGCTGGGGGTGCAGCAGGAGCTGGGAGGGGACAGACCCAGGACAGCTGACCCAAACTGGCCAAAGGGGTATTCCATCCCATCTGACATCATGCTGAACAACAGATAGGGGTGGCTAGCTGGGGGAGGGGGCCGGACTGCTCGGGGTTAGGCTGGGCATCGGTCAGCGGGTGGTGAGCAATTGCATTGTGCATCACTTGTTTGTACACATTATTAGTAGTAGTACTATTATCATCATTATTGTTATTATTATTTTCCTGTCTTAATAAACTGTCTTTATCTCAACCCACAGGCTTCACTTTCCATTTCTCTCCCCCGTCCCAGAGAGGGAGGGGGGAGGGTGAGCGAACGGCTGTGTGGTGTTTGGCTGCCGGCCGGGTTAAACCACAACAGTCTGGGCCACCAGTGAGCAATTTTAGGAGGTGCTGTGGTCTGTGGAAACACATCTGAGTGTTTTCCAGTGCAGGAATCATCTTAAGATTAATTTTAAAGGATTTCTTGTCTCGCAGAGAAGTGTGTCCTCTGGTCACCAGTGGGGCCATGCTGTAGTGTAGGTGCAGCCAAGCCTGTTGCCCTGTGAATGGGGCTTGCTTTTGTGTGCAGGCATCTCCATCACACAGCCAGAGGCAAATCCTGAGGGCACCGGGCTCCTGGGCTGCAGGAGCCAGAGCAGGAGAGTGGTGTGGTGTCCCCCCGCAGCTGGAAGGGGACTCAAATACCATACCCACCTTGCCGTTCCAAATACCATCTTTGGTGTTTGTACAAGAGGGGAAAAAAAATCAGGAACTGTTGTGGCGGGGCTGCAGTTGTCAGCTGGAGGCTAATAATAGGAAATGTTTGGTGCTTAATGCCTGGTCAGCTTTGTCTGGCCAGAGAAGCTGGGGTGAAAGCCTGTGGGAGCTGCGGGGTGCCCCAAGAAATGCAGCTTCTTGCTGGGCGATCAGTTTGGAGACATCTTATATTGCAGCTCTCTGGCTTGGGAAGCTATGCTGGCAATTCTAAAAGCTGCAGCAATCATTTCTGTAGCTGGAGGCTTTACGGCTGTACATAGAGGCTTGTGGTGCTTTTTGAAATGGCTTTTTTTTTTTCCCCTACATGTGCACACATCATTGTTGTAAGCTACTAAGTTAATTAGATGGAGTTTTCAGGGGCTGTTAGGTTGGGTGAGAACAGTTGGCTTTGAAAGCTTGTCAAAGAGGTTCTCCTGTATTTTTTGGCTGGAAGATAAAGGAGTGATTAATGTGTTTGAGCTCAGGAGTGGATTCATTTAAAGGTCTGGTCCTGTAGGCCCAGCTGAGATCCTTAAGGGCAGTTTTCCTGACATTGTTCTACCTTTGGTGCAATCATTCTGGTTTCATTTGATCTGCAATCGAGCTCACCTCTCGGTTTAGAGGAGAGGGCGGTGGCACATGCGACTCTGGAGCTGCTAATGCTGTAAACATGCGCTCCTGTACTGCAGCTGGGTGGCAGTCACAGTTCTGCTGCCCTGCCTGCTCGTGGGGAACCCACAGGGTCTGGGGCTGGGGAGAAGCCCTGTTCCTGTTTAACATTTGGGCTGCCAGGTCCACCAAGCTGTGAGGCCACAGTGCCGATGCCCAAAAGGGAGCAGCTGCTGCAGAAACCCGCATGGGATCCCAGTGCATGGTGCTGCATGATGCCCTCCCCTTCTTTCAGGATCAGCTCCGATCCTGGTGGCAGCTCTGAAATTAACGGCACATTTCTGGAAAGCTCTACTAGCGAGCAGCCAGCTTGCCATCCCTTCCCTGCAGCCCTGCTCCAGCTGTCCCCACGCTGCTCGTGTTTTCCTGCCTCTGTGGCTGCTCTTGGCAGCATCTGTGGTGGGCAGGACACCGACAGGTACGTGTAGTGCTTGGCTGGCAGGTGGGGAAGCAGACAAAGGATTTGGGGGGCAGTGAGAATGAGGGGGTGTCCCCTCCCTTCCACCCTCCCACCACGCGTTCAGCAGCTGTGCTCCCCTCCCTGCAGCGCAGCATCCCTTCCTGCTGAGCCGCAGGGATGGAAATGCCCCTTCTCCTGCACCCATGGGCATTTTTGGCTGGTCCCCCTGGCAGCATGGCGGTGCCGCAGCCTGCAGCCACCCCGTGCTGATGTCTTTGTTCTCTCTCACACTGCCTCACTGCCGTCTTTTGTGCTGTGGGAAGGGGCCAGCAGTGGGGGATTTTAATGCCAAGGTTGCTGACCCGTCTCCATCTGACTGCCTCCGCTCACCCAGCACTTGTGGGGATGGGGTTAATCCTGCACCTGGATGAGTGTTTTGGGGGATATCAGCCAGCTGTCTGCCGGAGGTTTGGGGAGGGTTGGAGCATGTGCTATCTCAGGCAGCAGGATGGTAGCCTGGCTAAGCGTATCCATTTAATTGAACCATAAATCCTGCAGCAGACCAATAGTACAGGAATTTATTAAAACCCCAGGGTGCTGGTTGCCCTCCCTCCCTGCTTTTTGAGTGCCGGCAGAGCACACAGCATCTTTCTAGGAATCAGCTCCCTCCTGGCTGCACTCAGCTGAAGGAGGATGTTTATGTGGCTTTTTTAAGCACAAATTTGCGTTACATGGGGTGAGAGATTGATTTATCAAGTGGCAACAGCCACTTCAGATTGAAGCTTCTGTTTCTGTGCTTTTTGTTTTTATTATTTTGTTTACAGAGATGAGGTCTGTGCAGTCAGACTGGCCATCACTCTGGAAACTTTTTAACCCAGGGATTAATTTCAGCCAGATCGGACAGAGGAGCGCATATTTCACAGATAAGATCTTCTATGCTTTAAGGAAAAGGGTGGAAGAGGGAAATCCAAATTTCTTCCTGACCACGAAGAGAGGCTGCAGCAGTCGTGAGCTCAAATACTGTCTGGGTGCGAGTGGGTCAGTTAATTTGCTGATACCTACCAGGGATTTGGGGTTTGTGTTGCTGCAACCAACCCAAATACATGCTGCTTCTTGCAGGGATGAAGGCTAGAAGGTCCCAGAGGGAGCTTTGCATCTGGGGTGACGGGGGAGAGGGAATGGTCTGGGTGTGCATGTTGTAGGCACAGTGGGGAGTGTGGGGAATGTGGGTCACAAATCAGTATGAAACTGGGTCCTGTTATAGGGCTGCCTGCGGATGTTTGTTTTTCTTGGGTGTCCCAAAACTCTGGAGCTGAGCTGGGGCCAGGTGGAATGTTGGCTTTCAGGAGTGCCTTAGGCAGTACCCTCGCAAGCATTTTGTTAAGCAAATAATACAAATTGAACAAAAGGAAGAAGGAGCTGGCTGTGGAGGTGCTGCCAGGGATGGTGATCACACACTGCAGGAGCAGCAGTGCTGGGGCTTGGTTTATTGATGGCTTTGTAAGCCCTGCTACCCCACAGGTTATTCTTTGCTTTGAGCCTCACATTTGCCTAGACCCCTCTGTCCTGGTGCCATTCTCTCCTCCTGGCCATCTCAGGCTGACCCCCAGCTCAGCATTTTATGTGGAGTATGAAGAAGGGGCTGGAGCTGGCAGCTGGCAGTGGGGATCTTCCATGCTGTGTAGGACCTCTGGTGTTCTGGGAGTGCTTTAGGGGCACCAAAACTAACAGTAACAAGAAAAATCTACTTCAAGGAGTACATAGTCCTGAGGATGGCCCCAAATCTTTGCATTCAATAGGGTTTTCTTGGTTATCTCTTTGTATCGTCTGGCATCTGAGTAGGCGGTTGGGAGGTGCTGTGACTGGTGTTCTGCAGAGCAGAAGTTGCAAGTCCTTGGTGGGACTGAAGGTGCAGGAAGGCATCTGACCATGCTTCCCCATCTGTGTTTGTGGTGCTGGTGAGGAATAGGAACATCCCTGGTGTAGGGTTCAGGCTGTGCAGCTGCAGGACCCCTGGACTTGGGGTGGGGTGAGACTTGTGCAGATAAAGATGGGTACAAAGCCCTGGGAAGGGGATCAACTGGAGAGCAGCAGGAGCTGGTCCTGTGCCTTCAGGAGAGGCTCAGCTGGGAAGTGATGAAGCATCCCCATACAGCACCATGCTAGAGGGGTTTGGTTGTGCCCTGGGTTTCCTTATATTTGTCAACCTGTACTTATTGCCCGTGCTCTGACCATGCAGCCGCGCTGTTCTCTCCCAGGGCTTGGTGCTCGCTCGTGACCATCTGGCTTGCAGTACAAAGCTGGTGGCAGGTTTATCTCCAGTCTGCTGCCTCTCTGCTGTGACATCCTGCAGTCCCAACAGGCTCCCCAGCCTTGAGCTGAGCCTTGCCATGTACCTTCTGGGACAATCAGGTGTTTTACTGCTGTTTCTAATGGTGATGGTTAATGCCTATGGTGTGCTACTGCCTAGAAGCTTGTGGAGAGTGTTTCATGGCCAGGGAATGGACAAAGTCTGTCCCCAAAACCTTGGTTGGGCTTGCTGTGGTTTCCCTTTGAGGTGGAGGTCCAGACTGGCAGCATTCTGACATCATTGAGGGCCCGTGACCTTGTTTGGATGTAGGGCTTGGAGCTGCTAACAGAAGTGATTTGTGAACACCCAGTTCCTAGCAGAGCTGAGGAGGATGCTCTGTCCTGCTTGTGACGACTCTTCTTCCAGCTACAGCCTGAGGCTGCCTTTTTTGTCTCTCCCCTTCTGCTGTCACTACTGGCACTCTTTATGGGGATTCTATTCCTTTTTTGTCAGCTTGGAGAACTATTTTCTTTACGTTTTCCTCAATTTAGGGCTCGGGGCGGGGGGGGGGGGGGGGAGGGGGGATATGACTCAGCCTTTCCTCTGCTCCTGTTTGCACAGTCATCCCTCACCAGCTCCACTGAGGCTTTCTACACACACCTCACGTTACAAACGCTTCATTTTCACAGAATCATCTAGGTTGGAAGAGACCTAACCTGCTGATCCTAATCCATAGGGACTCAACCTTATCATTCCCAGTCTCAGCCTCGAGTTCCACAACATCAAAACACTCTCTAATATAGAGAGCCACACCACCACCCCTTCTGTGCTGCTTGTCCCTTCTGAAGAGCCTATAGCCAGACATTGCAGCACTCCAGTCATGACAGTGGTCCCACCACGTCTCCGTGATGGCAACCAAGTCGTAGCCTGCCTGCTGCACGATGGCTTCCAGCTCCTCCTGTTTGTTACCCATGCTGCGTGCATTGGTGTAGATGCACTTCAGCTGGGCCATTGCCTTATCCCCCAGCCTTACTATTGTTCCCCCTGGCACAGCTCCAACAATCCTTGCTTCAGCCCCATCCCCCTTCTTACCTAGTTTAAAGCCCTCTCAATGAGCCCTGCCAGCTCCTGGCCCAGGATCCGTTTTCCCCTAAAAGATAGGGACCCGTCTGCGGCCATCAGGCCGGGTGCTGAGTAAAGCGCCCCATGGTCAAAAAACCCAAGATTTCTGCGTTGGCACCAGCCCCTGAGCCACGTGTTTAACAGGTGGGCTTTCCGTGTCCTCTCTGTACCCCTCCCTGCCACCGTAGGGATGGACAAAAACACCACCTGCACTCCTGCTCCATCCACTAACCGACCCAGCCCCCTAAAGTCTCATTTGATAGCCTTCAGGCTTCTCTCTTCAATATTATCACTGCCAGCTGTCGTGGTTCTGCTCGAGTGGGCAGCCGAGCTCCACCACAGCCACTCTGTCACTCCCCCTCCTCAAAGAGGAATGGGGAGAAAATACGATGAAAAGGGCTCAAATGTTGAGATAAGAATGAGAAGATCACACAGTAATTATTGTAATGGGCAAAACAGACTCTGTATAGGGAGATAGTAAGATTTATTGCTTATTACTAACAAGCTAGAGAAGGGAGAAACAAAGGAAAGAAACCAAAAGCACCTTCCCCCCCCCATCCACCCTCTTCCACCTCCTCCTCTACCCGAGCAGGGCAGTGGAACAGGGGAATGGGGGTTATGGTCAGTCTACAGCACTTCTCTGCCGCTCCTTCTCGGTCACTCTTGTCCCCTGTGCTGTGGGGTCCCTCCCACAGGATGCAGTCCTTGATGAACTGATCCGGTGTGGGCTTCCCACAGGCATCAGCTCTTCCAGAACTGCTCCAGATATGGGTCCGTACCACGGGGTCCATCCCTCAGGAGCAAACTGCTCCAACCTGGGTCCCCCACGGGCAGCAGCTCCTGCCAGGTCACCTGCTCCTGTGTGGGCTCCTCTCCACGGGCTACAGGTCTGGCCCGGAATCTGCTCCGGCAGGGGTCTTCCACAGGCGGCAGCCTCCGTTGGTGCAGGGCTACCTGCTCCACCGTGGTCTCCTCCACGGGCTGCAGCATGGAACCCTGCTCCACTGTGGTACTCCATGGGCTGCAGGGGGACATCCTGCTTCACCATGGTCCTCACCACAGGCCGCAGGGGACTTCTGCTCCGGCGCCTGGAGCACCTCTCCCCCTCCTTCTTCACTGCCCTTGGCGCCTGCAAGGCTGTTCCTCACTCCTCTCATTTTCCCAGCTGCTGTGTGGCGCAGCGTTTTTTCCCCTGTCTTAAATCTGCTCTCACAGAGGCACAAAACAACATTGCTTATTGGCTCGGCTCTGGTCAGCAGTGGGGCCCTTACCAAACATGGGGCAGCTTCTAGATCCTTCTCACAGAAACCACCCCTATGGCCCCCTGCTACCAAGACCTTGCCACGTAAATCCACTACAGGAGAATGAACAGTGCAGTGCTTGAATGTCATCTCCCAGGACCATAAAACTATTTGGGTTGGAGAAGACTTCAGGAGGTCTCTAGTTCAGCCACTCGTCCAAAGCATGACCTTGCGTTTCTCCAGAGCATGGCCTTTGCTGAATTTGGGTATTAATTAACCTTTTGCTGTATTTGTCAGGCAAGCATGCTCTGACCAAAAAGCCCAGTAGGAAGGGAGTAAGGTCAGAAGGGAAACTTAAAAGACAAATGCAAAAAACTCAGAGCTGCAAGTTATCTTGGAGCACCAGGCAGTGCCGCAAGGTCAGACAGTGCCTGTGCTGTTGTGCCTCTCCACTGACACCGACGTTGGTGACAGCAGCCCATCAGCAGTGGCTCCAGCCCATCACAGAGATGTTGTGGGGACAATGACAACCCTGTAGGGCTGCTGGTCCCTCTTGTTACATGACTCACATCAGCTATGTGCAGACTTAAGTGCATAACAGTTATGTGCTGCGACTTTTTAGTCTCTTGTTTTATTGTGAGCATTAGCTGTCGACCAACTCGCTTTGCTGTCAGTTCCTGGCCACCTGCTCTAGGGAGCTCTGTGTGCAGTGATGATCCTAAACCAAGCATAGGTGGTAATTCATCACCTGTAAATGTGGGGCACTTCTACTCCTGTCGAGCTCTGCTTTCCTTTAGGGAGACAGAGGTCCTGTAAATGACTCGTCTTTGGAGCTTTCTGCTAGAGACACAGCGATGTCTCAAATATGAGATTTGGGCTTGTTTGCTGCACTTTGTGACTTCGGCCAAACCTGTTCCCTTTCAGTCCGTCTCTCCTGTTGCTCGTGTGCAAAGCGCTGGTGGGTGCAGGGGTGAGCACCCCAGGTATGGGGTGCAAGTGGGAGTGTCCTGGGGCAGTGACCCAGCAAGACCTTCCCTTGGTTCCATGCCCTCCAGCATCACCCCCCAAAAAAGGCAAAAAGTCCTCTCGTGCTGCTTTGGCCCTGGGGACAGGCCACCCTCTGGCCCTGCCAGTTGAGCCCCATTCCAAAGCGATGCCACTGGTACTGGCCGTCCCTTCCCTATGCACAGGCACCTCCATGTGCTGCCGTGTCCTCCAGGATGTGCTGTGGTTACCTGTGCTTCCAGCTCAGGGCTTGACAATTTCTTTAGTACTTACTATTTAATAATTGATGCTTTCCATTTGATAATTGGCACTAATTAGCTAAGGGGTGAGAAGCATGTCCTCCGCCGGGGCTCCGTGCTCTCTGGGGCTCTTCTTTCTTTTTCTTTTTTTTTATTTTTTTATATTATTTTTTCTTTCTTAACATGCCACATGATTTTGTTTGGGAGCTAATCTGTGTTATCGATCTACATAATTAGCCTTTTTGACAGTCTGGGCACATTTGGGAATAATTCTTTGGGCAGATGAAATCCTTAGGCCAGAACTGCTGTAAACGAAGCTGCAATTGTTCTGAAGTGACAGATGAGAAATAGTTCAAGAGCTGGAAATTACACAAGCTGGGAACAAATTTTTCTTCTTCCCTTCTGGATGGCATGTGGCTCGCTCAGATTTTGCTTGGTAATTTCACACTCCTCTCCAACCAAGCTGTAAATACCAGTTGCCGTAGCAGGGGAGGGTGAGGGATGAAATCTCTGTGTCCTGCCATGCAACAGGAGCTCCTGGTTCCTCACCCCACCACCCACAGGGAGGGAGGAGCATGAGCCTTGCTGCAAGACTCTGGTCCTAAATCCTGCTTAGTTCATGTGGAAACACACCCCTTTCCATCCCAGGTGCAAAAGCCTGGTGGTTTCATTTCTTTAAGGAGTGAAGTGGCATTCAGCCACAGAGAAATAGGAATGTGTTTGTTCCCAGGATGTTCAAAGCCATATGCAAACACCACAGGGCTTTGCGGTTGCACTAGAAATAGCTAATAGCTGGTTGATGCAATTTTGCATCCATTCCCCAGAAGAGGCTGTTGGAGTAGCAGGGCACAGGGTGCAGGAGGGCTCCGTTTGTGTGGTTCCCCTCCTGTGGCTGTTGCAGGGCTGCATCAATGGGCTCGTGGTGCAGAGCCTGCTGCAGCTCCTGGCTGAGGCTCCTCCTGGCCCCATCGTGCAGCAAGTTCCCCAGTTTTTGCCTCATGTGCAAAATACTTAATTTTGATGGCCTCTCTCTGATGGTCCTTTGGTGTGGCTACCTGCCTTCCCCAAGTCAGGGGAGCCAGGGCAGTGTTCCCCTGTGGCTTTTGCTGGTGTTTAACCGCCTGTCAGCCAGGATGCTTGGAGCCTGTTCCTGGGGCTGGGGTGTTTGGGGGAGCTAAACATGTTTGCCATTACAAGAGATTTGTGCTCAGACTTTGTCATGTTTATTTCGCAGCTGTAGTGAGTGATCTCCAGTAACTGTCAATCCTCCCTGTGCTGCTTCCATTTTTAATTTGTGAAGGCTCCCCAGAGGCTGGGAGATGTGGAGATGCTGTGTGATTAACGAGGAGCTTGCAGCTGCACGAGCTGCTGCTTGCAGCCCAAGTAGTTCCCACTGGGGTCAGTACCTTGGGGGGGACCTCCCGGGGGACCTGCCATGTGTGGGTTCATCCTGCAGCCGTGCTGGTCCTCCACGTGAGTGTGCACGCACAAAAAAATGACATTTCATGGGAGCATCAGGTTCAACATGTGAGCAGTGATTGTGTTGTGCAGTAGCCTGCTTGCATGGTCAGATGTGTGGTCCTTGTGAGCTGGAAGCTCCTCTGTTGGTTGTGTGATGGAAGAGGAGCACAGTGGCTTGGGGAGGAAGGTGGTGTTTGAGTAGCTGGTGGGCTGCTTACTCCATCCTGCTTCAGACCCTAGGAAAGAGTCAGAGAGAAGACTGGGGGGGTTGGCATCACCTGCTGGATGCAGGAGCAGTGGCTCCTGGCTCCCATGTGTGCTCTGGGAGTTGTGTAAACCCTGGTCTCTCTTGAGGAAGTGTCCATGGCTGCTGTCATCGGGGCAGAGGGGTCCTTGTGCAGTTCCCATTTCAGGTGACCACAAGAGGACCTCTCCATGCTTTTCATTTCTGGCCCTGCTGGCGGCATGTTTTTTTCAGCAGTTGCCTTGTTCTGCACCAGAGGAGGTGACATCTTGGTGACATGAAGGAGGTGACCTATTATCAGAAAGTAAAGCTGGCAGGCTTTCAAAGGAGATCAGTATTCTGGGACAGATGCACTGGGTAGATGCACATGGTAACCACAGGAGCATCTGCTCGAACGCCCTCAGAGCTGCCCTTACTGGTGATGCTACATTTAAGGCTTCATCGGCTTCTCTTCAGTACATACATGCCCTTCAGATGGTCTGGGTGCCAGCTGCTGGCTTCCTTATGACTTCACTCACTGGCTAAGGGACAAATGCAGGATTATATCACAGAATCACAGAATTGTCTAGGTTGGAAGAGATCTCAAGATCGAGTCTAATCTCTGACCTGACACTAACAAGTCCTCCACTAAACCATATCACTAAGCTCTACATCTAAACGTCTTTTAAAGACCTCCCGGGATGGTGACTCAACCACTTCCCTGGGCAGCCCATTCCAATGCCTCACAACCTTCTCAGTAAAGAAGTTCTTCCTAATATCCAACCTAAAACACCCCTGGCGCAACTTTAGCCCATTCCCCCTCGTCCTGTCACCAGGCACATGGGAGAATAAACCAACCCCCACCTCGCTACAGCCTCTTTTAATGTACTTATAGAGAGCGATAAGGTCGCCCCTGAGCCTCCTCTTCTCCAGGCTGAACAAGCCCAGCTCCCTCAGCCGCTCCAGACCCCTCACCAGCTTTGTTGCCCTTCTCTGGACTCTTTTGAGCACCTCGATGTCCTTCTTGTAGCAAGAGGCCCAAAACTGAACACAGTACTCGAGGTGCGGCCTCACCAGAGCCGAGTACAGGGGAACAATCACTTCTCTCACCCTGCTGGCCACACTGCTTCTTATGCAAGCCAGGATGCTGTTGGCCTTCTTGGCCACCTGAGCACACTGCTGGCTCATATTCAGCCGACTATCCACCATCACTCCCAGGTCCTTCTCTGCCTGGCAGCTTTCCAACCACTCATCTCCCAGCCTGTAGCTCTGCTTGGGGTTATTGCGCCCCAGGTGCAGGACCCGGCACTTGGCCTTGTTGAACTTCATGCAGTTGACCTCAGCCCATCGGTGCAGCCTATCCAGATCCTCCTGCAGAGCCTTCCTACCCTCAAGCAGATCGACACACGCACCTAGCTTGGTGTCATCTGCAAACTTACTGAGGGTGCACTCAATGCCCTCATCCAGATCATCGATGAAGATATTAAAGAGGACCGGCCCCAGCACCGAGCCCTGGGGAATGCCACTAGTGACTGGCCTCCAACTGGACTTGACTCCATTCACCACGACTCTTTGGGCCCGGCTATCCAGCCAGTTTCTAACCCAACGAAGCGTGCGCCAGTCCAAGCCAAGAGCAGCCAGTTTCTTGAGGAGAATGCTGTGGGAGACGGTGTCAAAAGCCTTGCTGAAGTCAAGGTAGACCACATCCACAGCCTTTCCCTCATCCACCCAGCGCGTCACTTTGTCATAGAAGGAGATCAGGTTCATCAAGCAGGACCTGCCTTTCATAAACCCATGCTGACTGGGCCTGATCACCTGCTTCCCCTGCAAGTGCTGCGTGATGACTCTCAAGATAATCTGTTCCATGAGCTTCCCTGGCACTGAGGTCAAACTGACAGGCCTATAGTTACCCGGGTCAGTCCTCCGGCCCTTCTTGTAGATGGGCGTCACGTTTGCTAGCCGCCAGTCAACTGGGACCTCCCCCGATAGCCAGGACTGTTGATAAATGATGGTAAGCGGCTTGGCCAGCTCCTCTGCCAGTTCCCTCAGTACCCTTGGGTGGATCCCATCCGGCCCCATCGACTTGCGCACATCCAGGTGCCATAGCAGGTCGCCAACCATTTCCTCATGGATAGTGAGGGCCACATTCTGCTCCCCATCCCCTTCCAGCAGCTCAGGTTACTGGGTATCCAGAGAGCAACTGGTTTTGCTGCTAAAGACTGAGGCAAAGAAGCCTCAAAGAAGCCTTATGCTGAAGTTCTTCATTTCCTCTGTGGATCAGAGGAGATAAAAGGGGTTTGAACTCAGTCCCTGGTATCTCCTGCAGAGGCGTGCAAGTACTCAGGGGTGCATCCATTTGCACGTGTTGGCTTTGGAGAGGGGCAGGGGTTATTGCTGGGAATGCATAGGGCTCTGGTTTTGTTTTGCAGCAGAGCTCCTAATTCCTTGGTGATATGTGCCCTGAATGAGACTGTCCTACTCTCCCAGTAGGGTTTGTAACATAAGCCCCCTGGGTAATGGCTTCTTATTGTGCTAGCGGTAGTCTACATGTGAGCTTTTAGGAGAAGGCTGTGCTTCTGGAGCAGGAACTGGAGGGAGGGGTTACTGTCAGGACAGTTAGGTAGCTGAACCATGCCCTGAGATCCAGTCTTTAATTTGGTACCTGCATCTATTTGTGTTTGCACAGCCTTTTCTTCCTTTGCTCTGTATTTTGACTCTCACCAGTAAGAATACATTTAAATACATTTAAAATCTGCACAGAGAGCACCTAGTGATCCATACTGCTGCTGCTCAGAAGGTTTGCATCCTGGTTGGGCTACCTGCCAGTCTGCACCCTGAGCACACCTTAAGGTACAAGCCCCCCAAAGTCCTTGTTTTCTGCAGAGCAGCATCCCTGTGGAGGCAGAGCTGCTGCCATGTGTCCCTGGGGGGCAATGTGATCTCTACACTGAGCACAGCATCACCTGTGGCTTCCTCCGGGGCTGCCAGCCAGCCACACTGTGGTGCTCTGCAGGATGTTTTCCCTTTTTCTAATGCATTTTTAACAAGCGGAGGTTTTAAAAATAGATTCTGGTGTGATCACTGTTTCACCTCCACATCCAAACCTCCTCCCTGGACTGTTAGCAGGCGCACTGCTGACTCAGCACCTTGCTTACTGCTGCAGTCCTAGAGAAGCTTTGCAGTTCCTGTCCTTTTCATGTCCCCAGCCACAACGCGAACCTCATCATCCTTCCGCTTCCAGTGCAGCCAATGTCACGGGCCTTTTAAATTAAGCTTTGTTAATTTCTTGGGCATGTTTCTAGAGGTTTTCTACAGCTTTGGTTGTGAGGAGGATAGGCAAATGTTGTTGTGGCCCTTATGTGTAGGATCACAAGATGGGCCTCTTGCTCATGGAGGAAGAAGAGGGCTCATGAAGGAAGAAGGGGGCATCTGTGCTGGTGGGAGAGGCAGGTGCTGCTCAGCAGGTGGCCAAGGACTCAATTTCCATCCTTTTTCCTTCTCAGGCCCCCTCCGTTCCCACTGTCCCAGCTGCAGTGATGGAAAACTCGTCAGTGGCATCCGCCTCCTCAGAGGCAGGGAGCAGCCGCTCGCAGGAGATCGAGGAGCTGGAGCGCTTCATCGACAGCTACGTGCTGGAGTACCAGGTGCAGGGGCTGCTGACCAACAAGATGGAGGGGGACGGGGAGAGTGAGAAGACGCAGTCCAACATCTTGCAGGTTGGTGAGGAGCATGGGCTGAGGGGGACTGCAGGGCTGGGCAATGCCAAAGCAGCTTTCCTAGTGTAGAAATGCAGTGAAATGCTGGATTTGGGGCAGCTTTCTGCTTCAGCCAGGTGTGAGCACTCCCCAGCTGTGTTTTGTATTTATCATGAAGTGGTCTCAGGGTGTGCCTTGATGTTTTTTTTGGTTTCTCCAGGGTTCCTTTGTCAAGTGAAGGACACTGGTGAGAGGCTGCCCTGCACACAGGGGCCGGCAGGGTGCACATGTCTGGAAGCAATGGGTGCTGTTTGGATGGCATCTCCACTCTGTCCCTTAGGAGCAGGTGCATGTGAGTGGAGTCTGTCTCAAACAACGCATTGCTTCACCCACAAAATCCCACCAGCTTTAGGAAGAGCTGTGGAGACCCAGCAGGGGGTATCCAAATATTGAGAAGTGTTCCCACATTCCTACATTCCTGTGCTGCTTTTCTCCATGTGCACAGGGATGTTAGTGAAGAGACAGAGATGCTAAAGGCATTAAAAGCCCCATGTGTCCCCTAACACTGTGTCATGCCACTGCACATTTTAATATGTACAATAACCTGTTTGCTTGCTTCCTGAGTGTTGCGTCAGAGAAGCAAACTGCTCTGCTACAGAGGATGTGAATACCCAGCAAAGAGAGTGATCGCTTAGGGGAGATGAGATTTGGTGGTGTCATTAGGATCTAAAAAAAACCCAAAACTTTAAAAATTGGCTTTTTGGCTCCCACACGAGGAGAAATTTAAACCTCCTGAACTGATGCTGTTGTCCTGAGGAAAATCCTCCGTATCGTGGAGCCAGCGCTCCTGGAGATGGGATGGCCAAATGGCATGGGACTCACGCAGAAGGGAGCTGAAGGACTCTGCTCTGTGCCCTTGGGTTTGTGAGGCTGCAGTGAGCTCAGGTCCATGCAGTGGGGTGCTGGGCATGCTGCTCTCCTGCCATGCAGAATGGTAGAAGAACAGGTGCAGGCTATAAACTGTGTGTACACTGGGCCTGGGTAAGAAGGACTTGAAGCCAGGGTAGACTCTCCCTTGTTAGGGGACTTAGCTAATGAAGCAATACCCATTAACCCATTAGGCCTTGCCAGGGCTTTCCAGAAGGGACGGGAGGTGTTTAATAATGGATGGGGTGAGGAGTCCTGCAGGAGGGCTCAGTCCCTTCCCTTTGCCCAGGAGATGGGCAGCAATCCTCAATCACTGGCGCTGCGTGGCTAACAAGTTTCCCTCTGCCCCATGGCTGCAGGGGGGGCAGGGCACCTCTTCCCAAGCCGGGCTTGCTGTGGGATGTGCTTTATTTATTAGTATGTGTTGAGGGATTTTTGAAACAGCAAGGAGGCCATCACTTGCTGCAGCTGAGCAAACCAAGCTTCCAGGACGACTACAAGGAGTTGCCATAATGATGTTCTTCTATCGCCCGATTGAGGAATTAAAAATATTGTTGCAAGCAGCTGGCACTTCCTTCAAGGACAAGATCTATGTGACTGCTAATCACAAGGGGGTTGTTTTCTTGCAGTTGTTTGTCTGAGTGCTTTCGACCAATAATCCCAGAATTTCTAGGTTGGAAGAGATCTCAAGATCGAGTCTAACCTCTGACCTGACACTAACAAGTCCTCCACTAAACCATATCACTAAGCTCTACATCTAAACGTCTTTTAAAGACCTCCCGGGATGGTGACTCAACCACTTCCCTGGGCAGCCCGTTCCAATGCCTCACAACCCTCTCAGTAAAGAAGTTCTTCCTAATATCCAACCTAAAACACCCCTGGCGCAACTTTAGCCCATTCCCCCTCGTCCTGTCACCAGGCACATGGGAGAATAAACCAACCCCCACATCGCTACAGCCTCTTTTAATGTACTTATAGAGAGCGATAAGGTCTTCCCTGAGCCTCCTCTTCTCCAGGCTGAACAAGCCCAGCTCCCTCAGCCGCTCCTCGTAGGACTTGTTCTCCAGGCCCCTCACCAGCTTCGTCGCCCTTCTCTGGACCCGCTCAAGCACCTCCATGTCCTTCTTGTAGCGAGGGGCCCAAAACTGAACACAGTACTCGAGGTGCGGCCTCACCAGAGCTGAGTACAGGGGGACGATCACCTCCCTAGCCCTGCTGGCCACACTGTTTCTGATACAAGCCAGGATGCTGTTGGCCTTCTTGGCCACCTGAGCACACTGCTGGCTAATATTCAGCCGACTATCCACCATCACTCCCAGGTCCTTCTCTGCCTGGCAGCTCTCCAACCACTCATCTCCCAGCCTGTAGCTCTGCTTGGGGTTGTTGCACCCCAGGTGCAGGACCCGGCACTTGGCCTTGTTAAACTTCATGCAGTTGACCTCAGCCCATCGGTGCAGCCTATCCAGATCCTCCTGCAGAGCTTTCCTACCCTCGAGCAGATCGACACACGCACCTAGCTTGGTGTCATCTGCAAACTTACTGAGGGTGCACTCAATGCCCTCATCCAGATCATCGATGAAGATATTAAAGAGGACCGGCCCCAGCACCGAGCCCTGGGGAACGCCACTAGTGACTGGCCTCCAACTGGACTTGACTCCATTCACCACGACTCCTTGGGCCCGGCTATCCAGCCAGTTTCTAACCCAACGAAGCGTGCGCCAGTCCAAGCCAAGAGCAGCCAGTTTCTTGAGGAGAATGCTGTGGGAGATGGTGTCAAAAGCCTTGCTGAAGTCAAGGTAGACCACATCCACAGCCTTTCCCTCATCCACCCAGCGCGTCACTTTGTCATAGAAGGAGATCAGGTTCATCAAGCAGGACCTGCCTTTCATAAACCCATGCTGACTGGGCCTGATCACCTGCCTGCCCTGCAAGTGCTGCGTGATGACACTCAGGAGGATCTGCTCCATGAGCTTCCCTGGTACTGAGGTCAAACTGACAGGCCTGTAGTTACCCGGGTCAGTCCTCCGGCCCTTCTTGTAGATGGGCGTCACGTTTGCTAGCCGCCAGTCAACTGGGACCTCCCCCGATAGCCAGGACTGTTGATAAATGATGGATAGTGGCTTGGCCAGCTCCTCTGCCAGTTCTCTCAGTACCCTTGGGTGGATCCCATCCGGCCCCATTGACTTGTGCACATCCAAGTGCCGTAGCAGGTCACCAACCATTTCCTCATGGATAGTGAGGGCCACATCCTGCTCCCCATCCCCTTCCACCAGCTCAGGGTACTGGGTATCCAGAGAACAACCGGTATTGCTGCTAAAGACTGAGGCAAAGAAGGCATTAAGCACCTCCGCCTTTTCCTCATCTCTTGTAAATAAGTTTCCCCCCGCATCCAGTAAAGGATGGAGATTCTCCTTAGTCCTCCTTTTTGTGATGATGTATTTATAGAAACGTTTTTAAAACGTTAATCTTGTGTTAGAAGCTGTACGCCCCTGCTAGATTGCTATAAGAGTCAGGCTATTCGGGTAAAAAAGGGAGCATTATCTGACCATATTGGTGTGTGTCATGACTTCAGCCATTCTTCCTGCCACAAATGGTGCCTGAACCGGGACCCGGGACATTGGTGATCAAGCCGGACCTCAAAACTTCTACGGGAGAACGGAGGAGTCAGTGAAGATGGGACACGAGTAGCGCTGTGAGTCCAGAGTGGCGGGAGGTAGGAGATCGCTTATGGGATAAAGCCATCTCAAGTGGAAAGCTGGATAAAGAAGTGAGTGGGATGTGGCGGACAGTGATTAATGCGCTGTGTGGTATGAAAGCCGAGCAGCAGGAGGTGATGGCGGCAGCGCAATCTCTAGCAGTACCACCTGGGACTGACAGAACGCCTGGTGCAAAGCGCCTCCAGCCCCGCTGCCCGCCCTGCTGTCAGCTCTGGGCACCCGCCCGCCTGCCCCGCCGCCGGCTGCTGCGTTTCTCCGGTTTGAGCACCCACCTGCACGCATCGGGTGCTGCCATGTTCCGCCTGCTGCTGCGACCGGGCCTGCCGCCCCATGGGCCCCCGCTCGCCGCCGCCGCCGCTGCTTTCCCCTCACCACCCCCCACCCTCGGCCTGCCCTCCCCACTCAGCCCGCTGGCCCCTCTGCTGGCGTTGCGGACCACCACCGGCAGCTTGGCCAAGGATGTGGGTGGATCCCCTGAAAAGGCGGCCACAGATCTCAGCAGTGAAAACAAGAAACTCAATAAATCCCAGCAGCTGAAAAAAGTTTTCAAAGAGCGTAGTGCTGTAGGGGTTTCATTCCATGTTGGAATTTCATTAGTATTTCTAGGAATCTTCTACCTGGCTGTGTCAAGTGGTGTGGGAATGACCGTAATGTATTGCTGTTAGGACGATCAAGTACATCTTTGACCGGATTGTTTGTTTTGCTGAGGATAATTGATGCCGATTATAATGGACAAAAAAAAAAAAAAAGGACGCAGAACAGAGATGCGGTGAGACACAGGACGCGGAGAGACGTGGGACGCAATCTTGTGTCAGACTCACAGCATGTGAGCAGGACCAGTGTGGGTGCCAAGCCAATTTGTGAAGGCTGCCTGTTGTGGTTTAACCCGGCCAGCAGCTAAACACCACACAGCCGTTCGCTCACCCTCCCCCCTCCCTCTCTGGGATGGGGGAGAGAAACGGGAAAGTGAAGCCTGTGGGTTGAGATAAAGACAGTTTATTAAGACAGGAAAATAATAATAACAATAATAATAATAACAATAATGATGATAATAGTACTACTAATAATAATGTGTACGAAACAAGTGATGCACAATGCAATTGCTCACCACCCGCTGACCGATGCTCAGCCTAACCCCGAGCAGCCACCTCCCCCACCCCAGCTAGCCACCCTTATATATTGTTCAGCATGACGTCAGATGGGATGGAATACCCCTTTGGCTAGTTTGGGTCAGCTGTCCTGGGTCTGTCCCCTCCCAGCTCCTGCTGCACCCCCAGCCTGCCCACTGGCAGGACAGAGCAAGAAACTGAGATGTCCTTGGCTTAGTATAAGCACTGCTCTGCAACAATTAAAACATCGGGGTGTTATCAGCACTCTTCTCATCCTAAGCCAAAACATAACACCCTACCAGCTACTAGGAGGAAAATTAGCTGTGTCCTAACTGAAACCAGGACACTTCCCAAGATGTCTCAAGGGACGGGGAAGTTGTTGATGGTGATTGATTCTAATACTGCCAGCAGGGCTTGCGCTCGTAACCAAGATCAAGCCGCAACGAAATCAACGAAATCTTTGGGTGACATGGGCTAATCAGACTGGTATGTCAGAATTTTGTCTGTCCATGGCATCGTCCACAGATCCGTTCAGGACTTGCCTCATAGGTATACCTGTGTATGACCCTTCTGAGTTTGGCCAATATGCTACCAACAATCACTGCAATGCCTCATCTGCAGCTGTGTGCTCAGCGAAATTGATAAATTCACTTACTGTCTCATTGCCCAGGGATCCACAAGAGTTACAGTTATGTGGGTCTCAGAGGATTGGGAACACATCACAGAATTGGACTCAAACATGTTTTGTGTTCGGTAATTTACAGCAAAGATTAAATCCTTTCAAAAAACAATCCAACAGGGTGGACAAATGTGACTTCAGAAGGGCCATACAGGTACAGAAATACAAATAACACCTGTGATTACAATGACACTGCTAGGCAGGGTTTAGGAGCTTATGGCACGGAGACAAGGGGCAACAACTATAGGGTTTGGAACAATTGTACAGCTATGGCCTTACCTCCTGATGTTTTTCTGATTTGTGGGGATAGGGCCTGGCAAGGTATCCCTGCAAATGCTATCAGAGGTCCATGTTACTTAGGTAAACTTACTATATTTGCTCCTAGCTTGTCACAGTTGCCTAAGATCAGCAGACATAAATGGGCATTGCTCGCACCGGATTGCAATGATAATGTTGAATTGCTTGGTGTTGCAGCTAGAGTGGCATTGGCAATTTTCGTGCCAGGAGCAGCAGCTGTGGCTGCACTTAATAATTTGGAAAAATTGGCATGCTGGGCCGAGAAGCAAGCCAATGCCACGACAGAGATACTTGAGGAGATGTTACCAGATCAAAATAGTCTGCGACATGCGCTCTTACAGCATCGAGCTGCTATTGACTTCTTGCTCTTGGCTCGAGGGCATGGGTGTGAGGACTTTGAGGGAATGTGCTGTTTAAACCTTTCTGATCATAGTGAGTCAATTCACAAATCCATTACTTTCCTGAAAGAGCACATGAGAAAGATTCAATATGATATCAATCCTTTCAGTCAGTGGCTCACTGATTTGTTTGGGACGATGCCTAGATGGTTACTGGGATTAGTCAAAGAGGGATTAAGGATTCTATTTATTGTGGTGTTAATCATCATTGTGTGTTGTATTGTAATAAATGTGGTTATAAGGTTACTTGCAAAACTGTTCCATTGGGCTTGGTTTGCTCAAAAAGAAAAAGGGGGAATTGTTGAGGATTTTTTGAAACAAAAGCAAGGAGGCCATGACTTGTTGCAGCTGAGCAAACCAAGCTATCAGGATGACTATGAGGAGTTGCCATAACGATTTTCTTCTATCGCCCGACTGAGGAATTAAAAATATTGTTGCCAGCAGCTGGCTTCAAGGACGGGATCTACATGACTGCTAATCACAAGGGGGTTGTTTTCGTGCAGTTGTTTGTCTGAGTGCTTTTGACCAATAATCTTGTGTGAGACACTATCTGCCCCTGTTAAGTTTGCTATAAGAATCAGGTTATTTGGGTAAAAAAGGGAGCATGATCTGACCATATTTGTGTGTGTCATGACTTCGGCCGTTCTTCCTACAAGTATGATGTATTGGCATGAAGAAATTACCTGTAAACGGAACCTTCTAAAGAATAGGTTTTGCTGAAGAGAGGTCTTTTGTGAATTGATGATCAAAGCCATTATAAGTGGGGAAAAATATATTTAAAAATCAGGTGATCCCAAGCACTTCAATGATGCATTTTTTTATAACCCCAGGCTGGAAAATGGCTGTGTTTGAAGTGATGCTTTGGAGGGGCATCAGGTCAAACAGGCAAGCACTGCTTTATTTAACGTGTCAAGTTGAGAAACACTATTGAATTAGAAATAAATTAATAGTCAAAGTTTTTTAACCACTTTGCAATTCAGAGGAGGTTTAACTCTGAACAGCAGGAAAATTCTCATCCTGATTTGCTCTTTCCTTTAAAGGAAAAGGTAAATGAAATCGGGAACTCACTTAAAAGCTATTACCCAGACTGAGCGTGAGATAGGAGCATGGTTGGTAAATGGGATTTGGTCTGCCCCTCTGTCCTGGAGTCTGCATCCTCAGGACAAAAGATGCTAATTCTCGTGAGGACCCATTTACAGTTTTTGCATTAAGATTCTTTCCTGGCTGTCACAACCAAATCCATCTTGTTTTTGTGGAAATGGGGCATTGACTTTTCTCCATGTCCTGCCTGCATGAAAGGCACTGCATTTTTTTCTTTTTTTTTTTTTTTTTTTTTTTTTTTGTCAGTTCTAGGGATACTGCCTTTAAAGATAGTCAGATTTTATTTTAGAGGAAAAATAGTAACGGAAGATCTGAACGGTGAACCTTTTAATTAGACCACTTTTAAAGGCATCTCAAGTTAAGCAGCTAGATGTGTTTGTACCTCAGATGATGGGTATCTACTTGGAAATAGGATTTCTATGTGGCTCCAGTGAAATGCAGTATTTTGTATTACTCAGGGCTGCACATGGGACAAGTGAGGTTGAGCTTCTAGATGTGTATCACCTGCTTTTATCAAGTCATGCTTTCAGAGTTGGACTAAGAAGGAATTACCTGTTGTCTCCAAAAGGTGTTTACTTTCCCACCTGCCCAATACTCCAGACTTGTGTAAGAAATGAGCAGGAATCATTTATTTCTGTTTTTCTCTTCGTGATTGCTCCTTATCAAAGCAAGCCATAAACACACACGTATCCTGCCCCTTGCTGGAGTAACTGTGTTGGAGCCGGTGCGGGGTACATTGGTTTGCCAGCCTGATTGAAGGCAGCAGGCTCCCTTTCAATGAGAGCTGGAGGAAAAAGGATGGCTTTATGGCTAAGGTGCTGGACTGAGACCAAGAAAACTGTTTTAACTGCAAGGCTCTTCTGGAGACTTAATCTTTAACTTGGGGCAAGTTATTCAGTGTCTCCGCAGTGCACTTCCTTGTGCCTGCGGTAACACTTCCTCTGCCGGAGAGGGGACGCGTCTGTTGCCACATCCTAAATAGCTGCTCCCCATGCCCAGTGAGTCTGGCAGAAGGCTCTGACGTGCTGCCAGGAGCAGCACATGGGGGAAGCAGCCCATGAAAGGGGTAGTGCGAGGCAGAGGTGGGGTGTGACAGCCTGCTGGGCGCCTGGCATGGCCCTTCCAACACAGGGATCACTTTATGTGACTTTTAGACTCCTTGTCCTATTCCATGGCTTCATCTGTGCCTGCCAAGAAGCTCTCAATTAGTTGCTGTTTGGAGGGAACCCTTTTTAAATTTTATTTATTTTCCATGGTATGAGTACACCCGCGCAGCGACAGTCCCAGGATGAAAGACCTCAGAAATGGGAATGGTCAAAAAGGTTAGGTCTCAGCTGTGGCAGGGAAATCAAAATGACTTTAGGATTAAACAGTATCGTTTAAATAGTATTGTTCCTGTTTGTATAGAGAAAGTTGCTTTATTATTTGTTTTGACAATATGCTGTAGCTCATCTCTTCTTTGGGAGGCGGATATCAAATGGCCCCAAACTGAAATTCTTCGATGCATTGCTGCAGCTGTGGTATAATGTTTTAGCTGAACCTGCAGCACTATTTTCTGTTTCATTTAAAAACAAAAACATCACCTTTTTTTTTCTTTTTTTTTTTTTACCCCCCTCCCCCAATCCTTTGTAAAGGTACAGCTGAGGTAGGCTGGCTGCGTTAGCCCCAAGCCACCGAGTTTGGAGCCTGCAGGGAAAAGCAGAGGGTGTTTTTCTTGCAGAGCACCCTTTGGCTGCCCTCGGCATTGCGGCCAGTGTGCTGGGATGGTTCTTGCAGCTTTCAGTGATGACAGCTTCTCCTGGAGTTTCCTGCAATTGTTCATGAATCTTTCCTCTGCTTGCCATCCGTGGGTGGAGCATTTCCCAGCCAAAGCTTTTGAGATCATCCCTCGTGTAAAATGGAGCCCTGTTTCTCTGGAAAAAGAGATGGTGCCACGGAGGGAAGGCTGGGGCTGCTCCTGGCAGAGCAAGGGGCATGAGTCACGCTGCCTTTTGCCAACAGTCCCTCCTAAAAACACGCTTACCCACAGTCGTACAGGGATGCCCTTGGCCCAGACGGTGTTTGCTGCATTATGTGGGCTGACACAGCGGTTTCCCCTGTCCAGCTATTATTTTACACAATGCCTTTCTATCCCTTTTACAGTGGACGGCAGATTGTAGTGAGCAGCTTGATGGCCGCTGTTCCCCATCCAGAGAGAAGGGCTCATCGTCTCCTGAACACAATCAGGTAGGGCTGCGTCTAGCTCTTCCTCCCCAAGCATTGCCTCTCTTCTACTGTGTCTCCCAGTGCTAAGCCTGTCCATGCTGCCAACTCAGCATCACAATGCTTCCTCCTCTTGGAGGAGGAGGGAAGTGGGAAGATTTTATATAAATACTTTATTTGCATTCCCTTTGTGGGGCAAATAGGAAATTTTGATGCATTTCTGAAAGCAATTCATTAAGTGAAAGGCTTTTGCTATGGTATGTATTGAGGGATCCAGCAGGGCTGTCGGACATGAAAGGCCTGGCAGCAGCTCCATCCCAGGCTCCACTCACAGAAAGGGCACTAACAAAAAACAGAGCTTCTCTGTTTCTTCTTTTGTCCCATTTCTCCAGATAGAGGGAGAGGGAAGGCTGAAACTCCTTCCTGGCAAGGCCCATCCCTCTCTGCTGTGGCTATCTCCTGTCATCACCAAGCAAAAGCCTGTGTTGTTGGCAGCAGGTGGGACTGCGATTTATTTTACTGCTGCTTTGTGTGAGTATCTGTGTCCTGTCATACTTCCCAGGAACTTGTTGTGTGGTTGGGAGCCTTGGAGGCTCCTCCAGTTGATGCCCATGTCGTGTGCCTCCTGCGCGGTGGAGAAGTGAGCACACTGTTTAGGTCATACCATAGGCACCAGCTGAACTCTCCTGCACCCTCTGCTCTTGCCCTCTGGTGCCCTCCCTGAGGGGCTGGTGGTGGAGCAGGTGACTGGGTTGCCCTTTCCCGTTAAGCCAGCAGAAACAGCAGCACATCTGTGGCAGGTGGAGATGGTGGGCTTCCATTCCAGGGTGCTGGTTGGAAAGGACTAGCCTTAGGAGCATCCCCAGGACGGTGCTCACAAGTTCACAGTGCGTGATATTGGGTGTCCTGCACTGTTTGGGAGTGTGGAGCTGTGAAGTGCTTTGCAGGGGTTGTATGCTCTTGTCGCTGAGCGTGGCACATCCTGCCAAGGGATATCTAGACCCAAGCCTTGCTAATAACAAAACCTTGAGAAGTTCCCACACCTCCACAAGATCAAAGCTAATCTCCAGTGAAGCCTTGTCTTCGTGACTCAGCTGCTGAGTGCTGTGCTGCTGTCCTCCCGGGAGATGCTTTGTGCTGTGTGAGCTCAAGCTGGAGGCAGTGGACATCTCACCTGCTTGCACCTGGGGAGGTGTCTGACTGCTGTGCTGGGGTGGGATCAGAGAAGATCACCTTAAGCACCGTAGGTCACTCTGTGTGGCTCACCTGAACCTCAGAGGCCCCTCTGGTGATGAGCACTTGATCAACTGTATGAAGTCACAGCTGGAAAGGCTGCTACAGTGCCAAATGCAGTGTATTATAGGCAGCAAAATTTGTGTGTCGTCACCTTGTTTTGGCAGGTAGGAGGCTAGCAGTGTGGCTAGCTGTTATGTGCCAGTCATCCTCAGGTGCAGTGAGCACCAAAATGTGATTTTCTAGTTGTTTTTTTTTGCCTTTGACTTGGCTTTCCCACTGGATTTTGTTGTGGCTGCCATACTGAGGAGCTGCTGGGATGAGTGATTACAGACAGACACAGCAGTTGTCTTTGTCTCAGTTCCAACAAAGAAAGAGAAGGCAAAAGGCAGGGAGTGACTTTGGGGCGCTGCCAGTGAAAAACAGGTTGGTGTAGCCCTGCCTCAGAGAAAAATAAATTTCCAAGTGAGGTGATGTGCTGGTTTCAGTTAGGACAGAGTTAATTTTCCTCCTAGTAGCTGGTAGGGTGCTATGTTTTGGCTTAGGATGAGAAGAGTGCTGATAACATGCTGATGTTTTAATTGTTGCAGAGCAGTGCTTACACCAAGCCAAGGACCTTTCAGCTTCTCGCTCTGTCCTGCCAGTGGGCAGGCTGGGGGTGCAGCAGGAGCTGGGAGGGGACAGACCCAGGACAGCTGACCCAAACTGGCCAAAGGGGTATTCCATCCCATCTGACATCATGCTGAACAATATATAGGGGTGGCTAGCTGGGGTGGGGGGGGTGGCTGCTCGGGGTTAGGCTGGGCATCGGTCAGCGGGTGGTGAGCAATTGCATTGTGCATCACTTGTTTTGTACACATTATTAGTAGTAGTACTATTATCATCATTATTGTTATTATTATTATTGTTATTATTTTCCTGTCTTAATAAACTGTCTTTATCTCAACCCACAGGCTTCACTTTCCCGTTTCTCTCCCCCATCCCAGAGAGGGAGGGGGGAGGGTGAGCAAACGGCTGTGTGGTGTTTAGCTGCCGGCCGGATTAAACCACAACAGTCCTTTTTGGTGCCCAACGTGGGGCTTGAAGGGTTGAGATAATGACAGATCTGACCAGAGTGTGTTAAACTAAAATTGGTATAAGTATTAGACCTGCTTAATAGTTGCTAGTCACAGTGCTGATTGCTTTAATCTCAAGTCTGCTGTGCCTGTTTTCCAAATTGAGTTTTGTAACTCATTACTTTCTGTATGTGCTCCCTGTCATGCTGTTTATGCTTTCCGGGCCCTGGTTTAAGATCATTATGGTACTGTGCGGTGTAACAGTGGCTTATGATAGGATGAAATTTCTGGTCATGACTCCAACCTGGTATTTGTACTCAGCACTGTCGTCGACTCTATACTTTGGAAACCATATCTAGGAAACTATTAACAATTACACCTATTGCCTTTTTTCGTCAGGGAGCCAGTCTGTGGAGGGGAAAGGGGAAGATATTTTTTCCTACTTGTTCACTCTCCCTTTCTCCTTCACCTCCCTCTTATCCTCCGAGCTTGTTACAATAGTTCTCCAAAATATTGAATATCCTTGGGATACTCAGACCAGCATGGTCTTATTGTTATGTCTCCTAAATGCGCTTCAGGTTTTGTTTAAGGTTAAACAGCTACTTAGGAATCTCATCCAGAGATCTGTCCTGAGGCAGGATAGTTGTGAGTGGCAGGGAGTGTGGGAGGATATGGGCAGGTTTCTAGAGCAGTGGGCACCTCCAGTGTTTTGGAAATTCACCCCTGAACAACTGCAAAACCCTAAAAAACTGGTAGAATGCTTGAAAAAAGGGTGTCATGACTCTGTCAGTTCCAAAGTGACACAAATCACTGTAGCATGCTGGGGTCTGGCCCTTGCCTATCGAGCTGCAATTGATGCTACTGTCAACCTAGTGACAGACCCTGCGGCCACTCCAAGTCCTGTGACAGACCCAACAGCCACTCCAACCCCTTCGATGGACTCTGCAGCCACTCCAGCTCCTGTGTTTGGGTCAGAGAAATGAGCTGTAGCAGTGCAAGTTACCCCTGTAGATAAGGTGAAAAAATGGTATAGAGATTCAGGTTGTTTAGAACGCAGAGAGTCTTCTGCTAAGTCTAGGTATAGGGAAGATGAGGCTGGGACATCAGGGATTCAGGAGGAGGAAGATGAGGATGCTGAAAAATCAACAATAACTACCTGAAACCTATACCAGCGTGAGCTACAAGTTGTACGAAAAGATTTTGGTCGCTGCATAGGTGAGCAGCTTGTCACCTGGCTGTTCTGGTGCTGGGACACCAGAGCCAATTGTGTGGAGTTAGAGGGCAGGGAAGCCAGGTGTCTGGGATCCCTTGCTAGGGACGCAAGCATTGACAAAGCAATTGGAGATGGAGCACAATCTAACAGCCTCTGGAGGTGTCTCCTGTCAGCTGTGAGGGAAAGGTATCCCTTCAAGGAAGAACTTTTATGTCTACCAGGCAAGTGGACCACTATGGAGAAGGGAATCCAGTACCTGAGGGAATTAGCTGTACGGGAGGTGATTTATGAGGATCCAGACCTCAGACAAACATCCACAGATCCAGATGAAGTCAGGTGTACGCGACCCATGTGGCGGAAGTTTGTACGGAGTGCACCATCATCATGCCAGCTCATTGGCAGTAATGGCCTGGAAAGAGGATGAGGAACCCACAGTGGATGAAGTGGCTAAACAACTCCGGCAGTATGAAGAAAGTCTCTCCTCTTCCTTACAGGCCTGCGTATCGGCTGTGGAGAAACTTTATGACAAGGTCCACCAACTTGAAGAGAATCTATCTTCCTCCCCACCCGAACAAACCAGTGTCCACCAACTAAAAGAGAACACTTGGGAGAAACTTTCTGAAAAGGTTCACCAACTTGAGGAGAGATTATTTTCCTCCCCACCTGTACAAAGCAGTGTCTCAGCTATCAGGGGTAAGCGGTCATTCGCACAAGGAAGACGATATGGTGGGTACACACCCCGTGCCACCCTGTGGTTTTACGTACAAGACCATGGAGAGGACATGAGAAAATGGGATGGAAAATCTACCGTGACCCTAGAGGCACAGGTACCTGAGTTGCAAAAGAAAACAATCGGGAAAAAGGGATTCTCTGAAAAGTTTGCTGCTCCAACTTCCAGCAGACAGTCCTTCAAACACAGAAACGAAGAAGATTCTGACCAGGATTAGGGGGGCCCTGCCTCCAGCCAGGGGGAGGAAAGGGACAATCAAGTTTATTGGACTGAGTGGATTCCATGGCCTGGCGTGTCAGATGCACAGAAGTATAAGGCTTTAGTAGACACCGGTGCACAATGTACTATAATGCCATCGAGCTATAAAGGGCCAGAGCCCATCTATATTTGTGGAGTGACAGGCGGATCTCAGCAGTTGACTGTATTGGAGGCTGAAGTGAGTCTGACTGGGAATGAGTGGGAAAAGCACCGTATTGTGACTGGCCCGGATGCTCCGTGCATCCTTGCATAGACTATCTCAGGAGAGGATATTTAAAGGACCCAAAAGGGTTCCAGTGGGCTTTTGGCATAGCTGCCTTAGAGACAGAGGGCATTAAACAGTTGTCTACCTTGCCCGGTCTCACAGAGGATCCTTCTGTTGTGGGGTTGCTGAGGGTCAAAGAACAGCAAGTGCCAATCGCTACCACAACTGTGCACCGGCAGCAATATCACACCAACCGAGACTCCCTGATTTCCATCCATAAGCTAATTCGTCAATCGGAGAGCCAAGGAGTGATCAGCAAGACTCATTCACCTTTTAACAGTCCCATATGGCCAGTTCGAAAGTCTAATGGTGAGTAGAGACTAACAGTGGACTATCGTGGCCTGAACGAAGTGACGCCACCACTGAGTGCTGCAGTGCCGGACATGCTGGAACTTCAGTACGAACTTGAATCGAAGGCAGCCAAGTGGTACGCCACAATTGATATTGCTAATGCATTTTTCTCCATCCCTCTAGCAGCAGAGTGCAGGCCACAGTTTGCTTTCACTTGGAGGGGTCTCCAATACTACCTGGAATCGGCTGCCCCAGGGGTGGAAACACAGCCCTACCATTTGCCATGGGCTGATCCAGTCTGCGCTGGAGCAGGGGGAAGCTCCTGAACACCTGCAGTACATTGATGACATCATTGTGTGGGGTGACACAGCAGAGGAAGTTTTCGAGAAAGGGAAGAAAATAGTCCAAATCCTTCTGAAAGCTGGTTTTGCCATAAAACGAAATAAAGTCAAAGGACCTGCACGAGAGATCCAGTTTTTAGGAATAAAATGGCAAGATGGACGTCGTCAAATCCCAATGGATGTGATCAACAAAATAACAGCTATGTCTCCACCAACTAGCAAAAAAGAAACACAGACTTTCCTAGGTGTTGTGGGGTTTTGGAGAATGCACATCCCAAATTACAGTCTGATTGTAAACCCGCTCTACCAAGTAACCCGTAAGAAGAATGAGTTTGAATGGGGCCCTGAGCAACGACAAGCCTTTGAACAAATCAAGCAGAAAATAGTTCATGCAATAGCCCTTGGGCCAGTTCGAACAGGACCAGATGTAAAGAACGTGCTCTACACAGCAGCTGGGGAGAATGGCCCCACCTGGAGCCTCAGGCAGAAAGAACCTGGGGAAATTCAAGGTCAACCCCTGGGGTTTTGGAGTCGGGGATACAGAGGATCTGAGGCCCGCTACACTCCAACCGAAAAGGAGATATTGGCAGCATATGAAGGAGTTCGATCTGCTTCAGAGGTGGTCGGTACTGAAGCGCAGCTCCTCCTAGCACCCCGACTGCCAGTACTAGGCTGGATGTTCAAAGGAAGGGTCCCCTCTACACATCATGCAACTGATGCTACCTGGAGCAAGTGGGTTGCACTGATTACTCAGCGGGCTCGAATAGGAAACCCCAGTCGCCCAGGAATCTTGGAAGTGATTATGGACTGGCCAGAAGGCAAATCTGAAGGTGATTCGAGTCAGTTTGCAGAAGTGAAGGCCATTCAGCTGGCTTTAGATATTGCTGAACGAGAAAAATGGCCAGTTCTCTATCTCTCTACGGATTCATGGATGGTAGCAAATGCCCTGTGGTGGTGATTACAGCAATGGAAGCAGAACAACTGGCAGTGCAGGGGCAAACCCATCTGGGCTGCTGCACTGTGGCAAGATATTGCTGCTCGGGTAGAGAACCTCGTTGTAAAGGTATGCCATGTAAATGCTCATGTGCCCAATAATCGGGCTACTGAAGAACACCAGAGCAACCAGTAGGTGGATCAGGCTGCTAAGATTGAAGTAGCTCAGGTAGACCTGGATTGGCAGCATAAAGGTGAATTATTTATAGCCCGATGGGCCCATGACACCTCAGGCCAGCAAGGTAGAGATGCAACATACAGGTGGGCTCGTGATCGAGGGGTGGACCTGACCATGGGCGCTATAGCACAGGTTATTCATGACTGTGAAACATGTGCTGCAATCAAGCAAGCCAAACGGTCAAAGCCTCTTTGGTATGGAGGACGATGGCTGAAATATAAATATGGAGAGGCCTGGCAGACTGATTACATCACACTCCCTCAAACCCGCAACAGCAAGCACCATACTCACAATGGTGGAAGCAACCACCGGATGGCTGGAAACATATCCTGTGCCTCATGCCACCGCCTGGAACACTATCCTGGGCCTTGAAAAGCAAGTCCTATGGCGACATGGCACCCCAGAAAGAATAGAGTCAGACAATGGGACTCATTTCCGAAACAACCTTATAGACACTTGGGCCAAAGAACATGGTATTGAGTGGGTGTATCACATCCCCTATCATGCACCAGCCTCCAGGAAAGATGAACGATACAATGAACTGTTAAAGACTACATTGAAAGCAATGGGCGCTGGGACATTCAAAAATTGGGATACGCATTTGGCGAAGGCCACCTGGCTAGTCAATACTAGGGGATCTGCCAACCGAGCTGGACCTGCCCAATCAAACCTGTTACATACTGTAGAAGGGGATAAAGTTCTTGGAGTGCATGTAAGAAACATGCTGGGTAAAACAGTCTGGGCTACTCCTGCCTAAATGGTATGGAATAAGGGGTGGCTAGATGTCCTGGTTTCAGTTAGGACAGAGTTAATTTTCCTCCTAGTAGCTGGTGGGGTGGTGTGTTTTGGCTTAGGATGAGAAGAGTGCTGATAACACCCCGATGTTTTAATTGTTGCAGAGCAGTGCTTACACCAAGCCAAGGACCTTTCAGCTTCTCACTCTGTCCTGCCAGTGGGCAGGCTGGGGGTGCAAGAAGAGCTGGGAGGAGGGCCAGACTGCTTGGGGTTAGGCTGGGCATTGGTCAGCGGGTGGTGAGCAATTGCATTGTGCATCACTTGTTTTGTACACATTATTAGTAGTAGTACTATTATCATCATTATTGTTATTATTATTGTTATTATTTTCCTGTCTTATTAAACTGTCTTTATCTCAGCTCATGGGCTTCACTTTCCCGTTTCTCTCCCCCATCCCAGGGAGGGAGGGGGGAGGGTGAGCGAACAGCTGTGTGGTGTTTAGCTGCTGGCCGGGTTAAACCACTACAGGTGACCAGCACACAATCAAAGAGCAGCCCTGAGAAAACCTGTCTCGTAATCATTATCTGTCTGTGATTGCTGGCTGATACTCCCTCTGTATGGTGAGTATGGCCATGCTTGGTTCTGGTCTGAGAGGAGGACTGCTGAGAGAGGAGTCATTTAGCTGATGTATAGGTGTAACTTTCTCTGGGACTTGTGTTTGGGATCTGCCTTGTGAGTCAGCAGCACCCCTTAAAAGGGAATAGCCATGTATTGTTTGGTGATTGATTTCTGCTCTCCATGCTCTTCAGGTTTTGCCACATCCATGTTCTTCTGGGACATATGTATACTGAGAATATATTGGAGGGAGAGGTCACCGTGACCTTTGGGTCTGTGTGCTTTCCATTCCCATCTGCGATTGACTGCTGGTGGAAACAATATATAAGGCTAGATGGACCTTTGCTCTGTCATTTCCTATATATTTATGGTATTTCTTCTGGCAGACTGGTTCCACTTTTCAGCTGTACAAGCTCAGTAGCTGCTTTAAGGGTGAACTTCATTGTCCAAAACATTTGTGTCATGGCAGCGCATCAGTGGTGTGTAGAGAAAGAAGGGAGAAGAATAAGCCAGAAACCCCCAAGGTTCAGCATCTCCACCCAAGGCAAGACCTTGCATGCTCCTGGCCTGTGGTGCTGCTCAGTTCAGGCTGTCAGCATCCTGCTGCAGGCTGGGGTCGGGCTAGGTGTGCTCTGCAAAAACAGGTTAATTGCAGAGGGGGCTGCAATGAGCGCAGCTCACACCAGGAGGGAACTAAGGGGCTGTATCTGTGTTTGCCTACAGCATGCTGTCCTTGGCTGGTGGTAAAGGACCAAAAATGGAGGATTTCTACCGTAGTGCTAATTTTCTGCCCCTCTGAACATCAAATTATTTTAGAGATATTCTGAAGCAACTCGTGCTGTTAGGCTGCTGTCTCAGACTGGAAGGTTTTGGGGCGGGGGAGCCTGTGGGATACACATAGCTTTAGGGCCACTCCTCGGTGCCCTGCTTGGGCATCAGAAGGGCTAGGAGTGAAATGCTTCTCGCCTTTGCTGCCTGCTTCAGAAGAACTGGTGCTGCTTACAGAGGATGGAGGAAGGCATCCTCAAGGTTTGGTGTCACCGGTGGCTTGGGTTGGAGGATGTCTTATCACCCTGGGTCAAAATTTGTGTCGAACAAGTAGAGCGGGAGGAGAGGACAGCCGGCTTTCCCTCGGTGCTTGTGCTGTGCAGGTCTGTGTCCTCTGCTCCCTCCCTTGCATGCCTTGTGTACAGGCCCCTGCCATATCCCTACACGTCCCTGTAGGGCAAAGGACAGCAGGGCTGGGCAGCACTCACACCTACCCTAGTCTGCCAGTCAGCCCATTGCCCTTCAGCACAGATGCCAGCTGGGGTTTACCCACTGAAGGGAGAGCTTCCCATGCTCTAGTTCTGTGAAATTTGCAGTAGCTGAGTTATCTCTGAGGTCTCTGTTCTTCTTCCAAATCTGGCTGAAGAGACCAACAAGCGCCGAAGCCCTTGGCAGGGAAGGGGTGGTATGAGCTATATCCTGCAAGACTCAGGCAGGGCTTGCTGCTGGGTTTCTGTGGCCTGCCCAAAGTTCTCGGTGCCATCCTGAGTGCTACCAGTGCTCCATCTCGTTTCCATCCACGTGAGCAAAAGAGCTATCTAACACATTATCCTTGGCTAACACGTCTTTTGATGTTGTCCAGAGGAGCACAAGTAAGCACACAAACCGGGCACTTTCCTGGGGAGTCCAGGAAGATCTTGTAGGCTTGATCTCCTGCGCCCAACACATCAGGAGCCCTGGGCCCTTTGGTCCTGTGTTGTGGCACAGGTGTAGGCAAAACTTTATTTTTCCTGCTGGGAGGAGCTCCGAGTGTCTGCTGTGCCTTCACCAAAGCAGTGAGCAGGTACCATACCTTGTGAGGTAATGTGCCTGGGGGAAGGAGGACGGAGCAGAGGATGCTAATGGATTTGCACCAGCATAGGGCTTCCTGGGGGAGAGGCTGCAGCTGCAGTGTGCTTGGGAGCCTGGATTTGGGGACTTGAGCTCCCGAAGTGCCTGTGCTGAGGTCTCTGGTTCACCCAGCTCAGCTGTTGTGCAGAGGACTCGCATAGCAGAGGGCAGGAGAGCATGTGGCTGTGACCACTACCCCCAGCATCTCCTTATCAGATATCAAGCAATTGAGAAACACTCCACCTCAAGGCAAATTCCTTGGAAAATGAATTGTTTCCTTATCTCTGTTGGTGTAACTACTTGTTTTTTTCTGCGTGGTATTTTTATAAGGATGAAGTTTCTGTTCTTTTAGTTTGTTTTTGTTTTATAGCTTTATGCAATGCATTAAGAATAAAGAAGCTAGAAATTTGTTCCAACTAAAAGATTTGCAGTGTATTTTATAGCTTTTTCTTAAAAGCTGTGTTTAAACATATTAAAATCATTATTTCTATTATAAATACTTATTTTTCCTGTAGAAAAATTGGAATGGATGTTCGTTCCTGAATAGGTCTAGAAGAGCAGGGAGATGTTGTCTGAAATACTTGGAGTCCAATGACAAAATTCTGCCCAACTGGAAGATTTAGCTGTAGCACAACTGCTGGGTGGCATCTCAGACCTGGAACTTAAAACTCTTATGTCATGAGAAGTCCCTTTCCTGTGGCCTGCCTTAGGCTGAGAGTACTGTACATTGAATGTGGGGAATTTTGTGTAAATTGTAACAGGAATCCCTCCAGGAATGCACCGTTGTCTTCAGACCACTTAAAGCTCGTGGCATTGCCAGCAGAGTGAACTTTGCCCATCCTTATCTCCACATGGGAGGTTGCTGCGTTTCCATTTATTGCCTGCTTATCAGGAAAAGCTATCCCCCCCTTTTTTTTTTCCTGCAAATGAGATTTTCAAACTCACACTGAAGCACCAGAAAGAAATAACTCTTGAGATGGCAGAGGGATTGGGATTAATTAGTTCATGCCTCAAAGAGCTGCAAAGGTGAAAACTGCAGTGTAAGTGAAACATATGATTAATGCTAATTAAAATGTAAATGTTAAATTTAACAGCTAGTTTCCAAAGGAGGGTGTCTGGCAGTGCTGATGTGCAGAAGCCTCGCTGTTCCCAAGGGGGTGCAGAACTTGGCCAGAGGGATTTGCATGGATGAAAGCAGCCGCTGGGAATCGCTCTCTGGAGAGGGCAATGTTTGCCTCCAGGCCCCAGAGCTTGGCACAGAGGTCCCCTCTCCTGGCAGTGAGTGCAGACCTAGTAAGGTAGCTGGGGCCCAGGGAAGAGCTGGGAACAGGAGTTCAAGGGCCTTTGGGGTGTGGGAAGAGATAAGGAGAGTCTTGCTCTTCTGGAGATGCATAGCAAGGAATAATGGGGCTAGATTTGGGAGGGTTGAATTAGCAAGAGACAAAGACAAGGGAGGGAATTCTGTGCTGTTACAGCCATTTCTTGAGGTTTTGTCAGAGCTGCAGGCAAATTTCCTCATGCACCTTGCTGTGTTAGTTTAACAAAAACATATGGAGATGACTTGGTGGCCGTGCTGCTGGCTAGAGGGTGAGCAGTATGGCATCTCGCCATGCAGCAGGAGGGTTTTGCTGTGCCTGGTGATGCAGGTGGAGGGTTTTTGCTGCTCAGTGGTTGGTTTTTAAGAAAAGATCTTTACCTGCATGCTCCTCCAGCATCACCTGTGAGGTTTGGTGTGAGCTTCTCTGCTCGCATAGAAAGGAGGTCTGCAGAGAGGGCTCATTTCAGCACAGAGGACTATTAGACAACACAAAGCTGCTGGAAGTGCATGGGAGAGTTGCTGGTGGAGGAGCTTTTGCTTTGGTAGCAGTAGAGAGCTGTTCAGCTTTGGCAATTAGTCAGAAATTCCGGTAAAATTCTGATCTTGGCTGTGCCAGTGAGTTTGAACATGATGAATTTAGGCTGCACTTGATTGGTCTGTCTTCAACCCTGGGAAGTTTCAACAATTTTAAGTGCAGATTTTATTTTAAAATAGTTTTTTTTTAATGTAAATATTAAGAGGGCCAGATAGAGGGCAGAAAGCACAGAAGATGGGGAATGTGAACAGGGAAAGGTCCCAGGCCATGGGTTAGAGCCAGGAGACAAACTCATTTAGTAAGAGCAGTAGCCCTGTTTCTACCCAATTCGTTCGTGATATTTCTGCAGGCTTGTCTGGCGCCTTCAGATGTCGGTGCATGATGGCATCAATCTCCCTGTTTCTTACTGGGGTTTTATTGTGGCCAGCCGCATTTCTGGCATTTGAATAGCTTCAAGTTGTCTGCAGGCAACCATGACCAAAAGTTGAGTAAATACAACCAAATGGCAGTGTTTATTTTCAATGTTTCTTTTAAAGTGAAGGGTGCATATGCTGGCTCGCTCCTATGGCAGCATTTGGCACAGACATTTTTCAGATGTAGGTGAACAAGATGCTCAATATGTAGGATAGAGTAAATTGGTAGTTGAGCCTTTGAGCAGCTAGGTGGTGAAGAGTCATCTCTCCCAGTTGCCTTTTCAGTTGGTGCATGTATTTTTTCTGTGTCAAATGTGAATTCTCACTTCTCAGGATGCCTGCAAGACTTGCTCATTCTCACAGCTTCCCAAAGTGGCCACCTCCCCGTGTCTCTCAGTTTATACTAATAGTTTTATTTTTCCTGCCTCCCTGCCAATTTAACAATTCCCTTAACTTCATGTCACTCGGTGTTTCTCAGCCATTGGGATATTTGGATTGCCAAATTGTGATGAGGAGGAAAAGTGCTTTCTGCCATTAGGGCAACATCTCATGGGAATAACCACAATTTCTCAATTTTCATCTATATACAGCCTGGAAACTAGCTGACCTCTCCCCCTCTTTCAGAGTTGATACTGCTTGTAGGCTGTAGCAACCAGAAGATGTTTGAGCTTGATTGGGACTTGCCGTGTTCGACACTGGAGAACATGCAGTGGGGCAGTGAGGAAACGGTGCATTTTGCCTTCCGTCCCTCACCTTGGGTCAGTCCTCTGGGATCAGTGACCTGGACTGTGTGTCCTACACTGCGGGTGAGTCCTGCTGCCTCCTAAAGGCTGAGGTGGCCCTGCCGTAGTGGTGGCAGTGCCAGCAGAGACTTACATAACCCCAGCGAGTGTCTGAGACACCAAATGCCTGCTCTTACATAGGGAACACGGACTGCCACTTTCATTTCCCACATTTTCAGAGAAGTCAAAAAGAGTAGAATATTCCATGCTCTGTGATTTCGGGTGTTTTAACCACTGCAGGTCACTTCAAAAGTCTTTTGCAAGCCTCTGAGGAAGGCTGTAGGAGCATATATAAGCAGTTCTAGTGGGTTGCTGAATATGTATAATTAATTGTCATGAAGCCATAGGAGGTAAGTAGTATTTTTCCCCGTGCATACACTAGTGAACTAGAGCACTAGAGCCAAAACTTATTACCATTTCAGCTTCCCACAGTGCCATCTCTTTGCAAGGTGTAAGTATGAGAAAATTTCATCCAGATACTTTAAAGGGCTCAAAGAAACCCCCAAACAGGGCCATTAGGCATGGGCATGTTTCTCTAGGTGCTTGAGCACATGGCCTGGGGGCTCAAGCTCTGCCAGCTCAGCGGTTTTTATGGGTGCAGGACGGCATTGCCCTTGACTAAAGCCAGCTGTTTGTTGTTTCCAGGAAGAGTGGGATCACAGCAGCAGTGGGAGCGCAGGATCCCAGCTGGGGTCGGGCTCCAGGCACGGGTCTGGATCCAGGTCTGGCAGCTGCAGCAGAAGCAGCCAGTTCAGGCAACCAACCAAGGTATTCCTGGTGGCCACGGTGAGAGCCAACTGTGGGGTGCTCCAGTCGCATCCTGTGCTTGCTGTTCATCGCTGGTGTCCTCCTGATGGCGTGGCTTGTGTATGTGCCTACATGTAAGGTGTGAGTGCCTGGCCGTGGGGGAGTTTACCTGCCAGACCTACTTGCTTTGTGCATAGCCTGTGACCTGGCTGCTGAGGGATGTAGCTGTCTGTCCTTCAGCCCCGAGGGCTGTTCAAGCATGACAAGCACCTTACTGTTGGGAAAGAAGTCTCGAGCCAGCTGGCTTAGTGCAGAGGAAATGTGCTTTTCCCCTTGTGTCGTGGTTTAACCCGGCTGGCAGCTAAACACCACGCAGCCGTTCGCTCACCCTCCCCCCTCCCTCTCTGGGACGGGGGAGAGAAATGGAAAGTGAAGCCCGTGAATTGAGATAAAGACAGTTTATTAAGACAGGAAAATAATAATAATAATAATAATAATAATAATAATAATGATAATAGTACTACTACTAATAATGTGTACAAAACAAGTGATGCACAATGCAATTGCTCACCACCCGCTGACCGATGCCCAGCCTAACCCCGAGCAGTCCGGCCCCCTCCCCCGGCTAGCCACCCCTATATATTGTTTAGCATGACGTCAGATGGGATGGAATACCCCTTTGGCTAGTTTGGGTCACCTGTCCTGGGTCTGTCCCCTCCCAGCTCCTGCTGCACCCCCAGCCTGCCCGTTGGCAGGACAGAGCAAGAAGCTGAGATGTCCTTGGCTTGGTATAAGCACTGCTCTGCAACAATTAAAACATCGGGGTGTTATCAGCACTCTTCTCATCCTAAGCCAAAACATAACACCCTACCAGCTACTAGGAAGAAAATTAGCTGTGTCCTAACTGAAACCAGGACACCTTGAAATCGTGGAGTACTTTTATTTGGGGAAATGAAGAGATGCCTGTAATTATTTTTTGGTGAGTCTTCTAAAGAAAGTTGGTGTGAAAGGGTTCATCTGATTCGTGTCAATATGTAACAATGCTAGGGCCGCATGATATGATGAAATGTGTTTGCTTACCTCTATTCGTTTAATAAATTGTAAACTTTGATTGTAATCCTATTTGGGACTTAGTCATTTATTACATTGGTATATGACTGAATGCCACATGGGCAGTGACAAATGATGACCTTGAGTCCAGCTGCTTTCCATGAGAGCTGTCAGCAGGGCTAGATGGGGAGTTACCTTCCTGCCATGCAAAATCCATGGGGAATTTGATTTTGATTTGGTTTTAGGGCCACTCCCTGCTTGAACTCTGAGCAGGGACCTACTTCTGCACACACAAACATTTGGTGTACCAGAAGTGGAGGACAGGCTTGGGAGGTTTGGGCTAGTGTTCCTGATCCATCCATCCATGTCAAGCATCCTGGGGAAACTGAGAAAGCAGTCTGAAATCGTGAGTGGTGTTACGGAGATCAGGGCTGGGATGGAGGAAAGCACAGCCTCCCCAACTTGCAGAAGCAGGTTGTTCTTGAAAAGCCATGGGCCTTTCTGGGGGGAATGAGGCTTGCCATATCCCTGTGTCTTTGACCAGGGATAGCATTGTCTTGCTCAAAATGTCTGTATTTTTCTCAGTTTTGATAAACTGGTGTTTTTCAACAAAAAGCCTTCAAGCAGAGCCTTTTTGGGCAGCTCGATGTCTGTCTGTGGGCTCTATGCATCCAGGAGTCATAGGTAGCTGAAAAGGAGGAAACGTGGGGGAATCTGTGCAACTTCAAAAGTAGCATGACACAGGATAATCCCTGAATGTATACCCTAGACAGCACTGAGACTTGGCTGACCACTTGGTGCTGTTATACATTAATGCAAAGCATGGTGATGAGGTATGCTGTTGCAATTGTGGGATGATGAGCATGGTTTTGTATTTGTCATGGTTTGCTGCAGAATTGTAATGAGGAGTGGTGAGAGAAACCAGTGTTACACTGAGCTAGCTTTTGAAAAGCTGCTGCATGCATTTCAGTGCTGACTTTGCGGGAATTTGCTGAAGTTGCATGCTTAAGTGAACAGTCAGAGTCCACGCAGCTGGTGGCATGCTCTGTCCCTGCTTGTGCATGCGCTCCCAGAGACTGGGCAGTGATGGGTGTGGGTTTTAGGCACCTGGGCGTGTTCACTGGGTCTGCAGGACGCAGATTATGAAAATTCATTTAAACCATACTGGGGGGAGGAGCTGCCTTACTGAAGCTAGGGTGCATCTGAGCACTTGTGACGTTCTCACCACCATCTCTCACAATCATCCTTCCTAGTGACTTAATTAATTTTCAGCAATCTTTTTTTTGCAGTGAAAATTATTATCTAAAGCTGAGGATTGGGTCATGGGGAGCTTCAAGTTAAAACTGCTCACTGTTATAATTGTAGTCCTGGGGGAACTGACAGCAAGTAACTTCTTTTCCTAAATACTCCCCCAGCCCCCCCCCAGTCTTGAGAATTGGCTTTTTTAAAGCCTTTCTATAGAGTCTCAGCACCGGGCTTGGAGCTGGGTAGCAAGTGCCCTGCCTGCAGAGGGTGTGGGTGCTGCTCACTCCCTCAGCAGCTCGCTTGGGCTTTGTTCCTTCAGGATAAAGGTGGTCATCGCAGGTGGCAAGGGTGTTTGTCTTGAAATGACTGTAGTGACTCATGACTTAATGGCAAATTGTGTTATCATTTGGCCCCGGCGTAGTCTCTGTGGAGTCAGGCTGACACTTGGAGCACCTCCCAGAGGAGATGGGGTTGTGGTGTAAAACTTAGTAATAAGTAATAAATCTTACTATGTCCCTACTCTGAGTCCGTTTTGCCCGTCACAATAATTGTTGAGTGATCTCCCCATCCTTATCTCAACCCTTGAGCCCTTTGTGTCATATTTTCTCCCCCTCCTCAAAGAGGAAGGGGAGTGAGAGAGTGGCCGTGGTGGAACCCAGCTGTCCACCCAAGTAAAACCACCACAGGGAGGGCTAGGAGCTGCAGCCCAGTTGGGGTGGTAGCATCCAGCCACTGCCCAAAAGCTTGCACCCATCTGACCTCATGCACCACTTCGCAGGAAGCATTCCCACCAGCTGCTGGGAATCGGGGCTGAACCAGCCACATCCAAACAGGTTTGAAGCAGAACTCTGGAGACTAATTGTTAAGTGCTTTGTTTCAGGGTTCAGAAAGGGACACTGAGCTGAATTTGGGTGACAGTTTTATGACACAACCTGTTGCATTAGGAACCCATTCTCATGTTATCCTAAATTTTGGCTGTTTAAAGTTATTGTGGTTGATTTATCTCATCCTCATTGCAACTAGTTACACACTCACACGCTTTTTCCCTGAGCCACAATACTGAACTCCTAGGGCATCCTATTGTAGGTAGTTCATTAACAAGTACTTAAAATATCCAATGTCTGTAAAAATGGGAAGAGAAATGAATCTGTCTGCAGGAAGAGGTATTTCTTCTTTGGGTGAAGACCAAAGAAGAAATAAAGACCAAAGATGCTATAAAGATGTGGACATCTGTGTTTTCATTATGCTGCATGACAATGCCTTTAAGTATTTAGAATTAATTTCTCTCTCTGGTGAGAGAATTTTTGCTTACATTTGCTTAAAATAAAATCTCTGCTTCCATAATTGTCCGTGGGAGTTTTATACTTTACTTGTAGTTTATTTCTGTGCAGACATGTTGACCTGTAGATCGCTGGAGGTTAAAAATCATAATCCATACACCCCTTAAAGGAAACCAAAAAGAAGGGTGGAGGAGCAATGCACCTGTTTGAGTATCTGTTTGTTTGTTGTGTTGGGAATGGCTCTGTAATCTGTCTGTGGTGTGCAATGACAATGTGTGTCCATGTTGGGAAAAGGCTGCTTGCTTCATGGCAAATTGGGGTTTGGGACTTAACTGAGAAGCATTTAGATTTTTGTTTTTTTTCAGTGTCTCGGTTATTAATATTTGAGTATGGCAGTTCCTCAGGAAAGCTGTATGTGGACAGAAGAAATATTTTTGCATACTAATCTTTGATAATTGTTGTCTGCATGACAGTTTATCATGATTTTATGTGTGTGTGAACTCGGTAAATATAGTTTGCCTGTTGGAAACATCAGCCTTGAGGAGAGCCATCAGAAATACTACAGCAGGGTAGTGCTTATATTCATTCATGCTTGTGATGGCTGACAGCTTTGAAGATGCTCTCAGTACCTGACAGTGTAACTGCGGCTGGTTGGGCCCTCGTTGCAAGGGTGTTGTGGGTATGAGGAGACGAACCTGCTTTTTGTACCTGTGCCAAGGCTGAAAGCAGCCTGGAATTGCTTTGGCAGAGTCTGGCTGTGTGGTGTCCCCTGGAAATCATAGGATGGGGGAGCATTTGGAAGCCGCGTTCTCCAGCACTACTTTTTGCCAGAGCTGAACCATTTGTGCTGGAATACTTCAATAAGGGCAGCCTGCTTTTTTTGAGGAGGATATGTGGAGGCTGGTGAGTGTAAAGGGGCTGTGAAGGACGAGAAGCAGTCTGGGGTCTTTTCTTTAGATGCTTTTCCTTTTGCATTGCTCTTTTTCTAAAAAGCAGCTGCACCGCAAAATTAGAGGTGCTTTGTGGTTTATTGGAGGTTTCTCATAATTCCCATCTGATTATACTGTAAGGCTTTTGCTTCTCAGGTGGGTTAAAAAAAATGTTCCTGCAAGCTCAGCATGATGCTTTCTGATGGTTTGTGTAGCAGCTTCCTAGCAATTCCTCCTATCCTAATGCCTACAACCTACATGCACCTTGTGCCCTCCCTTCTGTAACACCAGGTCTTGGGGACCCAGGCAACTGGAGTCCGCAGTGCTGTCAGGAGTTTCAGCACAGTGCTATATCATACCTTGAGACTTTGATAGAGCAAGGCCAGGTTGTGTCACCATGACTCCTTGAAGAAGCAGTCACTGCTGTGGTGAAATCCAGAGGTGTTGGGAGGTTCCTTGGGCAGCTCTGCCTCGTGCATCACTGATGGTTGGCTTTCCATGTGCTTGTTGGTGATAACCCCTGGAGATATTGAAGAGCCACCTGAACTGGCTTCTAGGTGGCCCTTTTTGACCTTGGTTGGACCAGATGACGTTGGAGGTCCCCTTCCCAGCTCAAGCAGCCTGGAGTTCTGTGATGCTGAGCATCTTTGTGGCCAGCATGTCAACCTGCCCACTGGGTCTTGGAGGTCTTGTACCCACATTGACTGTGGACAGGGGATAGAAGGATGGGGCCAAAGTCAACCAATGCATTGTCTGCTCTGTGTCGTCCACAGCTTTGTGTCCCAAAGGCCAAAACCATGTGTCACTCCCTGTCTTCCAAGTGCACTCTTGTGGCGAGCGAGGGGGCTGTGTTGGGCTGGCGTGGAGGTGGCAAGGCTGGGCACAGAGCTGTGCCACCTCCTGGCTGGCATAGGAGATGCTGGGCAGGGCTAGGCACCTTCTGCCAAGTAACTGCCTTTCCCTCCTTCCTAGAATGGCAACAAGGAGGGGTCCCTTGACATGCTGGGCACTGACATCTGGGCTGCCAACACCTTCGACTCCTTCAGGTAAGCTGATCTGAAAGCGCTCTGAGAGGAGGGTTTGCGCACGTGCCTATCCTGGGTGTGCCCAGCTGGGCACTGGCCTCACGTCGCTCCTCCTCGCCTTTACTGGATGCGGGTAGAAACCTAGTTACAAAAAGATGAGGAAAGGGCTGAGGTGCTTAATGCCTTCTTTGCCTCAGTCTTTAGCGGCAATACCGGTTGTTCTCTGGATACCCAGTACCCTGAGCTGGTGGAAGGGGATGGGGAGCAGAATGTGGCCCTCACTATCCATGAGGAAATGGTTGGCGACCTGCTACGGCACTTGGATGTGCGCAAGTCGATGGGGCCGGATGGGATCCACCCGAGGGTACTGAGAGAACTGGCAGAGGAGCTGGCCAAGCCGCTTACCATCATTTATCAACAGTCCTGGCTATCGGGGGAGGTCCCAGTCGACTGGCGGCTAGCAAACGTGATGCCCATCTACAAGAAGGGCCGGAGGGCAGACCTGGGGAACTCTAGGCCTGTCAGTTTGACCTCAGTGCCAGGGAAGCTCATGGAGCAGATTATCTTGAGAGTCATCACACAGCACTTGCAGGGCAAGCAGGCGATCAGGCCCAGTCAGCATGGGTTTATGAAAGGCAGGTCCTGCTTGACGAACCTGATCTCCTTCTATGACAAAGTGACGCGCTGGGTGGACGAGGGAAAGGCTGTAGATGTGGTCTACCTTGACTTCAACAAGGCTTTTGACACAGTTTCCCACAGCATTCTCCTCAAGAAACTGGCTGCTCTTGGCTTGGACTGGCGCACGCTTCGTTGGGTTAGAAACTGGCTGGATAGCCGGGCCCAAAGAGTCATGGTGAATGGAGTCAAGTCCAGTTGGAGGCCGGTCACTAGTGGCGTCCCCCAGGGCTCGGTGCTGGGGCCGGTCCTCTTTAATATCTTCATCGATGATCTGGACGAGGGTATTGAGTGCACCCTCAGTAAGTTTGCAGATGACACCAAGTTAGGTGCGTGTGCCGATCTGCTCAAGGGTAGGAAGGCTCTGCAGGAGGATCTGGATAGCCTGGACCGATGGGCTGAAGTCAACTGCATGAAGTTCAACAAGGCCAAGTACCGGGTCCTGCACCTGGGGCACAACAACCCCAAGCAGAGCTACAGGCTGGGAGATGAGTGGTTGGAAAGCTGCCTGGCGGAGAAGGACCTGGAAGTGATGGTTGATAGTCGGCTGAATATCAGCCAGCAGTGTGCTCAGGTGGCCAAGAAGGCCAACAGCATCCTTGCCTGTATAAGCAGCAGTGTGGCCAGCAGGGCTAGGGAAGTGCAGGTCTAGGGCTGAGCTGCAGTCAGAGAACTGTGCCTGTGGTTTCAGCAAGCCTTGATTTCAACCTTGCTGGTACCGCATAGGCTCTGTTGGGAGGTTAAATGTTGAGGACAGTGTATTGCGTTCATATGCATGTGCATATACACACAGGGCTCCTGTTTTAGGAAAGGAGATTCTGAAAAGCACCAAGCCTCCTGACAACTCCAAAATAAATTGCTGCCAAGAAGCCAGTAGTGATGGTGCATCGATCCAGATGTTTCCCCTACGGGATGCACGTGTGTGTGACGCAATGCCTACTTTTTCTCCAGCCTGTTTCTTCTCCAGATCTGTCTCCACAGCCAGTTTTCAGTAGTTCTGGTTAAATGACCTTTGGTGCTCAAGTGCTGGGGAATGGCAGGGTGAGGCCTTCAGTTAAACAGTCCTGTTTGAATAGCTTAATTTCTCAGTGTCTTAATTTTTCACTTTCCAGTGCCCCAGTCCCCCGAGGAGCTAAGGTGCTTAGCATGCTTCCACTGAAGGCACCTCTGAGCTCTTCTCATCCTTCAGAGGGAAGGATGGAGACACCTCCTGTGCTAGGGCAATGCTGCCCTTTTGCATGCTGAGCAAAGCCTTTGACACGGTCTCCCACAGTGTTCTCCTGGGGAAACTGTCTGCCCGTGGCCTGGACAGGTATACTCTTCTCTGGGTAAAGAACTGGCTGGAGGGCCGTGCCCAGCGGGTAGTGGTTAATGGAGTTAAGTCCAGCTGGCATCCCATTACAAGTGGTGTCCCCCAGGGGTCAGTACTGGGGCCTATCTTGTTAAAAATCTTTATTGATGACCTAGATGAGGAGATTGAGTCAGTAAGTTTGCAGACAACACCAAGTTGGGAGGTAGTGTTGATCTGCCTGAGGGTAGGGTGGCCCTTCAGAGGGATCAGAATAGGCTGGACTGCTGGGCTGAAGTGAGTGGGATGAGGTTTAATAAGGCCAAGTGCTAGGTCCTGCACTTTGGCCACAATAACTCCGTGCAGCACTATAGGCTTGGGGCAGAGTGGCTAGAAGACTTGTGAAGAGGAAAGGGACCTGGGAGTGTTAATCGATGCTTGGCTGAACATGAGCCGGCAGTGTGCCCAGGTGGCCAAGAAGGCCAACAGCATCCTGGCTTGTATCAGGAATAGCGTAGCCAGCAGGACCAGGGAGGTGATCAGCACTCAGCTCTGGTGAGGCCGCACCTCGAGTACTGTGTTCAGTTTTGGGCCCCTCGCTACAAGAAGGACATCGAGGTGCTTAAGCAAGTCCAGAGAAGGGCGACGAAGCTGGTGAGGGGTCTGGAGAACAAGTCTTACGAGGAGCAGCTGAGGGAGCTGGGCTTTTTCAACCTTGAGAAAAGGAGGCTCAGGGAAGACCTTATTGCTCTCTACAGGTATCTTAAAGGAGGCTGTAGCGAGGTGGGGGTTGGTCTCTTCTCCCACGTGCCTGGTGACAGGACGAGGGGGAATGTGCTTAAGTTGCACCAGGGGTGCTTTAGGTTGGATGTTAGGAAGAACTTCTTTACCGAAAGGGTTGTTAGGCCTGTCCCGGGAAGTGGTTGAGTCACCATCCCTGGAGGTCTTTAAAAGACGTTTAGATGTAGAGCTTAGGGATATGGTTTAGTGGGGACTGTTAGTGTTAGGTCAGAGGTTGGACTCAGTGATCTTGAGGTCTCTTCCAACCTAGAGATTCTGTGATTCTATGATTAGTCCACGATGCTAAGCACCAACAACGTATTCAAAGCATTGTGTCTGCTTAGGAGAGGTTTGCAGTCCAAACATCTGAAAAAGGTACTGATATGATTATTTGCAGGCATCTCAGAGCTGCACCGGTGAAATAGAGGCAGCTGTGAGCTCCTGCTCCAGGACTCTCTTCCATGAAGTGGCGGTATGATCACGCCTTGCTCTGCAGCTGCTGAGAAGAGCTGCTGCTTCAGCATGGGTAAACCAAGTGTGCTGCCCAGCTCGAGCAGTGAAACATGCTTTCTGTCTGGTTGTATGCATTTGTGTGCTGTGCCTGAAGCACTGCAGTTGTGTTCCCATGTGTTCCCACCTGGGACTTGCTCCAGGCCCCTAGAGCATCTGCACTGCATGGACTGGACCAGCATCTGCTGCAATAAAAAGTGCTAGCTGCACTTGCTATAAAAAGCAAGTGCAGTTAGCAAGGCGTATGCTGCATCATTAGTCTACATCAAAACTATGGGCTTAGCGTAACAGCAGCGTAAAGGTTGGAGGCCTGTGGCAGCATGCTCTGCAGCAGGGAGTGCAGCCTCCAAAGTACCAGCTTTCGTCGTCTACAGGCTCGTGTGAGCCATCTGCTCTTCAGTGAGGTTATGTTTAATTAGTAGGGCACTGATTTTCTTTCTCTCCTTGTTTTTCCTCTCCTAGTGGTGCAACATGGGACTTGCAGCCTGAAAAACTAGATTTCACGCAGTTTCACAGGAAGCTCCGAAACACCACCAAACATCCACTGCCTCACATAGACAGAGAAGGGTGAGTGCTGTGCATGTGCATAGTTATCCCGAGATAAATGATATGATGCTCTCCAGCAAGATGTATAACCTCTCCTTTGCAGTGGTGTCCTGGTTTCAGTTAGAACAGAATTAATTTTCTTCCTAGTAGCTGGTGGAATGCTGTGTTTTGGATGAGGATGAGAAGAGTGCTGATAACACCCCGATGTTTTAATTGTTGCAGAGCAGTGCTTATACCAAGCCAAGGACATCTCAGCCTTTTGCTCTGTCCTGCCAACAGGCAGGCTGGGGGTGCAGTAAGAGCTGGGAGGGGACAGACCCACGACAGGTGACCCAAACTAGCCAAAGGGGTATTTCATACCATCTGACATCATGCTAAACAATAATAGGGGTGGCTAGCTGGGGGAGGGGGCCGGACATTGGGGTTCGGCTGGGCATCGGTCAGTGGGTGGTGAGCAATTGCATTGTGCATCACTTGTTTGTACATATTATTATTACTTTCCTATTATCACCATTGTATTATTATTATTATTATTGTTATTATTATTTTTGTTATTATTATTTTCCTGTCCTATTAAACTGTCTTTATCTCAACTCACGGGCTTCACTTTCCATTTCTCTCCCCCGTCCCAGAGAGGGAGGGGGAGGGTGAGCGAACGGCTGCGTGGTGTTTAGCTGCCGGCTGGGTTAAACCACAACAGTCTTTTTGGCGCCCAACGTGGGGCTCGAAAGGTTGAGATAACGGCAGATCTGACCAGAGTGTGTTAAACTAAAATTGGTTTAAGTATTAAACCTGCTTAATAGTCACTTGTCATAATGCTGATTGCTTTAATCTCAACTGTGCTGCGCCTGTTTTCCAAATTGAGTATTATAGTACATTATTTTCCGTATTTGCTCTCTGTCATGTTGTTTATCCTCTCCGGGCCCTGGTTTCAGATCATTATGGTACTGAGTGTTGTAGCAATGGCTTATGAGACGATGAGATATCTGGTCATGACTCTAACTTGGTATTTGTACTCAGTAACATCGTCGACTCTGTACTTTGGAAACTGTATCTTAGAAACTATTAGCAATTATACCTATTGTTTTTTTCCATTAGGGAATCAATCTGTGGAGGGGAAAGGGGAAGATATTTTTTCTTACTTGATTACTCTCCCTTTCTCCTTCACCACCCCTGTATCCTCCTTGATCACTATGCCTTCCTCCTTCACCACCCTCTTATCCTCCGAGTTTATTACAATAGCTCTCCAAGATATTGAATATCCTTGGGATACTCAGACCAGCATAGTCTTGTTGTTCTGCCTCCTGAATGCGCTTCAGATTCTGCTTAAACAACTACTTAGGAAGCTCATCCGGAGATCTGCCCGGAGGCAGTATAGTTGTGGGTGGCAGGGAGTATGGGAGGATATGGGCAGGCATCTAGAGCAGTTGGCACCCCCAGTGTTTTGGAAATTCACCCCTGAACAACTGCAAAATCCTCAAAAACTGGCAGAATGCTTGAGAAAAAAGTGTCATGATTCTGGCAGTTCCAAAGTAACACAAATCATTGTAACATGCTGGGGCCTGGCTCATGCCTATCGAGCTGCCATTGATACTGCTATCAACTTAGTGACAGACCCTGCGGCCACTCCAAGTCCCGTGACAGATCCAACGGCCACTGTGACCCCTACGGTGAACTCTGCAGCCACTCCAGTCCCAGCTCCTGCAGCCGCTCCAGTCCCAGCTCCTGCAACTGCTCCAACTCCACTTCCTGCAGCCGCTCCAGCTCCGGTTCCTGCAGCTGCTCCAGCTCCTGCAGCTGCTCCAGCTCCTGTGGCTGGGTCAGAGAAAAGAGCTGTAGCAGTGCAAGTTGACCCTGCAGAGGATATTCCAACCTCTGTGGCAGACCCTGTAACAAGGTCAGAGAAACGAGCAGTAGCAGTGCAAGTTGACCCTGCACAGGGTATTCCAACCTCTGTGGCAGACCCTGTAACAAGGTCAGAGAAACGAGCAGTAGCAGTGCAAGCTGCCCCTGTAGAGAAGGTGAAAAAAAGGTATAGAGATTCAGGTCGTTTAGAACGCAGAGAGTCTTCTGCCAAATCTAGGTATGGAGACGACGATGACGCTGGGCCATCAAGGATTCAGGAGGAGGAAGATGAGGATGCCGAAAAATCAACAGTAACTACCCGAAGCCTAAACGAGTGTGAGTTACGAGATGTGCGAAAAGATTTTGGTCGCTGTATAGGTGAGCAGCTTGTCACCTGGCTGCTCCGATGCTGGGACTCTGGAGCCAATTGTGTGGAATTAGATGGCAGGGAAGCCAGGTGGCTGGGATCCCTTGCTCAAGACGCTGGCATTGACAAAGCAATTGCAGATGGAGCACAATCTCACAGCCTCTGGAGGTGTCTCCTCTCAGCTGTGAGGGAAAGGTATCCCTTCAAGGAAGAACTTTTATGTCTACCAGGCAAGTGGACCACTATGGAGAAGGGAATCCAGTATCTGAGGGAATTAGCCGTACGGGAAGTGATTTATGAGGATCCAGACCTCAGACAAACATCCACAGATCCAGATGAAGTCAGGTGTACGCGACCCATGTGGCGGAAGTTTGTACGGAGTGCACCATCATCATATGCCAGCTCGTTGGCAATAATGGCCTGGAAAGAGGATGAGGAACCCACAGTGGATGAAGTGGCTAAACAACTCCGGCAGTACGAAGAAAGTCTCTCCTCTTCCTTACAGGCCTGCGTCTCAGCTGTGGAGAAACTTTCTGAAAAGGTTCACCAACTTGAAGAGAATCTATCTTCTTCCCCACCTGAACCAACCAGTGTCCAACGACCGAAAGAGAACACTTGGGAGAAACTTTCTGAAAAGGTTCACCAACTTGAGGAGAGATTATTCTCCTCCCCACCTGTACAAAGCAGTGTCTCAGCTATCAGGGGTAGGCGTTCATCCACACAAGGAAGACGATATGGTGGGTACTCACCCCGTGCCACCCTGTGGTTTTACTTACGAGACCATGGAGAGGACATGAGAAAATGGGATGGAAAATCTACCGCGTAAACCACGACAAGTGGGAATGCTGGCTTGATAGCATAGCCCAAACAGAGGACTTGGAAAAGATGTGTTGGACCACATATAGGGGCTGAGAACTTCATGATCAGTCTCTTTGGCTCCTCTATCAACCAGCTCTGGGTTAGAGCAGAGCTGTTTGCTGTATTTTGTATTGTTTGAAAGAGTTCAGCTTTTAAACTATGTGGGCTCCAGGCTATGTCTCCTAGATTTAAGCATCTCTGAATATTGGGGGAAAGATCCTGGTTACAATTCCAGTGAGTGAAAGCGCTTCTGTTGTTCTCCCCAGCAAGACTTGAGGGAAGAGCAGAGCATCAATATGGTCCATCTAGATTGAAATGTTCATTCCCTTCCTGCTAGGCATGTAACTATGAGAACATTAAGTAGCTCATCTTGGTGGTTACAGCCTCCTGGGGCTATCACAGTGTTGCTGGATTCTTCTTTGGCTATGCGTTGGTCATGTACATAGACACCAAGAGATTCACTGATGCTGATGAGAGAATTTGCATTTCTCTGCAGATTCTGCCACTTGAGAAGCACTCTCCTTGTTACTCAGTCCTGGTGCTTAACGCACTGGCAGTGCTGTTAACAGATATGGGCAGTGTTACCCGTTCTGTTATCCCAAGTTATGACAAGGCTTCAACTCATTGCTGATGGAACTCATTGCACATCTCAGCTAAAGAAAGAATAGAGGAAGTGCCATATCCACGTTTTATCTAATATTTTTTCTGATATTTTTTCCTAGTAATTAGTCATTTCTTCCCATAGAGGATGATAAAAATAAAAATGGATTTAAAAGATGGGGTTGAGAAGGCTACAAATGACTTCTCAGTGCCATTTTAGGCATAGGGATAGAAATCTTTCAGCAAAGTTTATCTGTTGGTAAATTGGTTTTGCCAAAGTATGAGCCAGTCTGGGTTCACAATCCTACCTCAGCCCAGGTTCAGCATCTGCAGGAGGCTCCCATACCTGTTTGTGACAGGCAAACTCACATGACCGTATAAGGCTTTTTTCTGCCCTGTAAATATTTATGATTTGCAATTTTCAGAATATTTGAAACAACATGAGTAACACTGAATTTCAGAGTCTCTAAGTGCCTCAGTAGGTAACAGCTCATGTTTGCCTCTATAGATGGTTTTGAAGCATAGGATGAGGGGCCCTCTGTAAAATAAGATGTAATGGGCTCCATGGTTCATGGCACTTCCCAGGTGGTCCTGCCAGAGACACCAGCTATGTACAACAGCAATTTCATTTGTGATGGAAAGTCAAGCCACCTGTTGAACACCTGATTTTTCATAAAGCAATTAAGGCGTTAGTTAAATGCCAGTCCTCCACTACCTTCAGTTTAGTCCCCTATTGCTCCTCTGCAATCTCACAAGTCTAGGGCCTGCCCCACTGGGCTGTGGAGGTTTCCATTCAGCTTGCTATTTTTCAGGTTTGATGTTTTAGCATGTTCCATTCTTTCATTTTACATTTACTGTAATTCCACCGATATCGGTTGTCCTTGGACTTAAAGACACTGAATGTTAGCACCTACAGCTGTCAAAGTTTCTGCCTTCTGTAAGTTGTTGAACAATATCTTGTCACTAATTGACCACAAAATACATCAACATTTGTCTGTAATAAATCACTCAAATTCTTTATAAATGCAGATGAACAATGTTTACTGCTCTTTTCTTATTGTTTTCATTTTCTCTGCATTCAGCTAGTAGCAGGCCTTATGTGATTGATTTTTTTAAATTTCTTGATACAAGCAAAACTTGCTAATTATCCTTACCCTGTCAACTATGTACTTGGTCTTTTAATACTTGGCTTCTCACCCTGATTTTTTTGAAGTTTCAAAACATATGTTTACATTCGTATTGGTTTCTGTTTACCGCTTTTCTCCTGTTTGAGATCTGTGTTTGTGCTTGCTCACCGCCACCTTTCCCAGCAGGGGAACAGGAGCTCCTGCAGAGACTGGCAAATGAGCAGCAGTTCAAAAGAAGCATTTTTCATTAGGTTTTTCTGTCCCCATTTTTTCTTCACGGTGGGCTGTTTAGTTTTTCTCAGTCTGGGAACTGAATCATCTAAAACTACTGCTCAGGGCTGCCTTTGGTTTTCTCACTGCTGGTGTTACCAAAAGTATTTTAATGCTGTGGTGAATGGATAGTCACTAGTGCAGGGGATAGGGCTGGGAAAAGCATTTCATTTGGTATTAATGACTTTGTGCCCACATGGGAGTGTTTTGGAGACACAACATACTTGCTTCAGAGAACCTCTTTGTTTTTATGAGAGTCCTTTGCAGTAAGCACTAATCTTTCCCATGTGCCATAATAGAACATTAGCGTAGGTTCCAGCGAGGTTTATCATGCTTTTGTTTGTTTTCTTCCTGCTGCAGGATCGGAAAAGGGAAGTACGAGGACAGTGATAGCATCAACTTGAACGACATAGAGAAAGTCCTCCCAGCGTGGCAGGTAGGTGCTGAGGCCACTGCTGAAGGCAGCAGCTTCCCTGCACAACCTCTCCTTACAAAACCATCCCTGGAAGGTGGGCAGGCTGCCTGGGCTGAGCTGCAGTCAGAGAACTGTGCCTGTGGTTTCAGCAAGCCTTGATTTCAACCTTGCTGGTACCGCATAGGCTCTGTTGGGAGGTTAAATGTTGAGGACAGTGTATTGCGTTCATATGCATGTGCATATACACACAGGGCTCCTGTTTTAGGAAAGGAGATTCTGAAAAGCACCAAGCCTCCTGACAACTCCAAAATAAATTGCTGCCAAGAAGCCAGTAGTGATGGTGCATCGATCCAGATGTTTCCCCTACGGGATGCACGTGTGTGTGACGCAATGCCTACTTTTTCTCCAGCCTGTTTCTTCTCCAGATCTGTCTCCACAGCCAGTTTTCAGTAGTTCTGGTTAAATGACCTTTGGTGCTCAAGTGCTGGGGAATGGCAGGGTGAGGCCTTCAGTTAAACAGTCCTGTTTGAATAGCTTAATTTCTCAGTGTCTTAATTTTTCACTTTCCAGTGCCCCAGTCCCCCGAGGAGCTAAGGTGCTTAGCATGCTTCCACTGAAGGCACCTCTGAGCTCTTCTCATCCTTCAGAGGGAAGGATGGAGACACCTCCTGTGCTAGGGCAATGCTGCCCTTTTGCATGCTGAGCAAAGCCTTTGACACGGTCTCCCACAGTGTTCTCCTGGGGAAACTGTCTGCCCGTGGCCTGGACAGGTATACTCTTCTCTGGGTAAAGAACTGGCTGGAGGGCCGTGCCCAGCGGGTAGTGGTTAATGGAGTTAAGTCCAGCTGGCATCCCATTACAAGTGGTGTCCCCCAGGGGTCAGTACTGGGGCCTATCTTGTTAAAAATCTTTATTGATGACCTAGATGAGGAGATTGAGTCAGTAAGTTTGCAGACAACACCAAGTTGGGAGGTAGTGTTGATCTGCCTGAGGGTAGGGTGGCCCTTCAGAGGGATCAGAATAGGCTGGACTGCTGGGCTGAAGTGAGTGGGATGAGGTTTAATAAGGCCAAGTGCTAGGTCCTGCACTTTGGCCACAATAACTCCGTGCAGCACTATAGGCTTGGGGCAGAGTGGCTAGAAGACTTGTGAAGAGGAAAGGGACCTGGGAGTGTTAATCGATGCTTGGCTGAACATGAGCCGGCAGTGTGCCCAGGTGGCCAAGAAGGCCAACAGCATCCTGGCTTGTATCAGGAATAGCGTAGCCAGCAGGACCAGGGAGGTGATCAGCACTCAGCTCTGGTGAGGCCGCACCTCGAGTACTGTGTTCAGTTTTGGGCCCCTCGCTACAAGAAGGACATCGAGGTGCTCAAGCAAGTCCAGAGAAGGGCGACGAAGCTGGTGAGGGGTCTGGAGAACAAGTCTTACGAGGAGCGGCTGAGGGAGCTGGGCTTGTTCAACCTGGAGAAGAGGACGCTCAGGGGAGTCCTCATTGCACTCTACAATTTCCTGAAGGGAGGTTATGATGAGGAGGGGGTCAGACTCTTCTCCCAGATAACTAATGATAGGACTCAAGGAAATGGCCACAGGTTGCGCCTGGGGAGATTTAGATAAGATATCAGGAAAAGCTTTTTTTCTCAGAGTGGTCAGGTGCTGGAACAGCCTGCCCAGGGAGGTGGTGGAGTCACCGTCCCTCACGGCGTTCAAGAAGCGCCTGGACAAGGTGCTACGAGATGATTTAGTAGCTTAGTGGGTAGTATTGGTGATAGGAGGATGGTTGGAGTAGATGATCTTGTAGGCCCCTTCCACCCCTGTGTTTTTAAGTTTGTGAACCAGTGAGAAGAGGGAGAAGTGCTGCTGACTTTGGCATTGATTCAGAGATCGAAGCTGAAATTTCCTTAAGTGTATTCTTTATTGCAGCGCTGGATGCACGGGGGATCTTTCCACCTATTGTGCATGTTTGAAGTAACAAACTATCTCATATTTATCCAGCAAAACGATGAATTTAACGCCTATACATATTCATTACCTAAACCCGCCTACTCTCGCTTCGTATGCTAATTAGCTTATCAGTCCTTGCGCTTGCCCAAAGCCTTCCAAGAATTGTGGGCCGGGGTCTTTGGGACGTGGGCAGTGGTCCTTGGGAGGAAGACTGTAGGTCTTCCTCGTGTTGCACTTTTCACCTTTTGCTTAAAAAATGCCAGGTAGGATGAATCAGTTGTTTTCCAAGCTGTAGAAATGCTGAGTTGGCTTTTGGCCTAACTGAGGGCCGGCAGATAACGGGATGTCTCAGTTAACAAGGTGCTTCAACATAACAGAAGGTCGACAGATAGCAAGATGGCATCTATTGTGTTCTCACTAATTTTTAACCACAAGATTTATTCTATCCTAAAGTGAGTTTATACAATATCAGCATGCAGAAACACTGCCTGCAGCTGTTTTCTCTTACGTGCTCAGTCTGTCTGAACTTCAGGTCAAGGGGAAAAAATATCAGGGCCAGCTGATAAAGACCCCAGTAACTCTGCAAAATAAGGTTGTTTTCCTTGGGAAATAATTATAAATGCTTTACATGGAGAATCAAAGGAGTTTCATGTATTGAGATTGGATTTGAGGGGCCACCAGCCATGTTCAGCATCACGTGCTTTGTGTTTCAACCTTTGGTTAAAATGTTCCTTGGTAAACCCTGGCCCTGTTCTGGAAAGCACAGTGCAGAGCTCAGCCCTTGCTGGCCAAGGGCTCTGCACCAGCAGGCTGCTGTGAGCTTGGGCTGTTTGGGAGAAGAAACTCTTATCTTTGGTGTGAGGAGCTGGCATTCTTAGAGTTCAACCTCCTTCATAATCAACAGCTGTTAAATAAGCCAGCTCCTCCTGGCCTGGTTATCTCATCCTGTTGTAACACAGAATGAGTTTGTTGACTTCAGTGAATTAATTCTATTATATACCTGTAACAAAGGGGGATCTGTTTCTGTCTCATATAAGCAGCTACAATCACACCTTAATTGTAAGTGTGGCGACTCTAAGCTGGAAGACCTCGTGGAGGAAGTGCTTGATCTGGTGTTTTGTGCCTCTGGGCAGAGTAGTAAAATACTGCATTATTTTGGAGACTCGCTTACCTAGGCATGTACATTCATAAGTGCATGTGGGAACTAGGAGCCATGTCATTATTGGTGAGGATTTATCTTGTTCAGTGTTGACAAGTGAAATGCTTACTGACAGCTGGCTTAATCCTGACATTGTTAACTGGATTTGAATGCAATCATGCAGTGCCAGTGGTGGTTGTGCTGCTCTTTATCACTTTCTTGTTTGAAATGGCTCTTTGGCACACAGTATGTGGGATCATGAGGAAAAATATTAGTGTGAGCCTATGAAAGAAAATCCTTCACCTTCCATGGGCCTTTCCCACATTGTGGTTATGTTTGTGTCATATCCTTAAAAGAGACTTGTCAGGCTGGAGATGCATAAACTCTTGCTTCGTCTGTATTTGAAGATCTCATGGGTTGTTTGTCAGCAGCTGATTTGCTTCTGGTTGCTTCTGGTTCCTCTCTTAGGACTTGCTTTTAGCACTGTCTCCCCCATGATGCAGAGCCACTTAGAGCAAAGGTTTTGCACTGCCAAATGTGCTTCAGCAGCTAATGCAGAGTTAAGAGCACCAAGCTGCAGAGAGGTTGCAAGTCTTACGTATGGGCTGCTTTGGAAACTCGGTTTCCTTTGGTAAGATATGATTCCTGTAGGGCATGAAACTAGGAATAGTTTCCAGAATACACATGGGTCCGTATCTGTACTTGTATTTTCAGTGCCCCACTGATGGGTGGGGCAGAATGTTCTGGATATGTGGACATTAATGTCCATACTTGAGTTTTGCTGCTGGAGTCAGGAGTATCAGGAGTATTTTAACAAAATCACAGAATTTCTAGGTTGGAAGAGACCTCAAGATCATCGAGTCCAACCTCTGACCTAACACTAACAGTCCCCACTAAACCAGATCATCCCTCGTCCAGATCATCGATGAAGATATTAAAGAGGACCGGCCCCAGCACCGAGCCCTGGGGAACGCCACTAGTGACCGGCCTCCAACTGGACTTGACTCCATTTACCATGACTCTTTGGGCCCGGCTATCCAGCCAGTTTCTAACCCAACGAAGCGTGCGCCAGTCCAAGCCAAGAGCAGCCAGTTTCTTGAGGAGAATGCTGTGGGAGACGGTGTCAAAAGCCTTGCTGAAGTCAAGGTAGACCACATCCACAGCGTTTCCCTCATCCACCCAGCGCGTCACTTTGTCATAGAAGGAGACCAGGTTCGTCAAGCAGGACCTGCCTTTCATAAACCCATGCTGACTGGGCCTGATCGCCTGCTTGCCCTGCAAGTGCTGCATGATGACTCTCAAGAGGATCTGCTCCATGAGCTTCCCTGGCACTGAGGTCAAACTGACAGGCCTATAGTTACCCGGGTCAGTCCTCCGGCCCTTCTTGTAGATGGGCGTCACGTTTGCTAGCCGCCAGTCGACTGGGACCTCCCCCGATAGCCAGGACTGTTGATAAATGATGGTAAGCGGCTTGGCCAGCTCCTCTGCCAGTTCCCTCAGTACCCTTGGGTGGATCCCATCCGGCCCCATCGACTTGCACACATCCAGGTGCCGTAGCACTTCACCAACCAGTTCTTCATGGATAGTGAGGGCCACATTCTGCTCCCCATCCCCTTCCACCAGCTCAGGGTACTGGGTATCCAGAGAACAACCGGTATTGCCGCTAAAGACTGAGGCAAAGAAGGCATTAAGCACCTCCACCTTTTCCTCATCTCTTGTAACTAAGTTTCCCCCCGCATCCAGTAAAGGATGGAGATTCTCCTTAGTCCTCCTTTTTGTGATGATGTATTTATAAAAACGTTTTTTGTTATCTTTAACGGCAGTAGCCAGATTGAGCTCCAGATGAGCTTTGGCCTTCCCAATTTTGTCCCTGCACAGCCTCGCAACATCCTTATAGTCCTCCCTAGTGGCCTGCCCACTTTTCCAAAGATTATAAACCCTCTTTTTTCTCCTAAGCTCAAGCCACAATTCTCTGTTGAGCCAGGCTGGTCTTCTTCCCCGCCAGCTCGTCTTTGGGCACGTGGGGACAGACCGTTCCTGCGCCATTAAGATTTCCCTCTTGAAGAGCGCCCAGCCTTCCTGGACCCCTCTGCCCTTCAGAACCGCCTCCCAAGGGACTCTACCAACCAGTGTCCTGAGCAGCTCAAAGTCATCCCTCCGAAAGTCCAATACAGCGGTTTTACTGGTCCCCTTCCTGGCCTCGCCAAGAATAGTGAACTCCACCATTTCATGGTCACTCTGCCCAAGACAGCTCCCGACAATCACATCCTCCACCAGTCCTTCTCTGCTTGTGAAGAGAAGGTCTAGTGGGGCGCCACCCCTGGTAGGTTCACTAACCAGCTGCGTCAGGAAGCTATCTTCCACACTCTCCAGAAACCTTCTAGACTGCTTTCTCTGGGCTGTGTTGTGCTTCCAGGATATGTCAGGGAAGTTGAAGTCCCCCACAAGAACAAGCGCTGAAGATTTCGCAACTTCTGTCAGTTGCCTGTAGAACTCCTCATCCGTCTCCTCATCCTGGTTCGGCGGTCTATAGCAGACCCCGACCAGGACACTAGCCTTGTTGTCCCTGCCAATCCTAACCCAAAGGGACTCGACCTTGTCATTCCCAGCCTCGAGTTCTACAACCTCGAAAGACTCTCTAATATAGAGAGCCACACCATCACCCCTTCTGTGCTGCCTGTCCCTTCTGAAGAGCCTATAGCCAGGCATTGCAGCACTCCAGTCATGAGACTGGTCCCACCACGTCTCTGTGATGGCAACCAAGTCGTAGCCTGCCTGCTTCACGATGGCTTCCAGCTCCTCCTGTTTGTTACCCATGCTGCGTGCATTGGTGTAGATGCACTTCAGCTGGGCCATTGCCTTATCCCCCGGCCTTACTATTGTTCCCCCTGGCACAGCTCCAACAATCCTTGCTTCAGCCCCATCCCCCTTCCTACCTAGTTTAAAGCCCTCTCAATGAGCCCTGCCAGCTCCTGGCCCAGGATCCATTTTCCCCTAAAAGATAGGGACCCGTCTGCGGCCATCAGGCCGGGTGCTGAGTAAAGCGCCCCATGGTCGAAAAACCCAAGATTTCTGCATTGGCACCAGCCCCTGAGCCACGTGTTTAACAGGTGGGCTTTCCGTGTCCTCTCTGTACCCCTCCCTGCCACCGTAGGGATGGACAAAAACACCACCTGCACTCCCGCTCCATCCACTAACCGACCCAGTCCCCTAAAGTCTCTTTTGATAGCCTTCAGGCTTCTCTCTTCAATGTCATCACTACCTGCCTGGACTATCAAAAGAGGATAATAGTCAGAGGGGCGAACCAGGTTGGGAAGCCTCCTGGCAACGTCCCTGACCCTGGCCCTAGGGAGGCAGCAGACTTCCCTACGGGTAGGGTCAGGCCGACAAATAGGGCCCTCTGTTCCCCTGAGAAGAGAGTCTCCCACAACAATAACCTTTCTGTCTTTCTTGATGGAGGCAGTCCTGAGGCGTGGAGTCGACCTCCTCGCCCTAGGCATCCTCCTGGGTACACTTGCTATCTCTTCCTCACCCACCGGTCTCTCAAGCTCCAGGGCCTCAAACCTGTTGTGTAAGGGCACCTGGGAAGGTGGGGCCAGAAGGGGAGGGCATCGCCTGCGATGTCGAGCAGGGACCTGTTTCCATTCCTCCTCAACTCCCAGATCCCCTCCCTCTGCCCGACGGCGACAGGGCAGGGGGTCCACCCCCATTTGGAGTGTCTCACCTCGATACCTCTCCTTGAGGCCCTGCAGGGAGTAGCTCCACAAGTCTATCTCCTGCTCACACTCCCTGATAGCCCTCAACCTCTCTACCTCCTCCTTGAGCTCTGCCACAAAATACTGCAAGGAAAGCCTGTGCCTATCTAGTGATTAAAAGGTGGGGGGAAAAAATAGGGAAAAAGTCCCACCCTTCTCCAAACCCTCTTTCTTCATCGCTATCTGTGAGAAAAATGCCTGTCTCCAGCCTTTTGTTTTGAAACTGGAGGACGTGCACTGGCTGCTGAGAGATGCTGCGGGCAGCCGAAGCAGCACGGTGCGCTCTGCCATCTCGTGGTAGCGTGCAGGCAGGAAAACCTGCTTGCTACTGGGCTCGCCCTGTTCCTCAGTTTTTAAGCTTTCCCCCTTGCCCCATCTTTTTAAGGCTCAACTAGAGTGCTTGTTTTTACTGGTAAATAGATGTTGCTTTGAAATCTTCTGCTGTAGTGGTTCCAAAAAACAAACGAATTGGTTTGAAACGCAGTGGGAGCGGCCCCGTGCCGCCCTTTGTGTTTGCACCATGCTCAGGATAACACTGACATTGCTGGAAACCGGTTATATAAAGCACGTTGTGCCTGGGGTGAGCATCTGTGCTCCTCTTCTGCCACTCAGATCGGGGTAGCGAGAGGCACTTGGAGCATCTTGTTCACACGATGCGTGCCGTGCCTTTTACTCTGCCTCTGCACTGGTCAGGAGCACGTGAAGTCATGGCTTTGGCTCAGCTCCTGGGCTGTAACCTCTTCATCTCTCCTTACTCATCAGTCTGTAGCTAGATTTGGGTACTACTTCACGTAACCACTGCCAAAAAGTGGCTTTGGAAGAAAATTTGAAGATAAGTATTTCCCATTCATAAGAGATGTGGTTGCTCATCTGCCACATTAGGGAGGCACAGTTCAGATGCAGATCCAGTTTTGCTCAGCCTCACCATTACTCACCTCGCTGGTCAGCTGGCTGGGCGGAGGAGACCACGTAACCAGCTCTGCGTTGTGCAAGACATCATGAGAGGGCTAACACATCGAGTTCCACTTTTGCTCCCTCTGGCAAATGCTAAGAAAAGCTTTCAGGCTTGGACGTGTCACAGCTGAATGCCCCAATCCTATATACAGTCTTCAGACTGAGCCCTTGGCACACTCTACACTGAGAGAACAACCCAAGGGGCCATGTCCTACAAGATCTCTTCCCTGGGAGGCTGCTGTAGCTCAAGAAGGATGCACAAGAAGGACGTGAATGCTGACAGACATGAGAAGAGAGGTTTAGGATGCATCCCAAGTACTTTCTGGACCGGCATCTTGCAGCTTTTGGCTATGGGTTTGCTGGACGCATGCCTCCGGGCTGGGTCTGCCCTCCTCTGAATGGTGCAGCCGTACCTTTACTGGCTAGCTGCTCCTGGTCTGGTGGCTTAGGAGGTAAAAAATATGTGGCACTTCTGAAAGGGGTACGGGGCTTCACTGGTGCTATGAGACAACGTTGGTGTCTTTTCATTGGGCATCTTAATTGCCTTGCAGCTCATCTCTTTCCCTTTCCTTATTTTTTACCCTTTCTGTCATGTGTTTGGAGTTATAATAGTCTGCTTGTTTCTCTTCTAGCTGTAGTTCTAGCTTCCTTGCTGGATGAGAAACAACAAAACTCCTTAGGAAAAATGCGGACTCAGTAACTTGTTTGTGTTCCTTGTAGCACCACTGTATTCCTGACTTTGTCCAAACTAGGCTCAACAGCACCAGGACTCCTGATTGTGCTGGGATCCCATCTGAATTTAGGCACTTACTTTATGTCTCTGCCTACTCTCTCCTGTCTCTTCTCATTGACAAGTACTTTCAAGTCAGATCTTACAATTTAGTGTCACTTGGGCTGGTCACTTGGGGTTCCTGCCATAGGGAAGGTGTGGACATGTCTGTGTGATTCCCTGCATCTCAGCGTAGAGGTCTGTAGAAAGTCAGATGATGCCTATCTGAGGATATCCACCTCCCTTCCCTGTCTGGGAGCACATCTGGACACATCTGGATGTGGTAGATGCCTAAAGAGTAACAAGCCAAACCAGACATCATGGGGGAGAAGGGTGAACCATGGACCAGCAGTCCCGGTGCTGCCACTGTCTTGTGTGGGGTGAGAAGCTTGGCATCTGGCACTGGTGTAAGGCTCACTGAGGAGCAGTGCGGATCCGTGACCTTCCTGTGTGGGTGGTGGCAGAGGGACAGGTCTCTTTGGTGGGGTGAAGTTATTTACCTTCTCCATACAGTGGCTTCATGGTCCTTATCTTCTCTTCATACCTTCTTGCCTGTTCCTACTGCATCACGAGGTTTCCAGGACCGCTCAGTCATGTCCCTGGGCAGCTCTCATTTTAGCCACCTCTCTAGCCAGCCCAGATCCCTCTTTCAGAGCAGAATTTTTTGGATGATGTCTCCTGGCTATCTGAGTTTGCTAAGCATCTTCTTACTCTTCAGCCCTCCCTTGCACTCTAGCAAACACACTTCACACTGCTTAGCCAGCAGTTGCTGTAGGAGACCTCTGAGATGTCTGAGCTGCCAGGAGGATGAAGAGTGTGATGCTCTTACTTTTCAGGAGCAAAATGTGCCCAGCAAACTTGGCTCACAGAGCTGTCACCGTGTACAGGGATTGCATTCTCCAATGCTCGGCCAGACTTTGAGAGAGCAAAACTGGGGCTCTGCTATGGGGGTTACAGCTTCAGAAAGCTTGTCTGCTCTTCCACTGGAGCTGAAGGAGGAATTGGAGGTGCAGGAGGCTCTGCTGGGAGCAGCTGGCAGAGGGAAGCTGCCACCATACTGGGTAGCCGTGCTGTGAGTGCCCACCCTAGGAACTGCAAAAGTGGGTGACTCAAACAGGCCGAGTGTGTTGCATGGAGCTGGGACCCAGGCAAAAGGTGTGTCCCTAATCTCCCCTGTGCTGCATACCCCTCCTGCCACTCCTGTGCTCTTCCTGGGTAACACTGAAGTCCTCTATGTGTCCACCCAGCACTTCCGAACAAGCCATGCTGGCCGCCTGGGAGCCCCAAGCTGGGCACATTTCTCCACACCACCCTGAGACTCTGCCCAACTCCGTCAGCAGTGTGTAGGCATGGCACAGCCTTCAGAGGAGGTTTTTAGTTTCATTAGTTTCACAAGCTAGCTTCCCATCTCCCAAGGGTCTTTCCAATACTGTAACTGCTCAAACTGCTGTGGAAAGTCCGTCAAAGAGCCAGAGTTGAGCATAGGTCACAACGTATTGAAAGTCAGATATCCACGGCTGAGTAAAAAGCCTTTTTTGCTGTGACTTCCAGTAAGATATCCTCTTACCCTGGCCCATTTCTTTGTTTCATTTAACCCAACTGACAATGACCATTTCCTTGGGAAAAGGAGCAGGCTGAGAGCAAACCTTTGGAAAAAGCCCGGTCACCCATAACCCCTTCAGCCTACCCCCCAGGTCAGAGTTAGGGTCCCTAGCGGCCGAGGAAGGCAGGTGAGACTGCTACCATTTGTGAGGAACTGGAAAGGAGACATCTGGACCAGTGTGGGCTGATCTTCCATGCAGATCGTCAGTTCAAAGGCCTTGGTGTAAGGGTAAGGGACAGGTCTTGTCTCTGGCAATAGAGCACAATTGCTCTAAGCCCTGATCCTGGTTATAAAAGCCATGTTTTTTATCAGATCTGCTGAAAAGAGATTTTTCTAGTGGGTTTTTCAGATGATGATGGCCTTCTGTAGCATTTAATGGTCTTATTCACTGCACAAATGAAACACCAGGGAAATGGCCAAGAACTTTGACATTTCTATTATTATTATCAGGATTCGGAGCTGGTTTCCAATTGTAAGAAATGAGGTAGCCTCTCACTTCTCTGGGCTGGTTTTATTTTTCTGGCTGTTACCTAGTTCACAGACTTAGTGGTATTGACTTAGTGGTATTGGCTCCTAATTCACAGGGTTTTCTCCCTAAACATATGGGCTCAGGGATTCATTTTTTCTTGTTGAAACACAGAGTTTCTGGAGCCAGTACTGGTCAGCTGGGCAGGGTTGGGGCAAGGCTGTCCTGTTTTTTGGAGAGTGGCAGACCTACAGTGAGCTCCTGCAAGGACAGGAGAAGTTGGGGTGCCTTCATGTCCTGGTAGGGTCGACTGGGTTCAGGTTTGGGGGTGTCAGTGGAGAGGATGAGCATGACTTTGACTTATCTTGCAGCCTTGAGGGTTGCAGGAGGCCAAGGTTTTGGCAGACGGAGGGTGAAGCCACTCTGACAATGATGGCTGTGCGATGGGGAGCAGAGATGGCTGGGGAGCCACCAGTGGAGATATTTGGTGGTGATGGGGCCGGTGCACCCTGCAGCACTAGAGGGCACTGCGGCATCACTGCACAGCTCCGAAACCAGCTCCGTGCAGAGGAAGCGGGCTTTTTCCAAAGGCTTTTTCAAAGCAGCAAAACGCACCCTGTAGCGGCTGCGTCTTGCACCCCTCCTGCAGTTCCATCTCACTGCGCCCACGGAGGGGGAAGGTGTTCCCCTGCAACGTGGCTAGCTCCACATGGAAACACCAAGACTGAGGCCCCGAGCAAAGCGGGATGAAAACCTGGAGGTGTTTGTGAACCTCTCATCCTCATCATTGCCTTGCCCAGGCCCCACAGCTCTGTTTTGCAGAGGGGAGCTGGTGCCCGGGGGTGGCCGTGCCCCACAGCACGTGTCTTCCTTGCTTGCATTGCGATGCCCCCCCCCCGGAAATCTGATTTCTACAAATGTGCCCTTTTGCCCATTTCAGGGCTTTTGCAACATGGACTTTTTGTTGTTCTGCAGGGCTCAGTCTCACAACAAAGAATGGTGCCATGTGTACTGAGAGGTCCTCCCCCTCTCTACAAGATGGTGCTGCCCCATTGAACATAGGCTGTTCATCTGAACACTATCCCTCTGTCCCTTATCTATCTTGTCATCCCCAAACCATGTGGAAGAATGTGTCTACCTCAGTAGGAGGGAGAGGAGACCGTGGTGGCATCAGAGATGGACTGTCTCTGGTCCTTGGACCCCAGTTTGTGAGATTCTGGTTTCTGCTACAAAAAAATAATAATAAATAAATAAATAAAATAATGGTGTTTCATCTGCTTTGCAGGCAGGGACAGGTTGATGGAAGGGTAGACACAAAGCAGCTGAGTGGCAGGACAAGGCTGGGCTCACCAAAAAGAGGTGTTGGGTTTTGGGTTTTGGAGGAGCTGGGTGAGACACAGAAGAAGAGGAGCCCTGCAGGAAACATCTAAAGCATTGGTGTGAGGAGAAGATGGAAAGAGGGAAAACTGGGCAGGTAGGGTTTGGGCAAGGGAAACGTGCAAGTCCTCCTGAGCTTGAGCAGAGATTCACAGCCAGGGGCCACAAGGAGATGTATGGAGAGTCCAGGAGAGCTGGATGGGAAAGTGTTCCTGGCAGGACAGTGAAGAAAGACACTTTATTTTGCTTTTAAGGAGTTCACAAGTAGTTTTAAACCTGAGAAGCTCAGTCAGTCTTCCAGGGAATTAACTGATTTGTATATGGGGACTAGTACTGGAGTATAAATAACAATCCAAGAGGCATTTGAGGCTCTAAAACATCACCACACTGAACTCTGGCTTGAACACAATGGAGGGCAACACAGGCTTTTCTCAGGCTTTTAGCTGACTTTCCTTTCAAAAAAGGTTTGTTTTTATGCAGCTATATAATACCTAAATAAAGCCTGAAAGGCTGAAAGGTTTTGTTTTGTTCTTTCCCAATCCTTTCAATACACTGTAACACCACTCCCTACTCCCAAAATCCTGCCTGAATTTTATTTTAACTTCTAAATAGTGTTACATCTCTTTCTCCCTTGTTTTCCCAAAGGGTTTATTAGAAATCTGAGAGGTCTTTCTTAGCACTGCCATGAATTCTGCTGAGTATTTTCCTGAAGCTGGTTGTAGAGTAGCGTTTAAGTTAAAAAGTTGTTAAAAGTAGCAGAAGTAAAAACAAACAAATAAATAAATTACTAATGATACCAAATAAAAGCTCAGTTCCTCTTTGGTCAAGCAGCTATTTCTTCTGACTTGGCTATTTACACACCCTAATCCCCTTCCCCATTCTGCATGAGATGCCTCAGTTTTTAATAAAATAAAGGGAAAGAAGGAATTTCTCTCTAAAAAGTTGACATACCAAAGAAGAGAGACGTGCACATGTCCCCGTTGGCGGAGGAGCCTACGGAGCATAGAAACACAGCTCTTTGTAGCAGTTCTGCTAATGTGGGATGCCATCAGCCTGTGTCTGACAAAATAGGAGGTTAATATTTCCTGTAGCGCTTAAAATTTATTCTTGACCAGAAGATGCTCCCCCCTTCTGCTGCCTTTCCTCTGACATTATGGAAATAGCAAGCAGTACAATAAATCAGACCAGAAGCTCTTAGGAGGCGAGTTTCCTGCCTGGAGGCAGCAGGTAAGCACATCCCCTTGTGGGCGGTGGCCGAATGTGCTGTGCTGCTTGGGGATATGTATATATAGCCGTGGGTGTAAATATAGGTACGTAGAGGCAGGAGAAGCATTTATGGCAATACAAGGTGGCTTGGTCAAAGACCGTTCTGTAACTGGGGAGTTATATGATGCCTACGTGTCCCTTTCATGGGGAAATAAAGATTGTTTCTGAAGGGAGCTATATAATGTGACTAAGAGGTCCTTTATACTCCTGCATACCTCTTGTCCCTATTTTTTTTTCTCTGTAGATTACACTTTTAAATACCTTCTGGGTTTGTTTGTGTATTTAGTTGGCTCCAGAACTGGCAAACACTGGGATTTGGGACAGTTCACAGAAGAGAAGGCTGTGCCACCTCCGGGATGCTGCTGCAGGGCTGCAGGCTTTAGCCTGGGCTAATAGGAACAGCGAGAGGCATGTGATACAAGCATGTGGGTGCCATGCGTTGCAGCATCTGCATGCAGAACCAGGGGTGGGGAGGACAGAGATGATGCTGAGGTCTCCCAGAGGGGCTGTAGAGAAGCTAGGAGAGGGCTGCCCAGCCCTTTAGCCATAGGATGCTATCCTGGTGGCTATTTGTCCTGTGGCCAGGCAGGGTTATTCTCTGTTTTTTGCCTGCTGGTACCACCATGGAGAAACTGCTCATTGTTGGGTTTCTATTTCTTTTCTTCTTTTCCTTTTTTTTTTTTTTTTCCTCCTTAATTCCTGTAATGTATGAGCAGAGAAACTACTGGAGAATGATAAAGCTTCATTTCTTCTTGCTTTTGTGGTCCTCTTGATTATTTCATTTCTCACTGTATATTCTTTTGAGGCCACCAATCCAAACGGAAAGAAAATATGTATGCTTGTAGGAGCAGTTTGTTTCCATTCAGCTGAGCAAAACGAGCAGGTATCACACCAGGCCCTGACTGCTTCTACTTGCAGATCCTGGGGAGGGAGCCCCCGACACTCCATCACATGCCCGTGGGTGACATTTGTGAAAGATCAGGGGCTGCCTATGCTTAAGCTTTGCCAGCCTTCCACTTGGGACTGTGAATAAATAAAATATGAAAATCCAGCTTCCTTAACTTTGGCTTGCTGTGTATCACTGGGTAGGAATAGCAAGGTTTGGGGTCAGCAGCTACCAGGACGTGACGTGAACCAGCAGCTTGAGAGCTGAGATGCTCTGTCCTGGTCTTTACTGGTCACTTTGCAATGATGATCTTTACTGAAGCCAGTTTTCAAAATTCAGGAGTGAAGCATAGATCTGCATTTCTTTATATTTTAAAGAAAAACATGGGCCTAGGATTTCTCTGGGTTCCCTGTCGCTGCGCTTTGGGGTGCACGGAGCATGGAAAGTAGTGGATGGGTGGCTTGCCTTTCCCAAAGAGCCAGTGTTTAACATGTTAGGAAGAAACTGTTTTTTAATAAAATACCTAGGACTTAACCATGCATGAGGCTGTCCCTGGGCTGGCCAGTTTTGCAAACTGAGCCTGTGCAGGTGCTGGGTGAGGAAGAGACTCAGTCACAGCAGGCTGGCAGGTGCTGTGGAGCCAGGATCAGGCCCAGGCAGTGCCCTTGCCCTGCACTAGGTTCAGGATGGTGGCTGAGGTTGTACAACAGGCCTGTCTGAAAGGTTCTGGAGAGCCACAGAGGGCTTGGGGGCTAGGTGGGTGCTTGGCCACCATCGGCAAGATGGGTTTGTTTGATGCAGCCAACGTTTAAAAAATAATTATAAGATCATCTCCTTGCGTGCAATTTGTCACCTGGAAAGCCAGTCAATTGATGGCTTTCATTCCCTGGCTTGCTCAGGTAAATCTCAGGCTACTTGTGGATCGATGTGTGCTTGGCACATCACATCCCTCACTAGCTGCTTCCCAGAGAGCGGATGGCATCATCTCGTCGCCCTCAGCATGGACGAAGCCAAGCAGATCAGTGCCAGCCATCAGAAAGGCTACATGGGGCGTTTTGGCCAGAGAGAGCAAGGTTGGGGGGGAAATACGACCATTGGCCACCTTGTTGTACAATCACAATATAATTTTTCTGGTTTTGTGGTTGGCTTAACAATTAAAAGGCTGCACTGCACTTTGTTTTTTCCAGTCTGCTGCATTGCGTGACCCCTGTGACTCCGAGTTAAGCCTCATTATATAATGGTGGGGTGTTTTTTTGGAAGAACTCCATTTAATCCTTTCTGAGCAGAGTTTGCTGGTTTTGTTTTCTTTCATATTGTCGCCTCGCTTCCTCCCGCCTACCCCTTCCCTGGCGTGTGCATGCTGGAGGCGTCAGTCTGGGAGCAGGGTCCTTTCTTCCTTTCTTTTTTTCAAATCTGCAGAGAAAAACGGTTTATTTTTGTTTGCTTGGGTTCCAGGGCCTTTCCCCGCCGCTGGGGGGAAGGACTACGTGATGTGCAGCAGGTATTTTGTGAATGGAACACAACCCTGTGACTCCCCGCCGCTTGGCTGAAGGGGGAGGCAGGGGAAGGAGAGAGACAAAAAAACAAACAAACAAACAAACAAAAAAAAACAACAGTGACTCCATCTGACTTGCTCTGGCTGGAAAACTTTTTCAGCACTGTGGTTCTTAAGCCAGGAGGAAGCTTTCTTCTGGCCCAAGAACAATAAAGGGGTCAGCAGCCTGATCCTCCCTCCTACACCCTCTTCCTTCCATTGTAAGGGGTATTTGCAAATATCTCAAGTTGCTTCTGCTGGTGCCTGAGGGACTTTGGCTGCACATGTGACATTAAAGAGAGACTCTTGAACAGCTCTGCGAGTGTAGCAATACTGAGTTGGAGAGAAAAAAAAAAAAAAAAAAAGTAAAAAAAAAGTGAAGTCTCTGGGGTGCTCTATTTCTGGTGTAGTGGTAGCCTGTTGGAGAAGACACTCTTGGGCATTTCTCACAGTGGGGAGAAATCTGTCTGCTTACCATGCCCCAGGTTTGGCGTAGGTGCTCCTCTGTGGTGCCATGGCAGCTTCTTCCCCTGCATCTGCTCTGTGAGCAGCCAAATCCATGCAGAGGGTCATGTAGAGCCCTTGTGTCTCCCAACTCTTCACCTCCTCTGTGCCCCTGGTTGTCCAAGGTGGGGGAATTTCTGCTGTTCATACTGCACACACATCCTGTGTGCTGGTGGGGTGGGCATCTTCAGCAAGGATGGGGTTTAAAAAGAAGGAACGGCTGCTTTCCACGTGGTGCTTGTCCTGCCTAACATCTGCCAGCAGCTGGGTTCTCAAGCTGGCACCTTTCAGGCTGCGTGTGCTTCTTCCAGGATACCTTCCACAGACCACAAAAGTCTGATCCAATGTTCCTTGCAGTAAAAGGTCTTGGGAGAAATGCTAGTGGGACCTGACCCACAGCACTGCTCATGCTGGTGATTTCTGTGTTTTTGGTGGTCATCAAAGCCACCTGCATCTCTTTGTGGCTGGGGCTGTACGCAGGTGGCAGGGCTGCTGTGCCTTTTGTGGGTTTGTTCATGAATCCAGGGCACTCACACAACAGTCCCAAGTGCCATTGCAGGCTTCATGGTTCTGCCACCATGGATGGTGATGTTTTTTCCAGATTTCAGCTAGACAGCCATAACACTTGCTATCTGCCAAACCTACCTCCCTGAAGGAGAAGGGATCTGTGGCCTCCTGTGGGAAGGTGGGGTCAATACAGTGAGTCAATACAGTATTGTGCGCTGATGACCTGATTTGTTTGCCAGAGGGAGAGTAGCTGATGCTCATCAAACTGTAGGAGCACACCTTTGTTTTTTTCCTTTTTCACAATAACCAGCTAACAGCACGTGCGACCTGTTCTTGCCATGTTACAGCTCCCTGGACCTTGGCACCAAGCAGTCACATGAATTGCGGTGGTGATGTTGCCGTAAGACAGTTCCTGTCGTTATTATCTCCTTTGCTGTGTCAATAATGCTTTAGTGGCGATAGCCAGGATTTCCTCACACTACAGAGCTTTCCTGGAGATCAGCTCTGCAAGTGCAAGAGGAAGTAGCTGGTAGGAGATTGCACCTCGCTGCTGAGGACTGGGTGGCCAACTTCAAATGTACGTGCAACCTGACATGGTCCTGAGAGCCCCGTGGCAGCTCCACTGCCCCCGTCTGCCTGGTCACTGCAAGCAGGGTCTGCATGAGTCTGCCTGCATGTGCATGGGTCCTACTCCTCTGCAAAGGCTCTGAGAGGCTGCCAGGTGTCCTGGGGCTGAAATGAAGCCAAGCCCGGCTGCAGAAAACTGTCAGAGAATACAACGCTAGCAAGGGAGATGGGGGGAGTTGCACCATGTCTTGCCTGATTTCAATCTTGAGGGCACGGTGGGACACTCATGGCCAGAGAGAAATGCAAGGTCTCCCACCCACCCCTGTGGGTTGCAGCTACACACACTGCAAGGATCCTTTATATGAATGGAAAAGTATCTTTGGTTCAATTTATAAATGCTTAGACAGACAGGTTTGTTATTTAAACTCATTTTTTTACAAATGCCCGTGTTCAAAGGTAGAAGTAAGCAAGCTATTTCTTATTTCAGCCTTGGTGTTTTGCTGGTTTTGTCCAGGTATTAGAGCAGCTTTCTAGTCTCTTCATCCAGCATCTAACATTTCAGTTGTGTTTCCAAGCAGCGTAGCTACACAGGTAATGAATGATAACAGAATGGGCTACATTGGCCTTTGTGGAGAGCAGGTGAAGTGTAACACTTACAAGATCTAGCTCTTTTGCCACTTTTCCTCATCTAGAAGAGGAAATTGTGCACAACTGACCATAGCCAGCAAGGCTAGGGAAGTATTTCACAAGTAGTTCTGAGGGCTGGAAGTGTGCACGAGGCTGGGAACCTGCTGCGTTAGAGGTGGAGTTCCTTGACTACTTGACCATCCTGCTGTTCCTGTCTGAAGGAGAAGCAGATCGCCTTGTTTGGCATCTTTTCATGGCAAGGTTTGCATGCAAGGCGGTACTTTAGTTTAATCTGCCAGTCCTAACTTCTGAGAGTCATGGGCTTCAGGAAGGGCAAGTGTGGCAGCCCGTGGCTGTGCTCTTCTTCTGGGAGGTCTGAGGTCCAACCTGATGTAAGGTTGGACAAAAAGAGTTTTTTTGGGCATTGAAGAAGTCTGTGCAGAAGAAGATTGAAGATCTAGTGCTCATCTAGAGTCTTTTAAAATTTGGATAGGGTCTCCTGTCAAGTCTGGGCAAGTTGCTGCTTCTTGATGAGAGCAGTCCTGTTTCTGGATAAATCAACAGCGAATCTTCATCTTCTGTGTCCAAGTTTCTAGTCCTCTGCTCATCTCCTCTGCCCATGTCTTCCACGTCCTTCTGTGCTGCCTGTTTGGAGTGGTTACCTCTGTGCAGGAGGGCTTTGTCTCTGCCAGTACTGCACACCTGCCCACAGCCACCGAGGCCCTAGCAAGCGTAGATGCAATTGAAAAAGAGTATAAAAGTTCATGTGAAAGGGCATGGAAGACAAAGAGAATCAAGCAGGAGTCTGGGGGAGACTTCTAGCCCTTTAGAAGCTGCATGGCCTCTTGGAAGATTGATCATCAGGTGCTGCACTTCCCTACAGGGACAAGCGAGAGAGTCTCATGGATTTCGTGTCTCTTCTTTCCCCATGTGTCCACTGAGAGGCTTTTCAGAGTGGTGAGGCAGGATCTGAACATTCATGGAGCCAGGGGCCAGCTTCAAGGCTTCTGCCTTGGGAAATCGGGATGGTAATGGGGTTTCTCCTGGTCCTTTAAGGAGTGTCCGTGGGCTGGGAGTTACGTACAGTAGGAACAGTCATCAGCCTCATCTTACGTTCACATGGTTGGGATCACTTCCCCCGTGGAAACCATCAAGAATTTCCGTTATTTCCTTTCCTGAGGCTTTGTTTGGGTGGGGATTTCTAGAAGGTATTTTACAGGCAGGTATAATTAAAGAAAGGCATACTCTGCCTGTAGGCTAGACAAGGTTTCTTTAAAGCCAGCCTCTAGTGTGGTGGCAAAACAGAAATGGTTTGTTGCCTGGTCTGATGGAGAGCGTTCGGGGAAAGAGGGAGCCAGTAAGCCCAGAATCATCCAAGTTAAACGTGGCACACCGGGGCTAAGGCCCTTATCCAGCAAATCCTTGAAATATATGCTTAATTTTAAGTCCCACTGACTTCAAGCTGTTTACTCTTGTGTTTAACTTTAAGCATGTGCCTAAGTGCTTTGCTGGCCAAGGGCCAAGGCAAACAGCAGACTTGGAAGTGGGTTTGGGTAAAGTAGGTGCTCTACTGAGCTGATGGCCCACAGAGGCAGTCAGGAGAGAGTGGGGTGCTGCGCCTTTCTGGGACCGCCAGCGCTCTGGCAGGATGGGGATGATGGAAGGGGACGGTACCGAAAGCAGCACACTCGCCTTTTGAGGAGAATCATAGCAATTTACTCTCTAACCAGGTATCTTGATGGCAGTGTATCTGTATTTCATTTTTCTGAAGGTGTCAGCCTCACAGGTAGTCTTATGCATACTATAAACACAGTCTTGAAAAAGATATACAATTTTTTTCTTCTTAATTTGGAGAAAGAAGCATTCTAGTGGAGTGAAAGAGCCTTGATTTTATCATCAGGAGAGGAAGCAAGGCAGATACATGACCCAACTAATAAATCTTGGTAGGAATTTTCATGGCTGCATTAACACTTAAAACAAAAAGGACTCCTGTATTAGTGCAAGCTTTTATAATGGTTTTATCTTCTTCTTTCCTGTTCCAAGTTAATTCCTGAAAACCTTGTTTTAATCCCCCTTTTGCTCATCCAGCCTGGACTTCTTAGAATGGCAAAGGTTTTTTCATTATTTTTAATCTATGCATGGCAGTGATTAAAGCTAATAGCTGTGGCCGTGGCATGCATGAAAATGAAAAGCCAGCATCGGAAAACAAGCTCTGTTTTTTTTGAAAACACCGCTACCAGGGGTTAAGGGAAATCTGCAGCTGCAACAAATATAGCTCTTGTCTAACTTCCTCAATAACTCTGCTTGGGGAGTGCACAGTTGCCAGATGAAGGAAGCATGGTTAGGCATCGAGTCTTTGAATGCAGCTCCATTTCCCCCTCAAACCCATGGAATTTATATTAACCTCCAGCTTTTCTTAGCTGGTGGGATTTTTTTATTATTTTTATTTTTTAATTATTACTTTTTTTTGTGCTTGAGGAAGAGCCTTGCTTTTGTTCCTTCGGTTTGTTGGAGGCATGGAAGAGATGCTTGTGCTCCTCATGAGGTGTTCTGGCTGGCAAAAGGCCATGGATCTTAAGTGAAAATTTTGGGTGTTGATAAGGAGAGAGAGGCTGAGGCTGCCAAGTGCGGAGATGCAGGCACTCGCGCAGACATCTGATGAGTTGATTTGCGGGAGGGCAGGCTACAGCCATGCCACCTCGCCGGGCTGTCTGCCTCCCCAACAGAGGTGCGGGCAGGAGGAGGGACCCCGTGCACCTCCTCTACCTGCATTCAGCTGTGCATAGTGGGCAGAGATGTATGGAGGCAAGGATGTCTAAAACCAGTTTGGATACAATACTTAGAGACCTAATTTAAGGTTCTTACAGCTCTCCGTGACCTATCTCTCAGAGCTCTCCAACTTTTGGAAATGAGCCCCTGTATTGTCTACCACACATGCCAACAAGAAGGGCTCGTACACCCAAGTGAAGGAGCTAAAAACACCCCAGCAAGGAGGGGTGGCATGCTTTGTTTGCCATGTTTTGTTGCTGGTTCTTCTTTGTCCCCGCTTGGTTCTGATGAAATACAGCCTGGAGGAACTTGGTTCGATGCAAAATGAATTGAACGGGTTTCACCCGGCTCCCGACAGCCATCACAAAAGTACCCATAATGCATGTTTTTACTGGCAGAAAGGCTGATCTTTGCCTGGTGCCTGGAGAATATGAGGTTTCCTTGTGTCTTTGGAGTTGTCATGGTTGAGGTTCATTCTTTGCAAGACATGGGAGAGCAGATACTGCTGTCTTGTTTCCTGTCCTCTAGTAGATTTTAGATAAGAAGCCATTTTTTAAGATTTTTTTTTTTTTTGTGGAAATGCCAGATCCATTTACAAATGTCACATTTGAGACTGCTGCGAAGCAGCTACAAACTTGCTTTGCCTACTTGTACTCGTTTTGCTGTTAAAGGTAGTCCATGGCTCCCAGAGGTCTGCAAAGCACCTGTTAAAAACCACCAGTGTAATTAATAAACGAGGTGGTATGACTGATACTCTGTGGCAAGTGCATAATGTTTTTTGTACTTGTCACTGCATTAAGACCCATTACAGCAGGAGGAATTGGAGGGCTTGATGCATAAAGGGAGGATCCTGGGAGGGAGCAGACTCAAGAAACAGTTTCTTCTGCCCAAGTCCAAAGTACCAGTAGGCTAGCAGAGGGTCAGGGCAAAGGAGTGGGACTTTTCAAAGGGAAGAATGAGGTTTTTATAGGATTAAATCAATGTTTACACACCGGGGTATGTTCTGAGCAAGGGTGGCAGTGACATGAGGTCCTCACTTGTTCCCACAGAGCTGGACTAAGTGGACACTTGAGAAAAAACATTTCTTTCATTTCTTTGTGGTATAGTCCCAGGGAAAATGTGTTGGCTGTGTCTTGGGAATAGGAGTCTGAAAACAAGAATATCTATTGTGTGAAAATGTTTCAAGCACAATACGAGGGCCTTGAAGAAGGAAAGGCTGTTGATATTCTGCACAGCTTGTTTCAGCCAGGAAGGTGCTGTCTTTGAGCCTGCGAGAAGGGCTATGGCCTGGTGGACCAAAAGGGGCTGCCACCATCACGACCCCATTGAAAGTGGTGGTGAAATTCCCCTCAACTTCAGTGTCAGAGTGCATGGATCACAGCAATAAGGATGATGGTGAGACAAGCCACCTCTCTGAGGCCACTTGCCTCCCCTCTCCAGGTAGCAGAGCAGAGAAATGCGCATTGACTTACTAACTGCTGCCTCCCATCTTAGGGTGGTGTGAGAGTGTGTGTTTGGATCGCCTCCAAAGGGAAGTGCCAAGGGCTGCATGGTGAGAAAGTCTCTACCATGTTGAAAGGAAGGAGCAGCCACCTATTGTCTGTAAGGTTATGAAGTTACCAGTCTGCAATCGAGGGCCTCCATAGCTGCTGGACTGTCCCAGGGAGTTTGCATGAGCATGAGCTAAAACTCTGGTCCACCCAAGTTGGGTAGATTTGCAGGGACTTGGTTCTGGGGGATTGCGTGTTTTTCATGTCTGTTTGGGCAATCTTTTGTTAATAATATGGGTGAAATGAAAATATACATGGGTACAACCCCTACCTTCTTTTGGGAGTGATGCTGAGGTGAGCACATGGGGCAGAAGCTGCTTTTGCCAGAGGGTGTTGTACCAAAAAAAATAGCTGGTGGTTGCACAGAGCTTCAACAGACTCTGCAGGGTAGAAGGTGACCTGGGTCCTACTCCAAAACTCCCTGATGTCCTATTGGATCCATTCAGAGATCACAAAAAATCCATCAGGGAGGTCCTCCTCGTGCCCCCAGCCCCATGATGCATGGCGGGGAGGTGCTGGGAGGCAGGATCAGCACATCCACGTCTACAGACTGGGGGCTGTAGGCTTTGAAGGGGCAAGAGATGAGGAAAAACAGATTTGTGAATGTGAAAAATACAGAGGAGGAGTATACTTTAAAGAAATGCATGGTCTCAGCTGAAGTTACAAATATTCCCATAGCAACATCACAACATTGTAAGTCCCAGCTAGAGTAATTCCTCCTTCACCCCCAAATTAGCAGCAACCAAGCAAAATGTAGGAAAGGCTTTTCCAAGCAGTGCAGCCCTTTCTCAGGGTAAGCCTGGGCAAGCCGGGAGCCAGTCTGTACCCCAAGCTCTCCAGCCCACAGCAGAGCAACTTAGTGCCTGTCACCCAGCACAATGTGGAGCCTGCTGGCCAGTGGTGGCATTGGTGGCACTGGTCAGTCAGAGAGAGTGCCACTGCCAGCCAGCATCCCCACAGGCAAACCCTCAGTTGAAGGGAGCAGGAACGGGGCAAGTTGAATCCATCACCTCTGAGACCATCGGTTAGTGCCAAATTTGATGCTGTAGTGTTTGCACGGCGTGAGCTGAACAGACCACAAGGCAAATACCAGGGCCTATGTGATGCAGGCAGCATTTATCCCCGATAATAGCTGAAAGAGGCTCTTATTTCCAGGGAAAAGCAAACCCAGGTCGCCAACACTGTTTATTTTAATGTTGATTCTTTAAATATTCTGCATTTAAGGATTCCAGGCAGTGCTGTGGTTGTATCTGTATTTACTGGATAAATGCATTTATTTACGGATGGGACGCTTTACTGCTGACAGTAAGGTTTGTTTTTAAGCATGACCAGGCTAGAGGAAATGCATACAAATAAACAATAAACCTAAACAACACTAAATTACATCAGTTAAAACAATTAAAGTTACTTCCACTCATGAAGTATTGTTTCCATTTTGCTTTAACATGGGAAAAACTCCATTTCCTAAATCAGATTGTGACTGATTTTGGATTTGCGGATTCTGGTAACAAAGGGGATTTCTTTTTATACTCTTCCTATGGCACCACGTGTCTGTGTCAGTGCATCTGGAGCACCCGGCATCAATGCTTCCAGTGTGCACCTCGCTCCATGGCTCCTGCTGCTACCCCTGCCCAGCACGGTTATGTCGGTGGGTACTATGTGTCTGCGGTTCCTCTGAGGAGACTTTATGCAGGATTTCAAAGTTTTTATATATATTTCTCCAAGATTTTTATATATAATTCTTGGAATTATATATAATTCAGGAGCTATGGGGCCAAGTGTTTAAAACAGAGCCCAGAAAACTTGCTGTCAGTCATCAGCAGATGGCACTGAGGAAGGTTCAAGGTGCATTTCACTGGAGGTACTTTGCCTAATTATTCTAATGCTTTAATTACATTTGCATCCTTTATCTCACATGGGCAGCTTGATGCCAAGCTGTTCCTGCCGTTCTCTGTGTCTTTGGTTTTATCCCAGGGCTGGTTGCAGAGGGATGAAGCTGCCCCCAAGTATTTAATGCCAGGGTCTACGCTATCGTCTGTCTAGTGGGTGTTTGCTCTGCTGGGAGCTGATAGCAAAAGCTGGGGAAAAGGGGTGGGAAGAGACAGAGTTGAAGTGATGCTTCTTCAGATCTGGGACTCTGCATGTGTGGAGCCTGTAATTCATTAAAATGCCCACAGTTTTGAGAGAGAGGCCATAAAAATTGTCGTTAACACTCAGCAAATGGGATTACAGGAGTTTGCACCCTTGGGGCAATGTGGGAGGGCAGAGCCCTGTAGGAAATTGACATGGTACTTTTAACGATAACCAAGGAAGGAGTGTGTTTAGCTCTCACCATGTTTGCCATCACAGTCATTGCTCATCTGTATCCCCACCCTTTCTTTGGGAAAAGAGTCTCCTCCGCGGTGCTCACCACCGAATCACGCTGCAGCTCCACATTCAGCCTTTGCTGGCAATGTACACTTATGGCACACTCCCCAAAGATGCAGTTAATCAGGAAATCCTCCAAACCGGGACATCTCCCAAGAAACAATTTCCTATGCCTCCCATTTGATAGGAGTGTTGCGCCATGCCATGATTCATCAGGCGAGCACGTCCTATTCCTGAGGTCCCACAGAGCATCCTTCCTCTTCCGTCGCTGCGGGGCTTGGTGGTGGTGAAGCCCGAAGACCTGTGCTCCTGGGGTGTCTGGAAACACAGGCACCTTTGCCGACCCAACAGCTGAATTTAGACTGAAGAAGCATCCTTGGAGGTGGCCAGAAGACATGTGTGCTGTGCCGTGCATGCTGCATGATGGGAGAGCCACCACAGCGCAGGGCTGTAATGACTGAGCCACCTTTTGCCTTGGGCTTGGAGCACAGTGTGAAATCGTTGCACTTTCTATTCAGTTGGCTTTGAGTCCTGATAAAAAAGGAGCACCGATTGATTCTAATAATCAGCTAATAAGCTAATAATTGTGATTATTAGCTATAATCTAATAAGCTAATATTGTGAGCACCTTCCAGGAAAAACGAATAGTTTGCAATTTGAAGGAACAGATTTATCACTTAAATTTTAACAGAGAGGAAATCATTTACAGGCCCCTTCCTGCCATTGTTTTGTATTCTTCCATGGCTTCCAAATCAGGTCAAGGCTTTGGGTTGTGCCACAACCCTCTTCTTTCAAGAGGTAGAAAATTCCCCTCATGTCAGAGGAGAGTGGATGGCAGGCCACCTTTGTGGGAATTCCTGGAAGGGGAAGAGATACAAGTGATGTCCCAGCAGCTGGCTTTGCTCAAAGTGCCCCTGGTGATGACAAACACCGGCCGCAGAGGTGATGGGGACATCTCTGGTGGGGTATGTCCCCAACTGCTCATCCTACGTGGGCACCGCCTGGTCCACACCTTGCAGCCTGACCCTGAACGTGCTCAGCGTTGGCTGAACATATTTAAATAAATAGATCCATGTTGTCCCTGGCTTTCCAGGCCTGCAGCGATCAACCCGTCATATAGGTGGATGGAAACCTTATCAGGATATGTTATGAGTTTCTGGGCTGGTTTCTGTGGATCATTTCTGGAGCTGCAATATTTGTTTACCTTTTGGCCCTGCCTTCAGCCACAGTATTTCTGTCGCTGCTGTTGCAGAGGCAGTGTCTTCAGTGCTGCTATAAACCCAGCCCTGCCCACTTCCCACTGCCTCCAAAAATAAATCCCACCCTGAACTTTGGGTGTAATAATACAGAGCAAAGCTCCCGGCGTCTACTGGCGGCCTAACAACCTGTTTGTTCAGCTCAGGCCTTCTGCCACCATTTGCTTAAGATAAGCAGGGGTGGAGATGTTTCTTGAGGGCACAAAGGCTTTTGAGATAAAGCTCTTGTGGACCAATACTGCAATACGGCCAGATCATTTCTTTTACTTCTCCCATCACCCCAGCCTTGGTTGTTTCCATCTGTCCCACTTCTTTTCTCAATTTGCTTGCTCTGGGTTTCAGCGATGCTGTTTCCCTTTTGGGTCACCTTTTCCTACTTGACTGTCTCAGGGCTGTGAGCATCTTGTTCAGTGGCTGTAGCAGAGGCTGATGGCATGGGTAGCGGTGAAGAAGAGCATTTTACAGAGTGAGGTTTGGCATCCAAGGGTCAGGCTGCATTAGGCAGACATCAGCAACATGAGATGAAACGATGAACACCAGACTGTCATATGCCCGTAGATTTTTACTGAGTCTTTGTGGAATGCCCTTAACTTGGCCTTCTGATTTATGGTGGGATTTACCGTCACCTGTAAAAAGAGACAAAGCTGGTGCTCCAACTTCCTCAGTTGGTGCTGCTGCAGAGGAGGCATGAGAAAAACAGCACAAAAGCTCAAGCAAGGAGCAGAGTCGCTCTAAAACTCCCCATTTCCCTGCATTTCACTGGCCGTGCCCCACTTCCTCGTGTCCCTCCCAGCACCCAGCAGGCTAGGTAAGAGACGGAGGCTCTGGGGTTGCTGCAGAGTGCCAACAAGACATTGAAAGGTTTTTGTTTGTTCGTCCATTAAAGTTTCATGTCAATGGGCCTGGAGCAGCACAGAGGGGGCTGCCGCCTTTCTGAATTCCCATGGGTGGGTGGACAGGGCTGAGGATCCGGCAGAGGTGCTCAGCAAGGCTTCAGCCACGCCGTGACCTTGCTGAGCATCCCTGCCGCAGCAGAGCTCCTCTCCGGCTCCATCTGCCCTGCAAGCTGCTTCTTGGGGCGGCTTCCTGGGAGCAGCGACAAACCTGCCCTGCTCTGCTGCCTGCTTGTAGCAGTCACGGTAAAGGACAGCTTTCCCTTGGCACCTGCTAGCTGGCCAGATGACAATCACCTAAGCTTGCCAGACACCACCACCTCTTCTCCAAGAGCTGCTTTCCCAAAAACATCTGAAAAGATGTCAGCACATCAGAGCTGATCTCTAGGGGACTGGCCAGAGAGCGGGCTGGTCCTTCTCTCACAGAGCTGCTGGCCTTTCTTGTAGTAGCGTGCATGTTTGTAATTTAAATTTGACATACACATACATACATTAGAAGTCCCATGGGCTTCTCAGGTTCTGCTCCAAGTTTACCACCATGTAAACCACAGTGCATTTTGCTCCAAGATTGAAAATGACCTATATTAGTGGTACTTCCGAAGACCGTGGACTCCTTGTTCTTTGCTTTTCCCATACCTCTCGCTTCTAGAACCAGCAGCGCTGAAATGTTGTTTATGTTCTCAATCCACCTGTGAATAAATATAAAAATAAAACTGCTGTGGGAAAGAGACCAAATATGATTTTACTGCCCATGGACAAGTCACAAACCCACGTGTGAAATCCGTGGGCACCTCGGCTCACTGCTGTCTGCTGGCTCTGGCAGGAGTGAAGAGCATCTCTCTGGTGTACTTGGAGACCCATTGCAGGGCACAGGGTGGTCCTCTGCCTGGCAAAGCACATCCCTTTGGTTCTGCTTGGGGATTTCAGCTTCATAGAGAGCCAACCTGCTGAAAAATGGAAGAGCTGTGTTTCAGATCCCCATTGTCCTCAGTGAATTAGCTCTGCTAAAGGCACTTCTAGTGTCGCACTGCGTGACCTGCAGTGGGGAGCAGCCTCCAGACAAATCAAAGAGCCATGTCATAAATGCATTTACTGTGCCCTTGGGACTCTGGCCTGCACTCGCCCACCCAGCGCACTCGACTTGTCCAAGCACTCCACCCTTCTTGGGAGTTGCTGATATTTCCTTTTACATCAGCCTGCTGCACAAAAAAGTCGACTTTTCTCCCTTCCAAATTTAGCTTTGCTTAGGCACCAAAATACACAAGAGTAGGAACTAGTGACAGTTTTTTTCCAAAACATTGTCTGATGGCTAGGACTAAGGAAGGGAACTGCTTGGCCAGAGAAGGGAGATGCTTGCTTCTCCTAGCGGGGACGCTGAGTTCTGCTTGGGCACGGGCAGTGGCCAGGCGTGCTCCTTGGGTTAGGAGCTGTGTTCCCATGCCGTTAACCCATCTCTCACACCCGAGTTGTCTGTTCTGGAGGACAGAGGGATGAGGAGGAGCAGTGGTGTGCTGTGAGGACGCCACGCAGCAGTGCACAGCTCTGCCTGTGGGCGTGGGCAGTACTAGAGCTCCTGACACTTAATGAAGCTTCGCTCATGGGAAATCGGTACTTTGGGTGCTTGTGCTCTGCAGAGATGGTTTCGTTTTTCAGGATAATTGTATTTGCACATGTTTTTGCAGTGCAGCTTAAATTCTTCAAAATACCCCAAGCTTTAGCCTGCTGTGGTAGTACAACATTTGGAAATGGTCTGAGTATTGTGCTAATTTTAGCCTTGTTTCCTAACCTAGTACAGCTGATGCGACTGGGCTGTGTGTCTGCTCCCTCCCTTCCTTTTCCCATTAGCTTTGGTACCCATTGGCCAATAGCAAGTGAATTTTCAGAGGACCAGATCTCAGAGAGATTAAGCTCCTCCTGTGCAATCAGTGAACAAGAAGCATTCAAAGAGGTGAGAAGGCCTCAGACTGCAGCCACAGTAATGAAAAAGCCTCAGTATAATTTCAAACTGCTTGACCTCAAAGATCTCCAGGCTCATTTCAGTGGTGTTCAGGCTCTTTGTGGCAGTGCCCAGGGCCAGGCCCAAATGCCTTGGACCCGTAGCGGAGCCCTGGCGGCTCCCCCTGCCTGCCAGGCCACACTTCTGTGCTGGGTGGATGTCGCAGACCTGGCCCAGGCTGCCCAGAGGGGCTGGGGGCTCCTCAGGGAGGACTCTGGTTCTGTGGAGCCACCCAGAATTAACCATAAGGTGTTTGGCTGCAGGAAAAGCCCAGTCAAACCCAGTTAACCAAATGATAATCCCACTGCTACAGCTTGTTTCGCTGACCCAGCCACAGGAGCTGGAGAGGCTGCAAGAGCTGGAACTGGAGCGGCTGTTGGGTCTGTCACAGGACTTGGAGTGGCCGCAGGGTCTGTCGCTCGGTTGAGAGTAGCATCAGTTGCAGCTCGATAGGCATGGGCCAGACCCCAGCACGTTAAAGTGATTTGTGTCACTTTGGAACTGACAGAGTCATGACACCCTTTTTTTCAAGCACTCTACCAGTTTTTTAGGATTTTGAAGTTGTTCAGGGGTGAATTTCCAAAACACTGGAGGTGCCCACTGCTCTAGAAACCTGCCCATATCCTCCCACACTCCCTGCCACTCACAACTATCCTGCCTCAGGACAGATCTCTGGATGAGATTCCTAAGTAGTTGTTTGACCTTAAACAAAACCTGAAGCACATTTAGGAGACATAACAACAAGACCATGCTGGTCTGAGTATCCCAAGGATATTCAATATTTTGGAGAACTATTGTAACAAGCTCGGAGGATAAGAGGGAGGTGAAGGAGAAAGGGAGAGTGAACAAGTAGGAAAAAATATCTTCCCCTTTCCCCTCCACAGACTGGCTCCCTGACGAAAAAAGGCAATAGGTGTAATTGTTAATAGTTTCCTAGATATGGTTTCCAAAGTATAGAGTCGACGACAGTACTGAGTACAAATACCAGGTTGGAGTCATGACCAGAAATTTCATCCTATCATAAGCCACTGTTACACCGCACAGTACCATAATGATCTTAAACCAGGGCCCGGAAAGCATAAACAGCATGACAGGGAGCACATACAGAAAGTAACGAGTTATAAAACTCAATTTGGAAAACAGGCACAGCAGACTTGAGATTAAAGCAATCAGCACTGTGACTAGCAACTATTAAGCAGGTCTAATACTTATACCAATTTTAGTTTAACACACTCTGGTCAGATCTGTCATTATCTCAACCCTTCAAGCCCCACGTTGGGCGCCAAAAAGGACTGTTGTGGTTTAATCCGGCTGGCAGCTAAACACCACGCAGCCGTTCGCTCACCCTCCCCCCTCCCTCTCTGGGATGGGGGAGAGAAACGGGAAAGTGAAGCCTGTGGGTTGAGATAAAGACAGTTTAATAAGACAGGAAAATAATAACAATAATAATAATAACAATAATGATGATAATAGTACTACTACTAATAATGTGTACAAAACAAGTGATGCACAATGCAATTGCTCACCACCCGCTGACCGATGCCCAGCCTAACCCCGAGCAGCCACCCCCCCCACCCCAGCTAGCCACCCCTATATATTGTTCAGCATGATGTCAGATGGGATGGAATACCCCTTTGGCCAGTTTGGGTCAGCTGTCCTGGGTCTGTCCCCTCCCAGCTCCTGCTGCACCCCCAGCCTGCCCACTGGCAGGACAGAGCGAGAAGCTGAAAGGTCCTTGGCTTGGTGTAAGCACTGCTCTGCAACAATTAAAACATCAGCATGTTATCAGCACTCTTCTCATCCTAAGCCAAAACATAGCACCCTACCAGCTACTAGGAGGAAAATTAACTCTGTCCTAACTGAAACCAGGATACAAGGCTGGGCTGTGGCAAGGTACAGGGAGCATGAGGAGGGCTCTTTGTGGTGTGGGGTGATTCTCTCTGGAAGAGTAGAAGTGAAAAAGGATGTTAGGAGGGAAACCACCTTCCCAAAAAACACACTTCAACCCTGCTGGCAAAGCAAGGCTGAAATGGGGGCAGGCTAGCCAGCAGCAAGATTTACCCAGGGGCTTGGTGACTTCTGCATTGCTTCAAATCTCAAAGGGTGAAGGTCTCCAAAGTGCTGTGGGTTTGCTGCAGCACCTGTGGGGTGCCTTTCTCCAGTCTGGATGGTCAGGTTAAGCCCTGCTAGTCTTGGACTCTGGGATGCCTGCTCTGCTCTTTGCCATCCACAGAAACCTTTCTCCTCTGTTATATCTTCCACCAGAGGATCTCATAATATCTGTAACCGCTACCAAAATTAACTGTAATTTTTAAGGCTATCTTTGCATGGAGAGGGATTTTTTTTCCAGGCAGTATTGTCATGCCAATGTGACAAAGCTGCTGCTCAACGAGAACCCATCCCGCCCAGCCCTTGCCCTTACCTTACTGCTCCCTCTGCAGCTCCAGCTAGAACAGTGAGATAGATCGCTGTGGAAATAAAAGGACTAACTTTTACAAGGCTTTTATTGCCAGCCTGGGGAGTACAATGCTACATAAATAATAATCATTAGGGTTATGACAGCTCCATAGTCCCTGGGAAATAAATAACACTTTACACTTCCATAGTGCCTTTTGTCCAGGAGCCTCGAATCCCTTTGCTGACATTAATGAAGCCTCATGATGTCCATAGCAGGATGGTAAATACAGCACCCCTCTAAGCAGACAAACATCCCAAGTTGGAGCCAGATAACCTGGCACCTTCAGTGGAGAGAGGAAGAACAGAAGTGGAGAAGAAAGTTTTGATTGGGTTTGAGGTATTGACTCGTGGAAAGCTGAATCCACAATCAGTAAGATTGTAATGTAGGTATGTTTATTCAGTGCTGGGCAGCACGGGGGGTAGTCCCACCAAAGTCATGCGCACCTAACGCGGCTTCAAGCTTCAAGGCCGTGGTTATACATGTATGCAGTAAAGAGTTACATATATATGAAGTTTCCCAATACGCCTATACATACGCATAACCTGTCCCCGCTTAGTATTAAAATTAGCTACAAGAAGTCATTTCCATAAATTCCTCTTGTCTGCGCTTGCTCAGTGCCTTGTGGTGGTGGGCGCTGAGGGTCGTGGGGATGAAGTAAGATGTCTTCATCAGGGTTGAACTTTTCACCTCATCTCTTTGCGCATGCTCTCTGAAGCCTTGGTCACAATCTGGGCCATAAGGTTGTTTTGATCTGGTTCTTGGGGTCCGAGGGGCTCCTATTATCTGGAGGCCTAAGCGCAGCACAGTACATCGCAAATGTAGCACCTATTCATTCTTAATCAATCGCTCTCTAATTTCTAATCCCAATGATTCAGCCCCCCCTTTTCTGGAAAATCTAGTAACTTCTTTTACTTAATACAAAAATTCTTCCCAGTCTCTATGTGTACCCCTCAATGCCTTGCCATGCACTTTTGTCAAGGAGGCTAACATGGACATTCATTGCAACAATTTCCAATTTCAAACAAGTATTACATAAGACAATATTAAACTTATACCTACTAATATCAATAAAACATTGGCTGACACAATGTGTTCAAAATCCCAGTTGCAGTTGGCGACCATCCAAAGAGTGTATCCCACCAGCTGTGATTTGTGTCTTGTTTTACTCTTTGCAAAACTCTGAATAACTTGTGATACTTTGTGTTGTTAGACTTGATCAACTGGTGGGATACCACTGGTGCCAAATATAGAAAATCACACCCGATGATTCTAACAAAGTTACAAATACAAAAGTTAGGATGATTTTTGCTAGGGGGATCTATGTTCTCCTTATCTACTTCTACAAAAGCACAAGCAGTTCTTAAACACACACACCCTTGACCAACATATACAAGCACAGTCTTTTGACTAGTATTTGGATGAATTTCAAAGTGGCAAACACCTTGCTCCGTGTCAAGACATACATCCTGAGCATCAATTGTATTACTTTCACAAATAAATCCTTGTTGTTCCCGGGTAGCACATGATTCTAGATTTACAGACTGCCATTTCCCATTCTCCATCCGTGCCCATGTTCTATGCTCTGAAGGATAGTGCACTGTCTCCTCATGGTTTAATCCTAGTGCAATGATCAGTGGATAACATAAACTGTGGCATTACATATAGTAAGCATGAAGGCAGTAGCCATGCAAACAATGGGATCATAGGTAAAATTTACCAGGGTCCACCAAGACTGGAACTTCTTCTCAAAATCATTGGCATTGTCCCAAACAATCTTTCGGACTTCAGCCGGAAAAATGCCTTCACTTCCTTCCCTAATGATCAAGGCAGCTGTTGCCTGCAACCATAACTGTGCTTACATACAACTAAGAGCTAAAGATCTAACTTTCCATTATGCTCTTATCCTCTGTTGTTACAGCTTTGGACCAAGGCCATTCACCATTCTCTATTATCACAGAGGCACCTTCTTGAATCACAATTACAACTTTTAAGCCATAGAAATAAAACAATTCTGTTAACTAAATTCTTGCTAACGGTATTATTAAATACTCCTGACCGTATTGTCCTCATTTTGCTCGAACGAGCTTTAGTTTCAGTTCACCGTCACCTGGTGTTACTTTCCAGGGGGCTTCTAAAGCTTTCTTCACTTGAGAATGGTGAATCCAGGCACTCTGTTCCTCAATTGCGGTGGAGGTTGTAAGGAGCACCTGGTATAGTCCTTTCCACTGTGGTTTCAAAGTTTTCTCTACAAGAGACTTAGTTACCTCTCAGGCTTTGGCAGTCCTAGTGGGGAAAGCCTCTGGCCATCCTGAAATGGTATCTGTTAACACCAGTAAATATCGACACCCCCCTTTTCTTGGAAGTTCGGAAAAGTCAATTTGCCACTGTTGCCCGGGCCCATGGCCTTTTCCAATTTGACACAGTTTTGGTTTGGGTGCATTTTTGGGGTTAGTCTAGAGACAAAGATCACATTGTTAAGTTATTTGAGTGATGGTAACATATAAGTTCCTGGCAAGATTTTTTCCAATTAGGGAGTTTTACAAGGTGTCTATTTCCCAATGTGTTTTCTGGTGTTCTTTCTTTACCAGTGACCACAATAAATTGGAGAGGATGACTAGCTTCCCCTTCCCTTCTTTGGTAATAGCCCATCCCTCTTGGTTATATTTTCCCTTCTGACTTCCGATTAATTTTCTATCCTTTTTTGTTATATACAAGCTTACCTTCAAGGGGAATTTGCCTGTCTGGAATCAGGGCTCCCTCCGTTGCTACCTCACCTTCTGCTGCTTCTTTTGCCTCTCTGTCTGCCAGATCATTTCCTTCCTCCAATTCTGAGCTCACCTTCTGGTGTGCCTTAATGTGCATGATTGCTACCTTTTTAGGCAGCTGAACTGCTTCCAATAATCTCATTATTTAGTCCGTGTAGATGTTTATTTTCCAGATTCTATTACGTCTTTGCAAGTGGTAACTGCATACCCAGCATGTCGTTTTCCGCTGATGACGTAGCTGCTTCCATATTTCCACATCATCAAAAGGAGTGTCCTTCAGGTCTGGACGGATGGAGTAGGTAGCTTCAATGGTCTCCAGGCAGTCATGGTGTACTGGCTTCCCTTGGTTTCTGCTGATTTCAGGAACCTTTGCGGGGAAGCCAGTGACCACCTTTCACTTCCAGCACTGTGGACACTGTGAGACACTAGCACAGTTATTTTCTGTCCCAAGGTGAACTTGCGTGCTTCCTGGATATTTAGCACCACTGCTGCAATGGCTCTGAGGCATCCCAGCCATCCCTTGATGGTAGCATCCAGCCGCTTATTAAAATAAGCAACTGCCCTTCAATATGGGCCCAGGTTCTGTGCTAGTATTCCCAGGGCAATCCCGTTTCTCATGGGAGAAAAGGAAGAATGGTTTATTTGCATCTGGAAGTCCCAGAGCTGGAGCTGACATGAGAGCCTTCTTTAGTTGGTCCTAAGCTCGCATGGTCTCCTTTGTCCATTGGAGGTCCCTGTTCCCATTTGCAATGAGCACATAAAGCGGTTTTACAAGCAATCTGTAATTATAGATCCACAATCTGCACCATCCTGTCATTCCCAAAAAGGTTTGCAGTTCTTTTATTGTCTCAGGTTTCAGGGTTTGACATATTGCTTCTTTACGATCTTGCCTCAAGGTCTGTTGTCCGGCATTAACCTCATAACCCACGTAGATCAACTTCTGCTTAACCACCTGAGCCTTCTTCTTCGATACCCTATACCCCTGTAGTCCCAGAAAGTTTAGGAGGCTTACCGTCCAGGCCACACATGCTTCTTCTGTCTGGGTGGTTATTAAGAGGTCATCTACTTACTGCAGCAGTCTTCCTTCTCCTGATGGGGCTTCCCAGGTCTCCAAGTCCTTTGCAAGTTGTTCTCCGAACAAGGTGGGTGAGTTCTTAAAGCCCTGAGGCAACCTTGTCTGTGTGAGCTGTGTTTTGCGCCCACTCTTAGGGCCTTTTTAATCAAATGCAAAGATTTTCTGACTGGCTTCATGGAGAGGGAGGCAAAAGAAGGCATCCTTCAGATCTAAAATGGTAAACCAGGTTAGCTCTGGTGTTAAGCATGTTAATCAATTATCGGGCTAATTCCTTCTCTATCTTCCTTTTTCAAGGGGTACTGTTTAAGTGCATTCTTCGCCTTCCCTGGTACATTAGAAGATCATACTCTGGAAAACACTTGACTTAGGATTTCCTCACTAATTTACTCTTTGGTCTCAATAGCTGTCAATATCAAAATCAACACTTCCACATATCTTTCATCATTTACCTCCAGAATAATCTCCCCATTTTTAAATGAAATGGTTGCTTGTAATCTTTCCAATAAATCTCTCCCTAGGAGTGACTCCAGGGAGTTGGGCATGTATAGGAACTTGTGAATGCCCCACTGTTTCCCATATTTATATTTCAATGGTTTGCAGAAATATGCTATTTCAGATTGGCCAGTTGCCCCCTTTACTACAATGTAATCATTCCCCACTGATATTAATGCTTTATTTAAAACTGATAAGTTCCACCTCTTTTTCCTCCTTCCCCAGCTTCATTTTTATAACCAGCGGATCTACTGGGGTAGATTCCCCCAGTCCTCTTCAGTCATCTTTTACACGCACGACCATCACCTCCCTTCTCCGGTTCCCTTTTCCGTTCTGGGCATTCGTTTTTCCAATGCCCAAGTTTTTTACATAGGGCACATTGATCCTTGCCTAGTCGGGGCTGCTCCTGTCTGGGCCTCATTTTTCCTTCTTCTCTAATAACTGCTATCAGCCTCTTCTGCGTGTTTAATTGAGGAAGATAACAGTCCTCTCTCCTTCCAAATTGCCCCATGTACATGCACCACACCAAAGGCATATTTCAAATCTGTCCAAATGTTTGCCAGCTCAAGAGCTCTTATCAAGGTGATGATTTCCACCTTTTGGGCTGATGTTTGTTACCGCATATCCTGTGAGGTGAAATCCCTGGCGGATGAAGCTGCTGACATCTATATACCAATCCTCCATATCTTCTAGGGGTGTTTCCTTTAAGTCTGGTCAGGAGGAGTATACCATGTCTGTGGTCTTGATACAATCATGAATGGGTGATCTGGAAACTCTGTTACTAAGGAAAGAGCCTGGGTTCACAGTATTAGTGCCGAAAAAATGTAGTGAACTCACAGTCCATTACACACATTCCTTTTCTTCTTCAGTAACTATCATTTGCATATTGCAACAGTGTCCCCTTTTCCGGAAGGGGTCTTTCAGGCTTCAAGATTACAGTTCCCGAATATGGTGGGGCTATTCTTGAACCCCTGTGGTAACACTGTCCAAGTAAGCTGAGTTTTCCATCCTCTATTATTATTTTCCCACTCAAAGGCAAAGAGTTTCTGGTTTTCAGTTGCCACGGGCAGGCAGAAAAAGGCATCCTTTAAATCTAGTACCATGAACCAAACTTGACTGTTTTTCTCAGTTTGTAATTCCAATCATTTTTCCCAATTTAAATTTCAAGCATTGAAAAAAAAAAAAAGAAAAATACCTTTTCCTGTTGGACAGTTGCTCCTATTGAATTTACATTTACAGACTAATTAACACAGAAAATAAACTCCCGTAACCAACAAAAAATTCAAGCCTCACTTCTTCATTCCCTAGCTTTATTTCAACCAGTGGACCTGCTAGGCTAGATGCCCCAGGTCTCCATCATTCCTGACTGTTGTAAGTTTATCCTGCAACCTAAGACAATTTCTTTCCGGTATCAGGGGCTGATTGCCCTAGAAAGAGGCAATTAACTCTGTTTGTTTTCTGAAAGCAGGTTCAAAATTTTTTTATTTATATATTTTTTATTATTTTCTCTTCGAAAGTTCCCTTAGATTGCCAATGGGACCGCTGAGCTCACACATGAACTCAGGTTGTTTTAAGAGTTAGCTGCTTTTCTGTTTCCATGACAACTCTCTGGGACCCATCATGGTCCCTCTGCCCCAGAGGGCTCACAGCCGTGATTTTGAGATCTCAGCCTCGGGTTGAGACAGAACTATTAACATTCCTACATCCTCTTTCCCTGCTCATTCAACTTCAGACAGCTCTGTTAAATACTACATGCCACACCTTTAACACCTTCAACGACCCTTTTAACACTTCCTTTATCTTTCTCCAGCCTGTACTTTTCTCATGCCAGCACCAAAGGCTCAGTCTGGGTCCAACTTAATTCCATACCTTTTCCCTCCCAGATGCTATACAACATTTCCTTCTCTCCTCAAAAACATTAATTGCAAGATAGTGTTATAGACGATTGATCCATAAAATGGCCATTTAGCTTATATAGTGGCCACCACTGATTGCAATACTTAGTGAAAGTCCTCTCACTATCTGTGCCCCCAGTTCTAACAATATCCTTCGAATGTGCCGATATGCACCCAAGGAGGCTTTATTTAAAACGTCTTTGTTTTGGATATTACTTATTTCCTTGATTTCCCATTCCCTTGTATTTATTTATTTATTACTAATCCCTACTAGTTACTGCCCCTTGTTTCAATTTCTACACAAACCTTTTTACTGCAGGTTTTTACTATCTTTTCCTAATCTTCTTCCCCAGTGTCCCAGTTCTCTGGGATTAAACTCTTCTTCCCACATACAAACTTTGCTATTTCAGATTATTAATGAGCCCCGTTCCAATCACAAATCCAAAGGACTTCGGGAAAACACCTGAAGCACTCAGCCTTCTGTCTTCTAGACAAACATTACCACCTTTTCCACAAAATTTACTTTTCAACAGGACCGAATTTCAAACCGAATGCCAATTTTTCTCATGCACTTTGTTAGTAAGCCCATACAAAACAAGGAATCACTCCTGTGTATCCATCAATATGGGGGTTTAAAAGGGTACTGAGGCCTAAATAAATTCGCTCTCCCCCTTCTTAACAAATTCTAGGGGCTCAAGGCCAAACCACCAAAGAAATGACTTTCTCCGTTCTACCGCTTTGATAATCAGTCAGCCCCCTCCCCCTCTCCAGTACTTGGGAAACTGACCAAACACCACAGCAAATACACCAACATTTCTAAACTGTTAGTTACTTAGATAATGCTTTTTCTTGTCACACTCAAAGCATTTAAGAGCAAAAATAGGATCACAAGATACACAGCCAGGCCCATATATTGGGCACCACCAATCAAAACTTGGATAAAACAGCACTTATTTCGTCTGTCACACACTTCGTTCGTCTCCACCCACTCCCCTTGCGGAGAATATGGAACCGCGGATCAGACCTCTGCACTAGCTTCGCAGCGACCCTGCATCTCACTCACACAGCACAATCATGCAATCACACAGAGAGTCCCCTAGCACATTTCATTCATATCACAAGAATATAATTTAGAATGATAACCAACCAAACAAGTATTGTCTCTGACTGCGTTCTTCGTGGAGTGACTTATTCCACTTTGTTTCAAACCCTTACACTTACACAAATACTTTTAACACAAATTACCTGGACACTTAAGAATAAGACATACAATTATTAACACTCCAGTTAGTATTCCTCCAGCAGCTGAAAATGTTACCCAGATAACCTTGTCACAATTGTGAGAGGCCCGCTTACCCTTCTCCTGCTTCTTATACAGTCATTAGCAGGTCCATCCTGGCTTCCAAAACCGGGATGCAGCGGTAACCTCGGATTTGCTCAATCTACTCCCAAGATCGCTAGCAGTCACTCTATCGGTCAGCAAATCCCCCTTGACCACTCTATCGGTCAGCCTGTAGGGTACCCTCCTCCCTTACAGGGACTATGCTGCATGCCAGGCGTCTCTGCACGATTTACCAGCTGCCCCGGCCATGTGTACGACTTACAGGCCCCTCCTGTAATGTAAAACATACCGTTTGTCTGCAGCTTCAGGAGGTCCTTGTCTGCTCCCGTGGTGAGCAGCTGAGAGTGGAGTCCCCTCCGAGCAAAATACTCAGGGTGCACCTAGGGGCGTCCGCTCCGCAGCTGATCCCGCAGCCGAGCAGAGTGTCTTCTGCCTGGCTCACCAAAATGACTCACAGAACGCTGACTCCACAATCAGTAAGATTGTAAAGTAGGTATGTTTACTCAGCGCTGGGCAGCATGGGGGGTAGTCCCACCAAAGTCATGCGCACCTAACGCGGCTTCAAGCTTCAAGGCCGTGGTTATACATGTATGCAGTAAAGAGTTACATATTTATGAAGTTTCCCAATACGCCTATACATACGCATAACCTGTCCCCGCTTAGTATTAAAATTAGCTACAAGAAGTCATTTCCATAAATTCTTCTTGTCTGCGCTTGCTCAGTGCCTTGTGGTGGTGGGCGCTGAGGGTCGTGGGGATGAAGTAAGATGTCTTCATCAGGGTTGAACTTTTCACCTCATCTCTTTGCGCATGCTCTCTGAAGCCTTGGTCACAATCTGGGCCATAAGGTTGTTTTGATCTGGTTCTTGGGGTCTGAGGGGCTCCTGTTATCTCGAGGCCTTGTATGTTTAACATTCCTTATCTTGTCCCTTTGTAAACAGTCCTCCTTATCTCTGACGCCTTGGTTAAAGTCTGAACCATAAGGTTGTTTTGATCTGGTTCTTGGGGTCTGAGGGGCTCCTGTTATCTGAAGGCCTAAGCGCAGCACAGGCGCAGTACATTGCAAATATAGCACCTATTCATTCTTAATCAATCGCTCTCTAATTTCTAATCCCAATGATTCAGTATTGTCCTGGTTTGTGTTTTGTAAGGATGTACAGATGGGAACATTTTCTTGAATCAGCCTCATGCGCTTAGCACACAGCTCTGTCTCACTCTGAGCACCTATATATCGATGCCTCCTGTATCGTGGAACTGATGGTTGCTTTTCCCTCTGTTACAGGGTTACCATCCATTGCCTCATGAAGCTGAAATCGCACACACCAAAAAGCTGTTCAGAAGGAGAAGAAACGACCGGAGGTAGATGAAACATCTCTTTAATGTTTTTTTTTTTAGCCTTCTCTTCTTCATTGCACATCTTCCCCCACTGTCTCATGGAGTGTCTTTGAACAATATTGCTCTTTAGCAGCTGTCACCATTGAATTAATGCAAAAACTGTTATTGGAGCACTAATGTCCATCCCTCCAGTTTGTCTTTGAAATTTGGGGTATATCTTGTATTGCTCCAGACCTCTTCTTCCTCTTAAATATTCCAGCATAGCCAGATCCCTCCACTTTCCTTAGAAGAGGCAGCTGGCAAGACATTATCTGTAAAGGCTTTGAGTCCCTGCGACTTGCTTCCTCTCTTTCCATAGAAAAGCAAAATCTGCTGACTTTCAGGGTTTGCTGCAAAATGGGTTGAGAGGGGTTTGCAGCAAGCCTCGGATGCCATTCTGCATGAACAAGGGGATGTGCTAAATAGGCAGGCAGCTGAGTGACTCTAGGGCTCTAGATGAGGGCATCTAGAGTCCTTGATAGGAATCCTGACTGTGGTTAAATGTGAAAATAAGCTGTGAATGAAGGAATCAGTTACACATGCAGCTTTCTTCTGCTGTGGCAGAGACAACAAAGCCAGGGCAGTAAAGCATTTCTAAACCCAGGAGTTTGCAGGATTGGTGTTATTGAACAGGAGGAGGACAGTGGTTTCTCAGAGCCTCAGTTGCAATGCCTCGTTGTGGCCTCATTTTGGGGGGAAGTCTTGCAGAGACTGCAATGGCAGGCAGGATGTGTCCCCAAATCTCCAAGCAGATGACTCGAGCCACCGCTCCTCAACTTGCTAACAGCCTGCAAGGAGCCATGGTGCAGTTATCTCTGTGCTTGTGTTGTTTTCCCTCAGTTTTACAGAGCAACTGATAAAAGCTTGCTCAGACAGCCCAGAAATTGTCTGTGGGCAGCGAGCAAGTCTTAAAAAGGGTCCTCCTATGCATCTCTTGGGGCTCCAGCAAAACTCTGTTTTCCAATTTAACGTGTTATTTCTGCAATTCAGATAGTTAGGGCATAGCATTTCATCATCAGCCTCTGTCTGGTTTTGCTTGCTCTCATGTCGCCATCGAGGGCTTTACAGTTTCTTCAGTTTAAGTACAGCAGTCTTGCAGAGATAAATAGGACCGAGTGACAGAGGTGAGGGGAGTTTGAGTAATCCCTTACAGTACTGGTGTGCTGCTGCTGTGAGCTGGATGTCGAAAGCCAGGAGGAAAACCAGACCAGTCTGCGGCTAGCAGTCACTGGGGCTCCCTCCTTTTTTCACCATACACAATTTAAAAGACAATTTTGTGATTTAGGGAAAAAAAAAAAAAAAAAAGGCATGAGACCCCTGCAGAGCAAAGGGGTCTCATGCCTGAAGCTCCACACTGATACCTGGTGGGGCTGCAAAATGCAAACCATAGTATTACAGCACATTGTGCTGCAAAATGCAAACTGTAGCCCTCCTGCAGGTGCCTGTCTTCATCCCACAAGCCCAGCCTTTGCTACAGGCTGAGTGCAGCCCAAAACACGGCCTCTGGCTCAGCCAGCCCTGCAAGGAGGTGGCTGGAGGATGGAGATGGGCATTGCACTGCGTCGAGTCAGAGCTGCAGCCATTGTAAATGTGTGCAGCCAGTCCACTGCAGAGCTGTGGGGATCATGCCAGATGTACTTCTTCTCTTCGGTTCAGATTACTACAATAAATAGAAGTGTTTAGGGCATTGCTGCCCTTCCTGTAGATGTCAAAGAGTGATAGCAAAAGGAACTGCCTTGAGCTGGTTCTGGGAGATACGGGGTGAGGAACAGCCCAGAGCAAATAGCTGAGTGTGAGGCTTTGCAGAGGACAAGGGTGATGTTCCAGGAGGAGAGCTGGATTAGGACAAAACACAAGGATTTACTTAAAAGCCTTCAATCTGGGTCAGTATGGCAGCATGCAGGAGGAGATGTGGGTCTGCTTCAGCCCTAAGCAGTCGTGAATGAAATAAAATGGAAAGGGAGGTGAGTATACAGAGCTGCCCAGGTCCCCCCTAAACACGTCCATCCTTGGTAGCACTGCCTGTCAAAGCTGTGAGAAACACTCTGTAGCCAATAACTTAGATTCAGGCAAGGATCTCAGTGAAGTAGTAATTTATTCGCGATTGCAATGGCGGGCACCCCACAAGCAGGAGAGCGCCACTACTAGTTCCAAAACACAGTTTATATACCTTTTGATGGCAGGACCCTCCCCTGTTTCCCCACTGAGTGGGTTATCCAGGTTCACAATCTATCTGATGCTTCACAAACAACGCATGGCCTTCAGTAGCCGGCCTGTTAAATTTCAAATTTCTTTTGACTTTTTTACTGTTTGAATTGGTAATGTTTCTTCCCCTATCTGACTTGACACCGTGATTTTTACCTAATTGTCCTAAGGAGTCTGGTTGTCTGCATTTTACAAGGTCGCCTGCTAAGTTTTCTTATCACTGTAAGCATATCTCAATACCACATTCCTTTCCTCTAAACAATGTAACTCTGCAAAAACAACATTTCTATTCCCACAATTCCCCCTTTTCTTCTTTATAAACTGTTGATTTTTGCAAAACTTTTCTCTAAGGTGTAATTTGGTAGATATCTTCCTCTTCTTCACTTTCTTTGCTCTCCATTTCCTCTAATATCATCATCTTATCTGAGTAAGGTGGTGGCTCCATGGTCATTTGTTTCCATAGTGCAGTTTCAATTAACCGCTTGACAAGTCCCCTTACACAGGGGACAATGCAACAACCAATGGCTGTCAAAACTCCTGCTACTACGATCAAGGATGTAAATATGGACACTACCATCCCTTTCCATTTACCAAACCAAGATTCCAACCGTCTGGTGGTGGAAGTGCCTGTTCCTAATTTTTCTGCCAATTCACTGGCAACGGTGGTAAACCCTTGCAATGCTCTAGTTACTGTGCCATCCGGGGCAATATTGTTGGGGATAAAAGTGCAACAGTGGTTGCTCAGTATCACACACACACCTCTTTTCTCCGCAAGCATCATCTCTAATGCTATTGTTTTCCCAAGCCATTTTGCTGGTGTTCAGTGATTCCTCTTATCGCATCCCTTGTATAATTTATGAATCTCTGCTGATTATAATAAATATAATTAATCCAATCCACATTCTTATTGATTGTTACCCACCAGAACAGTGACTCAAACCCTGCAGCAATTTGATTCCTGGCTTCCTGTTCATGAGGAACTCCTCTAGGTACCCCAATAGAATCTATGTATACTCTGTCATCGAATGATACTCTTAAGCTTCTTTAACTTCTTCTGGGTATTTGTGATGTTTCTCTTTCAAATGCCAGGGTGAAGGGTATAGCTAATTGAACAAGTGCACAAGTGCCTCCCCAATTAGATGGTAAGGTGGACCGTAGGATCTTCCCTCCACAGTACCACCAGAGATCTGCCCTGGGGATCTTAAGTCTTGAGCAGTTTCCCATCAAGTCCTTGGTAGCATTCAAGGTCCTGGTGCACAAGGCAAATTCTCCCAGATGCTGGGTAGCACTCACACCCTGCCGTAAGAGGCAAGCTGTATGGTTACCTATAGCTGTGGAGAATACAGGGAGAACCCTGATATTGCTATCATGCAAGGAAGGGAGTAGCAAAGAGAGAGACTTACAGGCCTCACTTCCCCAGGCAGTCTTTTCTTGGTACAATGCAATCATACATCGCATCCCTTGGGAGTCTTTGGTCCACCCCCATGGGAAGGGCACTATCTGGGCAATCAGTCGTCCCAACGCACAAGCATAGCAGTAGCTATGGTTGAGACTCTGGACGGTACATTTGACCCATTCTATCCAGGCATTCATATCCCCATACCCTGTTTCAATCTCAAATGTTTGAACTGCCACATTTCAAAGAAGGCCTCCTGTTTTCTCTCCTGTTTTCTCCTTGAGTTTCTCCCTTTCTCTGATGGCAATAGAGGATTGTTTCCATACAGCTATTCTCAATCTGGCTGTTGGGTCTATCCCATTTATTTATTCTCTCTGCTCAATTGTCGTTGGGCATTTAAATCTCCACAAGCTAACACCTCACAAGCATCAAACGTGACGGCTTGTGGTACATAACCCTCTGACACAATCACACGTATTTTGATGGGGTATCCCATCTTACTATTATCTGGTCATGCCTTTTCCAAGTTGCTAATTGACCAAGGCCTTCTCTGAGGCCTACAATTACTAGAAACAAAATTAATAGTTGACCTTTCCCTGTCATAATTTTTAACCCTTAGGTTTTCAGATAATTATTAATGCAAAGAATAAGGTATATGTACTACTAAAACAAACCCCCCTTGGGAGCACTTCCCTATAGGCCAGTCCTTTCTCTCACTCGCAAGCCACGCTCATTAATTACCTGTGAAAATAAAGGGGTAGTTTACAATTGCAAACTTTTATCCTGCTCAGAGTCCACTATGAGATTTTTCTCTTTGATTTCAACGTCCAACAAGTCTTCTGTAGGAACAGCTTCCCAGGTACTAGGGTCGACAGATGCCTTCACTCGAGTATAGTGAGTCCAACCTTTTTCCGCAGTTCTTACAGCTGTTTCAGTGGTTAGTAATGGTCCTTCCCATTCAGGCCAGAGTTGATTCTTTCCAGGTCCGAATCAGGACCCAGTTTCCTGGGTGATGGTGGTGAATGGGGAATTCCAAAGGTGGGGTTTGAGGCAACAGCCCACGGGTCCTGAGAGATGACAAAGGAGAGGACAACCCCAGAATACAGTTCTTAAGAAAACTCTCTTGTTTCGAATTGTGGTATCTCATCCCTTCTGCCCAGATAGGGCAATCTGAACAGCATCTCATATGGTGAAATTCCTATATCCTTTCTTGGTGCTGTTTGAACCTGTAGGAGTAAGCATTTTACCCAAGGAAGTTGGGTTTCTAGCACTAATGTAGTTAATTGCTTCTTTAATGTCTGGTTCATTCGCTCCACCTTCCCAGAAGAGGAGGGGTGCCAGGGGCTGTGAAAATCCCACTCAATCTCTAAGGCCTGCTTTAACCCTTGCAGTAAAGCTTACACCCATCTAGTCACGTGGTCAGTTAGGACAAACAACTCAGTAAAGTCTACCTGTATACTTTGGAAAGGTCAAATCTCTGGCTCCCATCCCCCTCTAGATGGGTTACAGAAGACCTTTTTATTTACCTTTTGACATATGGTACATCCTCTGCATGTGTGCTTTCCTAAAGTGTATATTCCTACACAGACATACTTTCTTAGCACAACATCACACGTTGCTTGCACCTCTCAGTGACTCTTGATGTAAAACAGTTAATATTTGCCTCATTATCACTTTATTCAGCATTTCTCTCCCATCAGGGAGTATCGATTTTCCTTCAGACTTCATGGCTCCTGATTCCTTAAAAAAATCTTTCTCTTAAAACTTTTTAGTTCTTAGTTTTCAAAAATTCCCTGAATCCTCTCTGGATTTATTCTTTGTTTTCCCTCAGACATTAGATGCCTTAAATACCTGACTTCTCTTTCCCCATATTGTAATTTATTTTTCAATACTCCCAAGCCCTGCTTTCCCAGAAAGCCGAATAGCTTGTTAGTAGCTTCCTTCACAGCTGTTTTCTCTTGTCCTGCCAATAAAAGATCATCCACGTATTTGTGACAGTAATGTTATAAATGAAGTCTCAACTCAATCTGAATTAGTAATATTTATACTTATAAAAGGTATAAAAGGCAAGTAAACAGCACTGGGTGTGCAGGGAGTCTACGCTCCACCAACAAGTACACACAAACATAAAACATTCTAAACATATAGAACATTGCTTTTGCATACTAAACCCGAGTATGCCTATAAAATCAGAAAAGGTAACAAACAATCCTTTAAGTTCCATGACTTATAACAGTCTTCATTTTCCATTCCTTTTCTTGATTACAAACACCGTAGAATTCCAGGGCTAGTCGTGCGAACAATATGTCTCGCTTTAAGTTGTCAAGCAACTCGGCCTTCAGGCCTTATGTATACCGTTCTTCCCGGATCAAAGAAAAGTATATCCATCTCCTTTTCAAGGCCAATAAGGCCTGGGTCAAAAGGCGCGTTCAGGTCACCAGGGGGAGTAACAGCAAAAGCCTTTGATGGCTGTAGCAGCAGAGGGGCCAATGGTGTAGCAGTCGGATCAGTAAAGGAGCCCGCAGCTCCCTCACTGTCTGGCAAGCCACGTTTCTGACTGTGGTCCCACATGGCTCTTTAAGGCCTCAGAGATTGCTCGCCAGGTGCCGAGCAATCCCACAGCAACCTTGTCGTTTTTAGTTGCAGAGTCCCACACCTTGACCTCAATTTGGTCCCATATTTCAGGCTCATAAACTGTCTGATTGTTAATAAGGAGAATGAGCTGTAAGGTTACCAGGACAGTCTTTTTTTCTAAGGACGTATGATTCCCCATAATGCGCAACTGCTTACCAGCGAGGGGCAGTTGTGTGCACGGGTCTTCTTCTCTCAGCTTGAGCTTCTTCCCATCTCCGGTGCACCTATTTCCAGCAACTTTCTGTACGAGCTTCTCTGAGCAGTTTGCTGAGTTTGGCCAAACCTATCTTCATGAGGCAATCAGTGTTCCTTTTCCCATCCTGGTATTTGTTCTGCTAGCTTGTCCCCAGTCATTCATTTTTTCTGCTTCTTTATTGATGACATAACTTCATTTTATTGTGTTGACTTTTTTTTTTTTTCATCACAAGGACAGACTCCCCTCTTATACCCTTCCCCCCACAGCAGTCCTTTTCAAAAGCAACTTCCATGCCTTAACAGCTGGAGAACAAGAAACCGGAGACTGCATAGAGTCTCCTGAATCACCCTTCTTTGTTCCCTCTTAACTCTTTTATATTCCTGATGGCCTCATCATTAAGAGTCTAATGTTATCTCAACCACGGGGCTTTCCGACCCCCATAGCCACACTCCCATATCTCCCCCTTCTTTATTAATATCAACCATCTTCTTGACACAAATTATTATGCCATATATCACACCTGGAACCCATATTTTCCCTTTTTTCCTAGCCCTTGTCAGTGTGCTGCTACAGAAATTTCCCTCCTGCAGGGTACCACACAATAACATTCCGATTCTGGAAAATGGGCGTGTACTGCCAAGCACTTCACCGTGCAGGGATTACCGTACACCCAATTTCTCTGGTGTACTTCCAATCACTTCCCAGTGCAAGGATCACCATACACCAAATTTCCCTGGTGTACTGCCAAGCACTTCACCGTGTAAGGGCTTACCGTACACCAAATTTTCCGAGACTCTTCCTTTATCTCCCTCATCTCACACTTCGTCCATCTCTGGCCACGCCCCTCGCAGAGCTACAGAACCTTGGATCAGGACTCCACACTCGCTTCGTACAGAAGTACATCTCAATCACACGTCACAGAGTCTCACCCGACCCCCAAGGCAATAATTAATACTTCTTACCTTGGTCTGTACACAGAGTTACTGGATCAATTCTTAAAACCCGGAGTGCCTACGTTCTTCCTTTACCCACTACTTCACAGATCCTGCCTCTTTAATCAGTCTTGGTTCCTCTGTCAGCTCTCCGCAGAACCACCCCCATCGATGCACAGGACCGCTGAAATCAGCGGGGCATGCCCTCCTGCTGCTGTGACCGTGGGGCTCCCCAGTAGGTGACTGGATCCCAGATAAGCCCCCAAATTGTGAGAAACACGCTGTAGCCAATAACTTAGATTCAGGCAAGGATCTCAGTGAAGTAGTAATTTATTCGCGATTGCAATGGTGGGCACCCCACAAGCAGGAGCGTGCCTACTAGCTCCAAAACACAGTTTATATACCTTTTGATGGCAGGACCCTCCCCTGTTTCCCCACTGAGTGGGTTATCCAGGTTCACAATCTATCTGATGCTTCACAGACAATGCATGGCCTTCAGTTGCCGGACTATTAAATTTCAAATTTCTTGACATTTTTACTCTTTGAAGTGGTAATGTTTCTTCACTTATCTGACTTGACACCATGATTTTCACCTAATTGTCCTAAGGAGTCTGGTTGTCTGCATTTTACAAGGTCGCCTGCTAAGTTTTCTTATCACTGTAAGCATATCTCAATACCACATTCCTTTCCTCTAAACAATGTAACTCTGCAAAAACAACATTTATATTCCCACAGAGTTTAGAAAAAAAAGCATACTTATTTTAACTGCAGAAAGCTAGGAAGCATGGGTAGAGGGAGCTGGAGCAAAACAATAGTCTCTTAAATAATTATTTAATCCAAAAAGGCAAATTGTAAAGACAAAAGGGGACCCCAGCAGCCCCTTGACCCCACGCAGTTTGGTGCTAGGGGTTGGACTGAACAGCGTTAAGCACCTGGAGTCCTCTTGCGCATTTATGGTAGGGGGGGATTTCTAGTGCCATTTGAGGTGCCCCTGGAGAACACTCGCTCCTTAAAACTGATTCCTAGCAGTAAGTGAGATCTCAGAATGGTTATCTTATGTGAAAATCATTCTGGAAATAGGGAAAAAAAGGGAATGGGAAAAAAAAAAAAAAAAAAAGTCCTGCTGAACAAAACTGTTTTGCAGCTTAAATGCCAGTCTGTATTGGAGCACAAACTTGTTACAAAGCTACAAAGCTGTTCACACTTTATTGCAGTGCTATTATCTTAATATCCCAGACATCTTGCTGCTGGAGAAAGGCTTTGTTTCATCACTGGTGTTGCTGCACAGGTGGTATAAATATCCCTCTTGTTATAAATGAAGTCTCAACTCAATCTGAATTTAGTAATATTTATACTTATAAAAGGTATAAAAGGTATACAAGGCAAGTAAACAGCGCTGGGTGTGCGGGGAGTCTACGCTCCACCAACACACACACACACACACGAACATCAAACATTCTAAATATACAGAACATTGCTTTACATACTAAACCCGAGTACGCCTATACATATGTACAATCAGGAAAGGTAACAAACAATCCTTTAAGTTCCATGACTTAACAGTCTCCATTTTCCATTCATTTTTCTGATTAAAAACAAGTCTCCATTTTCCATTCCTTTTGAACAATATGTCTTGCCTTATGTTGTCAAGCAACTCGGCCTTCGAGCCTTATGTATCCCGTTCTTCCCAGATCGAAGAAAAGCATATCCATCTCCTTTTCAAGGCCAATAGGCCTGGGTCAAAAGGCACGTTCAGGTCACCAGGGGGAGTAACAGCAAAAGCCTTTGATGGCTGTAGCAGCAGAGGGGCCAATGGTGTAGCAGTCGGATCAGTAAAGGAGCCCGCAGCTCCCTCACTGTCTGGCAAGCCACGTTTCTGACTGTGGTCCCACATGGCTCTTTAAGGCCTCAGAGATTGCTCGCCAGGTGCCGAGCAATCCCACAGCAACCTTGTCATTTTTAGTTGCAGAGTCCCACACCTTGACCTCAGTTTGGTCCCATATTTCAGGCTCATAAACTGTCCGATTGTTAATAAGGAGAATGAGCTGTAAGGTTACCAGGACAGTCTTTTTTTCTAAGGACGTATGATTCCCCATAATGCGCCACTGCTTACCAACGAGGGGCAGCTGTGTGCACAGGTCCGCTTCTCTCAGCTCGAGCTTCTTCGCAGCTCCGGTGTGCCCATTTCCAGCAACTTTCTGTACGAGCGACTTAGTGTACGAGATTCTTTGAGCGGTTTGCTGAGTTTGACCGAACCTATCTTCATGAGACAATCAAAGTGCCTGTTCCTGTCCTCGTCTCCGTTCTTCTAGCCTGTTCCTTTTCATTCCTTCTTTCTGCTTCTTTATTGATGACATAACTTCATCGTGTTGCCTTTTTTTTTATCTCAATGACAGTCTCCCCTCTTATACCCTTCTCCCCGCAGCAGTTCTTTTCAAAACAACTTTTCATTGGTCAAACAACTTTGAATATAACAACAACAGCAAACACCCTGAAACTTCCATGCCTTAATGGCTGGAGAACAAGAAACCGGAGACTGCATGGAGTCTCCTGAATCACCCTTCTTTGTTCCCTCTAAACTCTTTTATGTTCCTGATGGACTCATTTAGTCGGCTGAATATGAGCCAGCAGTGTGCTCAGGTGGCCAAGAAGGCCAACGGCATCCTGGCTTGTATCAGAAACAGTGTGACCAGCAGGGCTAGGGAGGTGATTGTCCCCCTGTACTCGGCTCTGGTGAGGCCGCACCTCGAGTACTGTGTTCAGTTTTGGGCCCCTCGCTACAAGAAGGACATGGAGGTGCTTGAGCGGGTCCAGAGAAGGGTGACGAAGCTGGTGAGGGGCCTGGAGAACAAGTCCTACGAGGAGCGGCTGAGGGAGCTGGGCTTGTTCAGCCTGGAGAAGAGGAGGCTCAGGGGCGACCTTATTGCTCTCTACAGATACCTTAAAGGAGGCTGTAGCGAGGTGGGGGTTGGCCTGTTCTCCCACATGCCTGGTGACAGGACGAGGGGGAATGGGCTAAAGTTGCGCCAGGGGTGCTTTAGGTTAGATGTTAGGAAGAACTTCTTTACCGAAAGGGTTGTTAGACATTGGAACAGGCTGCCCAGGGAAGTGGTGGAGTCACCATCCCTGGAAGTCTTTAAAAGACGTTTAGATGTAGAGCTTAGGGATATGGTTTAGTGCGGACTGTTAGTGTTAGGTCAGAGGTTGGACTCGATGATCTTGAGGTCTCTTCCAACCTAGAAATTCTGTGATTCTGTGATTCTGTGCTTCATTGTTAAGAGTCTGATGTTATCATCAACAATGGGGCTTTCCAACCCCCATGGCCACACTCCCAAATCTCCCCCTTCTTTATTAATATCAACCATTTTCTCGACACGAATTACCACTCCATATATAACACCAGGAATTGCTTTCCCCACCTTACATGGCAGAAATCCCACACCCAGTGTTTTCTCCATCAGTTTGGACTCATGAGGTGTGCCACCTTCTGTGTTGGATGGGAGCGACGGTGGGCATCACTGCTTAATGGGATCGTTGAAGGAGCACAGTGGGGACACGTTTTTTGTAGATGCCCATGTGAGCAAGTGCTGAGTACCAATGAGGTTTTACTGTCCCAGATGCTGACCCACTGTTTGCTACCACAAGACCCACCTTACGTAGACAACACTAAAGGCAATTTGGTTTGGCATCCCATAGGACTGGGATACAGAGCAGAACAGACCCATTTCTCGAGTCCTCTAGTCCTCTCCTCCATCCTATCTCAACCTGCTGCTTCTCTGCTAGTTACTTGTCTCCCTGGGAAGGTGGGCTCTGAGTTGTGTCCACTGGTTTTCAAAAAGCTCCCAAAAACACCACTTCTTAAGTATCTACTGTGGTGGTTTTACTCAGGTGGGCAGCTGAGTTCCACCATGGCCACTCTCTCACTCCTCTGTCCTCAAAGAGGAAGAGGGAGAAAATATGACAAAGAGCTCGTGGTTTGAGATGAAAATTATTTATTTAAAGGGAAACGGAATGAAAAGAAAAAGAAAAAAAAAAAAAAAAAAAAAAAAAACAAACACAAGGCTGTGTGGAAGCACAGAGAGAAAGGGAAAAAAAAAAGTTATTCTCTACTTCCCATCAATGGCAATGTTCAGCCATATCCTGGGAAGCAGGGCCTCAAAACGCATAGCGGTTGTTCAGGAGGAACAGCCCCCTCCCCCACGAGAGCCCCCCTTTTTATTGCTGAGTGTGACATCAGGTGTTATGGAATATCCCTTTGGTTGGTTTAGGTCAGCTGCCCTGGCGATGTCCCCTCCCCATCACTTGCCCACCCCCAGCCTGCTGGCTCTTGGGGGCTTGGAAGGAGTCCTGATGCTGTGCCAACACTCTGCAGCAATAGACACAACACTGGAGTGATAACAGTGCTGTTCCAGCTACGAGTGCAGAGCACAGCACTGTGTGGGCTGCTGCAGGGAAAGGTGACTCCATCCCAGCCAGACCCAGCACACCTACCAAAGCATTGCAAGTCAGCTTGCTGTTGCACGGGGTTTTTCTGGTCTCTGTGACCTCTTAGGATGATGTATTTGGGGATGGAGGTCCAGCTGGCCAAACGCCATGGCCCTCAGGCTCATTCACAGAAGTTTGTGTTATGCCGCTTGGGCCAGTGTTAAAGGAGTTGTACAAAACCTTGCCTGGTCTGGTTAGGATACACAAGGAATATATGGGTTTCTGGAGGGGTTCTCTCAAAGCAGGTTAGTTTGTACCTGCTTCTTGGTCTCCTGATTAATGGGGTGCTGAAATTGTTCTGTGTCACCTAAGGACCAGGAAAAGATTGCTGGGGAACTCTTAAAAAGTTTGCACCGTTGTAATCACACTGGTTCAATCACATCTTGTTCGATTCAAAGGTCAGATCAGGCTGATTTCCTTAGTGGAAGGAAATTCTCATGTGTGCGTAGGATGCTGGCAGGTACCTCACAGGGCTTTTGGTGGAAAAGGACAGGATTGCATTACAGAGGGGAACACAACCCCATGGCTTGGAGAGGATGGTGTAAAAGCCTCAAAGTTAATCAGTCTCCTATTTCCAAAAGGCATCCAAGTTCCTATTTTCAATATACATGTAAGTGTGGATCCTTTGTGCTTCCGCCGTATGCAGCATGGGAGTGTCTCAGGTCTTTGGGATGACCAGAGCAATGAGGGGCTGTTCTGCAGGAACCTGCCTTGGAGTCCTTGGAGGACTGTCACCTGCAGCAGTGGCTTCTCCTCTCAGATGGAGGAGCATTTCTGCCATCCTTCAGAAAGCCCTTGCGTGGGGATAAGGAGCTGGAGCAGAGGCTCAGCCCCTTTTGGCTGATATGTGAAGCAAAGGGGTGGGAGCTTTCCCCATCTCTCCTCAGCATGCCCCAAATACTTATTGTTTTGATAACAGGATTACAGAAATGTCCCCAAGTTTTCTCATGCACTGTCCCAGTTTGCTTCCTACCGTTAACTTGGCTTTCCACTTAAATGATCAGGAAAAAGCAGTCTGGCTTTTTTTTTTTTTCCTTTTTCATTTTGTTTTGTTTAATGAGATTCAGAGCTGGGGAAGGCAGAAATATCCTCCTTCCCCGGAGAGCCATGGGTGGCTGTCAGGGACAGGTTCCTCTTCCTGCAGCACAAGGCTTGTGTAAGCGCCGCTAACCCCTCCTGCTCGCGCCCATGCTGAAAACAGGGTCATCTGGGGTGACTGTAGCAGGGTGGGCGCCCCTGCCCTGCCTCTCCACTCATAGTCCAAAGCCCCATTACACCAATATGGGTCTCCTCTGTGGCCACCGCTTCGCTGAGGGACATCCCAAGGGCTCATCCACGTGACCCCAGCTGGGGTCTCGTGTTGGGGCGAGCATGGTCCTACATGGGGACAGCCCAAAGGATGGTCACTGTGGGCTCGGGGCCAGGCAGGGAGCATCCCAGATCCACTGGCAGCTCCGATGAGGAGCATAAGCAAGCTGATATATTTATTTTCCCTTTATATTTGATTTTACAGGCCTTCAGGGACTCTCAGCCACCTACAGTGATTAGTTCAACTGATTAAGCTGCTTTTCCTCTTGTGGCAAACTCCCTTTGTGAAGGGTTGCCCTAAACTGGCTGCCCTAGTCTTGGACTGGCGCACGCTTCGTTGGGTTAGAAACTGGCTGGATAGCCGGGCCCAAAGAGTCGTGGTGAATGGAGCCAAGTCCAGTTGGAGGCCAGTCACTAGTGGCGTCCCCCAGGGCTCGGTGCTGGGGCCGGTCCTCTTTAATATCTTCATCGATGATCTGGATGAGGGCATTGAGTGCACCCTCAGTAAGTTTGCAGATGACACCAAGCTATGCGTGTGTGTCGATCTGCTTGAGGGTAGGAAAGCTCTGCAGGAGGATCTGGATAGCCTGCACCGATGGGCTGAGGCCAACTGTATGAAGTTCAACAAGGCCAAGTGCCGGGTCCTGCACCTGGGGCGCAATAACCCCAAGCAGAGCTATAGGCTGGGAGAGGAATGGTTGGAGAGCTGCCAGGCAGAGAAGGACCTGGGAGTGATGGTGGATAGTCGGCTGAATATGAGCCAGCAGTGTGCTCAGGTGGCCAAGAAGGCCAACGGCATCCTGGCTTGTATCAGGAACAGTGTGACCAGCAGGGCTAGGGAAATGATCATCCCCCTGTACTCGGCTCTGGTGAGGCCGCACCTCGAGTACTGTGTTCAGTTTTGGGCCCCTCGCTACAAGAAGGACATCGAGGTGCTTGAGCGAGTCCAGAGAAGGGCGACGAAGCTGGTGAGGGGTCTGGAGAACAAGTCCTACGAGGAGCGGCTGAGGGAGCTGGGCTTGTTCAGCCTGGAGAAGAGGAGGCTCAGGGGCGACCTTATCGCTCTCTATAGGTACCTCAAGGGAGGCTGTAGCGAGGTGGGGGTTGGCCTGTTCTCCCACGTGCCTGGTGACAGGATAAGGGGGAATGGGCTTAAGTTGAGCCAGGGGAGTTTTAGGTTAGATGTTAGGAAGAACTTCTTCACTGAAAGGGTTGTGAGGCATTGGAACAGGCTGCCCAGGGAAGTGGTGGAGTCACCATCCCTGGAAGTCTTTAAAAGACGTTTAGATGTAGAGCTTAGGGATATGGTTTAGTGGGGACTGCTAGCGTTAGGTCAGAGGTTGGACTTGATGATCTTGAGGTCTCTTCCAACCTAGAAATTCTGTGATTCTGTGGGTTTTCAATAGCCACACTGCCCGGGACATTGTTCCTGTACAATTTCCTTTCAAAACACCATAAAGGGTACTCCACCACTTTACCCTGCAATAAAATATTACAGGAATCAGCTCTGCCCAACTCAGTCTGCAGGGGCAAAATCTCCCCATGTGGGGAGAAGGTACAGTGGGATGAGAGTAGCAGGACTGCACAATGCTGGAGTGAGGTGGAGCCTTCAGCAGGGGGGATCTGAGGTAAGGAGAGGTAAAGCAGAAGTTTCCTGTTTGTTTTTTTGTTGTTGTTGTTTGTTCATATGAGGATCCAGGGTCACCTAGGGAAGCGAACAACAGACTTAAAGCTCAGAGAAGGAAAGAAATGCTGCCTCACACATCTCTGGTTGTACAGCCTTGCCAGGCAGGCTGGAGAGGATGTGGATGCTCTCCAGGTACCCAGGGTATGTGGTGCAGGGGGAGAAGGGCTGTTCCTGCTGAGGACACACATGGAAAGCAAGCAGCTGAAAACTGTCCATCTAATAAAGACTGGAAATCAGAGGAAGATCTGCTTTGATTGCCACCAAGGGGGTAACAGGAGTAAGGAACTGGATAGGGTTGCAATGCACAAGGTCCTCCCATGTTTGTAGTTACCCCAGTACCTTCCTTTCTCACCAGGCTATCAGGTAGATTCATACAAAGAGTGGGTGTCACTGGGACCTGGTTGGCCCATGGGCAAGGCAGTGATGGAGCAGGACAGAGATGGGCAGGAAGAGCCAAGCAGAAGCCCCTTCCTCCTGGCAGAGCAGCACTGGCGAGACACACTGGTATTGCCCAGTCCTGCTGCCCTTACTTCCAGGCATCAAGGAGAAGGCTCTGCCAGGGGTCATGGCGCTGGCACCCCTCTCCCAGGAGGAGGGAGCTGAGAACAAAGACTTCACCGGGCTCCTCATTGAAGGAGCGGCCCCTGAATGATCAAAAAGCCAGCTTGTGACGACCCGCAGGCATCTGCTGCGGGTGACTCAGCCTCGGGTGGAGCTGCTGGGACTGCACTGCAGCTTCTCGTCAAGAAGGACCTCTTGGAGCTGAGCTCTGGAGGTGGTTTGGCTCCCGTGGGTCCCCTTGCTGCCCTTGCAGCATGCTCTGGGTTCAGTGAGTGGGATACGCAGGAGGACTGTGGTGGTCCAGAGCCATCCCTGTGCAGCAATCCCAGCAGAAGGTCAAATAGCTCCACAGAAGCCATCTGAAGATCAACTGAGTTTGTATCTAGCATCAGGCCTGGACAGGCTCACCTAAGAGCCGCTTTGCACTGTCCCCAGAGTGGCATGTGTGTAGTTTTTCATCACCCAAGTGGTCCATTTAAAACAGCAGCAGCAGTGAGTGGAGCAGTTAGTGTTTAGCATTGGTAGGGAAGTTTGCTTTGACTGTCGCCTGTGCCTCGGTCTGTGGTGGGGTGACAGGGGGTTTCCACCCAGCTGCTCTGCTCCTGCCGCTGTGGCCAGCACTAAACTCTTAGGTGCTGAGCAAGTCAGGAGAGTGTGTCCAGCCCTGAGGCACCCCCGAAGGCAGATGGTGCAGCTGCAGTCCTGCTGGAAAACGCACCATGCAAGGCAATGACACATCTACAACTCCTGTACTGGTTGGGCTGCCACTGGCTATAACGTGAGTCTCAGTCCCTACCTCCTATTTGGTCTCTGACATGGCAGACACCTAAAATTGGATGATCTGAACCCACAGTCTGTGTGAAGCTTGTGACCTTCTCCTCATGTCTATATTCTCCATGCTGTACGTGGTATTTTCTCTTGCTGCTGTAAACTGCTGGGGGAGCAGTTCTGTACTCTAAGAACACAAGCACAGGACCCAAGGCTCTCCACCATGGCTGGACTGGTAAATTCCTGCACAAGATTGAGAAACCCTACAGTAACCCAGAGCTGCATGGAGAGAAAGGAGGATTCTCCTTCTTCTGGGCCCAAGCGGGAATGTCCAAAGGTGGCAATCGCAAGGGCTTGGAGAGCCTTGAAGAGCTTTACGCTGAGAGATCTTCTTGCCCCTACAAATGAAAAATGAGTCTGGCCATCTTGCAAGAACAGGTTTCCTTGCTTTATTTCACCTTCCCATGTTGACCAGAGCCAAAGAAGTCTGAAAATCAAAGAGCTGTGGGAGTTGAACCAAACCACCTCACGCTGGAGGAAGCACTGGATCGGGGATTTGTTTCTGTTCTCCCTTCAGCAAGAACAAAGACTTGAGACCGAGCATCCCATCCTCTCCCATCTCATGGAGGAGAAATCTCTTCTTACCAATTAGCACCTTCTTCTAGAGTGTTTCTTCTCCACTGGTGGGCAACTGGGAGGTGGGCACACCTGAATCAGGGGTGTTCTAAGGCAGGGGATTGTCTGCGACAAGGTGGTGCCATCTCAGGTTAGGCATTGCAGGGACACTTCTGGCACTTGCATTTCAGACAACGTGTGAGCTCCCCAAACCCTTACGGTCAGGTGGGATTTGGGGAAATGCTCATTGAGCTCTTGGATCCTCAGGTCTACCTAAGCTCTGGTGTGAATGTATGTGCGCTTGGATTTGGTCCTAAATGTCAAGAATAAATACATACACCCAGGTTTGTCATGGGCATTTGAAATCGTGGGAGGGTCAGGAATGGACCCTAGAGTTGTATGGCTTGTAGTTCTGCATGTGAATTTTAAACCTATTGTCCAATTTGTGTTTAAAGGATGATATTGCCTTTTTTTACATCAAAACCTGCTGTCCTGCGTTCCTGAGTATCTGGTTCTGAGTTCCCGACTATCTGGTTCTGCGTTCCCATACATCAGCCCCTTATCTGCTATTTCTTATCTTAATTAAAATGCTTCTCCCTCTTGTTTAACCTCCTTATTTTTCACTTTTTACTCAGAGATACATATATAACTGCAGTACAAATCTCTCCTGCTGGGAGAGTGAATAGAAATGAGTTCATAATTACAGAGTATAGAACTGATGCATTTGCTTTTTCACTATTTTAATTGAGGTTTTCAGAAAGGAAGAGAACTTAAAACAATAGAGAAATGTCTTTTGTTCTTACAGGGCCATTTATTGAGGGGGTTGCAGTGAGTGGAGAGGATGTTTATTAACAAAAGCAACAATATCAAGACGTTATTTTAGTGCAGAATTGTTGTTCCTCACTGGAACAAAACAAAATGTTTCAGATGAACTTGCTGAAAACTGGTGTTGAGCGAAATGATTTGCAGTGCTTTTACCGCAGACAGTTTTGGAACAGGAGAAAGGGAGAGGAAGGGAAGGAGCCGAAAAGGTTGAAACACCCTTTTCCTTCTCAATAGTATTTCCAAGTGTAATTTAATTAGGCTTAACAGTACATGGGGCTGAACCCCTGAAGCGGTGTCTGGAAATCAGGTTTTCATCCTCCTCCATGCCCTCCTGTCTCCTCCATGCCCTCCCAGGAGCCAGTAGCGAGACATGGAGCCACCGAGGAGGCTTTCCTTGGGGACACAGAGGAAGCAGCCCAAGCCCATGAGGGATGTCCCGGCCACCCACACCGAGGAGCTAAGCTAGCCTGGTGGTGTGTGTCTGTGGGACAGCCCTTCTCTTCAGCAAATTTAGGACCAATGATTCCTTTTTTTTAAGGGCAGAAGTAAGTCTCTGTCTGCACTGATTGGAGGCAGTATGAGCATCTGGCTAAATCACAGTATTAAGAGTGCAGTGATACAATCAAGAGCAATAAACGCCTCTAGCCACCGGAAGCACCTAAGAGTGCTGTTAAATCAGCAGGCTCTGTCCTGCTGAACATTTAGAAACTTTGAAGGAGCAGGGAAGGACAGGCCCCGTGTCCAGGAACACCCGTGCTAAAGGCGCAATTCAGAAATAAGTTGGGGAAGCTGCATGGCCAAAGTCCCACATCTTGGAGAACCACATGAAGAAACCCTTATGGAGGTGCTGGATCTTCGAGGCAGGGGTCCTCCAGGATGCAGAGGTTGTACACAGAAAGGTGGCGAGGCAGCAGCCAGTAATAACTGCATGCCTGCCTCGGAAAGTGGGGCCATGCCAGGGCTGTGGACGAGCCGTGCATCAGCCAAGGTGTTAGTTACAGGCAATTTAGAGACAGATCATTCAGTTTCATTGATTTTGATTGTCCACAACATCGCTGTGAGTTATTACACTAAATTAATTCTCCCAACTGCAGGTCCCCAGAGGGCAATACTGTCTCGGCGGTTTGTTCCTAAAAGGGCTCAGCTGGGTGATTGCGTTACTGCAGCTTAATGAATGGCCGCACGTGAGCTGGTCGCTGGTAATTGCCTGCGCTCCTGGCTGTAGGCGCAGAGTGCATTACACTGAAAATCCTGCACCCAGCCCCGAGATGGCTGGCCTCAGACGTGTGCCACAGGCCAAGCACATGCCTTGCACATCAGCACTTTCCTGTTTGCAATCACCGGAGCAAAGGTGGCGGTGGGCTGGAGCCGGAGGTGAGTGCGAGCAGAAGGGGAGCTGCATTTGGTCACACTGGAGCGCCCCACTCCCTGCCCAGCACACGTCTGGGGCTGCCACCCATCAGCTCTCTCCCCTTCTCCAGGAATTTGCAGCTGGAGGACTGGCAAGGCCACGCTTGTGCCCAGGAGCTCCTCTTGGGTTTTCTTTGTGGGGTTTTGTCAGTGTGCTTTTTGGAACCCATGTGAACTTCTGATACTCACAGCTCCAATAGCCTGACCGCATATAGCATGCATACACTGTATATTATATCAATTTATCAATTATCAATTATATCTCTATATTAGAGAGTCTTTCGATGTTGTAGAACTCGAGGCTGGGAATGACAAGGTCGAGTCCCTTTGGGTTAGGATTGGCAGGGACAACAAGGCTAGTGTCCTGGTCGGGGTCTGCTATAGACCGCCGAACCAGGATGAGGAGACGGATGAGGAGTTCTACAGGCAACTGACAGAAGTTGCGAAATCTTCAGCGCTTGTTCTTGTGGGGGACTTCAACTTCCCTGACATATCCTGGAAGCACAACACAGCCCAGAGAAAGCAGTCTAGAAGGTTTCTGGAGAGTGTGGAAGATAGCTTCCTGACGCAGCTGGTTAGTGAACCTACCAGGGGTGGCGCCCCACTAGACCTTCTCTTCACAAGCAGAGAAGGACTGGTGGAGGATGTGATTGTCGGGAGCTGTCTTGGGCAGAGTGACCATGAAATGGTGGAGTTCACTATTCTTGGCGAGGCCAGGAAGGGGACCAGTAAAACCGCTGTATTGGACTTTCGGAGGGATGACTTTGAGCTGCTCAGGACACTGGTTGGTAGAGTCCCTTGGGAGGCGGTTCTGAAGGGCAGAGGGGTCCAGGAAGGCTGGGCGCTCTTCAAGAGGGAAATCTTAATGGCGCAGGAACGGTCTGTCCCCACGTGCCCAAAGACGAGCTGGCGGGGAAGAAGACCAGCCTGGCTCAACAGAGAATTGTGGCTTGAGCTTAGGAGAAAAAAGAGGGTTTATAATCTTTGGAAAAGTGGGCAGGCCACTAGGGAGGACTATAAGGATGTTGCGAGGCTGTGCAGGGACAAAATTGGGAAGGCCAAAGCTCATCTGGAGCTCAATCTGGCTACTGCCGTTAAAGATAACAAAAAACGTTTTTATAAATACATCATCACAAAAAGGAGGACTAAGGAGAATCTCCATCCTTTACTGGATGCGGGGGGAAACTTAGTTACAAGAGATGAGGAAAAGGTGGAGGTGCTTAATGCCTTCTTTGCCTCAGTCTTTAGCGGCAATACCGGTTGTTCTCTGGATACCCAGTACCCTGAGCTGGTGGAAGGGGATGGGCTGACTCAGGCCGCCCATGCAGCCAAGCACTGCAGCACAAGAGGACTTTCTTTGGACTTCAGCAGAAGACAAGTTTGCTCTTCAGTGCTTTGCTGAGTCTGCTCCAATGGACGTAGTGCCGCATCCTTTCAGCCCAACAGCACTGTCACTGCTCCTGTGGCCCAGCCTGCAGAATGGTCCCTGTGGCTGGGCTGTCCACCACCGTGGTGGGAGCAGCAGTGGGGCCTGATGGTGTGAAGGGATGCTGCAGGAAGGTGCAGGGAGAAATTAGATCTCTTTCTGTGTTTGGAAAGGCTAAATCAATTGGCATCCCATAGCAGAAATAGGGCATTCCATGAGGGACCATGCCTTGCAGCAGTCCTACACCATTTTTTGACAGATTACTGCATGGGCTTCCTGTTTGAAGCCCTCCAACACTGCCCTTTTCTTTTATAGTGGGTCTATGTATGTTGTAAGGGCCAAACAAAATCATATCTAGCAAAGAAAGGCATGATGTCCAGGCCCGAGGGAAGGCTGTCTGCTGCAACTGGGCCCCAGAACCAAGGTGGCGAAGAGAGGAGTTGTTCCCAGGTAGGCGACTTCTCTGAAGATTTCATAATACTCTTCCCAGCAGCCAGATGCTTTTGCTGTGAGCCTCATCAAAAGCATCTCTACCCACATAACGTTTTTGTTGGCTGTGCTGGCCCTCTAGAGTTCATTGCATGTTTTCAGAGATGCATACATGTGAGACTTAAAAGACTCATTACAGCTCAAATGTCCAAAGATGATTGCAGAACCAGATCACCACATTTTGACAGGTGGATTTTCTGTGCTTCCAAAATGCCATGTCTGTCCAGACACTTGGGCTGTTCCTAATGATGGGATAGATTTTGACCTTAGTGACAGAAAAGCATAAAAGAAGTGTGAACAATTTCATTTTTGTTTTCAGAAGTGAACATGACATCTTGTTCCCTTCTCATCTGAGAAAAATGCAAACAAAAATGAAACTGGAGCCAAGCAAAACCAGTTTGAGAGAGAAAGCCAAAGGGAAAACACACAGGAGTCCTGTGTTCTTCATGCTTGGAGCTGGTGGTTGCTGCTTTCTGTGGGGTTTTGTTTTTTTTGATTAAATTGCGTGGAACCATCAAGCTTATTTGATTGTTTCCCACTCTCAGTCATAGCAAGGGTAGAAAGCAGCCATGGCTGGGCTGTAACGTTCCCTGCACCAAACGATAACAGTACATAATGCTGAGTTATCGTTATACGTGCACATACAAAATCATAGGGCCTTTAATGGAAGTAGTTTGGTGAAGAATACTTCTTGGAAGAAGTTGAGGTGTAAAATAGAAATTCAGACCTTTTTCCTCATTAGATTAACAGCAAAATTCCCGATATGCTCCCAGATGGACCTCCAGGACCAGTTTTAGATGCTGTACCATTCCACCAGGTCCTACCTGGGATCCTTCAAGCCCTCCAGTTTGAGCCACAATGTCCCTTAGGTGTCCAAAGACAGTGCCAATGGGCATTTTTGGCTGCAGGTTAGGGCAGATTGGTGCACAAGACTGAGGTCGGAGACACAACATAGTCCATACTGCTTCTAGGGTAGAGGGGCTGTGGTGGCATTCAGCCCCTCTGCAAGAGTATGTGGGGAGGACATGGGGATCTGCTGCAAAGGAGGCTTCTGGTGCACCTCTCCAGGAGCTGTGCTGACTCATCTGGTGCTGTGGCTGATGTGGGTAATGGCAATTCCTAATTAATTGCAGCCATGGTAATAGGAATGCCAATTATGAGATACTTTCAAGGCTCAGCATCATACTCCTGTGCCTCTGCTGGTACGGAGACAAGATACTGACTATGCAGGAGAAAGGATGGAAATGCATCTTCTGTCTCAAAATGCACTGAGGAATGTGTTCAGTCACATACCAGATGGGTGAAAGGAAGGTTTGACCTTGGCCACAGCACTGCTGTTCATTCTCAGCTTCTTGCCCAGGTGTCTGCAGGTATGTATTAGCTGTTAATTGTTGGCCAGCCTTGGTCATGCCCCTTGGCTGTCAGGCACTACACGAAAGCAGGACAAAACCTGTGTCCCTCCCCTTCAAGGAGCACAGCATGCCCAGGAGGGTCTGTCCCATGGAGAGGTGCCTCGGATTGAGGGATAGCCTGATGTCCAGGCAGTTTCTTCAAAGGCAAGAGCCGTGATATCCAGAGCACCCAGTCCCTGAGCCCGCAGGCAATATCTTAGTCTGTTCGACCACACGGAGTGCTCTGCACCGCAGGGTAAATTTCTCAAGTGCCATTGGAGATAGAGCTGCTTACTTCTCAGTATTTAAAGGAATTGCCTAAGCAAATCTCCATGGAGAGACAGGAGAATGTAACCCCGTGTTGTCCTCTGGCTTTCGACATGCCAGACGAGCGGTAGGGGCTCTCAGAGGACTTGTCTAGCTCTAGGGATATGAGCAAAGCTGATGGGAGGGAGCAACTGTGTTTTAGACCACAGCTGTGCACGTGTCTGGAGTTATTTTCCCCAGCCTTGTGCCCCTTTCCTTGGGAGTGAGCAATGCAGTACAACTTGCAGGAATCCCATATTTCTGAGCACATAGGCTGGTAATCACTGAGACCAAAAGATCAAAATGCCGAAAAGACCGAAGCCAAAGATTTGTTTGCATAGGCTCCTCCAACAAAGCAAACATTTGTCAGATCTAAATTCTGTTGAAAGGTATCTCGTTTTGTTAATTTAAAAAAATAAAAATCAGTGGAGAAACAATAGCACAAATGATACAATCCTATTTCCAGCTTGGCAACCCTGACTGTCTCCCCTTGATTTTTAGTACTTGTACAGTTTCTTTGTAACTCTGAATGTCTGTTTAGTTTCCATGTTGACTGATGGCCAAATTCTCAGTCCCACTGAACTCAGTGGGAGTTTTGAGCTGAATCAGAATTGCAAGAGAAAATAGTTATTCAACATGCAACAAAACAGGAGCAACAGGTAGAAGACCATTGTGCTGCAGTGGAGCACAGGAGTGAGTGGGGCAACAGCAGCTGGGTTTTGTGTCTGCAGAGCAAAGGGATGCCCATGTCCCTCGATACCTGTCCGCTTTCCCTGGGGCCTCATGTTCTGTTGAGGTTTTTAGGAGTTCCTCTGCTTGGGAAGAGGCTGATGCTCATCATCACTGGAAGATTTATGTCTTCACCCAGGCATTTTAACAAAGCATTTGGGTGAGGTAGGGTGGAAGAGGTTAATTTTCTACCAAGACTGGTCTACCATAATACAACACTTCAGAACAAATGTGCCCTGAAAGTAATGCAGGTGCCAGGGCTCCTTCTGCTGTGGTTCATGCCAGCAGTGCAGTACTGTCCCTACGGCTGGCCCATGTCACTGGTGCATAAACTGCTGCCAGGGAAGTCACTTCTACAGGATGTTCCTGCAGACCACAGCCTGTCCTGTGGCCTCAGCCAAGAGTCCGTATTTCAAGGATTGCTTTTTGGTCCCCCCACAGTGTTTGGTCCTGCCCTGTATCAGCAGTGTTAAGACAAGGTCAAAGGGGGATGAGTGAAGAGGACAGCCAGTGTTGAAATGCATCTCCTGCCAGTGTTGAAATGCATCTTCCCACACTGAGAGAGCTGCTGTCTCCAGAACCAGCACCTCCTGTGGGTCCTCCAGAATAACCCATGGATTCCCCAAAGTCTTCAGCCCGCAGGTTGGGAAACCCTGTCCCAACAACAGGAGGGACCGAGCGGTGGGAGATCCCTATTCTCATGTCCACCACTTGTCCCTTCTCCTTGCCCTGGTGCCTCCTGGTGCTGCTCCCCATGCAGGCAGCAGATGGGGGACCAGAGCCAAGTGATGGACATCGCAAGCCCAAAGCCCTGGGTCTGGAAGTGCCTTTGGGTTCCCGCACGGCACGGTTACCTGAGCGCGGACACTTATCCCAAGTGAGCCGAGCCACCCTCTGGGTGTGTGCGCTCCTGCACAAGCTTGTTTCCATCAGCTTCACCCCCAGCGAGAAGGCAGAGCTGGCTCCAGCCTGCGACCTGGGCTCAGGGGCTCCCATCTCATCCCCCTTCCTGGGGTCTTGGCCTCGGTAGCGCCTCCACTGCATCTGGAAGCAGGGATTGGCCATCCCAATCTGCCAGGCTTTGCAATGCTCTGCAGACAAAAAAAAAATAAATTCTAGATTTGGGCCCTGTTCTACCTCTTTTGGCTTTTTGTTCTGTGAAGAGTCCTATTTCTTCTTGGCTTTTCTTCTTCACTGGGATGTTGGGAAGATAATAGCACTAAACGAGTCTTTGCCTGAATGCTGGATTATTGTCTAGACCCGAGCCTTCTGCCAAGTCACGGACACTGCTTCTTGCTTGCCATTCTCCTTCCTTTGCCTTTTATTTCTAGCATTTTTTTCCTAACTTGTTTAACTCTGGTGTTTTCCGTCCTGTGGTCAGTGACTGCAGAGCTTTGGTTTGCATTAGTGTTTGCTGTGTCCCTTGCCATGTGAATTTTGCCTTTCAGCTATCCTGTATGGGAACAGAGCTGCTTTTGCTCTCCCTGTCTTGTTGTTAAAGCCCCAAACTGAATAATCTTTCACATTCCACATTGAATTAAGTGGGATGTGTCTTTTTTTTCTGTTAAACTTTTTTAATTTTTTTTTTTTTATTTCACAGCTCTTAAACAGAAACTGTTGGGTTTATAGTATCATTATCTTGAGAAAAAATGTCCCTTCACACATTTCTTGCAGGAATTTATGGCAGCGGGAAGAGGCTAAGTTGGCCTCCAGGTCCTTTCCAGACATTATGGTCTACCCCTTCTTATATTAAAACTTCATCTGCCGGCAGCTTTTATCATTTCTTTGCAATATCTGAAATCTAAATGTAGTGACAGTCTATTTGGCTGATCACCCAAGACTGGAAGTGTACCCAAACAATTAAACTCTGATATTGAAGAAGAAAGAGCAAAACCACAGAAAGGTTTTGCTGAGTTGTATCAGCAAAACTTTTGCACATTTAAGCATGTGAGGGCTTAGAGCTAGATAAGGGGTATAACTAACCTTTATTTTGACATTCCCCTTTTAATAAGCATTGCTCTTTATGCATTTCATAAAGTAGTTTATATGATTGCGTTACTGGGAGGAAACAAAGAAATGCCAAGAAAACTTTACATAAAATGGTTGTAGTACTCAACCATTTATGTACTCATAAAATGGTTGTAGGCTCCAGCAAACAGGAAAGCTTCCCAATCTCTTTTTTTTTTTTTTTTTTTAATTTTAATTCCCTGCCATTCAGCTTGCAAAAAAACATGTTGAATATCTCAGAAAACGGGATTCAGTGGTCTGAGACTAAACACAAATTCCTTCCACTGCTACCAAGAACAAGCCTGTTGGGCCTGCCTTGGCCAAACACAAGCCCTTGCTTTTTGTGGTGGAGAGCCAGTTGGCCTCGCAAAGTAGGTTTTAACTCCCTTGGCTGCCAAGGAATACAGATTTGAGGGGCAGCATGATTTGGCAGGCCAGGCTGGGGACGGTTTAGACACTGACCATTGCAATGTATTTGTGAATGGCTGCTTCCTGTGCCCCAACCCACTTAGCTGAGCAGCACAGATATCTGCTGTGAAAATAAAACTAGTTGCTATGTGGGATGTTTAAAATTAATGGAGCTATTCACCCAAACAGAGGTGGGGGTTTGGGGTAAGGGATGAGACTGAGCCACAGAAAAGGGATTGTGACGGCTGCAAAACCAGCAAGGATGTGGCAACATATGGGCACTGCGGTGCCGGCGCGTTTGCTCCTGCAGCCCTGTGCCGATGCCTGTTTGCCTCAGCAAGGAGAAGGGGGAATGGGCTGAAGTTGCGCCAGGGGAGGTTTAGGTTGGATATTAGGAAGAACTTCTTTACTGAAAGGGTTGTTAGGCATTGGAATGGACTGCCCAGGGAAGTGGTTGAGTCACCATCCCTGGAGGTCTTTAAGACGTTTAGATGTAGAGCTTAGGGATATGGTTTAGTGGAGGACTTGTTAGTGTTAGGTCAGAGGTTGGACTAAGTGATCTTGGAGGTCTCTTCCAACCTAGATGATTCTGTGATTCTGTAATTCCGTGATTCTGTGATTCTGTGCTTCTGCCTCGTGGGACCCTGGAGAGGCTGCCCTGTGCCTCCCCAGCACTGCTCCCAAGAGCCTTGTAAGGAGTGGAGCATTTGAGCATCCCACGTGCTCTCTGAGCAAATACCAAGCGTTAAAAAAGCAGCAGGCACACAGGGAGCTGCCACTGCACTTAGGGCTAGCCCTAGCGCCAAGATCTTTAAACAAAGACGGTCGCTGCTGTTTGGTGCCTCAGGGTTAACCCACTCCAAAGGAGCAGCACCAGGTGGCTGTCAGCAGCCCAAAGCCTTGCCCTTCAGGGTGACGAGAGACCTTTAAACTTCCTTCGCTCTTTTTCTGTGCACGTATGTGTGTGTTGCAAGCCCTGATAATCTTGTCTTCACAGCCTGTGTGGAAATCTGAAATGTCCACGTTCACAGAATCACAGAATCACAGAATCTCTAGGTTGGAAGAGACCTCAAGATCATCGAGTCCAACCTCTGACCTAACGCTAACAGTCCCAGCTAAACCATATCCCTAAGCTCTACATCTAAACGTCTTTTAAAGACCTCCAGGGATGGTGACTCCACCACTTCCCTGGGCAGCCTGTTCCAATGCCTCACAACCCTTTCAGTAAAGAAGTTCTTCCTAACATCCAACCTAAAGCTCCCCTGGTGCAACTTTAGCCCATTCCCCCTTATCCTGTCACCAGGCACGTGGGAGAACAGACCAACCCCCACCTCGCTACAGCCTCCTTTGAGGTACCTGTAGAGAGTGATAAGGTCACCCCTGAGCCTCCTCTTCTCCAGGCTGAACAAGCCCAGCTCCCTCAGCCGCTCCTCGTAGGACTTGTTCGCCAGACCCCTCACCAGCTTCGTCGCCCTTCTCTGGACTCGCTCAAGCACCTCGATGTCCTTCTTGTAGCAAGGGGCCCAAAACTGAACACAGTACTCGAGGTGCGGCCTAAGTTCAGTGGGAGGGTGCAAGACACTCTGGCCACATCTGCTGGCAGGAATTTCACTCCAGCTTCCTGGAGGAGGGAGCAAGAGGAAAGTTTCCTCACCCTTGGGCTGTTTTTTCACAGCTCAGTGCAGTGGCGTCTGCTTCTGAGGAGCCCTGTCATGCCAGGCATATTTCTGGAGATGACACGAGCTTTGAATGCAAAAGCAAAAAGGCTGCCAAAGCATTTCTTCCACTTGGCTGTTGGGTTTTAGGGGACCTGCAGTCTCGGCTACTGCTTGCAGTGAGGGGCGAGCACTGGCTTCTGAGCCATGCTGGTCCCTCCAGCAAACCACTCATGGGCAGTTCCTCCTCTTTGTGCCTGTTGAATGTCCATGTTGCCCACTTTGAGCCACATTCTTACTGCCTCCTGTCCAGATCCACTGGTCCTGGCTCCCCATGCTTCTGGAGCTGAGCGTGGTCCTCAGTTTCTTCATACACATCCCCTGCATAGCAATGATGAAGGACGTGCATAAGGGAAATAGAAGACAGGGCAAAACCATTTGGTGTGGGCACCTCTTTTCCTTGGCAATTTACTTTTTAGCTTTTTTCTTTCTCTGTTAGAAGTTCTTGATAGGCTGGAAATGGCATACTGCAAATGAGCACAGCAATACGCCCAGCTGGTGCAGCGGAGGAGACATGCAGGGGAGCGATACTGCAGGCCAGGCATATCGGGATGACTTGAGAAAAACATGACTTCTGACATTTTTTCCCTGCCTGACTTCCAGCTGCTGCTATGAAACTAACCAAATATTCCCTGGTTTAGTATGGAAGCAAGTCTTCATCTCACAGAGAACCACAGGGCAGCTTTTCCTGGGAACCAAAGTCATGTTATCCAATTACTTATGAAAACTTTCAGATGAAATATGCTAGTTAGTACTGGATCGTGTTAGATACCATTAAATTGGCTCCTCTTTTGCACTTGGGTGACTGGAGAGTCACTCCGAGGGCCAGCCTGTTTTGTTGAGTCAGATGTGCTGGCCCAGTTGGTATAACACTGACCTGCCAAGCAAACATGACATAGTGTAGCATTTTTTAGGTGTCGTGTGGTTTGAGTCTGGGGTTTGTTTCCTTCTCTCCATGAAGGATGCATTTGATGTAGGGGGTTTAGAAACATTAGTTGCTATGAGACAGTGCTGCTGGAGTAATTTATATGAATGCAGAGGGCTGAGATCATTAGGTAGCCTGTTCTTATGTCATCTCCATGACACTGCAGACACTACATGAATGAAGCCATTTTGTGAGTAAATATGGTTACTGGTGCCTGCTCAGAAAAGACCTACCTCATCTTTGTTGCTCTTCTGCTACTAGTCTGTGCAAAAAAGGGCATACTGACCTCTTTCTTTGACTTCCCAGGCGACAGCAGAGACTTCCCGGAGGGAACAAGTCTCAGCAGCACACAGATCATCAGCAAGGCGGCACCAAACACAACAGGGACCACCAGAAACTCTACCAAGGTGGCCAGGCCCCTCACTCCTCAAGCAGGACGGGCTACCACGGCTACAGCCAGAACCGGAGATGGCACCACAACCAGAAGCACTCACCCAACGACAAAGAAATGCACAGAAACGCCAAAGAGACTGAGAATTTGAAAATCGAGGACACCTCTGTCTGCACGGTGTATAATCCAGTGGAGACGCAGCAGGGCCAAGAGGCGGTGGAGAAGCAGTCCCAGCAGTACATCCAGGAGCTGGAGACCAAGAGGAAAGACAGTATTCACGAGCGCATTGGGGAGAGACCCAAGATCAATTTGCTTCAGTCTTCCAAAGACAGGCTGCGGAGGAGACTAAAAGAAAAGGTACTTTTTGGACTTACCTTTTTTCCAAGAGTCTGGCTGCTGGCCATACAGGGTGGGCTGGGCTCAAGGGACGTCTCCATGTAATGCACCCAACTTATCTTAATCTTCCCAGTGTCAACACTTCTGTTGAAGTGTCTTCATGCTTCTTCAGGAGGTTTTTTACTGACACAGTGCTAATAAGGATCTTAGCTTGCCTCCATGGTTGAGGTTGCTACCAGCTTCAGTTTTCCAGGAGGGACTGGGAGCTCGTCCTTATCCCTGCAAACACCCTCGGGGAAGGCTGGGGCATGTTCGAGCTGCAAGGCAGGCACTCCCTCCCCAGAGGCTGATCCCCGCTGACTGCCTCTACTCTGCAGAGCTCATCTGCCTTGCAGAGAGGTCTAAAAAAGGCAATTCATCTCTCCGCAAATACAGAGCGAAATACCAAGCTTTGACTTTTGAGTGCTGAGTATTTGTAGTCAGCTACTTAAAAGTTGATATCCATTTATCTCGGTAATGAATTGAAACTCCCTTATCTTTCCCCTTCCTTCCAGCAACCCAACAATAACAAAACTATTGCTTGCAAGTGATGGAGGAGAATCCAAACAATATTCAACCTCAGATTTCTGAGGAATTCAGAGATCTCCATTTGCCCTATGTGCAACCCAGACTCTTTCTCCTGAGATTCTCTTTTCAGACTGGAAAATGCATTCGTGGGGGTATCTCCAATGAGATTTTCAAAATGTGTAGCAAAAATAACCTGAACATATACAATTCCATGGGAGTGCACGTTGGAAATGTATACCTTTGAATGCATGTGCATTTACTATTTATGTATGTGCCTTGAGGGGGAGGAAGAGATTTTGTTAGTTAGTTTTGTTATTTAAAGCAATGGAAGTATAGCAGAGACTTTCAGAGTATTCACTTCAGTGTCTGCCCTGCAACTTTATAATCTGGTAAGAAACACATCACATAAGCACCCACTCTGGGATGTGTGTAGTTAACCCTGCTGGTCTCCTGATAGCTCCTGCCGGCTGGTGTTGCAATTGTCCAAACAATTGCTACAGGTATGTATGGTATAATCTGTTTTAAGATTGAACCATGGGAGGTGAAGGGAGCAGACCAGAGCAAGCAGGATGCATGCCTTATGATGCAGAGGAAGGGACAAATGCTTAATTAAATATTAAAAAGAAGCAGTAAGTTAGTTCTGTGGTAATGACATGAAGTAAAATGTGTAACAGTCAAGAGATGGAAAAGTTAAGAGTTTTTCTAATGCCTGGAACATGTGACATCTTTGATCCCAATTTAAATCATTAAATATACATTAAAATGTAGATATTTTTGTGGTATTGCTATGTGAGCATTTTGCAAACAAGAATGCACTTTCAAAATAGAGGCAAAAAAAAAAAAAAAAAAAGACCATTATTAGCATGTTCCAGACGGGAAGCTGAGCAGACATGGCCAGAAACCTGTCTGAGACTGTGAAGGCAGTCGGGGTGATCTGACCTTGGTATCCTGGCTCAGAACCCTCAAGCGCATCTTCTCCCTGGGCTGAGGAGGAAAACTCTGGGATTGTGTACTGCGGGAAATGGGGAAATGGAAGATTTCTGGGTCAGGACTCATGTACTTGTGGCTTTCAATGCTGAGATGAGACCATTGTACCTCTAGAGGATGCTCTGATTTTTCTAGGTCTGTTTATATGTCTCCCCAGTCCCTTTTCCCCCTTTGCTGTCTGTGGAAGGACAAGGGCTGATGCATCTGTTTTCTCCTTGTGTAACAGACGCCTTGTCTTTCCCTTTTCACGGACCAGGATGAAGTCACAGTTGAAACCACCAATCCTGAAAAGAACAAAATGGACAAATTAATTGAAATCCTTAACAGCATGAGGAACAACAGCAGTGATGTTGACTCCAAGCTCACCACCTTCATGGAGGAGGCCCAGAACTCCACCAACTCTGAGGAGATGCTGGGGGAGATAGTTAAGACCATCTACCAGAAAGCAGTGACAGACCGCAGCTTTGCTTCCACAGCAGCCAAACTCTGTGACAAAATGGCCCTCTTTATGGTGGAAGGAACCAAATTCCGGAGTCTGCTCCTCAACATGTTGCAGGTAATTAGATGAAATTATTTGGTTAGGCGCGTGCAGCTTTACCCTGCCAGGTCTTACCATGCATTTGGGCAGGAGCTGAGCTTTTACCAAATTCCTTTTAAGCCCAGGAAATGAGAAGATAAGTGTTTCTGCATTTCATTTGTGCCCACCTTTAATAGTTACTGTAGACATTGTTACACCACAGGCATCATCCAGTTGCTCTTCATTCCCATTTCAGGAGCTGTACGTGGAAATACAGTATGTTATGGCAGGGCCCATCTGTGAAAGGAGTGGGTTGCTTGTGGCAGCATCCTCGTGACATGAAGAGAAGTGAGCTTGGCACTTAAAGTGAAGGGTCGTTGCTGCTCTTTTGGGCTCTCTTGCTGTTTTCCCCACACCTCTCAGCACCATGGGTATCACATTATGTCATGGTCCCTGGGAAGGCTGTTGGCCGCATCACCTGGTGGAAGGGCTTGCTCCTGGTTTCTCATTGCACCTTGGACATTAATGATTTGTGTATTTGCTAATTATTTTGAGTGACTTGCTTAGTAGTATAAGCAGCACTGGTTGGTTGTTCTGCTCCAAAAACCATCAGCTACAGCAAAGTTGAGGTGGGAGTGTGCTTTCTGGAGAGGGTGTCACATAGACTTCCGTCTTTTTGCCTCTCTGGAGACAGAGTGTGCAGAGATGAAAGCACAAATTTGCATCTTCACTTTAATTTGCATTTCTGTTTGGCCACTTGCTCACACACACAGCTCATCTGCAGCACGTGTGTACAAGTAGCTCTCATTTTCTCTGTGACTGTTCTCCACACATGCTCGATATTCAGAATTGTGCCTTTTTTTTTGGCACACTTGCCTGCCCTCCTTGCTGTGCCTGTGTGTACCGGGTAGGGGCCAAACACAGCTTTTGGGCAAGTGGGGTGTGGCAGCCACTTGTGCTTCTGATCCTGCTGTGGAGGAGGTGTTGGAAGGAGATGTCTTCCTGCCCTCCAGATACCTTCTCATGTCCGATCAGTAGGCAAAGGGCTGCCAGTCATATTTACAGGGATGGGAGGGAAGAAGCTGTCATCTGCCACCTTCACCGATGTTGCTGTCTGTGGGCAGCAGCATCCAGAACAGCGGTGCTCACTGGGGATATTGGGATTTATTTATTTTTTTCCAGAAATGGAAGCTTGGCCTAGAAATGCATATTTTAAGGAAAATGTTTCTGGCAATGGATTTTCATATGGACATGAGAGGAAAGCTGATAGCCAGTTGTCTGGTAGGTTTGGTTGTCTACCAGATTCAGGGCTCTTAAGTTTTCTGTGCTAGTGATCAGTCTTTTACCTTGGGCAGGTCCTTCCATCTCCCTCTGCCTTGGTTTCCCTCATTTGCAGTAATTCTGGGTCCTGCAACCAGGGTGCTCAGCTGTTTTATTCTGTTTCCGTTGACACAAGCTGATGTGGCTTCATAAACAAGCCTCACAAAAGCCAGCTTGTATTTCTTCTCAAATCTCTTGATATTTTCATTTGAGTACCTGCTCTTGCTTTTGCGACTATATCTACTGGAAGGACTGAGGATGGGGAGGGAAGAGACAAAGGTGATGAGAGGAGTATCTGCAGTTTCACGTGATGTCATAGCAGGGAGATGACATCACGAGAGCAGGGTTTAGAAAGCCCACCTGGATCCGACTTGCACGTAAGTCCGAGGAGATGTGACTCCAAGAAGGGTGAGAGTTTTCCCTCTGCTTTACAGTAGGTGAGGGATGATGTGGAGAGACTGAGTGCTCCAGGAGAGGCTACCTGTGCAACAACCCACAGTGGTGCAAGGTCTGAGCCCAGGCTCTCTCATCTCAGATCAGAGCCCAAATTACAGGAGTTTGCATCCTCTTGTGAAGACCAATGTCAAAGGCTCTCTCCAGAAGTCTGTGAAAGCCAAAACAAGATATGTATAACTAAGAGAGGGAAAAGGCGGATACCTACAAATGTTCTTCACTCATAAGCAACTGGGAGGGATTTAATCTGCTGGAAGCGAAGCCTAGCAAGATGCAAAGGCATGCAGGGAGGACTGTTTCCTACAAGGCTGTCAGGGTGAGCAGAGCCAGTGCCCACCCCATGGAGCTGCTGGGAGCTGTGGTGCTGGCTGAGCTGAGAAGGGGTGAAGACATTTCTGCATGTCACCACTGGAGCAGTAACTCCTAGGGGCTCTCCTGGCCAGGGGCAGCTCATCAAAAGTCCCAGCCTGCTGGTGAGGCTGGAGTTGTCCTTCCCACCAGCCCTTGTGTCTTTGTCCTGGGCCAACCAAGACTTCAATGCCCTGAACCCAGACTGAGGAGCAGATCCAGCTTATGGGGGTGTCATTTAGGGCATCCAAGCATCCCAGATGTTGCTTACCAGGCATGTCCTGGTGTTTGGGGCACAGCAGCCGTGCCCACCATTTCTCCTGCTCCCTGCAAAACAGTTTGAAAGTGGGGAGGAGGCGAGTCACTGGGCTGCTTTTTCATTGGCTTTAAATTTTCATTTTCATTGGCTTTAAATCAAAATGTTGTCTCCTTTTAAGAGGAAAAAAGCTATTTTTAAGGAGGAAAACATGGTCTTGGTGCAAGACAAGAGTGCAGCCAAGGCACATGGTTCCTGACACCGGCTCGTCCCCAGCAGGTGGCTGCTGTGTGCAGTGACCATGCCCCTTCTGAGTGAATCTATCCCTGAATTCATTGCAGTTAGGTGAGAACAGCATTTCTCAAGCATCTTTGCAGCCAAGCCCTTGAGAGGCAGCTGGGGATGGTTGTGGCCATGGAAGCAGGAGAGCATGGGCATGCAGCACTGCCCTAGGATGCACAGAGGTGGGCAGGATGAGTCCTTTCTCACCTGACAGCCAGAGCATCTGTGGGCAGGGAGCTCTGTGGCCACCAGACACTCAAGGAAACCATCCGTCTCTTTTATTTCCTTTGGCCATGATGGAGGAGGGCTTCTTAAGTTCAGTTTTATGGCTAAGCACCACACAACTGCCCAATACACTTGTCATTTTTTAAATAGTAGTGCTTTTTAATGCTAGGTTATTTTCCTTTTCCTGGGATTAGAGGTTTTTAAGGCTCCATAGCTGATACACGGATTGCATGACTCAGGCAGTTCAACCACCGACAGAACTGCGCATAAGTCACATAATCGCCCTGCTGCAGAAATAATTTTGCCCTAAAGATAGGTTTTAAAAAATAGGTTCCCAGGGAATATTCCAGTGTCTGCACCAGAGCTGAGAGAAATTGTGCGTCAGGAGAAGACAGCAAGTTCAGGTGTCGGCCTTCTGTAAAGATGAAATCACCGAACGGGGATGAGTTCTGGTGACCCGTTTGTATCAGGGTTCCCTGGCAGGGTTACCTGGAATTTCTCCTTGCATCTTCAGGAACAAGTGGGATCGTCACTGTCTATGTGTCTCAGTGCACTGCCATACACAGCACAGGGAGGCTAGCCCTGTGCATTAAAACGTTGGAAAAAGCCTACAAGGAGAAACGTGCACATTTCTGTTACCACTAATCCCAACCAAGATCAGTTGTGTGGTGTTTTTGTTTTTTTTTCCAGTAGGCTGTGTGCAGATGTGGCAGAACCCCTGCTTTCCCCAGGGATGGCTGGGAGGAGGTACCCCCCTGGCAAGATGTCATAAGTCACAGAGCAGACCTGAGATCCGGTGTCACCTTGCTTTCATCATTTACTGCAACTGAAACAGCTGGGAGCTGCTCAGCAGGCTGTTACAGCAGCGGTGCCAGGGTGAACCTGTGTTGTGTTTTGGTTTTGAATGATGGTGACATTCAGCAACAAGGAAAACAGGCAAAGAAACAAACAAACAAACAAAAAAGAAAATCAGTATTTATTGTAAGCTAGGGTAACTCCACATTGCTTTTCTTATTGCCCTGGACACAACAGATGGGTTTGCCTGAGCAATATAAAAAAGATAGAAAGAGCAGAGCTAAAGCAGGATCCAGCAGTGATGGCCAGAAGCAGAAGGATGTTACCCAAAAGGAGAAGAGGATGGCAGCCCCTCTGGGCTGGGGAGGACCCTTCCAACTTGCCCTCTGTAGTGGGTTTACGTGGCAAGGTTTTGGTAGCAGGGAGCCATAGGGGTGGTTTCTGTGAGAAAGATCTAGAAGCTGCCCCATGTTTGGGAAGGGCCCCATTGTTTTCCAGATCTGAGCCAATAAGCGATGTTGTTTTGCGCCTCTATGAGAGCATATTTAAGACAGGGAAAAAACGCTGCGCCAGACAGCAGCCGGGAGTGAGAGAACAGCCTTGCAGGTGCCAAGGTCAGTGTAGAAGGAGGGGGAGAGGTGCTCCAGGCGCCGGAGCAGAAGTCCCCTGCGGTCTGTGGTGAGGACCATGGTGAAGCAGGATGTCCCCCTGCAGCCCATGGAGTACCACGGTGGAGCAGGGTTCCATGTTGCAGCCCGTGGAGGAGACCACGGTGGAGCAGGTGGACGTGCACCGACAGAAGCTGCGGCCTGTGGAAGACCCCTGCCGGAGCAGATTCCGGGCCGGACCTGTAGCCCGTGGAGAGGAGCCCATGCAGGAGCAGGTGACCTGGCAGGAGCTGCTGCCCGTAGGGGAGCCAGGTTGGAGCAGTTTTCTCCTGAGGGATGGACCCCTTGGTACGGACCCATATCTGGAGCAGTTCTTGAAGAGCTGCTGCCTGTGGGAAGCCCACACCGGATCAGTTCATCAAGGACTGCATCCCGTGGGTGGGACCCCACAGCACAGGGGACGAGAGTGACCGAGAAGGAGCGGCAGAGAAGAAGTGCTGTAGACTGACCATAGCCCCATTCCCCCGTTCCCCTGCGCCGCTCAGGGGGGAGGAGGTGGAAGAGGGTGGATGGGGGGGAAGGTACTTTTGTTTTTTTTTCTTTTCCTTTGTTTTCTCACTTCTCTCGCTTGTTAGTAATAGGCAATAAATCTTACTATCTCCTTATGCCGAGTCTGTTTTGCCCGTTACAATAATTACTGAGTGATTTTCTCATCCTTGTCTCAACCCTTGAGCCCTTTTCACATATTTTCTCCCCATTCCTCTTTGAGGAGGGGGAGTGAGAGAGCGGCTGTGGTGGAGCTCAGCTGCCCACTCGAGCGGAACCACGACACCCTCTTGTCACAGCACTGCCACCCCTATCATCAGACCCAGTGAGCTGATTTATGGTGTAGCATCTTGTGCAGTAATGAATGGATTCACATTCAGCTCTTCATGGCTGGAGTGCAGGATAAATAATATATCTCATTTCTCCAGAGAATCCCTAAATGCTTCCAAGGAATGTGTAACCAGCCTCACTGTGCTTGGTGCACAGGGAGGGAGTGCAACATCTGCCTTGGAAAGCTGCAAAGAAATCATATGCAAAGAGTGAGCAGGCTGTGCGGGTAACTGTTTTCATGTGCAAGAGCACAGAGGAATGCAAAAGGGGTTGCTCCACTCAAAACTGCACATCTTTTAAAAATATCCTGGTGGGGCAAAAGGTCAGTACAAATGAAAAGCACAACATTAGGTGAAATTAAATAATTTAACATTTCATTTCTGGGAGTGAAACATTTTGACTTTCTCCAAACACAGTTTCTTTTTCCAACCAAAATAATCAGATGCATTCACACTGATTTATGAAATACTTTGATCAGCCCCAAAACAGCATTTTTTGTGGCACATTCAGGCTTGATAGCCCTGGCAGGGGACAGATGCGTGTACACAGTACAGAAGACTTGTCACAGCTGTGAAACAGGGGGGTTGGCTGCATCAGGGAAAATCTAACATTGCCCAGCTCCAGTCCTGACCTCTCCACCATCAGGCAGATGTTTTCCAACAGCCATTTCCAGATAATTTTCCATTAATTAAAAAACTCTAATAAAACTCTTGCTCTGGAGCTGGATTTGTGTCTCTGCAGCACCTTTCAGGCTAATCCAATCCCTGGACCTAAGGAGCTCGGCTTGCTGGGCACTGGCGAGTTGGGGAATTACTCTGCTGGGGTGTGATAAATCGGGATCACCATGCCCCTCCCTTGGTTGATCCCTCTGGCCAGGGCCGAGCTGCTCACCCCCCAGATGGCACCAGCAGATGCTCCTGTTTTGCAGGGGCTGAGTGGACTTGTTTGTCCCTCTTTCTAGGAGCAAAACGCCTGCAAATTGCAGCAGCTCAGCCCCAGACGCAGGGTGGAGCATCTCCCTTAGGCACTGCTGAACAAACTGTCTTTTTAATCCAGTTCCTTTTATATTTTCAGCTGTTGACAAATGCCCGTGTTGGAGGGGTGCTCGCACTGGTTGCTCCCAGGGGCTGCACGTGTTCGCAGCTTATCTCATGGCACTGGTTTTGATCTCAAAACAGACGCCAGCACTGTGGTGCAGGAATGCTGTCATGTCATCCCCTTCCTGCAGACAGCTCCACTAAAGAGCATCTCCCCAAGCAGCGTGTGCCCTCGCAAAGCGTGCAGCTGCAGCTGGGAATGGAGCTGCTCCATATGCAAAAGATGCACAGCTGTCCTTGCCTGAAACGAGGGGATTGGGGTCAGGAAAACCCTGGTTTTAATTCTTCCATCTCGCTGTGTTTCGGTCCCGAATTTCAGCCTTGCTGTTGAAGCTGGATGCTGGGAACCTGGGATGCTGGAGGAAAGGTGGGGATGGAAGCTGTGGGGCAGGCTGATCAGCCTTGGGGAGATGCTGCTGGCCCTAGGCTCAGTGTTGGGGTTTTTTATTTCTCCTCATTGAGTTTGTTTTTTGGGGTTCAGTCTAAGACACTTGATCTGACTACAGATACTCACTGGGAAACCATTAGCTGCAGCAGAATGGTGCAAAACAGCACCAGTTGCCTTTGTGCTTTCCTCTTGGGGGCAATTGTCCCCCTTTCCTCCTCCTTTCCACCCAAACCGTAGCTACAAACTGTTTCTCCAGGTCCAAAAACAAACCATAGTTCCTTCACTCATGGGTCCCTTGATGTACGTACCGCTGTGGTATGAGGGGTGATTTTGGGCTGCACGAGCCCCCGGGATGGACACAGATGAACTGGGGACCTTGGAGGGAGAAGGGCACAAAAAATGTCTCGGTGGATACATGCATGGTTTCTTTGACCCCCTACAGATCCCTGTGCAATTAATAAATTGCAAGGAGGCCTCCTGCAAGAGATTTTTGCTTGTCATAGTTTCAGTCACTGGCTTCTGCTGGCCACAGTGCTTTTTTCTGCAGTGGGGAGGTGTTGAGCAACATGCCACAGACCCTTCACATGTAACATAAGTTGGAGTATTCCTCTGTTCAAATCTCTGTGCTCTTTATAGCCAAGATGTGTCTGCATCTGAGCTATGCATAGCGAAGTATATTATTAGAGAGGACATCACTGGGGCTGTAATTGTACACTGCTCCCCTTAGCAACCGCGGCCCGCAACACATCAAACAGAAGGCTGACACCTTCTTAAAAAAGAAAAGAAAAGAAAAGAAAAGAAAAGAAAAGAAAAGAAAAGAAAAGAAAAGAAAAGAAAAGAAAAGAAAAGAAAGGAAAGGAAAGGAAAGGAAAGGAAAGGAAAGGAAAGGAAAGGAAAGGAAAGGAAAGGAAAGGAAAGGAAAGGAAAGGAAAGGAAAGGAAAGGAAAAGAAAAGAAAAGAAAAGAAAAGAAAAGAAAAGAAAAGAAAAGAAAAGAAAAGAAAAGAAAAGAAAAGAAAGGAAAGGAAAGGAAAAGAAAAGAAAAGAAAAGAAAAGAAAAGAAAAGAAAAGAAAAGAAGAAAAAAGAAAAGAAAAGAAAAGAAAAGAAGAAAAAAGAAGAAAAAAGAAGAAAAAACGAAGGGCACATCCCTATACAGAGCCCAGCACAGCCCCTTGCAGGGCTCACACGTGCACCCAGACAGAGGTGAAGGCTGGTGTGTCCTCATCTTTGGAGATGCCTTGGTGCCAGTGGCTGGGACTATTTCCATTGCATGCCTTACTGCATGCCCTATCACGTGCCTAATTGCATACCCAACTGCATACCTAATTAAATACCCAATTGCATACCTAATTACGTACCCAGTTGCATGCCCAGTTACATAACCATTTGCATATCCTGGTTTGGGCTGTGGGATGTGCATACCCAGTTATATACTCTATTGCATCCTCTTTTACATACCCTCTTGTATACCCACGCAGGGTTTCCTCCATGCTCATCAGCCTGGTGCTTGCTCAAATGCAGAAGTTTGTTCTGAGGCATTCAAATTAGTCATATAAGTGCAATCTCCTGATGCCCGAAAAATGACATTTCCGTGGTTTGATGCTGTGCTTCTCTCTGGTTTTAAATACTTGACTCAGACCCTGTGGGTTTTGGCACCGGTCACACCTGTGTTTTGGTGGACTGAGCTGGATTTGAGATGTTCAGGGTAGCTGCTTCTGGAGTAGTTTAGCCGGGAAGGCTGCAAAGCTCATAAACCTGTTGCTGTCAGCCCAGGCAGAGGACAGATGAGTAAAATTTAGCTTGAATCCTTTATTGGGATAGAAATCTTGAGGCATTAGGTACTGGAGAATTGACTGACAGTTGATGGTTGGATTTGGTGATCTTGAAGGTCTTTTCCAACCTAGATGATTCTGATTCTGATCGATTTCTTTCAATAAATCAGGGTGCAAAGGGAAGCATTTACCATGCTGAGCGCAAGGATTTGGGAAGAGTAAGCTGAAATCCCTCCTCTTCTGCAAGCTCCCTGTTTATTTGATCCTGTCGTGGTTTAACCCGACCGGCAGCTAAACACCACGCAGCCGTTCGCTCACCCTCCCCCCTCCCTCTCTGGGACGGGGGAGAGAAATGGAAAGTGAAGCCCGTGAGTTGAGATAAAGACAGTTTAATAAGACAGGAAAAAAAAATAACAAAAATAATAATAACAATAATAATAATGATGATACAATGGTGATAATACGAAAGTAATAATAGTATGTACAAACAAGTGATGCACAATGCAATTGCTCACCACCCGCTGACCGATGCCCAGCCTAACCCCGAGCAGTCCGGCCCCCTCCCCCCGGCTAGCCACCCCTATATATTGTTTAGCATGACGTCAGATGGTATGGAATACCCCTTTGGCTAGTTTGGGTCACCTGTCCTGGGTCTGTCCCCTCCCAGCTCTTACTGCACCCCCAGCCTGCCTGTTGGCAGGACAGAGCAAAGGCTGAGATGTCCTTGGCTTAGTATAAGCACTGCTCTGCAACAATTAAAGCATCGGGGTGTTATCAGCACTCTTCTCATTCTAAGCCAAAACACAGCATTCCACCAGCTACTAGGAAGAAAATTAATTCTGTGCTAACTGAAACCAGGACATCTATCCACCCCTTATTCCATACCATTTATGTCATGCTCAGGTTACACTCTTTTCCATACATTCTAATTAGTCACCTATAGTAATCATGGTAGTGATAACATACAGTATAATATACTATTTAACATGGTGCAATTCAGTTCATGGGCTATTCTCACCCAGTATTAAATCTCCTTGAGGTACACACCGGACCTCTCCGTTCTTTTGCATCACCCACCAAGTATATCCAGGTCCCTGAGCGAAAACAATTCCACGAATAGGTTTGCCTTTTCCTGAGGCAGGAGTAGCCCAGACTGTTTTACCCAGCATATTTTTTACATGCACTACAGGAACTTTATCCCCATCTACAGTACGTAACAGGTTTGATTGGGCAGGTCCAGCTCGGTTGGTAGATCCCCTAGTATTGACTAACCAGGTGGCCTTTGCCAAATGCGTATCCCAGTTTTTGAACGTCCCAGCGCCCATTGCTTTCAAGGTAGTCTTTAACAGGCCATTGTATCGTTCAACTTTCCCGGAGGCTGGTGCATGATAGGGGATGTGATACACCCATTCAATACCATGTTCTTTGGCCCAAGTGTCTATAAGGTTGTTTCGGAAGTGAGTCCCATTGTCTGATTCTATTCTTTCTGGGGTGCCATGTCGCCATAGGACTTGCTTTTCAAGGCCCAGGATGGTGTTCCGGGCGGTAGCATGAGGCACAGGATATGTTTCCAGCCATCCGGTGGTTGCTTCCACCATTGTAAGTACGTGGCGCTTGCCATTGCGAGTTTGAGGGAGTGTGATGTAATCAATCTGCCAGGCCTCTCCATATTTATATTTCAGCCATCGTCCTCCATACCAAAGAGGCTTTGACCGTTTGGCTTGCTTGATTGCAGCACATGTTTCACAGTCATGAATAACCTGTGCTATAGCGTCCATGGTCAAGTCCACCCCTCGATCACGAGCCCATCTGTATGTTGCATCTCTACCTTGATGGCCTGAGGTGTCATGGGCCCATCGGGCTATAAATAATTCACCTTTATGCTGCCAATCCAGGTCCACCTGAGCTACTTCAATCTTAGCAGCCTGATCCACCTGCTGGTTGTTTTGATGTTCTTCAGTAGCCCGATTCTTGGGCACATGAGCATCTACGTGGCGTACTTTCACAGCCAGGTTCTCTACCCGAGCAGCAATATCTTGCCACAATGCAGCAGCCCAGATGGGTTTGCCCCTACGCCGCCAGTTGTTTTGCTTCCATTGCTGTAACCATCCCCACAGGGCATTTGCTACCATCCATGAATCGGTGTAGAGATAGAGAACTGGCCATTTTTCTCGTTCAGCAATGTCTAAAGCCAGCTGAATGGCTTTCACTTCTGCAAACTGACTCGATTCACCTTCTCCCTCAGCAGCTTCTGCAACTCGTCGCGTAGGACTCCATACAGCAGCCTTCCATCTCCGATGCTTCCCCACAATACGACAGGACCCATCAGTGAACAGGGCATATTTCTTTTCATTCTCTGGCAACTGGTTGTACAGTGGGGCTTCTTCAGCACGACCCACCTCCTCCTCTGATGATATCCCAAAGTATTTGCCTTCTGGCCAGTCCATGATCACTTCCAATATTCCTGGGCGACTGGGGTTTCCTATTCGAGCCCGCTGAGTAATCAGTGCAACCCACTTGCTCCATGTAGCATCAGTTGCATGATGCGTAGAGGGGACCCTTCCCTTGAACATCCAGCCTAGTACCGGTAATCGGGGTGCTAGGAGGAGCTGCGCTTCAGTACCGACCACCTCCGAAGCAGATCGAACTCCTTCATATGCTGCCAATATCTCCTTTTCAGTTGGAGTATAGCGGGCCTCAGATCCTCTGTATCCCCGACTCCAAAACCCCAGAGGCCGACCTCGAGTTTCCCCAGGTTCTTTCTGCCAGAGGCTCCAGGTGGGGCCGTTCTCCCCGGCTGCAGTGTAGAGCACATTCTTTACATCTGGTCCTGTTCGAACTGGCCCAAGGGCTACTGCATGGACTATTTCCTGCTTGATTTGTTCAAAGGCTTGTCGTTGTTCAGGGCCCCATTCAAACTCATTCTTCTTACGAGTTACTTGGTAGAGTGGGTTTACAATCAGACTGTAATTTGGGATGTGCATTCTCCAAAACCCCACAACACCTAGGAAAGTCTGTGTTTCTTTTTTGTTAGTTGGTGGAGACATAGCTGTTATTTTGTTGATCACATCCATTGGGATTTGACGACGTCCATCTTGCCATTTTATTCCTAAAAACTGGATCTCCCGTGCAGGTCCTTTGACTTTATTTTGTTTTATGGCAAAACCGGCTTTCAGAAGGATTTGGACTATTTTCTTCCCTTTCTCGAAAACTTCCTCTGCTGTGTCACCCCACACAATAATGTCATCGATGTACTGCAGGTGTTCAGGAGCTTCCCCCTGCTCTAGTGCAGACTGGATCAGCCCATGGCAAATGGTAGGGCTGTGTTTCCACCCCTGGGGCAGCCTATTCCAAGTATATTGGACTCCCCTCCAAGTGAAGGCAAATTGTGGCCTGCACTCTGCTGCTAGAGGGATGGAGAAAAATGCATTAGCGATATCAATTGTGGCGTACCACTTGGCTGCCTTCGATTCAAGTTCATACTGAAGTTCCAGCATGTCCGGCACTGCAGCACTCAGTGGTGGCGTGACTTCGTTCAGGCCGCGATAGTCCACTGTTAGTCTCCACTCGCCATTAGACTTTCGCACTGGCCATATGGGACTATTGAAAGGTGAATGAGTCTTGCTGATCACTCCTTGGCTCTCCAATTGACGAATTAGCTTATGGATGGGAATCAGGGAGTCTCGGTTGGTGCGATATTGCCGCCGGTGCACAGTTGTGGTAGCAATTGGCACTTGCTGTTCTTCGACCCTCAGCAACCCCACAACAGAGGGGTCCTCTGAGAGACCAGGCAAGGTAGATAATTGTTTAATGCCCTCTGTCTCTAAGGCAGCAATACCAAAAGCCCACCGGAACCCTTTTGGGTCCTTGCAGTATCCTCTTCTAAGATAGTCTATGCCAAGGATACATGGAGCATCCGGACCAGTCACAATGCGGTGCTTCTCCCACTCATTCCCAGTCAGACTCACTTCAGCCTCCAATACAGTCAACTGCTGAGATCCCCCTGTCACTCCACAAATATAGATGGGCTCTGGTCCTTTATAGCTCGATGGCATTATAGTACATTGTGCACCGGTGTCTACTAAAGCCTTATACTTCTGTGCGCGTGATGTGCCAGGCCATCGAATCCACACAGTCCAATAAACTCGATTGTCCCTTTCCTCCCCCTGGCTGGAGGCAGGGCCCCCCTAATCCTGGTCAGAATCTTCCTCGTTTCTGTGTTTGAAGGACTGTCTGCTGGAAGTTGGAGCAGCAAACTTTTCGGAGAATCCCTTTTTCCTGATTGTTTTCTTTTGCAACTCACGTACCCGTGCCTCTAGGGTCGCGGTAGATTTTCCATCCCACTTTCTCATGTCCTCTCCATGGTCTCGTAAGTAAAACCACAGGGTGGCACGGGGTGAGTACCCACCATATCGTCTTCCTTGTGTGGGTGAACGCCTACCCCTGACAGCTGAGACACTGCTTTGTACAGGTGCGAAGGAGAATAATCTCTCTTCAAGTTGGTGAACCTTTTCAGAAAGTTTCTCCCAAGTGTTCTCCTTTGGTCGGTGGGCACTGGTTGGTTCAGGTGGGGAGGACAATAGATTCTCTTCAAGTTGGTGAACCTTTTCAGAAAGTTTCTCCACAGCTGAGACGCAGGCCTGTAAGGAAGAGGAGAGACTTTCTTCGTACTGCCGGAGTTGTTTAGCCGCTTCACCCACTGTGGGTTCCTCATCCTCTTTCCAGGCCATTATTGCCAATGAGCTGGCATATGATGATGGTGCACTCCGTACAAACTTCCGCCACATGGGTCGTGTACACTTGACTTCATCTGGATCTGTGGATGTTTGTTTGAGGTCTGGATCCTCATAAATCACTTCCCGTACGGCTAATTCCCTCAGGTACTGGATTCCCTTCTCCATAGTGGTCCACTTGCCTGGTAGACATAAAATATCTTCCTTGAAGGGATACCTTTCCCTCACAGCTGAGAGGAGACGCCTCCAGAGGCTGGTGGGTCGTGCTCCATCTGCAATTGCTTTGTCAATGCCGGCGTCTCGAGCAAGGGATCCCAGCCGCTTGGCTTCCCTGCCGTCTAATTCCACACAATTGGCTCCAGAGTCCCAGCACCGGAGCAGCCAGGTGACAAGCTGCTCACCTATACAGCGACCAAAATCTTTTCGCACATCTCGTAGCTCGCGCTCGTTTAGGCTTCGGGTAGTTACTGTTGCTCTTTCGGCATCCTCATCTTCCTCCTCCTGAATCCTTGACGGCCCAGCGTCGTCATCATCTTCGTCATCTCTATACTTAGTTTTGGCAGAAGCCTTACCTGGATTGGCAGAAGACTCTCTGCGTTCTAAACGACTTGAATTTCTATACCATATTTTCACCTTCTCTACAGGGGCAGCTTGCACTGCTACTGCTCGTTTCTCTGACTTTGTTACAGGGTCTGCCGCAGGGGTTGGAATGCCCTCTGCAGGGTCAACTTGCACTGCTACAGCTCGTTTCTCTGACACGGCCACAGGAGCTGGAGCGGCTACAGGAGCTGGAGCAGTTGCAGGAACCGGAGCTGTAGCGGCTACAGGAGCTGGAGCTGGAGCTGGAGCAGTTGCAGGAGCTGGGACTGGAGCAGCAGTAGGAGCTGGAGCTGGAGCGGCTTCAGGAGCTGGAGCTGGAGCGGCTTCAGGAGCTGGGACTGGAGCAGTTGCAGGAACTGGGACTGGAGTAGCGGCCGGAGCTGGAACTGGAGCGACTGCAGGAACTGGGACTGGAGCAGCTGCAGGAGCTGGAGCTGGAGCGGCTTCAGGAGCTGGAGCTGGAGCAGCTTCAGGAGCTGGGACTGGAGCAGTTGCAGGAACTGGGACTGGAGTAGCGGCCGGAGCTGGAACTGGAGCGACTGCAGGAACTGGGGCTGGAGCAGCTGCAGGAGCTGGGACTGGAGCGGCTGCAGGAGCTGGGACTGGAGCGGCTGCAGGAGCTGGGACTGGAGCGGCTGCAGGAGCTGGAGCTGGAGCGGCTGCAGGAGCTGGGACTGGAGCAGCTGCAGGAGCTGGGACTGGAGCGGCTGCAGGAGCTGGGACTGGAGCGGCTGCAGAATCCACCGTAGGGGTCACAGTGGCCGTTGGATCTGTCACAGGGTTTGGAGTGGCCGCAGGGTCTGTCACTAAGTTGACAGCAGTATCAATGGCAGCTCGATAGGCATGAGCCAGGCCCCAGCACGTTACAATGATTTGTGTTACTTTGGAACTGCCAGAATCATTACACCTTTTTTTCAAGCATTCTGCCAGTTTTTGAGGATTTTGCCATTGTTCAGGGGTGAATTTCCAACACACTGGGGGTGCCAACTGCTCTAGATGCCTGCCCATATCCACCCATACTCCCTGCCACCCACAACTATACTGCCTCCGGGCAGATCTCCGGATGAGCTTCATAAGTAGTTGTTTAACTTTAAGCAGAATCTGAAGTGCATTCATGAGGCAGAACAACAAGACTATGGTATTCTGAGTATTCCAGAAATATTCAATATCTTGGAGAGCTATTGTGACAAGCTCAGGGGATAAGAGGGTGGTGAAGGAGGAAGGCAGAGTGACCCAGGAGGATACAGGGGTGGTGAAGGAGAAAGGGAGAGTAAGCAAGTAAGGAAAAATATCCTCCCCTTTCCCCTCCACAGATTGACTCTCTAATGGAGAAAAACAATAGGTATAATTGCTAATAGTTCCCAAGATGCTGTTTCCAAAGTACAGAGTCCACGATGTTACTGAGTATAAATACCAAGTTAGAGTCATGACCAGATATCTTATCGTCTCATAAGCCATTGCTATAACACTTAGTACCATAATGGTCTGAAACCAGGGCCCGGAGAGGAGAAACAACACTACAGAGAGCAAATACGGAAAATAATGTACTATAATACTCAATTTGGAAAACAGGCGCAGCAGAGTTGTGATTAAAGCAATCAGCATCATGACAAGTGACTATTAAGCAGGTCTAATCCTTCCACCAATTTTAGTTTAACACACTCTGATCAGATCTGCCGTTATCTCAACCTTTCGGGCCCCACGTTGGGCGCCAAAAAGACTGTCGTGGTTTAACCCGACCGGCAGCTAAACACCACGCAGCCGTTCGCTCACCCTCCCCCCTCCCTCTCTGGGACGGGGGAGAGAAATGGAAAGTGAAGCCCGTGAGTTGAGATAAAGACAGTTTAATAAGACAGGAAAAAAAATAACAAAAATAATAATAACAATAATAATAATGATGATACAATGGTGATAATACGAAAGTAATAATAGTATGTACAAACAAGTGATGCACAATGCAATTGCTCACCACCCGCTGACCGATGCCCAGCCTAACCCCGAGCAGTCCGGCCCCCTCCCCCCGGCTAGCCACCCCTATATATTGTTTAGCATGACGTCAGATGGTATGGAATACCCCTTTGGCTAGTTTGGGTCACCTGTCCTGGGTCTGTCCCCTCCCAGCTCTTACTGCACCCCCAGCCTGCCTGTTGGCAGGACAGAGCAAAGGCTGAGATGTCCTTGGCTTAGTATAAGCACTGCTCTGCAACAATTAAAGCATCGGGGTGTTATCAGCACTCTTCTCATTCTAAGCCAAAACACAGCATTCCACCAGCTACTAGGAAGAAAATTAATTCTGTGCTAACTGAAACCAGGACAGATCCAATGACTTAACCTCCTAGTGATGGGAGCACTTTTTTGGGTTGGGAGGATAAAGACACCGAAGGTGGTGAAGTGAGTGGGTACTGTGGTAATAGGGACATGGAAGCAATATGCATGGTTCGTGCTGAAAGGCACTAGCATTTCTGCACAGATGTTGGCAGCACTGTCCTGGTTTTGTGAATGGCTGTGGGACCCACCTGCTAAATGTAAAGCCCTGTAGCCAGAGCTTGGCAGGTGGGATTTGTTTTATTTATGCCCAGGAAATTCAAAGGCAATTCTAAATTAATGCACACACATATACACATAGTATGTATAGGTGTATATGTGTGCTGACACACATGCTGTTGTGCAAGCTGTGCAGGCAGTCCCAACAGAATCAGCATCAGCCACGCTTTCACCACGCTTCCCTTCCCCATGGAGTGTCTCTGAAGATGCACCACGATTCTGAAATATTCTATTTTGCATCCTTGTTGGGGCCCAATGAAACCCGCACAAGTGTGGCAGTGGGCTGGTGTGCTGGCATTATGGGAGCTGCTCGCAGAAGGTCCCAGGTAGGTCTGGGAGTTACTGGGGAGCCCTGGCTTAAAAGTCAGGCTGCATGCTTTCAACTTTCCCATTTCCAAGCAGAGCAAGCTGAGAGGAGCAGGGTGGCGGGGAGAGGATGAACCAGGGATCAGCACTTTTCAGAAACTAACAGTGGGATGAGGACTAGGATGTGGGGCTTTAGTGGCGTGCAAAAAAAAGGCAACAAATAGCCTTTGGGGAAGCAGGGAAGTGGACGGGATCCCCCAGGCACCAGGCAGCAGGGGCTGCAGTCCCACTGATGCTTCTGCATGGGGAAGGTGTTCAGTTTAGGGTAGCAGGGCACCAGGTAGTTTACCATTTGAGAGATTGATTGGAAAGCGGGACTAAGTTGCAGAAAAAAGCTGTAGGAGTTTAAAGAACAGCTCAAATTCACTGCACTGGTAAGATTTTATCTTGCACTACTCAGGCATGTGGTTAAAAAATACCAATGGCCTCCTTTGCTCCATAAATACATTGTGCGTGCTTCCTTCTGGCTCTTTGTCACCCTGGAAGGACCAAGGGCCAGGACAGGGGCTAGGCCCCACCATCCCTGGGGTGTGGATGGACCCATGCAGGGATGCAGCGCTGAACAGAGGCTCCGCCAGAAACTAGGTGGAGACTATGGACTGTGCAGCCTGCCCGCAGCCTGCCTGCAGCCCTGGCCGGATCCAGGCAGCCACTGCCCTCCAGGAGAGCCCCCAGGCTGCTCCCACTCATTGCTGGGGGGTGAGGATGCTTAGGGCTGAGAGGGTACCCCCAGCCTGCATGCTTTCTTAGGAGAGGTGGGGAAAAAAAAGCCTCAAAATCAATTTGCTTAAAGCAAATCTCCCTCTGACCAGGCTGGATGGAGTTTTAAAAAGCTGGCATTGGCTCACCAGCTCTGCTGCAGAGAGGACCCATTTTCTCTCGAAAGGCTCAAATCTGTCCCCAGGACATGGCAGAATGGTCGACAGCTGCGGGGTTGGGAAATCCCTGCTCCTGGTGCCCATTTTGAACCCCCATCCACAAATTGGGGACACAGAAAACAGGAGTGAGCTTGGGAGGTGGCTCCAAGCTGGCAGAAGTGGCTCTGCACCCCCAGAATGGAGGCTCAGGGTGAGCACCCCGCGAGGCATTGCCCTACCTGGGGTCACCCTGCAGCCTCCCCAGTCCTGCCTTGCAAGAGCAGGCTTGCAGCAAGCCGAGGTCAAATGCCTGTGCAAGCCCAGATGGCCTGCAGGGACTCAAGCTCACCAGCTCCTTCTGGAGCTAGACAAGTCCAAAGACGGACCCGTCCCCTCTCACCCAGCTGCCTTGCTGTCCCCCCAAAAGCAGAAGTGCACTGTAGGAGCATGCCTTAGCTGACACCCCTGCAAACCCCACAGCCCTGAACCCGTGGGCTGTAGCACAGCAACACCAGTGCTATATTGCCTTAATCATGTGTCAAATGACCGCCTCGGCCATTTGTCCTCAGTTCTCTCCTGGGGATGAGCTACGCATTTTGCAGAGGGAATGCAGCACAGGAGCAGGTGCTGGAGCTGGAGCTGGAGCTGGAGCTGTCCCTGCCAAGGCCAGAGCAGATGCAGGTGCCAGCGTCAGCCTGGCAGTTGGGCTTGGGGAGAAGGATGCTGGAGGGGGCAGCACTTCATTTTTCTTTCGTGGGAACAGAGTGAAATGGGATGTCCTGTGCCTGGCCCATCCCTGTTTTTGCCAGGCAGTTTATGTCAGTGCTCTCGGTAGCAGCAGCAGTGCAGTGCCTCTCCATCGCACCTCCCAGATCCCGACACATCTCTGCTACACTGGAGGGCCCAGGCATCTCCCCATAAGCAGGAGTGCAGGGGGACGTGCTCAGCTGGCAGACCCCACAGGTCTCGGCCATATCCCCCTGTAGGCATGGCCATGGGCGGCCATGACACAGGGTGCTGTGCATGCAGTAGCACAGGGTTGTTTTTTCACTCCAGCAGCAATGACTGTGGGACCAGGTGTGCAGTGTGTGCAGGTGAGGGATGAGATACAGTAGAGGTGTTCCAGGTTGTGTCCCATGCCTGGCTAGCAAATGAGGCCTGTCACCGGTGCAAAATGCAGCAGTAAGGTTTGAGGACGCAGGAAAGCAGAGGACAGCTGGACGATACCACCCCACTGTGACACACCCGTGGGCACAACGTACTGCATCCTGTGCAGCCCCTGTCCTTGCCCTGTACGCTGAGTATCCGAAACCAGTGTGATCATCTTTGCCCATGCTGCCTCTTCCCTTCCCAGTGATAAATTGCTCCACTTTTCTTTCTTCTCCTGTTTTTTTTTTTTTTTTTTTTTTTTTAATTATTTTTTATTACACTTGCTCTGCACATTATTTTGTTAATAAGGGGGTGTGAGGAGCATTTGGAACAATGCTGGAAACCCAGCGCAGCAATATCGCCCCCGGTCCGGGAGCACCAGGAAGTGAAACTGGATACAGAGCACAAAGCCACAGTGGTAAGGAAATAGTGCTGGGCTGGGGAGACACAACCTGCCACTTGTGCTTTGCTCCTAGGGATGAGGTGTGCTGTCCCACGTCTTTCTATATTCCAGCCCCTGCCATCTGCTGTCTTATAGAAAAGCTCCACCGGGATGCTGTGTATTACACTGCAGAATGTGCCGTGGTGATCATGAGTGTGTCTATAAAGACAGAAAGTTTGGAGGGACCGAGGGTTTCACAGTTCATGTTTTCTGCAGCTTTTCAACCTGGTTCTTTCCATAAGCTCAGCTTTTCCCACACGGACAGGCAGCTTGCAATGCATGTAGGGTACGTACATCTTCAGGGGGCGAGCAGAGCAGATTCTTTTACATCCTTTAAAAAAAATGTTAGCCAAAACAACATTTTCTATAGTAGAAGCTCTCTGGCTTCATAGGATTTGTAAACATTACCCCCAAAGAAAGATTTTCTGCAATAATTTGTGTAAACAGAGCTGGATGGCGATGCTTTTTAGCAGACTGGTACTTCAGCTCGGGGCCGCAGCTGTCAGATGCAGCTCATCCCTGTCACAGGGAGCCCTGAGCAGCCCAGCCAGCAGGACACCAGTGCTGGTACCACGGGTCCGTGCCCATCCCCTTGGCTGTGGTGGTGAGAGATGAGTGAAAAGTGGATAGCAGAGATAAGGGGGTTGTCGGTCCCGGTGTGTTTGCTCAGCAACGTCCGCATGCTGGGCCAGAGCCACTGCCTCCCTGCATATTAAACAGTTGCAGCGTTTTCTCCCATGACCAAAAGAATTTATAAAAGGGTCCCAGAATAAAACTTTACACGAACTCTGGGTGCCTCAAATATCTCCAGCTGGGAGCCTGTTAACCCCGACCCCTCCACTTCCCTACTCACCATGCAGTTCAGGCTCTGGGAAGACGGGGAAAATCCCATCCTTGGACCAAGCTGGCCAGCTGCTCGTGGGTTCCCAAGCCTTTCTGCAATATTTTTTATTTTTACGGCACAGATTTTGTGCAGTTTGTATACCCCTGCTGTGCTGACACACGGCAGTTTGCTGGGTGAGGCGGAGCTTGGGGAGAACGGAGACGTTCAGAGATCCCAGGCCCTTGCACCTAGAGAGGTTTTTGGGGTTTGTGAGAAGGGGCACGAACTGCCCAAGCCTCTCAGTTTTCTGGGTGTGATGGAGGCTGCTCATGGTACCATGCTCACAGCGTTATGCCACAAGGTCAGCTCAGGTTTTGGTTGCATCCATGAGGTGGAAAGTCACAAAAGCCTCAAAACAGCAGAGTGGCAGGGAAGGAGCCCCCGCCACCCACCCGCACCTGTCCCCTTGGCAGCGTTGGCGGTGCTCATGGCTGTCTTTGCAGGCTTGACCCATCCTCATAGACTCCTTGGCACCACTGCATTAGCAAGGGGCCACGTCGCATGCGTGGAGCTTAAAATAAGAATGCAGCCTGCCGGCAAGCTCCAGCTGGACCAAAAGAACCCCCACCTGCATGGGTGTTTTTTCAGGCACAGAAGTGGCCCCTGAATGGATGCCAGGAATGGTGTTGGGGCTCCAACCTCACCCTGGCACAGAGGAGGGCTGGAGGAGTCCCATCAAACCATCCACCCCTGTAACAGCAATTCAAAACAGTCCATGTATGTTTGCTGGGGGAGTTATGTTCATTTTTTTCCATGGAGTGGTGGGGACCAGCAGTGCTGTGGTTCCTGGGACAGGCAGGGATCTGCAGCAGCAGGACTGAGATGTGTGGTAAAGCTCTTCCGAAATATCCCAGGGGAGCAAGCCTGAGAAGCGGGAGCTGCCTCCTCCAGGCATTGCCGTGGGGTGTCCTGCAGGGTCGGGTCAAACAGGTGCCCCGGCTGCTCTGATGACCACCCAGTGAGTCAATTAATTTGTGTGTCTCAGCATTACTGAGACCTTTCTTAGGAAGATGAGCTGTTCCAGCCAGGTCCAGGCTCGTGGGAGAAGCAGGGCTTTCAGCAGCAGTGACAAATAGCTGTTAGCCAGCTGAGCTAGCACCCCACCGGGGTCTGTGAGCCCAGCCTTAACCCAGAGTGGGGCTGGGTAGGAAGGGCAACAGTGAAAATTAAGTAACAAGGAAGACAGCTCTGTCACCTGGGTACTACTGGAGGACGGGTTGGCCAACACCCTCTGGTGAAGCAGTCGGGGTGCCCAGCGTGCCCCCACCTCTTCTCTCTATCTATTTTCAGAGCATATGTGCTCTTGGCATTATCCCACTTGAAAATTGGCTGAAGAAATGCTCCTGCAGTAACGAGGTATGAGGCTTTGTGACTGACAGGATGCTAATGTCTTGTGGCCGAAATGGGATGCAGTGCAGTTGAACCGTGCGCTCCACTGACCCTTGGGACATGGCATCTGCATCTCAGTGCTGGTTCTTCTCCCTCTGCAAGAGAAAAGGAGAGAGGTGTGGGATGTACTTGGGCTGCCTCCTCCCCACTCTACCTTTTCTGTGCAGACTGTGTGTCCACTCAGAGGCTCATTAGAGAAGATTTTTACATCAGGCCAACTGCTAAATGGTGTTAGCTGTTCCTCATGGCCAGACAGGGCTACTTCATCCCCTGAGCCATTCCAGAGCATCCACCCAGACGGTGCTCCAGGATCTCCAGCAACTACCAGATTAACAGCAACGCTTCTCTGTTTGCAAAGCCATTATTAGGCTCCCCCTCAGGAGCTGTAAAACTTGACTGAATTAATAATTAACCAAGGACCTGTGAGCCTCCCTGAGGCAGTCGTGAGACACCCACGCCGGGTGGGTGGTCCCAAGTGTGGGACCAAATGGAGGGGTGGTGGAGGGACAGGGGGCATGGATTTCAAGTGACCCCTCAGTTGCTCATTTTGGGATGACGGGGTTATTTTGTGTATGCAGATGGGTAATACCCTCCGCTGCCGTTGGCTGCAGTCTCTGATTATCTTCTGCCTCAGGATAGGTACCCCAAAAAACGAGGAATTTAAAATTCCTGGATGTTGCTGATGCTGGGAGCTTGCCTGGCATCTCCCAGCAAACCTTCAGGAGTGCCGGGAGTTTTCCGACCCTCATTTCCCCTTCCTGCCCAATTCCATGTGAGAGGAATAAGCAATATTTCCACAGTAAGAGCAGGCAAAACCTAGCTGTTTCCTCCTTGCAAGATGTGTCTATCCAACAGCTGCAGGATCTTTGGTCTTGTAGAATTGGGCTGCGGCATTTCACATCAGTAGGTGCCCATGCAGTGGTTTTTACCCAGACCTTCACCATGCAGCACATTTTGGAGACCGCTGCCATACACGTTTAGAAAGATGGTGGTGTAAAAAAATGACAGAAACACAGAGCTGTGGCAATGAAGAAGCCAGATCCATGCTGAAAGCCACCAGTTTCATTTGCTGCTCTTGCCAAAGTGGCCAGGACTGCCTGAGAAGAGATGGGTGCTTGTGCACCTGACTGTGGAGCCAGCTTGAGGAAATGCCATGATGAAAGCCTGTGGGAGTGAAATGCCTCATGGCTGGGTGAAGCCCAGACCTTTGCAAGGCCGGGTACAGAGTGTCATCTGTAATTTAAAGGGTTTATCTGCTTTAAATGTCAATAGCTCTTTTGTTAGAGTGATAATAATTGTTACAATTTGCATGTCTCAGTCACACACCCCAAAGTGTTGTGCAGAGGAAGATGAGTAAATTGTTCCCACTTGCCAGCTGAGAAATCAGGGTACAGAGGTGATGGGAGCCCACGCAGGACTGAAAATAAATCTGTCTCCTGTTCTGCTATTGCCAAGTCCTGCTCTCTGCTTGGAAGCTGTTAGCTCCACTTTTTCTTTTTTTTCTGCACTGGGCAGCCATGGCGTGGTGGGATTTTGGTGTGGTCTTTGGGCACAGGCAGGGGCCAGGAGTTCTGCTTTTAGAGGAGAGGAAGAGAACCCGTGGAAGAGCTGCCAGTCCCCCTTCGTGTCCCACAGTCAACAAGGATGAAGACAGCACAGGAGCTTTTGGCTGCAGCTGTCGGTGCTGGAGCAAGGGCTTAGGTCTGATGGTCAAGATGCAGTGCTGCCCTTCTTCCTGCTTGATGCTGCTGCCCACCAACAGCAGGAGAGGAGCAGAGGAGGGATTTTTCTCCTCTCCTTGGGGTTCTTCTGTCTTGAGCCTGGTATTTAGGAGATGCCACGCCTGGGCCAAGAAGCAATAGCATTGCATGAGGTGCATCCAGATGAGAAGAGGGCTTTGACTTGGGTGCAAGAGTAGAGAGCCGCACGCAAACAGCATTTTCTGCATCCCTTGCTGGCAGAAGCTTGACAGGAGCTTCAGCTTAAGGACTCCTTGCCATGCAAGACATTCCCAAGGGTGTGCCCATCCTTGTAGTGCATGGGCATGGGCCACCCCTGGCCTGCCCCTCATGCATGGAGGATCCTAACGTGAAGAACGTGCTCAGCCTTTTGGGTTGTGCCCCGAACTTGTCCTGTCTGAGCCCCTTCACAGGTCTCCTTGGCATCCCCCCACTTGCTGTGGGGTTTCCTAATGATCTCTTCTCTCAAACCAGGCCAACCCTGATACCTGGTATAAATACATTTTAGTTTAAACTATAAGTGCTGGAGGAAGGTCATCCAGTAAATGCACTCAGCTTATCTGCAGGCCGGGGCACCCCCAAATTAGTAATACAGTTTGTGTTTAAAAATACAGCCAATTTGATGAAAGATAATTTGTTTACTGCACTGACTTCACCACCTAAGCAGGCCAATCCACAGGTTATTTTTGTATAACTCCACAAGTCATTTCCAGAGCAAATAAAGTTCACGGGGCAGGGCAGTGGCTCTGCCGTCTGGGTTCAGCCCATTTCTGAAGGGTTTTGTGATCCAGAGGTCTGTGGGTTAGACGTGGCAACATGGGACATGGAGTTTGTCCCTGCTTGTGCAGCCCCATGGCTCTTCCCTTCTCCCACTGCCTTGGTCCAGCTCATCTGTTTTGATGGCTAACTCCTTGGGGACCTGTTTGAATTGCTCTGCATGTTCTCCATGCCCAGAGCAAGTCCAGCTGCTGTGGAAGTTTGACTCCTGGGGAGCCCAACTCTTGCCTGTAGACAGACATGGTCCAAAACTAATTCCACCTGTCAAGGTGCTTTTCCTACTTTTTCAAAGGAATCCATATCATCCCTCCTTCTGCAGAGGGACACATCAGGCACAAGGGTGCTGTGATGCTCACGCAGCCAGAGGCAGCAGTGGAGCCCAGTTGTCTAAACAGATGCCAAGGCTGCCTGCTAATGGCTTTTCCAGCAAGGCTTTCCCCCATTTCTACGCGAAGCCGCAGCATGAGAGTCTTGCTAATGCAACCTGAAATGTTCTCCCTGAGCTTTGTCTGCTCCTAGAGGCTGCCGTCATCCCCATCTCAGCTCTGCCGAGGTTTCTGTCTCGGATGTTACAGATTATTCAGCTGTGGAGAGGGTTCTGGGGCACTAGCAACGTGGCTGTCACCGCATTAAATAAAGTTGTTCAGAGCTGACACATCACTGAAATACTCAGCATGCTTTCCTAGGCAGTGGAAGGAGTCACGTAAATAACTGGCTGCGAGTAAAGGCGCTTGTGCAACATAGCACAGGTGGAGGCTGGTCCCCTGTGGTGGTGGCCTCCAGGAAAGCCCTGGGGGAAGAGTTCACAATAAAGAAATGGAAGCGGGGTTATCACAGAAGAGAAATCTAACTGTTTTCTCAGTCTGGGAGCATTCCTGTAGTAGTCACATGGGTGTTTGCAAAGGGCACTGAGCAAAAGTTTGCAGGCTCTGCAGAGGCTTCCTCCATGCTCCAGCCTCCCGCAGCCTGCCCTGGCTGCAGCTTGTCCCAGCCTTGATGGGAACATCACGGTGGCTCTTCTGGGCAAGGCTGAGGCTCTGCCTGAAGCTGATAGCACAGAAAGGCTTTTTCTCTTCCCAGCGGCCTGCCACGGGTTGCTTCCAGTGAACGGCAGTGCCCTGCTCAGCCAGGAAAGGTATGCTTTCTCCTTGCAGCCTTGGAACTGGCAACAAAACCCACTTGTTAGCACCATAAATCCCTCCTCTAACCTCAAGGCTCCTTTAGGGTGGCTTCTAGGGGTGACGGAGGGACTGTCACGTACACAGGGAGGTTTTTTCCTCTTCTGTTCTTGGCTCATCCACCTGAAGCCCGGTGTGGTTATCATGAGCAGCTAGGAATTCCCCAGTGTGCACCAGGGATCTCAAAACAGGCAATGCCCAGGCACTTTTTTGGCGGCCCCTGCTGGACGATGGGTATGGGAGGAGGTCTCAGGGCATCAAGGAAGAACCTTGGCACCCAGAAGGAGTGGCCACGCAGAGGAACAGGGCTGGAGGCTCCCTTGGTGCAGCCAAGGGGCACGGGATGCTCTCGTTGGCTTTTTTAATTGCTCAGTAATCAGGAGGACATTTCTCTTTGGTTTTGGTTTGGTTTTCTTTGCCAGTAAAGGTCAAGCAAAGACTCCAGAATGAGCAATTCAATAACCCTGGGGTGACAACCTGAGCTGGCAAATATCTCTCCTCCACCACCAGCCTGTGACCAGCTGAGTAATGAAAGGAAGAGCTTTGCAGACTACCCCAGAGAGCCTGAAGAGACCAAACAGTGTTTGGCTGCAGGTTGATTTCAGTCACAGACACAGTTGGGCAATTGCCTTATAGAAATGTGTGTAGAGAGGAATTAGTAATCACTGTTTGGTTAATAAGTGGCTTGGGTATTTTACAAGTCTTTTTCCTGCATATGCAATTTTTTTTCCCTTTTGTAGTGAAACATATAAATAGCTCCTTTCTTGGATCTTCTATGCATACAGTGCTGTCATGAAAATAATCATGCTTTTGCCTGGCATTCATTAGTAGCTGCTTTACTTACCTTTGCTTCAAAAGAAATGACTCCCATGTGTTGTCCAGGGCATGAGAGTGATCTTTGGTGTGGTGGCTTTTCTATCTTTGGCTCTACAGAGTACAGCTGCAGGTTGGAGCACGAGGAGCAGCAAAGCCTTTGTCTCGGGCAGTAGGAATAAAGTGAGATGAAAAAGATACAGGATAATTTATTTAGTTGCTGGATTTAAAACATTGTGCAAGCTGTGCTGGGAACACAGACTGTTGAGAACGAACTTGTCCTGTTCTCTGATTTTCCCCTACTTAGTGCCTACTAATTTTTAATAACAAGGAAAGGTCACTATGGAGACAGACAAGTGAACTCATGTGGGACATCTTGCAAGAGGCTCTGCAGCATCGCTCAGAGCCTAGGGAAGACCTCTCGGCTCCGAGTGGTGCGCACACTCTAGTGCCATCCCACGTGGTGGTGGTGCCCTCTGGAAAGTTTTTTATTTGCTTTTCTCTGTTCCTCCTTGCTCATTGCCACACGCTCCCAACACACACATACCCCTTTTCATGTCCTGCCTTTTGGCAAACCCTTTTTTCCTCCCTGGCTGGAGGACTGGTGGGGGAGGCATCTGCCTCCCTGCTCGTTCACTCCCGGTGTTGCTCCATAAATCACATCATCCTCATAATCCTTGGTCATGGCAACCATCAGCTCAGGAGCAGAGTGACTTTTTAATATCAACTCTGTGCTCCCCTAATCTTCTGGGTGGGCAGGCAGCCAGGCTCTGCTGTATGTCTGTGAGACCCCAGGGAGCAGGCAGAGCATTGGAAAGCCCCCGGCCCAACACCAGCTCAGAGCTACCTTTGCTGGAGATGCTGGATCACCAAGCCCATCCCAGCCACCAGCATCCATCGCATCCCCCAGGCACTGCATTTAAGCCACTTGCAGTCACTTTCATTCAATTTTGGTTGTGCATATGGCAAAGAGTCCCCAAGTCCATTCAAGGGGAAGGGCTGGGCAGGGGGAAGCCGTGGCAGTCATTACAGAGGCTGGCGTTTTTTCTACAGTACCTGCTTCTGGTGGCTTTGCCGTAGTTAAATTCCAGCCACTCCATTGGTGTTGAGTAATCTCCCTGCTGTTACTAAAGAGTCATTCTGTCTGTCTTCCTCCCCCCACCCTGAGTTTCAATTTCCTCTTAATTCTTCATCTAGACAGCTGTTGCCTCTCCCCTGGCGGTGCAGTTTTGCTGATGCAGCCCTTTGTCTCTGTCCCTCTTGCAGAAGGATTTCACCATGCGGGAGGAGCTGCAGCAGCGGGATGTGGAGCGCTGGCTGGGGTTCATCACCTTCCTCTGCGAGGTCTTCGGCACCATGAGGAGCAGCACCGGAGAGCCCTTTCGAGTCCTCGTCTGCCCCATTTATACCTGCCTCAGGGAGGTAATGCCTTCAGAGGTTTTCTTTCTCCGCCTTCGGGACAAGCCGTTGGGCTGCAGTGCCCGTGATTCATAGATATGTGCTGTGTGATTCCCAGATGTTTGCTTTACCCCTACGAACACTTCTCGCCCTAAGAGTACCAATGCCTGCAGGGACACTTGGCTCTTCCGGCCTGGTGTGATTCTGGTAATGAAAAGCATGTGCTCCAAGCAGGATCCCTTTGTCAAAGGGTTTGCAAAGCCCGACAATTGGGACTGCAAACCCAATGTTTAGGTTTGCAAATCCCACCACTGCAAAAATCCCCACTAAAGGAGCTAAAAAAGCTTCTTAAAAGCAGGTGAAGCCAACTGAATAGATGAGACAGACTGAGGGGAGGAAAGAGAGAGGGAGTAATAACATAGGGGACCACCTCATGCAGTGGAAACCCAGCCCTGCCATCAGGGTTGGGGACATTTCAGAGCTGGATGAGGTGAGCATAGTTCAGGTTGGGGGCAGAAACCTCACTGGGGACAAATGGGAAAGGAAACTCAAGTGTTAACATTCAAAAGAGCAGGAGAGGACTTTCCTCCATGCTGTTTTAAATATGGTTTTATCTCCTGCTGCTGCCTGTAGAGGACTTTCTTAGGAAGAAGTCTGTCTCATCGCCCAGGGTTGGAGCTGTGAGTCTCAAATTGTCAGTAGCACTTCTGTCAGGCCATAAATAACTCACTGCAAAATAAGTTCTCCGCTAGAACTTGGGCAAGGAAAGGAGAGGGAGAGGGGAAAAAAATGCCAGTAATGACTTTTTACACACATGGAATGTTTTCTCTGAATGCAAACACACTATAAACATTTTGCCTTCGCAGTAATGCTGTGGGCAGAGTTCACAGACAGTGACTGCAACAGTGAAAAAGTGTCCGGGCATTGTGATGAGGCACATGCATCTAGCGGAGGAAGTGGGAGAGGGATGCTAAGAATAGTGGAACTTCCCCAAAATCTCTGCCCACAGCAGTATGTGTCACCTCATCAGGAAGATCCTGGCGTCTAGAAGAGCCCACATTCCCCCCCACTTCCCATCACAGCCATGACACAATCCAGCCCTGATTCTGCCAGGATTTTTCCCAACCCACTCCCGTCTGCCCTTGCCATTCTGTCACGGTCGTTCTTGTTGTCTTGCCACTATGTGGGGACACGGCAGCGATCTAATGACGTGTTGAAGGATGCGAATTTCCCATATTGGATTTTTTTTTTCTACAGAATGGCTCCATAAAAAGCTTTTACTGATTATACCAAGACATCGCATAAACTTGCTTCTTAAAAACGCATCTATTCCGTAAGAGGACAGCTCTGTCCGAGTGGTTTTGTTCATTGGAGATGAAGACCCTGTAGCATGGCTGATGTGGGTGAGCCAGAGCCTTCCAGCTCTCCTGCCCTGAAACAGCTGATCCGTGCCTGCTCACGCCGCAGAGCTGGGACCCTGGCTCACACCATTCCCGTTCGATGACTTAGGGGTGGCTTTTCGTGACGCTGCTGTTGTTTTTTGCTGTTTCAGCTAATCCTGTTGCATGGGGCCAGCCCAGAACAGGACCCAGAGGCTCTGAGGTGGCTGCCAGCACAACCCTGCTTGGCCAGTCCCCGACTCACAGTGAGGGCCTCCAGCAGGGACAGGCACTTTACTCTGGGTTTTTGCTCTCCTGTGTGCTGTCTCCTGTACTCTGGGTTTTTGCCCCTAATTCCTTCCTCCTTGGTGGCTCCCTCTGTGCTGCTGCAGCTGCACTTAGCTCTCCCTGCCTCCATCCACCAATCCTTTGGCGATAAATCATTATCAGAGGCGAGATAACATCTCTGCTTCTGCCTGTCCTTTCAGCTCTTCTTGCTTTTTAGTTTCTCTGTCTCTTTCTTTTTCCCCTTTTCCTTTATAGCTTTGGCAGATTGAGCCAAAGGTCAGCAAGGGAGTTAGCAAGAGGAAGGGGAAAGTTGCCTGATGACTGTGGCAGGAATGCCTCTTCCCTTCCCCCTGCAAAGCTTCCTCTCACCAGCTCCTTTCCTTCCCCCCTCCCTCCCCCCCCCAGTAAAAGCTTATTAACACTGTCTTAATTGTGGAGCTGGGGAGGAAGCGAAGATGACAGTGAGGACATCAGTGGCCCAGGGAGGAGGAGGAGCAGGACTTGTTTTTTCTGGCAGCGAGGGAACCCGCTGTGTGAGATGGTTGTGCCCTGCTTTTTGCTGCCCGTCAGCTCTGTCCCTCTCGCTTGGGCTCGGGGACAGAGACAGCCTTGGGAAAGGTGAAGCAAGGTGGGGACAGGCAGTGGGGCTGTGCCTGGGTGCAGGGCAGCGCACCAGTGGTACACATCATGCAGCCGGACGGTGGTGCGCAGGGGCTGCTTGCATGGCTCAGCAGCTGGGCTGAGCAAATCCAAGCTGAAGTTCATCTCAGGTTAAACATATGAGTGATAAACGTTCAGGTCTGCTAGCCAATGGGAGCGGGGTGCCGCACGGGCTGAGAGCACCGCATCCCTGGGGAGCCGGGCAGCTGTGGCAGCAGGCATGGGAGCAGACATTTAATCAGAGCCCAGGAAATTTGGGTCAGAGCTGCTGCCATGCCTGGGCAACGTTTTGGGAGCCAAGTGACAGTGCCCCTGTGTGGGGATGTGGTGCCAGCATGGCAGGGAAGAGGAGACCAAGCGGGGTGGAGCAGGGAGGGACGGCCACCAGCACTGTGTCTGAGGTGGGGACAGGGCATCCTGTGAGCTGAACCCCCAGGAACCACCAGTTCACCATTGGGAGATTTGGGGGTAAGAGGTGTGCAGGCAGACAGGAGGTTGTATTCACAGCAGGGGCAAAATTGGGATTTTAGGCAAAGATGGTTTTCCAAGAAAAGTAAGAAGTGGGTGCAGCCATCATTAAAAATGGTTTGACAGAACCCAGTGAGCTTGTGTGGTGCTTTGGATTGACGTTGTGGGGTTTAAAGCTGGAGAAGGAGAATTGGTCACCTGAGCCCAGGCCAAAGTCTGGCATTGCAGGCGGCTGGGGAGTACGGAAAGGAGAGCCCTTTTTCGGGTGAGAACCAGAGGACTATTGCAGCCATCAAATCTGGGGAGTTTGTGCAAAGAATAATAAGGCATTGAGGTTAAACATAAATAAGAGAAAGAGCTTTCCTCCTATCCATCCCTCTGCGCCTGGGGGAACCAGGAGTGAGCTGAAGAGCTGAAGGAGGGTGTTGTTCCTGGGGAAGGGCTTTCCCCCAGGCCAGGCTGTGCTGTCCAGGCTCTCCTAACGCAGAACCAGTGGTGATATCCTCCAGGACCACATTCTGCCTTGAGTCCATTGTCTACCTCAATCAAAACGCTTTTAGCATTTTTAGGAAATTGTCCTGACTCCCACACTTGGTGGCCTCACCAAGAGGGATGTCCCACTGTGGTCTCCCCACTCTGGCCTCAGTTTAATTGACAAAACCACGCCAAACTTATCCCTGTAAACTTCCTCCTGCCCCTCCAGGATGACAGGGAGTGAAGGTGCTGACATTCTTGCTGCTCCAAAGCCTCTGCCCCATGCCCAAATACAGTGACCCCCCGTTCCAGCAACACTTCAGCTTGCATGTCCAAAACCAACTTCACCTTGCATCTCCACCTTGCATCTCCAAAACCAACTCCAACCAGGAGAGCAACAAAGGGACTTTGTTTCTTGACCCCGCCACATTTATTCTTTTCTGCAGCCTTCAGCAGAGTCAGCAAAATGTAGAAAATGGGTTAAGACTGGGGACCAGTAAATGCTGGTTGAACCATCAGTAAGGGCAGGAGTGCTCCAGAGTTTTGTGCCTGGTGTGACAAGTGCCCAGTGGCTACTGCAGGACTTGAGATAATAAATAATGTCATTTGGCATCTGTTGTTAACTGGATCTTACCACTTCTACCTTCCCTAGCTCTCTCCTGGGCTGTCCTTCACCCTGCTGCCCACGACTGTGTGTGCTTGGTGGGATTGGTGTAGGTAGCCCAGCTCACTGCCCTCCCTGCTTAGTCCCCAAAGGGGAGCATAAAGCCTGGGTCCTGGGGGCCTGGCACAGCTCTTGGTGATGGCTGAGGTGTTCTGGGAAGGATGGGTGGTAGCCAGCTCCGAGCCACAGCTGTGCTCTGCAGAAGCCAGGACGGACAACTGGTGTCAGAAGGTTTGGCTTCTCTCGCGTCTCCATCCCATCCTCAATGGGATGTTGTTTGGATGCCAACCCAGGAGGTGCCTCTGGGCCTGGGAGTTGTCACCTTCCTGCCAGCCCTCTGACAGCAGGAGCAGCTTCCAGACAAAGTGTTTGGTGTCAAGTGCTGCTTTGGATGTATTTGCTTATTTTTATGACACCATCCAGCAGACAGACCTGGCTTTACATCCAGATAACCTGAGCAGTTGCCTATGGCAGTAGAGCAAGAAGGTAGAAAAACTGGCTTGCAGGACCTCAAGAGGTGCCAGGCAGTGATGTTGCTGGGGGTCCTCAAGGCACCTTGCTGACTGGGGTCTCACAAGTGCTTGTGGGCTCTGCCTCCCTCCTACCCCCATACTAACCCAATCCCAACCTTTTCCCCTGCCCCATGCTTGTTTCCTGCACAGGACTTGGTATTTTTCCTTGTTGACTCCTTGTTCTGGCCCACTGAGGTCCCTCGGGATGGCAGGGCCTTGAGCACACTGAGTGGTCCTCTTGACGCGGTGTCATCTGAAGACTTGGCAGGAGTGTGCTGCTCACCTCCTCAGTCATTGATAAGGATGCTAAATGGGGCAGGTCCTGTTATAAACCCCATGGCACTCTGTTGTCGACAGAAGGAAGACAGGGACACTCAATATGAGTGATCAGCAAGCTTCATTTTATTGCCCAAATAGCCTAACTTTTATAGTGAACTTAACAGGGGTGGACAGTGTTTCACACAAGATTATTGGTCAAAAGCACTCAGACAAACAACTACAAGAAAACAACCCCACCTGCAAGAAAACAACCCCCTTGTGGTTAGCAGTCACATAGACCTTATCCTTGAAGCCAGCTACTGGCAACAATATTTTTCTGAATTCCTCAATTGGGCGATGTGGGAACGCTGTCATGGGAACTTCTCATAGTTGCCCTGGTAGCTTGGTTTGCTCAGCTACAGCAAGCCATGGGATTTTTGCTGTTTCAAGAAATCCCTCAACAATTCCCCCCTTTTTTTTTCTTTTTTGAGCAAACCATGCCCAATATAACATTTTTGCAAGTAACCCTTTAACCACATTTATCACAATACCACATGCAATGATGATTGACACCACAGCAAACAGAATCCTTAATCCCTCTTTGACTAATCCCAGTAACCATCTATGCATTGTTTCAAACAAATCAGTGAACCATTGATTGAAAGGATTGATACCATATTAAATCTTACTCATGTGCTCTTTCAGGAAAATAATGGATTTGTGAATTGACTCATTATGATCAAAAAGGTTTAAAGAGTACATTCCCTTAAATTTCTCCAAGTGGCTACTTCAAACAATGACTCCGTACTTGTGAAACATGATTTTGCTCGACCGATCGCAACTAGTCCTGCTAGTTGCTTACAATCGACTCCCCATTTTTCTAACAAGCACTGTAATAAATCTAGGGCTACTTCGTCCTTCATTTTCCTATGATTTTTTGCCGGCACTAATTTCCTATGATTTCAGCCTGCACTATGGCAACCTGCACTATGGCAATAAGCATGCTCTCACTAACACAGTACACAGCACACTCGCACACACAGAGCACAATTGCACACCCAGAGGCCTCTGGCACATCTCAGTCTCAATCATACCACAATCTCATTCACAAGAATGTAATTTAGAATGATAAGCAAACAAACAAGTATTGTCTCTCTTTGTGTTCCTCGTGAAGTGACTTGCAACACTTTGTTTTAAAACCTTACCCTTACACAAATACTTCCAACACAAAATACCTGGACATTTAAGAACAACACATACAATTATTAACACTCCAGTTAGTATCCCTCCAGCAGCCAAAAACATACTGTTTGTCTGCAGCTTCAGGAGATCTTTGCTCCTGCGGTGAGCAGCTGAGAGTGGAGTCCCCTCCGAGCAAAAACACTCAGGGTGCACCTAGGGGCATCCACGCCGCAGCCGATCCCCGCAGCCGAGCAGTGTCTCCTCAAGTCTGCCGGTGGTCATTTGGCAGTGTAATCTGAGTCTCTGCACTCCTGCCCTGCAATAGAGCTAAATCGTCATTAGTAATCCGTAGAATGTGGCAACCCCACGGAATCTTATCCAGAAACATAGTTATAACACCGATCTGGGGACGAATAGTCTTTTTTGCATTGCAAGATAAACCTCTTATAAAATGAATGCCAGAGAGAAGCAGCACAGCCGCCGCTGCTTCCATGGTTACGTCAGACAGGCTGCAGGGTCCTGATGTCTGCCCCTCTGCTCTGTGCCGACTCGCCACACGGTGAGGGTCGGCTGCCGTTGTCCACTGACGCCTCTGGTCTCCCGTAGCAACTCGATCTCGGATGTCCCGCATCGCACTGCGATTACTTCAATTTCCCGCATTTTCCGCGGCTCCGTTTCCCGCGTCTCTCTACGATTCCTTTTTCCGCGTCTCTCCGCGATTCCTTTTTTCAGTCTATACCCTGCGTGCTCCGCTTTTCTAAAAAGCACTTGAGCAGATCATACGCCGCTTGTCTCTCCATACCTTTGTTTACGTCAGCGCTGTTGCAGCCTTTGCAAGACCTCAGTGACGCGTGGCCGGCGGGACCCTCTATAGGTGCTCCCGGGTGCAGGGATTCCGTGTTTTCGTCCCTTCCACCTCCTGGGCTGTGGGTTCGGGGATTCCGCGTTTTCATCCCTTTCACCTCCTGGGCTGCGTTGCAGGACCGGTTCCCGTATTCCGTCGATCCGTGGCTCGCAGGTTCACTGCCAGCAGGGTCCCTGTTCGGGCGCCATTTGTTGTCGATGGAAGGAAGACAGGGACACTCAATATGAGTGATCAGCAAGCTTCATTTTATTGCCCGAATAGCCTAACTTTTATAGTGAACTTAACAGGGGCGGACAGTGTTTCACACAAGATTATTGGTCAAAAGCACTCAGACAAACAACTACAAGAAAACAACCCCACCTGCAAGAAAACAACCCCCTTGTGATTAGCAGTCACATAGACCTTGTCCTTGAAGCCAGCTGCTGGCAACAATATTTTCCTGAATTCCTCAATTGGGCGATGTGGGAATACTGTCATGGGAACTTCTCATAGTTGCCCTGGTAGCTTGGTTTGCTCAGCTACAGCAAGCCATGGGATTTTTGCTGTTTCAAGAAATCCCTCAACAGCACTCTTCGTTCCTGGCCTCCAGGTGGAGTTGGGTTGTAAGCCAGTAACTACAACACTCCGAGCCCAACCATCCAGCCAGTTTTTAACTTACCTGGCTGTCCACCCCTGATGTCCTAGCTCGGATATGGGAATTTGTGGGAGGCAGAATCAAAACCCTTGCTAAAATCAAGGCAAAAGACATCCGTGCTCTTCCTCTATCCATAAATCCAGAAGGTGAGCAAGCTTATGAGGCACATCCATGCCAGTCTCCTTCTTCTCCCTCACATGCCCAGAAATACGTTTGAAGATGACTTGCTCCATGGTTTTTCCAGGGCCTGAGGTGGGGCCAGTGGGCCCATAATTCCCCATATGTGAAGATCTGTCTTTCTCCCGTTGCATCTTCCCAGTCACGGACTTGCCAGGGGTGACAGGGAGCAGCCCTGCTCTGGCACCATCCCACTCTTGGCACCCTTGGGTGCATCAGATGGGGCTGTCGGGGCAGGTTCAGAGCAGATCCCAGGAAGCAGCTCAATCACAGACTAATTAAACCACAGAACTAACTGCTTGTGCAGGACGCTGCAGCTGCAGGACCAGCCCACAGAGGTCCCCCCGTCTCGGAGCTGACGGGGCTGGGAAGGCACCCTGGCTTGTGTCACCGCAAGCATCCCCTCCGATCGGGGGTCTGTGGGCACCCAGCTGCCTTGTGGTAGCTGCTGGCAGTTCTTATTCCCAGCCCCAAGGGCTGGAGGCAGCATCCGGGCGCGGTGAATCAGCCCACAGAGGCAGTGGGGAGTAGAGCTGGCAGGCTGGCGGCGGACAGGACAGTTGCTCCTCTGCAGGAGCGTCTCCTGCCTCCAGTCTGGTTGGCATAGATGGTCCCATTTCAGCATTGTTTAAAATCCTGTCACGGTCCCATCACTTCCCTGCCTTGGTACGCGCTGCTAACTTAAAGCCTTGGGGTGGTCATGCAGGAAGGATAAATACTCCCTGTCTGATTGCCTTTCCCCCACGTCTGAGTCTGTGGTGCAGCATGCAGACTGGTATCCACTCCCCTCCCTTCTCTTAGTGCCTGTTATCTCCTGGGGCCATACTGTGTAATTTAGAAAAATATTCTAACACAGTAATTAATGTCTGAACTTCAAGAGGGATCTGCCTTTTCACTGTCTCCTTCAGAGGAAGAGAGAGGGAAAACCTTCCTGACTGCAGACAGACGAGCTGGAGGGTGGTGCTGTTTGGGAAAGAAAATTGTATCTTTTAACGTGGAGGTTTTTTTTTTTTATTTTAATCGCTCTCACTTTTTAAAAAGCATCAAGCTTTTGAGTCGAAAGAGGGTCTTTGACAGGATTTTAAGATTACGCTCACAGTCAGAGAGCAAGACAGGATTTGCCTCTTTATCATATAAGTGAAGGCACCAAGAAGGCCAGATCCTGACCCTGTGCCACCCTGCTGCCCAGGTAGCTCCACGTGGCCAGGCCTGACCAGAGAAAATAATGAAAATATAAATCCTGATGGAAGAGGAACTGGGGGTGGGGAGAAAGGAGGAAATCAGTGTTAAGTTGTTACACCTAAAAAGCTGTGCCGGTCATTGAGATGAGCCTCAAGAAGAGACACCTTGCCTGACCTTGTCCCCACTCAGTGTCCTCCTTGGTGTCCCCTCAGACTATAGGGACAAATGCCTTTTAGGCATGATGAAAATCAATTTCTTCCAGTTTGTGCTTCCCCACTTTGGACAGGGACAAACCAGAACATTTGAGGTGGGCACTTGCGAGACATCTCACCTCGAGAGCAGATGATGAGAAGGGATGGGGACACCAAACTGACAAGGTCTTTGCGATGCCATGGAGCCTCACTGCTCAGCTTAGTGTTTTGAGCATGGGAACATGTTTTCTTAGAAAGCTACAGGACTTTGTTTGGCCCTAGACGGTGAGCATGAAAACTGCAGTGGCATATTTTAAATAGGGGAGGGCTCTCATGCCAGAGATACAATTTCCAAGGAAAGAATGCGCTCCCATACACACAACTGCTGACCCTGGGCTTTGCTCTCTTCCATGTAGGTTTCCATCACAGTTACTCTGACTTGCATGGGTTTGGAGCAGCTTTGCAGGCAGAGCTGCATTTAGGGCAGAGCTGAGGCCACCAAGGACAGTCAGGGCCACCAGTGTCCCCTCACCCCGCAGGAGAGGTAGGGAAGCATCTTCATTTCTTGGGGACCCACGGAGAAGGCAGAGGAAGCAGTTATGTTGGAGAAGAAACAAAGCTAGATACCATCTCACCGGATGGTCCCTCCTCCTTGCGTGGCCCTCCATACCCAGCATTGTTAGCTCCCGAGTCCCTTTCAGCTGGATGTAAACACAACTATTTGCATCTGCTGCCATGCGCCCTCAGAAGAGCCAGGAAAGCGGAGAGCATCCGGTGGGCAAGGGTGGAGCCCTTTGCAATCAAGCGTGATGGTCTCGCCACTTTTTCTTTCCATGTTTTGTGTTTCCCCGGACCCTTGGGATGAGATCACATCCTCTGCTCCCAGGGTTATTATGTCTTCAGACAGGCAGGATGAAGCAGGCCGTCTGGGTGGCTCGGTGTCCTGTGCGTGCAGACAGGGTGGCTCTGTCCGTGCGCACCTTGGGGTCCCCCTCAGACAGCCCCAGTGGTCCCGCAGGTGAGGGTGATGGCCCCCACCTCCAGCCTGAGTGCCTAGTGGGAGCCACTGGACTGCCCTGGCTGGCTTGGTGAGTTACCCTATTTTCTTTGTCATTGTCTCCAATAACTGCCTTTTAATGGTTTCCATCTTCATAGGAATCCCTTCTGCTGTTCCAGATCCAGGGAGGGAGCAAGAGTCATGTTTCATTGTTTCCCTTGTCTGAAGTGGAAAGGAGTAGGAGTTTCCCATGGCTGGGTACAGGGTTTTGTTCCTCTGGCCTTAATTCAATTTGCTGTTAAGTACCTCTTTTTTGAGTTCCTTAGGAGGCTGACAAGGAGGATAACCAACATTTTGGTTTACTTGATACAATAATTAAACTAATCTCTTCTTACCATCCTCCCAGGGAGTTCTGGTTGGGTAATAGGAGAACACAAGTCTCCTCCTCAGCTAAAAGCAGCACGTCACTGTAAAACAAGTAGATGCCACCAAGCCAATTCCTTCAAGTTGTCCCAAATACATTAGGGAAAGGCCTCTCATGGACACAGCAGCCATGCCAGCATGAGTAGCTCCTTGTGGGGCCAGCAGTGCCCCATGCTGGTGGCCTCTTCCTAACAGAGCAAGTGTGAATTGCCATTGGCATCTTTTCTAAGGGGCTGAGACCAGGCCACCCCTGTCAGGGAGCTGGGAAGAGGGACCTCTAGATGAGATATAAGGGCTGGTGGCACCTTGTACATCTTCAGAGGGCTTGAAACCTTTACTGCATGAGCAGAAGGCCACGCGGAGAGAAGGACCATTTGAAGCAGACAACTCAATGCTAGATGCAACGAGTTGGGTGAGACAGGTCTCATGAGCTGGGGTTATCCCGTTAACCCTCCCCAGGGATGGTGTGGACATGGTAAGGTTGAGCTACAGCAGAGTGGACACAGCCTGGCGTGCCAGGACCTGCTACCTGTCTTCATGCAGACCTCACCAAAACAAGCCTGGAGGCCACAGGCTGAGCTTTTAGGGTGGCTGTTCTTGTTTTCTCAAGTTATGTTCAGCCTCACCCTCTGCTGCTGATTCAGAGTGCAGTGGGGCTGGGCAAGAAGGCAGTGTGCCTTCTGCATCCCCCCCATCAGCTCCATAAGGGAAAGGTTCCCCAAACACATTTAACCTTTGGGCACCCTCAGCATCAAATGGCTCAGCAGAGAAGATGCTGCTTGTGACTGTGGCCTTCAAAATGTCTTCTCTTTCCAAGGGCTCACTTGTTTTTTCACTAGAATCTGGACTCACCTGACTTGCCTAGCTCAGGTTATGCCCTGCATGGCACTATGTGGCCCATAGAGAGAGTGGCGCTGGCACAGTTTGTTGGTGGGTGCAAGGTGTTATAAATGAGGTCTCAACTCAATCTGAAATTTGTAATATTTATAAAACAAATATTTCTAAAAGGTATAAAAGGCAAGTAAACAGCGCTGGGTGTGCGGGGAGTCTCCGCTCCACCAACACGCACACACAAACATCAAACATTCTAAATATACAGAACATTGCTTTACATACTAAATGCAAATATGCCTATACATATGTACAATCAGGAAAGGTAACAAACAATCCTTTAAGTTCCATAACTTACTAAAATCGAGTACACCTATACATATTCACAATCAGAAAAGGTAACAAACAATCCTTTAAGTTCCATGACTTAACAGTCTCCATTTTTCCATTCCTTTTCCTGATTACAAACAAGTCTCCATTTTCCATTCCTTTTGAACAATATGTCTTGCTTTAAGTTGTCAAGCAACTCAGTCTTTAGGCCTTATGTATCCCATTCTTCCCAGATCGAAGAAAAGCATATCCATCTCTTTTTTAAGGCCAATAGGCCTGGGTCAAAAGGCACGTTCAGGTCAACAGGGGGAATAACAGCAAAAGCCTTCGATGGCTGTAGCAGCAGAGGGGCCGATGGCGTAGCAGTCGGATCAGTAAAGGAGCCTGCAGCTCCCTCACTATCCGGCAAGCCACACGTTTCTGACTGTGGTCCCACATGTCTCTTTAAGGCCTCAGAGACTGCTCGCCAGGTGCCGAGCAATCCCACAGCAACCTTGTCATTTTTAGTTGCAGAGTCCCACACCTTGACCTCAGTTTGGTCCCATATTTCAGGCTCATAAACTGTCCGATTGTTAATAAGGAGAATAAGCTGTAAGGTTACCAGGACAGTCTTTGTTCCTAAGGACGTATGATTCCCCATAATGCGCAGCTGCTTACCAGCGAGAGGCAGTTGTGTGCGTGGGTCCGCTTCTCTCAGCTCAAGCTTCTCTCCAGCTCCAGTGCGCCTGTTTCCAGCGACTTTCTGTACGAGCTTCTCTGAGCAGTTTGCTGAGTTTGGCTGAACCTATCTTCATGAGGCGATCAAAGTGCCTGTTCCCGTCCTGGTCTCCGTTCTGCTAGCCTGTTCCTCTTCACTCCTTTTTCCTGCTTCTTTATTGATCATAACTTCATCACATCGTGTTACCGTCCTTTTTTTTTTTTTTTTTATCTTGAGGGCAGGCTCCCCTCTTACACCCTTCTCCCCGCAGCAGTTCTTTTCAAAACAACTTTTCATTGGTCAAACAACTTTGAATGTAACAACAACAGCAAACACCCAGAAACATCCATGCCTTAATGGCTGGAGAACAAGAAACTAGCTGCAGAACAAGAAACCGGAGACTGCATGGAGTCTCCTGAATCACCCTTCTTGGTTCCCTCTAAACTCTTTTATATTCCTGATGGCCTCTTCGTTAAGAGTCTAATGTTATCTCAACCTCGGGGCTTTCCAACCCCCATGGCCACATTCCCAAATCTCCCCCTTCTTTATTAATATCAACCATTTTCTCGACACGAATTACCACTCCATATATAACAAAGGTCAGGTGCAGGGTCAGCCCAGCTGACACTCTGATGCCCAGGATTGGAGAACTGATACTTCTGATGGGAGCAGATTGTAGAAATCCTGAAACTGGCCTTGCTGATAGAGTGTTCTGTAATTACTCGTCCCCCACACCCTCATTTGTACTTTGCATTTTCCCCAGTCTTGGTTGTTTTCACCACCCCGTACCTAGTGACAATAAGAAAACTGGAGCTGTAACAATCTCCTTTAGCTCCAAGAGCTGCGTGACTATCCCTATGCAAAGCAGCAGAGGAAGCACATGGATCTTATTGCAGACACCTTCCTTAAAGACTTGCAACAGTAGGTTGATAAGGGGCCTCTGGAAAAGCAGCAAATTGCTATTGATGTCTTTCTGCAGACAGCCTGGGAAGTGCAGCCCCTCCTTTGCAGGAGGCTTTTGCTGCCGGAGGATCCATCTAGCAGGATGTGGGGCTTCCAGGAGAAGGCTGCCAGCCCTTGCCCTGTTTCCCACCAGTGCCGTGAGCCCCCCAGCAGCTGCTACGAGCAAAGCACGCGTTTGCACTGTGCTGGTCCCACTACTGTTGCTGCTCCCCAGGAGATGGCTCCTCTGCTGTCTCACCACTCTCCAAGAAGTCCCAACCATCCTATGGCTCTGGGTGAATATTTTGGGAGGTGGGAAAGTTTAGTGCTTTCACACCAGAGTCACCACAAAACACTGCATGCTAAGAGGCAGTTTGCGGCAAGCATCACTTATGCCATTTTGCAAGCACTATCGTATCCAGTAATTAGTGCTGTGCCTTACAGGAAGAATGCCGCTGCAGTTGTGAAGGGTAATGCACGCATTCGGCTGCTCCCACTGCCTTTCCCGGTGGGGAATGCTGCAGAGCACCATCCAGCCTGCGTGGTTTGGTGATAAGTAGGGGACTGCAATGCAGGTTCTCCATCCTGCTTGTGGCGTGCGCACCCTGGAAAATGACACATAAGTACTTCAGCCTCTCTGCAGCCCCGTCTGTCTCTGGAGAAAGTAGGTAATGAACCCAAATAATCGCGGGTATGTGTAATGGGGGAGCGTGGCTTGCTCCTGGTGGTCTGCACCAACTGCGTGCGAGTCCATTGCCATTTGGAGGGAGCCAGCCAGTTCTCTGTGGCGAAGCCCAGCTGCAGGTTTAGGGCCTCTTTGCCCCCTCAAGCACTGTTGTGTACCCATTCCATGGGCCTTCCCTTTGCAAAGACTGTTGCCAGCAGCACTTGTTTCCCTTGGGAGTGCAGGGGAGGAAGGAATTGGGGGAAGAATGCCCTGCGCCCCATGTAATCCCTGTCCCCCCACTACACACAGCACTCCCAGGAACAGCCCCTCAGGTTTATTTTTGCTTGTTCGCAAAAACATTTAGCACCCATCGCCCAGCGGGACGCAGAAATTCGGGAGCGGGAGCCCTCCCTCCGCAAAGATGTAGGCATGAGCGCCTGCTGCCTCCTGCCAGTCTGCAAAGCTGTTAGTTCAGCACCAGCAACAAAAGTGAGAAGCCTTTCACAACTGAGACTGGGTATTATATGACCGTCTGGGCAGATTCTGGCATGCAGCCTCCACTCTTAGGAAATCGAGCAGACTTTTTGTCTGCTTTCCAGCAGGAACTGCTTCTTTCGCTCACCTGATATGGGGAACCGGCTGGAGAGCAAAAGGAAGTTTTCTCGCAACCAGCCTGAGCCTCAGGGGGATGATTACAGGCTGAGCTGAGCAGCGTGTGAGGCTCACTCACCTGCGTTGCCTCTGCTTCGTGCTCCTTCCCTAGCTCCCTCGCCTGCTCTGGGCAGCTGGGGTGAAAGATGTGGGAACCTGCTGGAGAGCAACCTGGTGGGGTGCAGGCACATCTCCGCAGCAGGGAGGAGCAGCTATAAATACTTAAATAAATAACAATTCTGATGTGGGAGCGCTAAGTTAATAGGTATAGCCTGTTTACATTAAGATATTTTAAGTAAATATAAATCTGATTACGAGGGTCGGGTTTTGATCATGCAAAAGCCACAACTGCATGGCTACAGTGTCCCCAGTAGCTGCAGAGTGCCTTTCTGGGCACAGCCCTGATGGTGTGACCTGGCTGGCGCTCAGCCCCCCCGGCTGTCCCAGGGTCATCCCAGTAGGATAGAGAATGACATCTGAGTGCAGTCTCCTTATGGCCACAGGTAGATAAGGCAAATATACCCTTTAGCCAAATTGCTGCGCATCGAACAGTCTTTGACATATTCGCCCACATAACCACTTTTTGAAGCAGGCAAGAGTGTCCCAGCTCCATGGCTGGGAAGCCAGTACAAGGAAAACCCAAGTGAAGCTGCAGCTTTCCCTGGCTACATCTCACCAGGGTAGACCAGGGTCACACGAGGAGAATGAAGCAGAGGAAGGACGGGAATCAGGCCACCATGGGACCTTCCTAATTGCCTCAGCCTTTAGAAAATCTTCCCCCAGTTTGCAGACTGAGTATGTTTGCATAAAGCCATGGGAGGGGAGCATCAGTTTCTGCAGTCATTTTCCTGTTAACTTGCTTTAACTCCACATTTCTTGCTTTAATTTTCATGCTGTGTACTTCAATAACAAATACCAAGCATAGGAGACATGCATGTATGTTAACTTGCATCCCTGCTCCATTCCATGCTCACAAGCCAGTCTCCGTTAAATACCCCAGGAGCTTGTTTCCGGGCTACTGCCTGTTTATATTTGTCCCTGTTTTAAACATATATATTTTTTGTTGGGTTTAAAGTAATCTCATGTTTTTTTTTGCGAAGAATCTGTGAACTATTTGTGAGAACTTATCTCAGAGCATGGGGATTGGGCTTAACTAACTTTTTCCAAGCAACTCAGCAGGAAGATAAACTTGTGGAAACTGCTGCATGTATTCAACGCCCTAGCTGGACCTTTGGCTAACACGAGATAAAACCGACAGGACCACATGCTCAGGCAGATGCCGTAAACATCAGCTTCAAAGCAAACAAACTGCTGTCTGCAGAAAGCAGAAGACAATGAAGACAAAACTTTGAGACCAATGATAATTCCTCAAGTTACCTCTTTTTTCCTATTTTTTTCCAGCAGTTGTGGGCCTGTAAACAAATTGGCATTTATTTGGAAAGGAAGGGTAAGAGGAAAAAATGAGTGGGAAGGAGAGATGATTAAGGCTGAGCAGCAGAGCTGTGGTGTTAGCTAAGAAGTGTGACTTCAGAGCAAACCCAGTTACACTGAGCGGTGTTGTGCATGGACAGCTGTAATTAGTCCAGCAGCTTTTCCCAAGTATGGCTTTCCCTGATGAATTTCGGACACTAGTGAAGTCAGTTTTCCCAATTTTTCTCCATTTTCTCCACATGTAGTGCATGCATCCAGGGAGCAGCTCAGGACCAGTGGCACATGGCCACACTGACACCGATTTCTAAGCCCAATGGAGTGGCAGTGGCTGTACCTCCCAGTGCTGCCAGCACGTGTGATTTTATCATGCACTTTGCGATGGCATGTTGTTCACAATACCCCAGCTCCCTGTGTCAGCTGGCTGAGAATCTTGGCTTTTATCTGCTTGGAAAGCAACTGTGCTTTATCTCCTGTGGTTTGAGAAGAAAGCTTGAAACAGCGTCTTTGTGCACATGACAAAGTCAGAAAGCGAAGATGACAACAAAGAAGCACGTGCTAGCAAAAATATAAGTGGTTTTGATCCAGTTTTGCTCACGGCCCCTGGTTTTGTGGAGTCGGACAGGCTGAGCTTCTGTGCTTTGCCATTGCCAGGTGGACGCTGCCCCCTGACCACATGCACCAGGTCTGAAACAAGAGGGAAGAGTGAGGTAGCAGCCCCCAGGAAGATATCAACACACAGCAAGGAACTGGTAGACTGGGAGTTGCACAGGCATCTTCCCTCATCCCACACCATCATGGTCTGACCTTATGGCACCATTTGGGCTTTCTCTTGAAAGCTGCTTGTGCCTACCAGCTTGTCTTTGTAATGCAAAGCTCACAGAGAGCAGAACAGGGCCTGGAGTTGGTTCCCAAAGTGGGGAAGTGGCTGAAAACATAGCCAATAAAATGCCAAAATGTGGACGGAGATTCTCCTTCACTGCTTTGAGGCCTCAGACAGGGGGGATGAGATGGTGAGAAGGGACCAGGGAAAATCCCATGCTCTCAGCAAGCAGCATTGCTCCAGAAGAAAAGTTTACACCTGAGACACAACAGTTTCACTGGAACCATTGTGCTTGCAACCATATATAATCAACCTGGAAGGAGACATATTCACAATGCGCCGGACGTTCGCACTCTGCCATCGGGTAATTTCGAGACTGTTGGGAGACCGTCCCAGTGGGACAGGGAGGCTCGACCGTGAGCGGGCAGCCCTTGGGCAGGAGACCAGCACAGCCCTTCCCTCCCAAAGGGCTGCTCTGCTGCCTGGGTACGGTCATTCGAGGGCTGTGTTTCCTGGCCATGTACGTGGAACTAGTGTATTTTCTCATTACCTGCCGGGGGGATAAAAAAAGCCTTGTTAAACTAATGGAAATTTATCCTGAAAGTTGTTAATCTAAAAGATCCATTGGGAGGAGGTCGCGCATTTTCACTCATAGCATTTTCACTTGCGCATTTTCATTTTCTCTCCTCTCTCTTGCAGTTGTTGCAATCTCAGGATGTGAAGGAGGACGCCGTGCTTTGCTGCTCCATGGAGGTAGGGAAGCTCTGATGCCACCTGCCCCTCCTTGTTGCTCTGCCCCTTCTGTCCTTGGCTGTGCACGTGCCCAAACCCAGAGCCACGTTACCTGGCTGCATTACACCCAAATACAAAAGACAGCACCATGGGATAAGAGAGGCGGCTGTCACTGTGCTTCCAATGCGTGTGAATGGATGCAACCAAATTTGCTAGCCAGGGTCTCACCACAAAACTAATTCCTATCATCCTGGTTCCTTTGAATCTCTTCCAGATTCCTTCAGATCTCACCCTGTGGTATTTTTTAAGCACAAAACCACCTGTATTGCACCAAAGGCTCCGTCACACTGCCTTTGCTCATGCAGTGGCGGTAGCTCCCGCAGAGAGGCTTGCTGTGCTCAGAAAGCTTTGCAAAGAAATGATGGTACAAATATAGCACGGGTGGAATTGCAAAGTTTCATTAGCTTCGCTTTTTGGAAGTGATTGGCCCATGGGAACTGATGCTTGTCTTGAAGAGAGAGGTTGAAGTAGGCTGAAAAATTGCAGCTGGATGGTTGAAATTCAGCAAAGTGGCAGGCAGCTGAAGAGGAAAGTTTGCATTTTTAAAGTCAGGACTTTTGAGAACTCTCCATTCAAATCCCTGATGCCTCACAAGCCTGAGATGGGGTTTTCTGGGGTTTACACTGCTTTAAAAACACTTGGCCGTCCTTGGAGAAGAGGTGCGATGGCTGGAAATGCAGACCTTGCTGCTGTGCAAAGGGCAGGATTTGTTATGCATAAAGGAGAGCCCTGCTTAATCAGATTAATGACTGGGAGTCACTGACAGCTGTGAATCAGCACGTAAATGAGGGAGCAGGTAAAAGGCAGGAATACCACATCACAGCATGCACTTTGTTTTGACAATAGCTTGATTTTTAGGTGGGATTTTTCAAAAGCACCCAGTGCTGCCACCTTTGAAGTCAGTGGGAGCTGAACCATTCAGTCTTACAGCAGCCCGGCGTGAGTGCTTTCGAAAGCTTCACCCATAGCACACGGCTCTGGGCAGCATCGGGGAGTGTGCTGTGGGGTGCCTGCATTTCTCACCAACAGCAGCATCTCAGCATTGCCCAGCTGGGGGAAAACTGGAGGAGTGTGAAATGTGGGTGAAAAAAAAAAAGAGCAGGCTGCATATTTTTGGAAAACAGCCCTACTATGTAAATATTGCCTCTCTGTTGCTGGAGTTGGCTCGGTGCATGCCCACAAGCCATGACACAGCAGCATCTGTAGCTTGTGTCCTGCTTCCTTCCTGCCAGCATCACATTTTCAGCAGTGCCAAGCAGCTTTCCACCCCTCCAACATGGGGCCAGCTGTCCTGGCTGCCCAGGAGGATCCCCCTGACCCTTGCCCCCCAGCTACACAACACTAGCGCAAGCCGTGGCGGCAGCTCACACTTTAACAAGCCGCCTCTGACCCCCTCTCTCCCAACAGCTGCAAAGCACCGGCCGGCTGCTGGAGGAGCAGCTGCCTGAGATGATGACGGAGATGCTGGCCATAGCTCGCGACAAGATGCTGTGCCCCTCCGAGTCCATGCTGACGCGGTCCCTCCTGCTGGAGGTCATCGAGCTGCACGCCAACAACTGGAACCCGCTGACGCCCACCATCATGCAGTACTACAACAAGACAATCCAAAAACTGACAGCCTGAGGGGCAGGGCAGGGAGGGGTGGGAAGGGGCGAGAAGGAGACATACACCTTAGCAGGATCCAGCTCTCGCAGCCAGGCAAGCACCTTTCTGATTTAAATACCTAAGCAGACAAACCCCAGCATGCTCCAGAATACGTTCGTGGGGTGGGGAGGGAGAAGCATGTTTCTTTTCAGCTGTGTCGTCAAGTGCCACCCCTCTTCCCTGCCATGTTTTTGTTTTAGGGTTTCTTTTATGAACTCATTGCTCCAGAAGCAGTGCATCCCGCCAGGTTATTGTTTGGCTTTAGAAAGAAGACAGCGAGTTGGAAAAGTGAGCCTGAGTGGGGGCTAGTATTGTTTTCACACCATCCTCCTGGCTTGCCCTGGCCAACTGGCAGGCGACAGTTGTCCCGGGAGGACAAAGTGCAACACATACTACACCAGACACTCATCACTGACGGCTTTTGTTAAGTGGAGCTTTTGTTATTCCCCCCCCCTTATCTTCAACTTTCTGCTCCCCCACCTCCCCTCCGTCTACTTGTCACCCCTTCAGATGCCAACCGGCGAGCAGGAAGGTTTTCTTATTTGCACTGGGTTTTATTTTTCTTGGTCATTTGTATTTTATTCTATTTTATTTTATTGTGAATGGATGATTGCAATAAGCACGGAGACATGGAAGTGACGCCTTCCTGCAAGCTCACAAATGGTTTACATGAAGATGCTGAAGTAGGAGGAGGATTTTTAAGGAGCCCAAAAGCCACTGTAGAATTAATATAGCCACAGTTGTCTTGCCAGTAATCTCGCAGATTAACTGAAAAATGTGTGCCCTGAGCTGGGAGCTCCAAGAAACACGGGAAGCTGCAGCTATTTGCTCTGGCTGGTAAAGCCATGGCATCCCCCATCCACTAAACTATAACCCATTTATTTTTTGTAATTTTTTTGTTTCTGTTGAAAGAGTTCTTTGTTGTAATTACTGTCATGGTTGTAATAATACATTTAAAACCAGGCCTGTTGTAGTTGGGCCTAGTAATGTACAGGGCAATGGAGAAATGAAGACTTGATGTTCTTGGGAAACCAGTAGAGAGAAGACAAGAAGTGCATGGCAAAAAAGGAGGGAAAAAAGAAGAGGAAAACAATGAAAAGCCAAAAATACAGGTTTTGAGCCTGGCTTCTAACTGGCTTCATTTCCTATACAGTATTTGTAGGTGTGCATTGTAGAGGCACGGCTGTGTGCCCTGGTCGGTGTAAATAAGTGGTACCATGTCCCCGAGTGCAGGGTGACGTGTTTGGAGGGAGCAGGGTGAAGTGGGGAGCAGGGAGACCGTGCTTTGCTGCATGCTGGTGTGGCTGGGCTGGTGCTGGGGAGGTGGGAAAGATGGGGAGAAGGGAGAGATGGGGAGATGATGGGGGATTTGGGGAGGTGTTCGCCCAGCAGAGCTGGAAGTGCCCTGAGCATGGATGGCAAGTGAATAGCGACTAGCAAACGTCAGGACTTGGTGTTTCCTTATTTGCTTCTCTGCCGATGCTAGTCCACATGAAATCCCTGCCGGTGCTCATTTTGGTGAAGTGGGAGAGGAGCAGAAGAAGCCCTGACCCCGCGGTGCCATCCCCATCTCACGTGCCTTAGGGAGCTACCGGCCTGTGTGCGAGAGACAGGAGGCTTCCCTGACACGCAGCTTGAAGGGCAGAAACCTTCCCCGTGCACATGTGCAAGAGATAAGCATCCTGGCCATGTGGTTTGGCACGACTTGAACTTTTCATGAGGTTGGCTGCGGGAGCATTTCCTAATCTGCACGTGGAGCACGAGGAAAGGAGCTGGAAAGAGGAGCTTCAGTGGTCCATGTCTGCACAGACTGATTCCTGGACTGGGGATGTAGGCCCGGCAGCTGTGTTAGCACTGCCGCAGAAAAGCAGAAAGGTCAGAAGGTGTTAGCACGAAGCTGGACTGCATCAGACCTGTCGGTGTTGGACAGCTGAGGGCTGTGCCCTTGCTCTTGGCCTTCCCAGCCGCTTGGCCCTGCGGGGAGTGGAGGACCAGAGGCGTGAATGCCCCAGAGCAGCCTGGGCCCCAGCCAAGAGGCGGGTGGGGAATGGAGGGAGAGCGAGGGCTTAAATTGAGCAAATGGAGTGAAATTACCTGTAGTGAGGACAATTTGTCAAGGGACCTTTAGTGTCATGACAGCCTCTGATGTGTGAGCTGCACGCAGTCGATTGATGTAAATTAGACCCCACTGGTTGGAAACATTAATGAGGTAGCTGGGGCTAGAGAGGTGCTGCTACTCTTTCAGACTTTGGGGAGAAGACTGGAGAAAAAGCTTTGCTGGGGGATTTCTGAAGGCCAGAAGAGATTCCCCGCATCCCACTCCACACCGCAGCATCCCTCGGGGCCTGCTCTCTGAATGCAGCAAAAGAAAAAAAGGGAAAAAAAAAAAAAAAGAAAAATTGAAAAGCCCAGAGGAGCTTCGGCCTATGGCTTTACCCTCCAATGCTAGGATTTCTCCCGTGGAAGAACTTTCCTGTGAAACCTGTCTTTTTAAATGTCTGTCGTCTGTCTCCGCTGTTAAGGTCCGTTCATCCAGCCACTCACCGCTTGGTAACTTGGTATGTCATTCACTCTGTTGGTGTGTGAGAATCTAGATGTTGACCAAAAAAGTATTTTTTTCCTCCTGGAATTATGTACGGCCACTGGCATATCTGCAGTCCCTCAGTGGGAAGCCTGCCTGTTGGGAAGGAAAGATGCCACCGGCAATGTGATGTGGAGGGGTGGGGGCAGCAGTGCATTTTGGGGACAGAACACCCTCCTTTGGCCAAATCCATGTCAGGCCAAACCTGGGGCTGGTGTAAGGACGTGATGATGCCCGGAGCTGCCAGCTCTGCTCCCCATGGATATCCCAGCACCTGGTCCCCTCCTTCCCAGGCAAATTATTGCCAAACTGGAGACTTTGGCTGTCTGCAAAGCAGCCTGCTCAGTTTCCCCATGAGGGATTTGACCCCCCCGTTTGGAGAAGTCTCGTTTGTACAGAGGTGAAATGAGAATGAGGGGAAAAAAGCAAAGTAAGTGATTTGTCTGGTTCCCCTCTTCCCCCGAAGGAGATTAATTAGTATCTATTCTTGGCATGATTGATGGCTTTGAAGGAAAACTTGTGAGAATAATTTATTATATGTTTTCCTGCTTATTTTTATAACATCCCTCACTTGGAAGTCTCTCAAAATCTGAAATAGGATTTTTATTTCCCCACTAGGTACTTTATGGCTTTACACAAATTTTGCTCTTCTTGGTGTTAGCTGTTAGCCAGTCCCGGTGATGCAGTATTTTTCAGGAGAAACGACTCTAAGTGTTGCAAAGTCCTGTTGATGGCCAACAGGGCTGTGGTGTCCTGCAGAACATGGATTTAATGCTAGCAATTCATTTTTTAATGTATTTATTTGTATTTGAAAAAGCAACATTTTTAATTTAATCATGTTTGTTAAACTAAGTGCTTAAAAAAAGGACAAAGGTTTTGGGGAGAATAAAGAGTAGATCTTCATACTAGAGAAAACAAAAACTCATAGTTTTCAGCATTTCAAAGATTATTAAAACAAGGGAGCTAATAACTCTTTGTGGCAATTCAGTCTTGTTTATAGAACATCCAAACCAACTCACTATGTGCTATAAAATGCATAATCTGTGTAATAAATGTTTAAAGCTTGACATTTCCCCATCTCTTTGACGGTATGTGCAATCAGTTTTGGTGGTCTGGGGGGGACTTTTGTTTAGCTTGGAACAAAGGATGAAGGGAAAAAACAAAACAACAAACAACAACATTGTGGTGTCTGCTTTGAAACGTAGCCCCTGGGTCGAGCCTCTGGGCCCTCGAGATCAACTCCCCTAGTCCTTATGGGGGACTTCAACTTGACAGACGTCAACTGGGATTACCACATGGCCAACACGAGCAAGTCCAGGAGGTTCCTAAAGCACCTAGATGATAACTTCTTGGTGCAGGTACTAAGGGAGCCAACTAGGAAAGGTGCCCTCCTAGATCTGTTGCTGGAGAAGAGAGAGTGTCTTGTGGGGGACGTGGCAATTGGCGGTCGTCTCATGAAGTGGTTAAGTTTAGAATTTTTGGTGACAGAAGGAAAACTGCCACCAAAACTTCAGCCCTGGATATGGGGAAAGCAGACTTCAGGCTACTCAGAGAACTAGTCAGCAAGGTCCCCTGGGAAGCTGCTTTTGAAGGCATTGGTGTTCATCAGTGCTGGTCAGTCTTTAAGCACTGCCTCCTAAAAGCACAGGATCAGGTGATTCCAAAATATCGGAAGGCAGGCAGGCGGGGCAGAAGGCTGGCCTCTCTGACCAGGGATCTTCTACTGCAGCTTAGGCAGAAAAAGAAAGTGTACTGGAATCAGGGTCAGGCGACAAAGAAGGAATGCAGGAATGCTGTTTGTGTTTGTAGGGTAGAAAATTCGTGTGGCCAAAGCCCAACTAGAGCTGAAGCTGGCCATGTCTGTGGGAGACAATAAAAAAGTTTTTTTTAGATATGTGAACAGAAAAAGGAGAACCAAAGAAAACATAGGTCCACTACTTGATGGAGAAGGTCTTCTCACAGACAAGGACATAGGCAAAGCAGAGACGTTTAATGCCTTCGCCTCTGTCTTCAATGCTGATGATGGGCTTCGGGACCCAGGGTGCCCTGAGCTGGAGGACCATAACAGTGAGAATGACAAACTCCTAACCAACCCTGAACATGTACGGGATTTGCTGCTCCACCTGGATCCATACAAGTCCATGGGTCTGGATGGGATTCATCCCAGGATGCTTAGAGAGCTAGCTGACATCATCGTGGGACCTCTCTCAATTATTTTTCAACGGTTTTGGGAATCTGGAGAGGTCCCAGTAGACTGGAAGCTGGCAAGTGTTGTACCAACTTTCAAGAAGGGCAAGAAAGAAGACCCTGGCGATTACAGGCCTGTCAGTCTCACGTCAGTGCCTGGTAAAATCATGGAGAAGATGATTCTTAAAGTTATTGAAGCACACTTGGGGACAATGCAGTCGCTGGTCCCAGCCAACATGGGTTCACAAGGGGTAGGTCCTGCCTAATAAATTTGATTTCCTTTTATGATAAGATCACCCGTCTAGTCAATCAAGGGAAACCAGATGATGTGATTTCTTTGGATTTCAGCAAAGTTTTTGACACGCTTTCCCATAGGATCCTACTGGGCAAAATGTCCAGCATACAGCTAAACAAAAACATCATACGATGGGTGAGCAATTGGCTGACGGGCAGGGCTCAAAGGGTTGTGGTAAATGGGGCCACATCTGGCTGGTGGACGGTCACTAGTGGGGTCTCTCAAGGCTCCATTTTAGGGCCAGTCCTCTTCAATGTTTTTATAAACGATTTGGATGTAGGACTAGAAGGTGTTTTGAGCAAATTTGCCGACAACACCAAACTTGCAGGAGTTGTGGACTCTGTTGAGAGTGGAAAGGCCTTGCAGAGAGATCTGGACAGATTGGAGAGCTGGGCGTTCACCAACCGCATGAAGTTTAACAAGAGCAAGTGCCAGGTCCTGCACCTGGGATGGGACAACCCTGGCTATACGTACAGACTGGGTGACGAGACGCTGGAGAGCAGCCCCGCAGAGAGGGATCTGGGGGTTGTGGTTGACAGCAAGTTGAATATGAGCCAGCAGTGTGCCCTGGCAGCCAGGAGGGCCAACCTTATCCTGGGATGGATCAAGCATGGCATCGCTAGTCGGTCGAGGGAGGTGACTGTCCCGCTCTACTCTGTGCTGGTCCGGCCTCACCTCGAGTACTGTGTGCAGTTCTGGGCACCACAGTACAAAAAGGATGTTAAACTGTTGGAGAGTGGAAGAGGGCGACGAAGATGGTAAAGGGCCTAGAGGGGAAGAGGTATGAGGAGCAGCTGAGGTCACTGGGCCTGTTCAACCTGGAGAAGAGGAGGCTGAGGGGGGACCTCATCGCGAGGGGGAGTGGAGAGGCAGGTGACCTATTGTCCTTATTCACCAGTGATAGGACCCACGGGAACGGTGTTAAGCTGAGGCAGGGGAAGTTTAGGCTGGACATCAGGAAGAGGTTCTTCACCGAGAGGGTGGTCGCACACAGGAACAGGCTCCCCAGGGAAGTAGTCACTGCACCAAGCCTGTCTGAATTTAAAAAGCGATTGGACTGTGCACTTAGTCACATGGTCTAAACTTTTGGGCAGACCTATGTGGTGCCAGGAGTTGGACTTGATGATCCTTATGTGTCTCTTTTCTTGGGATATTCTATGATTCTATGATTCTGCAGCTCCATTTGGCGACTCGTCACTGCTCAGTACTAGGGATGGGACCAACCCTGTGGTGCATCACGGCTCGGAGCTTTTACTCGATGCAATCTGCTAAAAAAAATAATTAAATAATAATAAAATAAACCTCTGTTTTTTCTAAGCAGTCTTCCCTGGAAAACCCTTCTCAGCCTAGCCAGAGTCAATTAGAGAGGGTTTTCAGCTAATTGAAATGCGTGTGTTCACCCAGGAAGCCGCAGGTCACTTGATTTGAGTGGTTTGTGTTATCAGGCTCCCGAGCTACGGACAGAAAATTGCAGGTTGCTGCTGTTGGAAAAGCCCATTGTCTCTTGCAAAACGCCCTACGTGACCGTGCGTGTGTGCTCACAGCTCGCTGCAGCACGGCTGGGATGCAAAATAAATAGAGGAGGGGGTGGGAGGAGGTGGATCCCGCCACTGGCCGGGGTTCGTCTCCTGTACCGGCGTGTCTGCAGCAACGTGGTCACTCAGCAGGAGCACAGCTAGCAAAAAAAAACTCCTCTTGGCTGTTGTTTTCCCATCCACAGATGTAAAGTGATGAGTTGAGCATCCTCATGGGAAAGGTGATGCAAACCCTGCTCAGCCCTTCTGCACTCAGTGGACTCTTGGGTTTTTCTGAGGGCGGTGCAGGGGAAAGCAATCACCATGTCCGTGCTCGCTGTCACTGCAGCAGCCCAACCAGCTTCAGTTCAGGGCAGCCTAGCCAAAAGCAGGGCTGGGCCCTGGGTCGCCAGGACGTTCTCAGTGAGAACAGCATGCAGCAAACAGGAGGCTTGGAAGCAGATCGGTGGTCATTGATGCAGGTCTGAAGCTTTCGAGACGCAGGAATATTTCTGTGAATTCCTCATGGCTGCCAGAAACCCAGGCAGCAGCAAATAAAGGAACCCCATGAATCAGAGCAAGTTTGCTTTACTTTCCTAAAGCATGGTAAACCTGCAAATAACGGATGTTTTCCTCTTCCAGCAGCTCTGCTTCTAATACTGAGTAATGAGTGGAGTTTTTAAATGCTTGTGCTAGTGGCAAAATGGATAACAAATATAAATCCTATCTAAGTGATAAAGCGAGTTCACACTTAACATAATAGCATTGCTGCCGTGTTTGTGAGCTGAAATGTAGTTTAAATGATTATTGCTTTGACAAAAGTAAAAACAGGCCATTAACTGGCAGCGTGGGACGGCCTTATTCACTGCTTTTGTAATTAAACCCTTCTCCGAGGCTGCATTTGTTAGCAGCTTGCTTCAGCTTTGGTGACAGAGTCGGAGCTGCACTCAGCATTTTTCTCTTCGGAATCGGGGTGCATGGAGCCTTCAGATCTGGCTGCACCAGCACCCCCACTGTGATTGGGCTCCAACCCGCTGCGCTCTGCCATGGCAGCCTTGTCTAAAAGCCTGCAGAAAATAAGGTTTTGTTGAGAGCTTTAGGCTAGCACAGGCACCACATGTGCACATGTAGCCATCTATGCGTGTGGTGCCGGAGCATCCTAATGCATCCACATGCATGGATGTACAACCTCGTCTGGGGTGCAGACACAGCCTTGCAAAAGTCACCCTGATCGGTGGGGGGCAGTTTGGGGCAATTTTCTGATGGTTTTAGGCATTTTGGACACAAGTAGTATTTTTGCCATATATAAAGGACCATGCTTTTAAGGTTTAGGTGCAACAGAAAGAACAAGGGTCCAACAATAACATACACCACAAGGCTATATGGCCTCTTCCTTTTGAAACCTACACTGTTGCTCACCAATTACAAAGCCAGAGACTCATGTGGCTACTTAAATATGACTACTGAGCCAGGCTTTGTGTCTATCCCAGCCCACAGGACTTTTCTGAATTAATGCCTAGAGCCTAACTTCTGCAAAAAAAAAAAATATATATATATATATATATATATATATATATCCCATCCAGGCATGTGATTTAACAATTTAAGCATTTCTGGAGATGGAAACGGCTCCTGGAGAGCTGCAATAGTTGTCCTTGCAGCTGAGCATGAGCTTGGTGCCTCACAGGGGCAGAGGCTTGGTGGGTTGTGTGCTAAACTGATGCCTCATAGAGCACCAAATGAAAGCAGGCTAACTACTTAGCATCACTTATAGCCATGCCATAGCGCTCATGGGGAAAAAAATGCAAAGTCCCTCTCAAGAGAAATGCTGAGATTTCCAAATTCCATTCTGTCCTAAATCGTCTGAGTTTTTCACCAAACAAAGTGCTTCATTTCAGTGTATGTTATGTTGCTGTAGCAATAACATTTAAACAAAGTGTTTTCATATTATTAGCACAGACCTTTTCAATAACTTCCCATCAAGCGTTCCCGGGAAATGTTTCTGCTTTGTGAAAGGGGTGCTGAGAGCACTGCCTGATCCTGACCAGCATTCCCTACCTCTGCTTAGATAACATCCCCCGAATCCTTCCCCCACAGGAGGGGAGATCTGCTGTCCAGCTGTGCCCTGCTGTCGTGGTTTAACCCGGCTGGCAGCTAAATACCACGCAGCCGTTCGCTCACCCTCCCCCCTCCCTCTCTGGGACGGGGGAGAGAAATGGAAAGTGAAGCCCGTGAGTTGAGATAAAGACAGTTTAATAAGACAGGAAAATAATAATAATAATAATAATAATAATAATAATAATAATAATAATAATAATAATAATAATAATAATAATACAATGATGATAATAGTACTACTACTAATAATATGTACAAACAAGTGATGCACAATGCAATTGCTCACCACCCGCTGACCGATGCCCAGCTTAACCCCGAGCAGTCCGGCCCCCTCCCCCCGGCTAGCCACCTATATATTGTTTAGCATGACGTCAGATGGTATGGAATACCCCTTTGGCTAGTTTGGGTCACCTGTCCTGGGTCTGTCCCCTCCCAGCTCTTACTGCACCCCCCAGCCTGCCCGTTGGCAGGACAGAGCAAAGGCTGAGATGTCCTTGGCTTAGTATAAGCACTGCTCTGCAACAATTAAAGCATCGGGGTGTTATCAGCACTCTTCTCATTCTAAGCCAAAACACAGCATTCCACCAGCTACTAGGAAGAAAATTAATTCTGTGCTAACTGAAACCAGGACACCTGCACGTCCCAGTGGTTACCTGAAATTAATGAGAAGAGCACCCTGACAGCTCAGACTGCACTTTTCAAATCGTGTTTTTGACATTTCTGGATTTTGAGCTCAAAAGAGCTCAAATTCACCTTCTGGAGCAAGCCTGGAAGAGCCCCATTCTGGTAAGGCAGAGGTTGGAAGAGAAGGGGGCGAGGGGCAGGTAGGATTAAAGGTGTGTTGGGAGATGGGTTACAAAAACCTGTATGCTGGTAATTACACGTGTTGTGTTATGAAAAACTGGTTTGAGGGCAAATGCTGTAAAATATTGCTCTGGGGAGAGAAAGACAGCAAAGGTTGTGAAATACAGCTTGCGTATTGATTACAGCTAAGGTAACTTTTGTCTCCAGGGCTGTGTTTTACAGCTATTGCAAGAAATCAAACCCCAGTTTGCAGGCCTGGGCTGTAGTTCTTGTAGAGCACGAGCATGCAGCATGCTTGGTACTGTTGGAAGACCAGGCTTTGTGCTGGTTTCCTAAGATACATACAGTCTTTTTTTTTGGTGGGACAGGAAAAAGCATTTGGGAGAGTGACTGCGTAGCAATTGCCTTGTGGTCACTGTTTTTATAGTCACTGCACATTGCATGTTCTTTATCCAAAATTGCACTTCTGCTGCTTCTGTGAGCACTTTTACAAGTGGTGCTGCTGGGGCTTACAGGTATCAGAGGGGCTAATCCTAAATAACCCTTAGGTTTGACTTTTCAGCCCCATATACCTGTTTATTCCCCATTTGCTCCCTGTCCTTTAACTAAAGCTCTCTTTGCTCTCTCCTGCGTTTCCAAATAGCATGAACCTTTCCCTTCCCCAGCTCCATGCTGGCACATTTGGCCTCCGCAGCTTCTGTCATCCCTTTCCCCAGCTGAGGATGTCTCAGGGACCACAAACTGTTCTGTGCCAGTCCCCACTACCACATTCTTTTCGGGGGGCATCCCTGGTCCCCATATTTCTGATTTAGCACCCTCCACAAGAGCTTTCTCCCATTTTAATGCTTTCTGCTGCTGCAAACACCTTGCCTGGGGCATGCTGGTTTTGCGTCCCCTCCTTTCCACCTATTTGTCCCCACAGTGCTGGACCAAATGGACCAAGGAAAAAAGAAACCGGGGGAGCCTGGGTGAAGGCACATCTGACCAAGGTGTCATCTGAAGACCTGGCACAGCCCAGGATGGCCCTGCTGGACACAGCAGGGGGAAAATTGGCCCCACATGAAGGAGATGCTCCTGTGGATGGCCGGGATGCTCGCTGTCCCATCTGGACACCCTGGCTGATGGTGGGGTTTTTGGGGACGGGGGTGCTGGTGGAGGGGAGCGGTCCAGGACTGGCTGTCGGACAGGCGCCGTGCTGGAGCCTGTTTTCTGGTGGGAACTGCTGGGACAAAATTAGAAGTAGGCTGAACTTTATCTACAATGTAAACTGAATCTGAACCCAGCCCTGTTTTGCTTTGTTTTTTTCCAAGGTCAAAGGAGTTAATGGGGAGAGAGACAAGGTGGGGCCCTGGATTTTTTTAACTTCTTTCTGTGAGTTTGCTGGCATTGGCCAGCCTCATCCACAAGGAAATGCTGGAAGGCCGTGGGAGAAGCTCTCCTCACAGCATTTCCATCCAGTGGCACTCAACCAGACCTGCAGCACCTCAGCCACTCATCTCCCTGGCTCCCTTCTTTTAATGCACAAAAGACAAGCAGTCCATCTCCCTGTGCCTTCAAATCCAAAGTAACCTGCTAACAAAATGAGTGCACATCTGCAAAGCCATCTCCAGGCCAGCCTGGAATGGTGATGTGGTGGCTCGAACATACATTTATTTCACGTTGGATATTTGCTTTGGGGCAGCAGAGGGCTTCCCAACCCTTCCCCATCCTGCCCTGGGCTCAGCCTGCATCTGGCCCAGCCCAGGGAGTACAAAGGGGAAACTGGAGAAGTTTTGGTGTTTTTGTTGGTGGATATCACACCATACAGCACTCAAGTGGTGCAAGAGGCGGCTCCTACCTCATGCTGCACGTGGGGGTTTCTCTGCCAGCCCCTGGTGGAGGGCCAGCCAGTGAGGCATTGCCCCCAGTGCAATGGAGAGCTCCCAGTGCTTCCCACCAAGCTGGTTGTCTCTTCTGAGAATGGACATAAGGCTTCACCACCTGTCTGTTTCACCTCCTCAATTACTCAAGAGTTATTAGAAACCTTAGCAAAGTGCTCTAATTTTAACAAAGATGCATCCTAGATCACTGACAAATTTAGCGAATGCACATGGGCAGACTCATTTCCTGGAATGGGAGCTACTGGAGAAAAAGTCCCTCTAGGCTGGCTCCTAACTATGACACATTTGATAGCCATTCAAGGACTACTGGGAAACATGTAATTTGTCTCTGTGAAGCTTCAGACAGAGTTTCATCATCAAGTCTGACTGCTCCGTGAAATAAAAACTGCTAATATCCACTAGCAGCAATATAACCTCTTTTATTTTCATAGAATGTATCATGAGGGTTATTTTTTTTTCCCGATTCATTACAGCAGCAGGACTCAATATTTTATGCAGTGGATGCAGAGTGGCCTCATCCCCACAGTGCCGTGTTTCTGCCCCACTTCTCCAGGCGACCCATGTTGTCCCTTGACCATGCTATCCCTCGACGGGTGGCACAAGCCCCCGGCGTGCCCCAGCTGCCAGGACCATTATCAATGAACTTTGGCTCCTTGAACCGTGGAAAACCTGTGGTGTCAGAGTGATAGGTGCTGTCGCTCAACGGATCAAATTGCCCCGGGAGATTTGCTGGGAGTCCCATGACGTGGCTGGAAGGGAGCCCAGACAGCGGGGCACCATCTCAGGGCACTCAGCTGGGGTCTCTGGAGGACAGCCGGTGGCCTCTGTTCCCTGCTTCCACCCTCTCTGTGTGACAACCCCTAGCAACACATCAGCCTGGGGGCTCACCAGGGGGAAGGGGGGGGAATAATTTGCACGCTGCTGTGTGGGACTACTGGTGCGTGGGATGAGGATGTGCATCAGCAGGTTTGTCCCTGCATTGCCATGGTGCAAACCCCATCTCGTGTGCCTCGCTGGTCCTGCAAGGGGCATGCCCCGTGCCTGCATCGCCCACCCACGAGCAGCCACCTCGCCCTGCAGACTCTGGGTAGTTTGGGACAGGTTCCTCTCTGGGTTTCCAGCCCTGACCCACTTTCTCATGCTGCCACCCTTCCTAGGATCTGCAGCTTTCAGGCATTGCCCAGCAGGGTCATCTCAGGTCCTCGTGTCCCTCACTGTTTTGTTTTGCCTCTGAGGTGCCGGATAAGATCTTGGTGCTGCTTCCCAGATGGCTTTGTGGGCAGGCTGGGAGCCCCCAGGGAGCCCCCACTCCATTTTGAGCCACCCAGTCCTTCTCCCAGGATGCGCGTTTCCTCCTGGAAGCAGATAAGGCAGAGGAATGAGATAAGATGATGGCTGCCCCCCCCCCCAGTAGGGCCAGAAGCCCCTGTGCAGATGTGGAGGTGGGATTGTGGTGTGGGGTCAGCACAGCCACCCACATTCCGTAGGGAATTCCTGCCTTCATCCCACATCTGGAGCTGCCAAAGGTTTGTTCCAAAGGTCATTTTCTGGGGCAGTGGAAAGCCACACACCCTCATCTTAGTGGAAGGCAGGGGATATGGCAGTGGGCTGGAAACAGCTGGATTTGGGGTCACCACCATCGATGTAGCTGATGCCACCAAAAATGCTAGTGAAGATGTGGATAGGTGTACTTTAGTGCATATCAAATGGCCTGAATTAAAATCCACAGGGGAGGAAATGGAGCTCTCACAGAAACCCAGGCAGATATCTCCACCGAAGATGCACCTTTCAAGCAGAAAAAAAAAATGTTTCAAAATCCCTTTTTGCCCTCAAAACATTTTTAACAGGCATGCAATGCACACACAGCAATTTGTTGCTCTGTCAAAAAGATCCCAGGGCTCCCCACGGTCCTGTGGCTATTTGGCCCTGGGAACAGCTGCCCTTAACACAACCATCCCTACCTCTGCAAAGCCATACAGAGCTGGCTGATAGCTGGGCAACAACTGTTATGTTCTGTAATAATAATTCTACAATAATAATAGGAATAAAAAATGGAATGAATAACATTGACCTCCATAATTAATATATGATAAATGTCAGATAATGATTTAGTAACAAAGGTGGTGAACTAGTAATAGAGGAAGTCTGGAAGACAATTTGTAAAGTGCTCAGAAAATTAGAAGATATCCCAGAGTTTGAAGGACCTTGGGTTGTTTAGTCTAGAGAAGAAAAAAAAAAAGACAGAGAGGGGACATAGTAAATCCTAAAACATAGCTACCAAGAGAAAGGAAATAAACCCTTCATAATCACAAAGGAAGGACTAAGAAATCAGAGGCTTAAACTGCAGGAAGGAAGATACAGCCTGGGTTACAGAGGGCAATTTAACAGTGCAGGAAATAATTAAGGCTTGGAAAATTGTCTGAAAAAAAATAGTTTCACATGAGATTTTCAAGAAGGGGTTGGAAAAACACCTGTCATTGGGGGTTTAAAGACAGCTGAATTGCCCTTCAGTTTAGGGGTGGACTTACTGATTTTTGGTGATCTCTTCCAATCCCATTTTCTAGTATTCGGTTCATTTTTCTTCCTTCATTGGGATGAATTTTGAATTTTAAGGACAGTTTTCTTCCTTGTTTGCATGCCCATCTTCCTGCAAGGGAATGTTCTGCTCCTCCAGCAAGGCTAACAAATCTCCAAAGAACACATACACTGCACATGCAGTGGGCAAAAACACAGGATAGAGATTAATAACTAAAAAAAGACGGGGGTTTTACAGACATTATTTCAGCTATTTGACATCCATGCAGAACAGATGGGAGCTGAGTTCCTAAAATGTTGTCTTTCAAAGAGACATGCACAGTAACAGTCCTGGACACAGGAGATGAAGAATTGTTTTGGTGAGCTGTTATACACCCGCCAATAGTGCAGTCTTTGCGTTCCTGGCACAGATAAAGACCAGTATAAGTGAGATAAATCCTGTCTAAATTCTTTTCATGTTCCTCAAGCTTGCACTCCAAGGACAGACAAGATGATAGCGAGACAGTGATGAAGAAGAAGTCTTGGTGTGCAGACAGCTCTTTGTGTTTCGGAGCTTTTTACAGAGGAGGCACGTGGCACAGAGAAACCCTACAAAGCTGGGTCTGGAGAGTCTCAGCTTGGGAAGGTCACAAAAATGAATGAGGTTTTAAGGAGGGGCTACAAGATGAGGGTGAGCAGGGAGCGGTTTGGAGGAATTTTAATTAACATCATCATTTGCAATGTTATTTAATAAGGTCCAAAAACACCTGAGAACAATGAAAGCTGAAAACAGCATCCCACATTTCACAGAGTGGGGGCTAGGAGAGAGGGCTTGGCTCCCCCAGGGGTAAGAGGGCACTTGAAGGAGTGGAAGCTCCTCTGGAAATAAGAGCTCAGAGCAGGAACATGTTCTGGGAGATTGCTGGATCAAACAGCCCAGGGTGGAGGAAGGACCCCAGTATCCCGGGGTGGGAGATGCCCCATGTGTGCTGTGGGTCCTGCACCAGCTCCTGGGGCTGTGCGTGGTATAGGGCCACATGAGGTGGCATTTAGGGAGGTAGGAGACCAGCAGTATCATAAACCCTGGTCCTTTTAGGACCCAGACATTCCCTGCAAACATGCCAGGTGCTTTCAAGGTCTGCTGTCTGCATTAAGCACCTTGCAGAAGCAGCTGAGACCTGAATTCAAAAAGGATGAAAGGTCCTTTTTGCAATTCAGGAACAGAATGGAGCAAGCTGACCTTGGCGAGGGCAGGAGGGAGAGAGCAGGGATGGCCACCAGACCACTGGTAGCGTCTGCAGCAGTGGTGCAGGGAACAGCGAGGCCAAGCACCGTGGTTGGTGCCACAGGACCCTATCAGCCTCCCTCCAGCAGCTGCACGCCCCAGGACCCCAGCACACATTTGGCCCCATCAGAAAGGGCAGCAGGGACCAGAACAAGTTTCTGCAGCCCAAATAATGCTGACCACGGGTACAGGAGGGAAGGGCCAGGCTGGGCTGTGCACAGCATGCAGTGCACCAGCCTCGTCTGCTCAGGCGCTCCCCATGCCTGGACTTGTGGATGGGGTTGCTCAGAGCAATGACAATTACAGTTTCAATCACAGATTATTAAGAAGTGTTTTTTAGCAAACTTGGAGGCATGCCTGAACTGGAAGGGCATTTCACCTTCCTGCTGCATGGATCCTAGGGTGCCATGCCCTCTTTGAAGTCTCCTGGTGTGGAGGTTTCACGATCCCCAGTAGCAGCGGGGCACTAAGGTGCCTTCTGAAGACATCCTTCCCATGGTGCGTTATCCTTTGGGAAGCTGGTCAGCTTTCATCTCCAGCACAGAGCTGGGAAGAAGCGATTGTGAGCTTCTAAAATAAATAACTTCTGCTGGTGGAGGAAAGCCATCACAGCTGCCAGAGGTGCTGATAACCAGCCCATGGCTTGGTCAGTGCACACAGGTTGGTGTTGGCCACAGCAATAACATAGATGAGCAGGAATATGATGCTTAAGGAGAGAAGTGGCTGTGGAATGATAAGGCAGTGAGACTTCTCTGCATAGGAGGTCCCCCAGCCTTTTCCCTGCCCCATCACACAGCCCAGTACAGCTCCTTTGGGCCATGTGAATCCCTCACATCATTCAGGTTAGGAGGCTCTGGTGTCTGGTGGACAAGCTTTTGCATAGCACTGGGCTTTTCAAGCCTGGGGCTGACCCAGTGTGTCAGAAAGCCCTCATCAGGAGTCCCAGAGTACAACCCAACTATTTTTAGAAAATTAAATCACCCAGGCTGACTGAAACATCAGGATAGCACCTAAAAACCTTTTCATCCTTTGGCCATCCAGCCTCTGGGTCTTCAGCCTGCTCTTAGTTCATGTTTTCACATTTCTCCTGTGGTCAGGAGACTGGATACGTGTGTGTGCTTTCAGCAAAGGTGAGGTGCATCAGTGAGCTTCAGGGGGCACCCAGGGGTGTCAGGCAGAGCCCCTGTGTGGGAACTGCACACGGAGCTTAGAAAAGCAGCTGAGACTTTGGGGCAGGAGCATATGACAGAGATTCACTGTTTCCTGTGGTTTGCTGCTCTTGCTGTTGACCATCTCCACTTTCAGTCCCATTTTAGACATTCCTTGAATTCTGCTTTACCACAATGCTGTGCCCCTGGTTGCTTCAGCTGACGTTATTTTACTGGCCTGTCCATCTCTATTGGAAGGAGGAGAATGTACTGAATGCTCTGAACACCAAAATTGCCCTGTCTCTGTCTTCCTGGTGTTTCCCAAGCTGTGAGCAGGTCCCTATCTGGAGATCTGCTTTCCTGCAACAAGAATATTCCCCAGGTGAGAAATTTGCCTCCTGAACTCAGCATGACCTCCCAGAACTGAAAGGCTTTGGATGGGGAACATCAGGGTTGACTGTGCGAAATATCCATCCAAGTCTGGAGCCACGCTGCCAGGCATCACGATGCTTCCTTGTGAAAGACCTCGGTGGTCCCAAGAAGCACTGTGTTTGTAGGATGCCCCCTAAAATGGTGCCTCCAACCAGCGATGCTGTGCTGAGCCCCAACTCGCAGAAAGGGCCTGAAGGGTTAAAGTAACAATGAAAGTTTTACGAGTCCAGGCTCCAGATGTTCTAGCCAAGAAGATGAAAGCAACCCACTCTGCCTGTATGGGAGGGCACTGAGCCCCCACAGCCCCCGCAGCACCCTACGGGGCCCATCCCCAGGCAGTGCCCTCCCTCCAGCCCTGCTCATCCTGGCCCTTGCATGAAGATCAGGTTGGGGAGCTGCTGCCCAGCTCTTCCCCCCCGATCAGTTATTAAAAGCAGAGAGTTCTCCCACCATGACATTAGTCTCAGCTTCCCCATGGCGTGCTGGGCAGGAAAGTTAAACCGCAGGGCCCACACTTGCAGGGGAAGGAGTAAACAGCACTTCCAGGTTGAGGCGTCTCCAGAAGTTTGGGTTTGCTGCACCAAACCTTTGCGCCCTTTCATTCTGCAGACAAGCCCAATGACCAGTTGAGCATAGCCCCTGGCCACCTCAGCCACACATCCTGCCCATCCTCTGCTTCCCCAGCTCCCGTCACAATCAGGGAAGTTGGTTGCCCTATGTTGGTTGGCTTATGTCTCCATTTTTCTCTTCTTCCAAGCTCTCAGCCCCAGTTTGCCTTGCAGATGGGAGGCAATACTTGTTTTCTGACCCATTTTCCCCTGGAGGTTGTCTCTGAAATGAGCTGATGAGCCTCAGTGGGTGCGACACTGGGGGATGATTAAGTCCTTTCACTGGCTGAGTGATGGGGCTCTTCTGCTCCTTTATTTTGCAGGGTCCTTTGTGCAAAACAGATACTTTTGGGGTTGGAATGGGATTTTTCCCTCATTTTGAGCACATTCAGATTGGCATTCTCAGCTGACCAGCTGCAAGGAAGGTCAGGGACACCCCCAGATCTCTGGTGTCCCAGCACAGCCCAGCTCCAGTTATCCACCAGTATCAGAGTATCATATGTGTTTTCTACAGGACAGAGCATACACATATAAATACATCCAGAGTAATGACAGCCTTAAATATTGCCTCTCCAGCAAAATTAATAGTTAGTTGCTTGCTGTATATGAGATTTTTTTTCCTTTTCCTTGTGTGCACTGTAACCCTAGTAACCAGCAGCACCCGTACAGTCAGTCATCTGTCTTACACTGGTGTGTTTCTGTCTGATACGAAGAAACACTGCGAACAGCTGGCCCCCACTGAAGCCAACAAGACCAGCCAGGTTTTGTTCTTAGAGCTGCTGAAACACCCAGCAAGCCTGGATCTCCCTTCCTTCAGCAGTGATGGAGCCAAGAGCTCTGAGCATCTGCTCACAGCATTGGGCTCGGCAGGGCTCAGCTCCTGCTGGCTGGAGGAGATCTGAGTCCCATCTCCTGCTGGTGCCCGTGGCCTGAGCTGTGGGTTGTGGGTGAGTGGAGAACATCAGAGGACCCCGTAGTGTTTCAGCTACTTTCAGTGCCCCAGCCCAGGGCAGCAAAGCCCACCCTAGTGTGAGAAAAAAATCTCAATAATTTTCTTCAGACAGGACCTTCTGTGAAGCTATTTTATTCACGATTGCAATGGCGGGTTTCCTGCAAGCAGGAGCACACAATAAAAGTTTATCATAACCTTATATTCCCTATTACCCGACACCTGATTTCTCCCCTGATTCCTCATTGGCTGAGTACTACAGGTTCACAACCTACTCGATGCACTTCTGTACCATATATGTACAATTTTATTTGACCAACCGTTAATTTCTCCTTTTCATTTTTTTCCCTTCTTCTCTCATGACTAGAGGGCCTGTGATTTTTGTTTTTACTGATTTCGTACTGCTCATCCTGTTTTCCTTAGCTATCCTCCTTATTTTGGGACAGTGGGACCTTCCCCTTATCTGCTTAACATACTCCCCACTGCTGTGCCACATAATCACTTTTGAATATGCAAGGTTAGTGGAATTTTCCACTGCAAAAACACCTTCTATTGCAAAAACACAACTTTGTTTCTCACACTTGTCCCCTCAAGGAGGATGAACTATGGCACAACTCCACCTGCCTCTGCCCCAGAGCAGCTGCTAATTGGGGTCTTCTCCCTTCATCCAACTTTCTGTTTTTCTCTGAAAGCACAAACTGAATTCCCCCTCAGATTTCCACCTTGCTTTCAGGTCTGATTAATGCTGTCACAAGGTTCGGGAGTTACTCAGCGTGTTGACAGACAGACTGATGTCTGAGCACTGGAGCTTCTCGCCTTTCCAAAACCAGTGCTAAAAAAGAGGATGGTCTGGTTCATCGCCGGGAGACCTTTGGCAGGCCATGATGATGGTCCAGTCAACATGATGAAGAGGAAAACATCCTGGGGTTTTTCCCCAGAGCTGATGTCAGGGACTTCGGCTAGTAAACATGACACAGTGGTGACTTCCCTGCTAACCACAAGAACTATCTGAGCCTCTCAAGTGTTTAGGTTTTTGTTTCATTTCATCTGTAAGCTGCCCAAAGAGTTATGCTGTGACTCACTGGAGTGCCCAGGGATGTCCCTCTGGTTCTGCTGCGCCAACGCACGGATGCCCATGCTGCTGCAGTGTCGGGGCTGGTGGCACAGCAGGACCAAGGGGACAGACCCCTCTCTCCATGGGCTGCAGGGGGGACAGGCCTGATCCTGGCCTTGCTGTCATCCCCACATTACTTGGGACAAGGTAATTACCTCTGCAATGCCTGCCCCCAAAAGGCTCAGGCCAACATGAGTCCCCATGACCATGCAGAAGGATGGCCAGGAGTAGCTCCATGCATCGCTTCATACTACACCTTCCCCCCAGTCAGTTGTTCAACCCCCATCCCCTAAACCACCAGGGATCTACCCCCATCTTGACATCTTGCCTCCAAACTTGTGCCCGGTAAACCAGCACATATTTTTAAGCATGCATAGACAACACAAAGCAAACGCTGTTTCCACGTGCAGGTGGTTTTTAATAATTTATCTCAAACCAGTTCTTCCCTACTTTGTCTCCAGGAAGCCCTTGCAAACCCAGACATGCACATAGACATGGCTGAGCTACTGCTTTCACACCGAGTTAAGCCCTACCAGGGCACCTTTCCACCGGTAAACTCTGAGAGCAAAGTGCAACTAGCATAAAGCAAATACTTTTCCAAGGCCTCACTCTTTGAACGGTGTGGAGCCACCAGCCCATGTAGTGGGTTTACGTGGCAAGGTTTTGGTAGCAGGGGGCCATAGGGATGGCTTCTGTGAGAAGGATCTAGAAGCTTCCCCTGCCGGAGCAGATTCTGGGCCGGACCTGTAGCCCGTGGAGAGGAGACCACGCAGGAGCAGGTGACCTGGCAGGCGCTGCTGCCTGTGGGGGATCCAGGTTGGAGCAGTTTGCTCCTGAGGGATGGAGTCCATGGTACGGAGCCATATCTGGAGCAGTTCTTGAAGAGCTGCTGCCTGTGGGAAGCCCACGCCGGATCAGTTCATCAAGGACTGCATCCTGTGGGAGGGACCCCACAGCACAGGGGACGAGAGTGACTGAGAAGGAGGGGCAGCGAAGAAGCGCTATAGACTGACCATAACCCCCATTCCCCTGTGCCGCTTGGGGGGAGGAGGTGGAAGACGGCGGATGGGGGGGAAGGTGCTTTTGTTTTCTTTCCTTTGTTTCTCACTTCTCTAGCTTGTTAGTAATAGGCAATAAATCTTACTATCTCCCTATGGTGAATTTGTTTTGCCCGTCACGATAATCACTGTGTGATCTCCCTGTCCTTATCTCAACCCTTGAGCCCTTTTCATCGTATTTTCTCCCCATTCCTCTTTGAGGAGGGAGAGTGAAAGAGCGGTTGTGGTGGAGCTCGGCCGCCCACCCAAGTAAAACCACCACACCACCCTATCATCCCGAGGGCTGCATGGACAGAAGGGTCCATTCACCTCATGGACTTGCAAACAGCCTGAAAGATGAGAGCCGGTAGATGCCTTGGGGTGGATGGGGAACGAGTCCGATGCTGAGCGTCACCCAAGTGAGACAGGTGTCACGGCTCTGCCCCATGGAAAACCATTTGTTCCTATGATCCCAAGATGGTGGATGTTCACCTTTGTCCTTTGCAGTACATTGGACATTGTAGACACTATCTCTTATCAGCAGTTGACAGTTTGAGCATATTTCATGTATGATTTATCATCAAAAGTGACATGGTTTGACCCTACTTTATTGCAGTCTTCAATTACCGCTCAGCAACACTGGAAAAAAAGGCTCAACCATGCTGTAATTTACTGTGTTGCAGTATGTTATTACAAGTTTTAGTGCCGATTACGCTGGAGCCATGGTACAAAGCAAGATTACAGTTAACTGGAACAGACTGATTTCAGACATCCCGAATTTCCAGATAAATCCTTTTGCAGGGAGGGAAGGAGGGAGACACATACCACCGGGAAATCAGGATTCGAGACTGTCTCAGCCAGCTCATGTCTGAGCCTCTTAAGTGAATGAGCTTTCGGTAAGATGATTTCTAAGGAGGCAAGAGTGGGAACAGCAGAGCACAATGATACATGAGGTTCCGGGCCACCACTGCTTTGCTGGAAGGTGGTTATGGACATCCACAGTGCTGCGGGTGCTCATACCCAGGGGAGGTGCTGTGGCAAGGAGTGTGCATGGAGCAAGAAGAACATCATATTGCTGGTCAGGAGCTACCTAGAGGCTGGACAGCCGTGTCTTCTTTTGGGAAGGAGCCGGACCTGCCCTTGCCCACAGCTCCTCCATCCAAGGGCAGGTCCGGGCTGTGGTTCTGCTCCTTAATCTGGGCATTACTGGATCATCCAAATTCGACCACATCAAGAGCAGCCACATAACTGCATTTCTGACAAATTATCTCCAGCACTTGGGCTTTATGTGAGTGTTTATGTTTCAGTCTGGCTTGGTGCCAGCCACAGCAGGACGGGTACAAAGCAGGAGGGATACGACCAGGAGAAGCCTCCGGCCTGTAGTGGGTTTAAGTGGCAAGGTTTTGGTAGCAGGGGGCCATAGGGGTGGCTTCTGTGAGAAGGATCTAGAAGCTGCCCCATGTTTGGTAAGGGCCCCACTGCTGGCCAGAGCTGAGTCAATAAGTGATGTTGTTTGTGCCTCTGTGAGAGCATATTCAAGACAGGGAAGAAAAACACTGGGCACACAGCAGCTGGGAGAGTGAGAGGAGTAAGGAACAGCCTTGCAGGCGCCAAGGGCAGTGAAGGAGGGGGAGAGGTGCTCCAGGCACCGGAGCAGAAGTCCCCTGCGGCCTGTAGTGAGGACCATGGTGAAGCAGGATGTCCCCCTGCAGCCCATGGAGTACCACAGTGGAGCAGGGTTCCAGGCTGCATCCCGTGGAGGAGACCATGGTGGAGCAGGTGGACCTGCACCAACGGAGGCTGTGGCCTGTAGAAGACCCCTGCCGGAGCAGATTCTGGGCCGGACCTGTAGCCCGTGGAGAGGAGACCACGCAGGAGCAGGTGACCTGGCAGGCGCTGCTGCCTGTGGGGGATCCAGGTTGGAGCAGTTTGCTCCTGAGGGATGGACGGAGCCATATCTGGAGCAGTTCTGGAAGAGCTGCTGCCTGTGGGAAGCCCACGCCGGATCAGTTCATCAAGGACTGCATCCCGTGGGAGGGACTCCACAGCACAGGGGACGAGAGTGACCGAGAAGGAGCGGCGGTGAAGAAGCGCTATAGACTGACCATAACCCCCATTCCCCTGTGCCGCTTGGGGGGAGGAGGTGGAAGACGGCGGATGGGGGGGAAGGTGCCTTTGTTTTTTTTTTTCCTTTGTTTCTCACTTCTCTAGCTTGTTAGTAATAGGCAATAAATCTTACTATCTCCCTATGGTGAATTTGTTTTGCCCGTCACGATAATCACTGTGTGATCTCCCTGTCCTTATCTCAACCCTTGAGCCCTTTTCATCGTATTTTCTCCCCATTCCTCTTTGAGGAGGGGGAGTGAGAGAGAGGTTGTGGTGGAGCTCGGCCGCCCACCCGAGTAAAACCACCACACGGCCACAGTGCATGGCACTGGCGGGAGCAAATAGGACCAGGTCAGCACCTTGCTTGATGTGTCTGCAGCCTTTCTGAGCACTACAGATGGATTTACAGCATTGGCAAACCTCAGCCAAGAGGAAATTCTTCCTCACTTTAACCTCCTATCTCTATTTTAGCCTTCAGACTGCTTCCTACCCAAGCACCACCTGCATCTACCAGTCCTAGAGCTGAGCAAGTTCTGGGTGAATGGGAACACAGATGAGCTAGTGCTCAGCATCCTTCTGTCATGTTCTCTTTCTTTTTTTTTATTCTTTTCTCTCTCTCTCTCTTTTTTTTTTTTTTTTTTTTTTTTTTTGCATTGAATGAGGGCTAAAATTAGCTCAGCAGGAGGTGAAGTCTGGAATGTTTCAGCTAAAGCTGCAGTAGTATTGAAAAGCCATAGTTTTGCAGATTTTTTCCCAGCCGTCTTACTGAAAACAGTTTTGCCTGGTCTTTTATTTTGACAGACGAATGCAAGTAAAGACCCCATAAAATAAAGCACTCTGTGAGGCGTTTTAGTTCACTCTCCAGCCGAGCACCATAACATTCAACCTGGCAAGCTACGTCCAGCCCAAGGGCCAGCCAGCTCAGCAACATGTCTCCAGCCAAGGCCAGAGGAAGCCTCATAAGACAAGGGGTAATATGGGGTGTGAAGAGGATTTCCTGGCCCCAGAAGACCCTTGCTGCTCCTGGTGAGCAGTGCCAAACCCATCAGTGCTGCACCTATGGGGACACCTCCACAGGCAGCCTCTGGGCTCTGCTGGGTCATTTTATCCTTTTGCATTATGTACTTTGGAAAGCTGCTGTGAGGTGTGCTCATTTAAGGGTGTACCCTTCCATTCTCCTTCGCACCACTCCCAGGAGGAGCTACAGTTTGTATCCTCTATTTCTCACAAGTGGAGGTCCTGAGAAACAGGACTGGTTAAACAATCTGGTGATCACTCACTGCCTGATTGATGAGCAAGGGCAAGAACAAAAATCTCCAGGCTTCTGGGCTTTAACCTCCAGGATATGCTGAACCTCACACAATGAAATAAAAACATCAGCAAAACAGCCCTTAAATGCAGAGCCCTGTGGTGTGCCCATATGGCTTGGTGCTACCTTGGTATCATGAACCAGGGACAAAAACATCATCTCAGCTCTTCTGGGTGAAGATCCATGTCCAGATGCCAGCACAGCAGGGAGACTTGGGGAGGGGAGGGGAGGGGAGGGGAGGGGAGGGGGAAGTAAGAATGAGAAGTAACCTTTGGTTACTCCAGAGTAAAAGCTGGCTTCTTAGCCAGCTGACTGTAGGCCTAACGTGGCCCTCAACCCGATGGCTCCTGGGCTTGGAGGAATCCTTCCAGAGCAAGGTCCCTGCACAGCCCTGCTCCTGCTGGTAAGTGCTACAAAAGGAGGAGTTGAGTTAGTTTTTGCAATAAAGTTGTCTGCTTTATCCATCATCTGCAGGGCCTTTGGTGTTGTGTTCTCTGGGTGGGTGTCAAGGCCATCTCAGAAGCACTGTTCCTTAACCCTCCAACATAAACCATCCACACTAGTTTGACTGCTGGCCCATGGAGATGTGAGGTGGTTATTAAATATTTCAAGGCTGCTGGAACAGAATGGAAAGGAAAGGAGCCAAACTGTAGTGTAGCTGAAGTTGCCTTCATGTCTGCCCTCTCTATTCAGTGCACATCAAGCAGAACAGGGCAGGTACATCCACCATACCCTCAGCTTTTGATGCTGACTCCCACTTGAAGCTGAGGCTGGAAATCGAAACTCACATGCAAACCTCACACAGGATGAAAAGCCATTTTGAAGCTGGTTTGTGCACTCAGTGGAATGAATTCAACTGAAGGCACAGTCCATTCAGAGCAGACTAAATATTGTATCTCAGTAAATCTCTTTGGGCAGGGCATGTCTCCACTAAACAGAAAGATGTAGTGTTGAGTGAACCTGGTCCAGATGCTCGCAAAGCCTCATCTACTGCTAGGGCCATCAGCCACATGAAGGGCAGAAGAGGCTGGAAGTCACATTCAAGCCTACGGTACCTCTCCAAAGCCTCTGGGCTCCAGGACGCTGGTGGTTTCCACTCCAGAAAGGTTTCCTTCCAGAAGAGGCAGGAGCTGAACCAGCTGTAGGACCCATCTCCCTGGCTGAGGACACGTGCACTGTGATGGTATCGAATGGGAGCTGGCATGGAAGTTTGCTCAAGCCAGAGTTATGTGAAACAGGAATAACCAACAAAAACAAGCCCATCAGGTTTTGGCCAGCAAGGGCCAGGTGGTGTGGTGGTTTTACTGTGCTGGGCAGCTAAACCCCACAACCGCTCTCTCACTCCCCCTCCTTTAGATAAGGAGGGGGAGAAGTAAAGCAAAGAACAACTCACGGGTTGAGATAAGGATAATTTAATTAAAGGGAAATAATTATAATAATTAAATAAAGACTACCATGAACTAAACAATTTAACTAAGGGGAAAATAAAAGGGAAAGGGGAAAAGGGAGGAAAACAAACAAACAAAATAAATGAAAGCTATATGGAAGTGCAGAGGAAAGAAATTACTCTCTACTTCCCACAAATGAGCGATGATTGACCACGTCCTTGAAGCAAGGCCTCAACGCACGCAGCCGGTGTTCGAGAGGAGGACCGACGTCTTCTCAACGAGAGCCCACCCCTCCCCTCTTCTTCCTGTTTCCACCTTTTATTGCTGAGTGTGACACCACATGGTATGGAATATCCCTTTGATTGGTTTAGGTCAGCTGCCCTAGTGATGTTTCTCTCCTCACTTTTTTGCCCACCCCCTAGGAGGGTTAGAGAAAGGCCCAACGCTGTGCCACTGCTGCTCAGCAGTAGACACAACACTGGTGTGATAACACTGCTGTTCCAGCTACAAGTACAGAGTACGGCACTGTATGGGCTGCTGCCGGGAAAGTTAACATTCCAGCCAGACCCAGTACAGGTGGGTACCCTGCATGAGACCCGCACAGAGCAGCATCCCTCCTGCCTGCCTCCTCCCCGCCACTAAGAAAGCCACTCTGCACATCCTCAGTCAAGTGTATGTTTTTATTTTTCAATGGAACATAAACTCCTTTAGAAAACACATTCATCTGGATGATAACACCCATAGAAAAAAACACTAGTCTTGTGTTGTTTTTTTTTTATTATTATTTTTTTTAAATTTGGCATTTGTTATTTGCATTTATATTAAAGCAAAGTGCATCTTTCTTATTTTTCTCGTTTATACACATTGCACAATACATAAATAATGATGCTTATAAAACGTCTTTATATTTACAAGTAATAATATATTTATATATAACATAAAATACATTTTTTTCTTTAATAAATTTCAGTTTTTTTTCAAGGAGTCCTTTTTTGTGTGTTTTATTTCCAAAACACTACAATGCTAAAGTTCCAATGAGAATGCTCTCTTGTTCATTTAAACCTTTATATTTAGAAAAATAGCTTATGTTAAGGTCTAAACATGCTCATTGAGCTAAGAACAGTGTAAAAGTATCAAACTTGTGTATGAATTCAAGAAGAAATGAAAGCACAACTGCATTTCCAGATACGATGGTACCAGGATAACCTGATCTAAGCAGGTTATAACAGACCAACTATCGTGAACAAGTTTTTTCTTTTTTTTTTCCCATTTGTTTTTTGTTGTTGTTGTTTGTTTGCTTCGCTTTTTTTTTTTTAAGCTTATGCTTCACATCTCAGCTCAAATTGTAAAGCACAGGCCATGCATGATTTCTTCATGGTTGTTTTCTCCCCGTGCATCAATCCATGACAATAAAAAAAGCAGTGGAAGGATGGGCAGACTTCCCCCAACACCCACGTTCTTGTGGTGGACAAGATGAACACAGGGATGAGACGCCAGCCCAACAACAACAAAAAATCGACAAGGGTGGGTAAAGACTTGGCTGGGAAGGTTTTGCACCATTGTTTGGTTGCAGCTAGGTGGGGTTAGCACCACTGGGGAAGGGGTCTCAGCTGGGTGTCACCACCACTGGGGACAGCCGGAGTCAAGGGGAAGGTGGTGCATGAAAAATAGGGGTCTCCTGTCGTGTTATCCAAGAGAAGGAGCCATAACAAATAGCAAGTGGCTTCCCGATCCTCGATCGCATAGGATAATCCTTTCAGAGGCGGGAAACAATTATCATATGCAATCCGCCCCCACCCCCCGCACCCTTCTCTTGTCCTTCTGAGTTATTGGTCATTCACACTTTAAAAATATATATATATATTTATGAAAATACCAAGGCAAAAATCTTTCCATAAGCTATTTCTCAAAACAGGAAAACAAAACAAAACAAAACAAAAAGTTTGCATGAAAAGCAAGCACTCAGAAGGAAATAATAGCAGCAAAGTAGTATAAATGTCATGAGTCCACTCTGTCTCGAGTCATTGGTTATTAAAAATAACCTCCAACCAGCACGGGCAACTGCTGATAAACTGTCTCGTGTAGCACTGGCCCCAGCCTTTTACAAAGCTGATCTGAACAGTAAATCCGGTCCATGGTTGCTGCATGAACTCATGGTCATTTGGCCTCTGCAAACTGTACGCCTTCTCATAGTCAAAAGCCTTGATGGAAAAACCTGGAAACACTTTGTGCACCAGCAATGTCCTGGAGTCGGGGTTGTCCAGTGTGGCTGACTTGATGAAGATGGGATAACTGCTGCGGTTGTACACCCACACACCATCCACTTCCTTAGTGAGCTGGATGCCATACCCGATCTTGCTGCGGACCTTCTGCACCAGCTGGCTTTTGTTGTCCGAGTTGAGCTGTCCGAGGCAGAAACCATTCCCCTGAGGTAGATCATAGAAGATATCCAGGGAGGGCTCTTGGACAGAGTACAGCCGACCCACGCGCATTTTCTCTTCCCAGTATGCCACCACGCACCAGTGTGACTGATCCCCCGGCTCCTGAAGAACTTGGGAATCTAAAGGAGGTGAGAAAAAAGGAAGAGGAGAAATTGAGTGCCGCGGGGGTAATATGACCCAAAAGTGATGCAACGCCAAGAGGTTGCTTGCCTGCTCTCACTTTCATGATGCTCTCCATGCATGCATCAGCACCCCTAGCAGAGCCACTGCTTCCGAAAGCAATGTGTGACAGCCACAGTTAACCCCACTTACCCACTTTTGGGTGTTTGCTGTGATGCTTCAGCACCTGGTTCTGGTGGGAGACAAGGGCCCAAACCACCAGCTCCCCCTCCTCAAAAGCAGCTCAAGGCACCAGCAGCACCCTCAGTGCTTCCGTCCCTTGCCCAAACCCTAGGCGGGACTGCCGGGGCCGAGCAGCACCCTTCCTGCTTCAGCCAGCTGCATCTGGCAGGACCAGGTGCCCTAAAAACCTTTATTTGCACCCAACAGACACACTTTGGAGGTCACCCCAATGAAACAGGGGGTCCAGGGCTAGGCTGCCCCACTTGGTGGGGCTCTTTCAGGTGATGAATGCCCAGGCCAGGCCCTCAGCTGAAGGCAGGACGTGGGAAGCGCAGGCAGACGGCAGCTCGCAGTGGCAGGGTGGAGACCGGAAGCCTTGCGTTTGTTGACAAAAACGGTCACAAAAACCCACAAGAGTAGCGCCGAAGTGAGTTCCCTTAACCTGTTTTTTCAACTCCTTCTCTGCCTAACCCTGTGTGAGCAGTGAGGGTACGGCACGGGAGGGAGAGGAGAAAAACAGGATGGGGGAGCTGAGAAATGTGAAAACCCCCTTTCCCTGATGGAGTATCTGTACCAGCCCAGTGCAATTCCTCCCAGCCTTCACAGGCATATTAAGACCTGGGAACTATTAATCTCTATAATTGTATTTTAAAAAATAATAATAATACAAAAATCCAGCCTGGACTGCAGGTTGGTGAGCAGGGGGCAGCACCCAGAGGCCTCCCCAGCCAAGCACCGTGAGGCCCCGCAGTGCCGCCTGAGCCCCCCGCCTTATTTTCTGTATTTTTCTGTACTTTTTTGCTATTAATAAACCTGCTTCTGCAGCACAGGCATTTTCCTCCAGCCTCCCATTTAAAGCACGGCACTGTACTCTTAAAAAAACCAACAACCTCCTGACGCACACTTTTAATTTCCTCATTTCTATGCCATCAAGGAAAATATTTCTGCAGTTGCTGGAGGCAGCTATTAAAACCAGGCCTGAGCGCACCCGGCCGGCAACAGGAGGGTCGCTCGGCCACCAGCCCCCAGAGCCAGCAGGGCCGGGGGTCCCTGGGAGGATAGCCTCACAGAGTATTACGCCACAGGGTCGAGGTGTGCCACCATTTGTCCATCCACTTCTCCTTGCCAGTGCCTCCCAGGACTTCTGTTTCCTCTAACTCAATCCTGCTGAAGCCTGGCACCGCTGGGGAAAAGGGACGAGCAAGGGAATGGGTGGCCCGGCTTGGGTTACTTTGGCCCTAAGTGAACGGGGTGCCAGCACCCCTCTTCCCTCCACTGACAGAGGATGCCCCAAGAGGGTGTTTATCAAGAAACACCCCTGGGACTGCATTTCCCATGGAAAAAAACAAAACAAAACAAAACAAAACAAAACAAAACAAAAAACAATTTGAGGGTAATGCAAGCTGCCCAGGTGCCTGCTGGGTTGCCGCCCCCCCCCACCTTGCCGCACCCTCCCTGCCAGCGGGAGTTTTGCCCAAGTAAAGAAAAGAGCTTGGTTGATGGCAGAAAAAAAGTTAATTGTTAAAAAAGCAGCTGGCCCTGAGCCCTGGTCCCAGAGGCAAGCTGGAGGCAGCCACGGGAGCCTCCCCCTGGAGAAGCATCAGGCACCGCGCTGCTCGGGCAGGGGGACAAAACTGCTGTTTGCGTACATGCGCAGAAAGGAGTGGATTTGTTTTTTTTTCTGAAGATGGTTTAACTAGCTGTTTGTTTAAAGAGCTAGTGAAAGTAAAGCTAGGTTCTAAAAAAAAAAGCACAACCCAAGCAACCAACCCACCTAATCAGAGCCTGCCATCAATGCCTAGAGCCTGCAGGTCTTTCTGCTTTACAGCAGTTGAGGGAATTTTGCAGCAACAGCCATTGAACCCTGTTGAAATTCCTGTAAGTTTTTATTTATTTTCTTTAACATTAAAGTATCCCTTTGTGGGGGGGGGGGCAAAAAAGCTTTTTTCACCTCCTCATGTTTGTTCTTGCATTAGTAAAGACCACTTAGCAAGTAGCTCATTGCAACTTATAAAGTGTTATTTAATTGCCAGTGTGTTAAAAAAAAAGGCAAAAAGAAAAAGAAAACTGCCTTGGCTATGAATGAACAGACCTTTATGGAGGGCTGGAAGCTCATGAATGAATCCCACTAGGGTTTTCAATTACATGGGGTGACCAGACCTCAAGGACAAGTCTTAGGTAATCCGTGATTTTTTAAACGAGCCAGTGCCAGTGCACAGTATAAATATGCCAGAGCGTCTTCTGTTTGCAAGATTTGGCTGTTGACTGGATGTCTAGTCAAAAAGCCATTAGAATATATGGGTTGAGCCTGGATAAACAGGGTCAGGCCTCCCTGCCAGCCTGGTGAGCCAGCCACCACCAAAGACGCTTTTCACAATTGTTGGGATTCACAATTGTTGGGACCCAGGCGGAGTTCCCCCACTCCTCCCATTTTGGCATCAGCAGGGAGTATGGGTGGGAAAAGCCAGTGGCATTGCCTGGGCAGCAGAGGCAGGAGAAGTTGTAGGAGAGAAGGAAAAAGTGACGCAGACACGCTTCCGGCGGAGATGGAAATTTTTTCCCCAAAAGGCTCCGCTTTATGGCAATACCCACAGGCTGGGCTAGGCACAGAAATGAAGCAAAATGCTCCCAAAAGTCCCAAAACGTCCCATCAGGGTCATCTCATGGTCCCATGCCACCTCCCGCAGAAAGCCCTGCTGCAAACTTGTACAAATCCCCAGATCCTGGGAAATTTGGGGCCACATCTCCCGCAGCATGTCCTCATGGGCCACCTGCTACCACTGCCAGCGTGCCATGCACCAGATGAACCAGGGCCACTGTGTGAGTCAGTACATAAATGGCTCAGAAACACTTTGGGATTCTAGTTTTGAGTTAAAAGCATCGTTTTTATGAACTCCTTGGAGCAAACACATCCCTTTCTAAATGCCTGGAAAAGTCCCAGCAAGCTGTGAGCACTCCCATATCCCAGCAATGATAATGCTTAATGCTAGAAACATGCGCACCATTATTTTCTTATTAAGCACCCCTTCATTTGCTGCTATTGTTAGTTTATTATTATTTCTATGGTTTGCAAGGCAGCCTGCCTAGTGGCCCCATCAGGATTAAGGGCCCCCCAGTGCATTGTGCAAACTTATTGTAAACAAAAAATAAATAACTGAAAATAAAGCTAGCCTCTGCCCACAGGAATTTGGAGAATTAGTCATATTAATCACTCGTAGTCGCATCTACAGAGAACCACTGGCCGAAGCAGAGCACATTTCTGCATGGAGGGGTGAAATCAAGGCAACAGTGTGGCACCCCAAACTTTTGGGGGCAACGTTTCTCAGCAGTTTGGTTCCGGTGTCTTTGAAGAAGATTTTGTTGACTCAGCACCAAATTCCCATGGAAAACCACATTTTTTTCTCATTTCTACTACCAAGCCAGATGACACCCTCTTAACTTTCCAGAAGGGCCATCCTGACTTCTACCAGCCCATCCCAGGGGAAGGAAACATTGTTCCACGAAGGCATCCTTTCCAACAAAGCTCCTTTGCAACATGCAAACCAGTTCGACAGACTGTGAGGTTTCCCACCACCTGCCTTGACCCTCGCAATTGTCAAGTCCTGCCCAAAACTTCTCAATTAAAGGCCAGAGCCAGGGTTTCTCTCGCTTTGGCACCATGGAGGAAAGTGGATGAGGGAGACTGACTACACAGAGGGACCTGAGTGCCCCAGGAAGAGCCCCGTGCTTAGTTTTTTCAAGCCACAGCAGCAGACTCTCACATCACAGCTGCGCTGGAAGCAGCAAGGAATTTGTGAAGCGGCTTTGCTCCTCGACACATCAACAGCTTTGGGATGATGAAACCATGTCATCTGCATCTGTACTTTTTCTTTCAGAGTTCTGACAGTTTTATGAGGGGACCAGGAAGAAAAAGTTATTTTTCATTCAGGAACTGAGCCATTTCAGCTAATTTCAGGAGAGGTTTCTGTCTGATTTTTTTTTAAAGGCCATTTTGTATTGAAAAAAAATACACTGAACATAATTTTTGGTTTAAATATGTGCATCGGCCCTCTCCATCCCTCCTGTTCATTGCTAGATGTTTTCATGTTTTCCAGTCCATCTATCCAGCCCTTAATACCCTCTGAGCTGGTATTAGGAGTGCCAGAAGCCGTTGCAAAAGCCAAGCCCTGCAGAAGACAGAGACCAAGCACTCGCTGCTGCTCACAGCTTTTGCCTGGCGGTGGAGGAGAGGAAGGAGCGGGTCCCCCTTTCTCTCTCCCCCAAAAGTTGTGTACTTCTTCCAGGCTCTGCCCAGAGACAGCAACACTGTGGCCAGCAAAGCCTCTCACGGGTTTTCAGGTCTCAGCCTTGTCCTGGTGCGACTTCATAAACATCGGGGGGAGGTGGGAAGGGGATCTTTTGTTTTTCTTTGTTTTGTTATAGCTAAAGGTTTTCCTGTAATCAACTGACTTCTAAGGAAAACAGCAAGTTGAGCACACACTGCACTATCTTACCCTCCCTGGACTACTCCCATTTTATCCAGTCAGGAGCTATCTAGATCGTCACTGGAATCTGTGACAGGAACAGCTCTTAGCTGAAAATGGGAATACAACAGGCGCTCCTGATTAGATTTTTAAATGCCTGTAATTGGATCTTTTATCAGTGATATTAGGACTATAAGTAAATTAAATTATCCGACTGCAGAAGTGTTTTAACCAGAGATTTACGTGTCTTGATTCTTTTTAACAGCAGCTTCGCCCTGCAGGGTCTCCCGGTGCTCTTCCTAAGCTTCCCACCATCACACGTCCTCCCTTCCTTTATTCCTCTGGAAGGCCTGGGCTGGGATTTCCCACCCAACCTCACCATGCCATCACCTCCCCTGGCAAGGCCATGAAGGGCTCCTCTTTTGGGTACCCTCGCCGAGCCACTTACAGTGGTGACCCTGCACCCATGACCGACAACCCAGTGCGAATAGGCAGAGGCGGTGGATAAACTAAAGTAAGCGTGCACCGAGTGCTGGAGAACAGATGAAACAAAGGCCCTTCCTCCTTTATTTGTCAGCACGCTCGGAGGGCATCTGTGCTTAAAAAAAAAAAGGCTGGACTGCTGTCAGCACAATGTGTTGTCTGGTTGGGGCCAAGGCTGAGACCAAGCTCAGCGCATCTCACGCCCATAATCTCTCTTGGCTGACCTTAAGCAGCATTTGTGAGCGTGGGACAGAGCCGTGCCCCCCATCTTTTGCTACTCACTGAGATGGAAGAGATGGAGACAAAGAAAAGGCAGTCACTGCCTGCAAGATCTCTTCCCACACACCCAAAAGCAGGCAGTAAATCCTGCGGAAAAGGTTCAAGGCTTTCATAGTTCACATACAAATTCACTACATGCAGCACCATGAACCAGATGCAAATGCACTTGCCGCAATTAATTGATTATAGTCTCCCCTCCTATGAGCAAATACACTTTAAAAAAATGCCAGGAATGGTTCATGTTGGCTCTGCATGCTCTTCTGTGTTTTCTTGAGAGTCTCTCAGACCAGCTTGGGGCACTGCAGTTGCAATTTTGCCCCTCATGCCACTGTAAGTACCTTTTTGCAGGATCTCAGGAAAAACACATGACTGAACTATTATTCGAGAAGGGACCAGGAATTGCATCAAGGTGAGAACAGTGAGCATGATGTGCAACCACAGAGCTAATCAAAGTGAAGATAAACAGGCATGAAACAGGGAAATGTCACCTCCCTTCTAATCTCCTGGGTAATTCACAGGGTCCTTGGGTGGGGGAACAAAGAAACAAACAAACAAAAAAACAAGTCCAGAAAAACCCTTCAAAGCCAGATTTCCAGGTATGCCTTGCAAAAGCAAAGAAAAATCAAAATTAAAGGACATACCCTGCTGTAGAAAAGGGTCTTTGTGCCTTTACAGGAGCTTGTGGGCAGCCTGAAGACACCGCCCACGGGAATGTTTGCCCCAAACCTTTTATATCTCACTGCACACCAGGGCGAGACAGCCCTGGCTTCCTCACTCCCCTGCTTTTGATGACTCGGATGATTTCTGAAAGGCTAATTTAGGGGATCGTCAGGTGCTCAACTCCTATTGTTTGCAGAGAAAATAACCTCCCCAGGGATGCGCCCACCCAAGCCACCTGCAGGGTGGCCCCCAGGGATGTGCACCCTGCCTCAACACTTGCTTAGGGAGCCCTTAATCTGTGGATTATTGACACGATAGACCATAACATCTCTTTAGGAGCCATTACAGCCCATCATGTCAGTAGGTACTTAGAGTCCTTAATCTGCGGATCGACAGGCTAGACCTTAAATTTGTGTCTATGTCTAATTAGGCAGTTTCTTATTACTCAACCTATACAGTAACCATGCTGGCCAAAGAGCCTTAAAATTATTTCTTTAATTCATTAGCAAGTTGCCCACCCAATCACTTAAATGTCTCCTTGCTCCTTAAAAGTTAACCTTGCGTAAAAATTGATGTCCTGAGTTTTCCTCAAAAACTTTACTTTGGCACCAACAGCAACACGAAATTTCCCTGCCTCGAAAAAGAAAATCTCTATTCTCTTGGTGAAACCCCAACTTTCTATTCCATCACAAGCCATCTTCACTGCCTGGAGAAGGATGGAAGGCCTTTGCAATCAGTTCATCCATTTTTCTAAGGGCTGGTGTCTAGAAGCCGAGTCACTGTGAACAGATTTGAAGTCTTTTGAGTCTGATGGGGACGCAGGGGATAAAATTTGGCAGAAGCCACCATGGGAAGAAGTCTGGGATTGTAATGATGTTTGATGTTTGTAACCAGGGCTTTGGTTAAGACCCATTTAGCAGTGACTGATGCAGCTCTCCCCTGCATTAACAGGAGTGCTCTGCTCGGTCCAGGCATCCTCTGGGGACCCAAGCAGAAATTCCCATCACCTCCAGCAGGGCTGCAAAACCCCTTGTGAAATCAGCACCAAAATGAGGTGGGTTTGGATGGCGAGAAGAGGAGATAGCAGGTCACCAAGGACATCATCTATGGTTTCCAGCCCAGCATGGTGGCACCTTGGGCCAGCCTTCTCCTGGGGTGCCCGACCTGGCACCCAGCCCAAAACCGTGGGGCTTAATTCATGGATGGGGCACAAGAGCAAACTGAGGAAAGGTTTGCTACGAAGCCCCGAGGGTGGGCAGCGGTGTGGCAGAAGGAAGGCAGGGCTGGGAGGGCAGCCAAGGCATGAGGAGTACAGGGTGATTCACAGCCAGGTGGGGACGTGCACGGGGCAGTGAGGAGCGGGGACAGGAAAGAAAGAACTGAAGTGAAACTGCCGGGTTCATGGAGTCCACCAAACCAGAAATTTTATTCACAAACATCTTATTAGTCATTGCTACTGTCTAATTACAGTGATTAATCAATTACCACGGCTAAAAATTACCCGAGAAAAGAAGAACCTTTCTTGTGCTCACTTTCTTTAAAAGCCAGCAAGGCTGCAGCCACCGGTCTGTCTGCTGCAGCTACAAGGGGGAAAAAAAATACACGTGCACACACCAAAAATGCCTGCCTGCCTGTCTCCAATGGTTAGAGAGGAGCCAGCTGACTCCAGTTTCCTCTGTACCAGGCTTTGGGCCTCATCAGCCATGCAAATTATAGAGTACCGTGCTGTCTGAAGGCTGAATTTCGACTCAGCTCAGAGAAAAGCCTTAGAGGAAGGGTGGGGATGAAGAAGCCAGCCAAATCCATTCATAATATTTACAGTAAATGGGCCTCTTTGCTGTTGTTTAGTATACAGTCAGTCTAATTATTTTTGAAGTTTTAATTTAAAGAACCTTCTTTATCTGCCTCTCCTTCTGCACCCCTCAAAGGTGTGGGAAACTTTTTTCTTTTTTCAGAAAGCAGCAAAATGGGAATCCCTCCCCCTGCGCCTCACCAAGCCCTGCCCGCGATGAGGTAGGAAGAAGGAGGCCTTCCAGGGGGACAGGGGAGACCCCTCCAGGGGTGGAGGGAAATATCCTGGGGGATTTTAAGACCAAAAAGAAAAGAGAAATCCTGCCTGACATGCGGGAGCCAGGTGGGCTGTGCACTGTGGTTAAGCACGAGGGAGCAGATGCTGCACATGGAGCCCCCCCAAGTCCTAATGCAAACCCCTCCCAGACCCCTTTTTTACCACATATGTCCCCACTGCTCTCCTCCCAGGTGGCAGGGACACTTCCCTGGAGGAGCAGCTTGCTCCTGGATGCTCTCACGTGTCCCTGCGCCCTGTCTGCATGCATTTCATACAAGTCTGCGTGATCCTATTTTAAGGACAATCAGGGAGGTTTCAGGAGATTTCAGAGGCTACTCTTGAACACGCAGGAAACCCCAGCAAGCCTTAGCGGTGCCATGCACCCACCAAGTGACTCAGGGCTGGTCCTGGCCCCAGATGGCCATGGTGATTAACAAACGCCTCCCTGCCTGGCTTCCAGCAGGGCACACCCCTTCTCCACCTCAACCCACCCCAGAGCTGAACCAGAAACCTTCTGAGAAGGAGGAACCAGCACACAAAGGGCTCCCGAGTTACAACCACACAAAGCAGACCCAAGGCTGAGCTTGACAAAATCCCCTCACCAGTGACAGCAACCTGCCCATCACCCTCTCAGCGTGGGGATAAATCACCACCACTGCCACCAAAGCCATCAGAGGCCACCAGGTCCCGCAAGCTGCGGGGTCATGGCCCTCCAGAACACAGCCCTCACAGCTCAGTTTTGGGAGATGAAGACCTTGAAAGGCTTTTGCAATTCAAAATAGAAGTGCAGCTCAACCAATAAGACAGTTGCTGCTGTCTGGTCCCGGCAAGCAGGGATGCAGCCCCCGGGAAAGCCACGGCTCTCCACGTTTTATTCTCCCTACTGACAACATGTAGCTATGCGGGTTACATGTTAAAGGGCTTGTAAAGGCCTTAATAAAAACTGATGCATACTAAGCTAGTATTTCCAAACTGATACCTAATACCTAGATGTGTGTTACAATTTTTTCCTAAGTGCATTCTGTGCACACGCACACAGGGCATCACTGCCACTCTCATTTCCATAATGAAAAAAATCCACTCCTTGCAGCACACTGAACTGTAATTCTCCCCAAAGTTATTGCAAGACCAAAACCAGACATACCAGACATTTCCCTAAAAAAAAAAAAAAGACCACCACCCATCCCGTGCAGAGCTCTTTCCTGGAGGGCAGGGAAAGGCTTCTTGCAGGGTTGTAAAACATGGAAAAGCATGGCTGGAACAAAAGTGCTTTTCATGCCTGACGTGCCCCCCATGGCCCCACTCCGTAACAATTATGAAAATTGTTTAGTTGGGATGGCATTTGGAGCATTTACTGCATTCCTGCCAATAAATTCCATTCCCGGATCTGATGGAAAACGCGCCCCCTCTCCCCTCCCCTCCCCTCCCCTCCCCTCCCCTCCCCTCCCCTCCCCTCCCCTCCCCTCCCCGCCTTCATTCCTTCTGTCTTTCTTTACAACCTAATACCCTGTCAACTTGGGGCCAGGGCCTACTTAGGGGGAAAAAAAACAACCAGCACCGGACTGGAGACAGCATGCAGACTGAAAAAGTTAATCATTACTTCTGCCTGTCTTCATAATCTAATCACGCCTATTCCTAAGAGCATGTGGCAAAGCCCACTCGTATGCAGGGGCTGGGTTGCCGTGGACAGGACAGATGGATGGCACCATCCCCCCTGGCCGGTGCCCCCTGGGCAGGGCGCAAGCCAAGCGCTCAAGGGCTGGCGAAGGGCGCTTGGACGGAGTTCACAAGCGAGGAGCTGCCTCGTCACACACACACCCCTCCCCTTGCCTCTCGCTTTGCTCTGGATTAATAATGCTGAACAGTTATAGAGAATATTACGTTCATTAAGTAATTAACCCTCACGGTGCTCCGGCAGAGCTGGCACCACTATTTCGCAGACGGAGCACCAGGACCATCGGAAGTTTCAGTGCTTTGCCCTGAGCTATAAAGCAAGCAACACCCAGGTGAAAAGCTCTAAAAAGCTGCTTGCTCCTGGAGGAGGTGGCTTCGTCCAGCAGCGTGGTGGCACAGGGGACACTTGAGGCAGCATCCTCACCAGCCCAGAAGACCTGCTTTGCTGCCACGAATAGGTGCATCTCCCCCAGCCCAAAATGCTTGCTTTCTGCCCCCAAAATCACCTCGCTGCGCCATCCCAGGTGACACCAGCCTGGTGACACCCACGACACATTTTCCACGCTCACTCTGCGGGGCTGTGACAGAGAACAGAAAAACCGCAGGCCTCTCTGTGCTGAGATTTATGAGTTTGTTCCTTATAACGAGCTAAAAAGTCTCAGCCTGGCTTCCAAAGAAAATGAATTCATCAGTTCAAACACAGCGATGTAACTTCAGGCTCTCGACTCCTTTTCCAAATAAAAATGCTGTTACTCGATTCCTGTGCTGCCGCTCGCAGTACGGCTTTATGGGGTTATTTACCTGCTTGGCCCGGGGAGGCGCGGGGTGCCCTAACTCATCCGTGGGGCTCCCAGCAGCTGTACCGGGCGGCCGAGCTGCACCCCACCTCGCCCCCCACTTTCTCAGTGCCCCGCAGCGGGGCTGCCTTTTTCCTTCCTCCTGCAGGCCCCGTTGCAGATAGCTGCGGCACCTCCCCGCGCTGCCAACCTCACAGCAGACATCAAAGCGCGGGCGGCCTGGACAGGAGCTCCCCCTCGGTGGCAGAGCCCGGGAATTTTTAGTATCTCTAAGCCAGAGCCATTGGTTTCATCACCGCGAGTCACCGGGGCCAGAGCCAACTCCACCGGTTGTAAAAGCAGAGGATGTTTGAACTTTCACCACCTCACCAGTACCTGGGTTTCTCAGCTGTAAATCAGCCCGTTTTGGAGGTTAAGGAGCACCTGAGCAGGAGGGGATGGCGGGGATGGGCGTGGTGGTGGCACTGTTGGGGTGTGGGGCAGCTCTGCCCCACAGAGCCACGCTGCCGCAACACTCGCCGCTGCGAGCCAGCGCTTATTTAATCAGCATTGGCAGCTCTACAAACAAAATCTATTCAAAAAGAAAATTACCATTCATAGACTCCTGCTCGCTTATTATGTACACATATATGTACATACTTGCAACAATACTCCAAAGGCTTAGCAGCTAGAGCGCTCCTGAGTGAGTAGCTTAATGCAGAAATCTGCCTGCCCACCTGCCCCATAGGAAGGAAAAGCCCTGGAAAGCCGCGTGGGCATGCTGGGGGCCAGTGATTTACACTAAAAAGTGAGGGAGAGGCAACTGAGCCTTCAGTCGCCAAAACCCAGCACCGATGCCCTGCTCTGTCCTTGAGGATGAGGAAGGGCATGGTCACGATGGTGGCTGTGGGCATACACAGTGGCAAGAAGAAACCAGGAGAGGAGACTGAGGAGGAATGGGGGGAAATGGGCAAGAAATGAGCCACGGTCAGTCTCTGCACACCACTGGGGACAGGAGCCCCAAGGGAGGGAGCCATGCTCCAGCCCTGCACCCGGGGACACCTCCAGCATCCTGCAAACCCCGCGGGGCTTTGGCAGCCCTGAAAGAGCCCAGGGCATGGCAGGAGCCAGGGAATATGGACAGCAGTTGGAGCTGTGACACTTTTTGTGTAACGAGGTTAAAAGGGTAGAGAAGGGCTGAGCCAGCCCTTACAGAGCTGCTCTTTTTTTTTTTTTTTTTTTTTTTTTCAAGCTAAAACCAGGATAATGACACTGGGTGGGGAACAATTTTGAGGGCTGAGCAGCCAAATCAAAATTAGTCTCCAAGCCAAAAGCTTCCTAGGCTTCACAGTTTGGAGAAGGAAGCTGAGAAAAGTCATGAAAAGATTCTTCAGTAAGTCAAGAAGCGTGGCCGAGTGTAACATTCAGGCAAAGGTGACCCTGCTATTAAAATATTTTTCAACATAATAAAATAAAGCACTCGAACTGCCTCCCTCTGAAAGGTGGGCCCCACAAGACTGGGGGGGGCTCTCCTTTTCTTCTCTTTCTCCTCCTCCCCTGGCACTTTCTTCCCCTTCACTAAACTACATTTTCTTTTATTTCTTTTTTTTTTTTTTTCCTTCTTTTTTTTTCTTGGCTCTTTCCTCATAAAAGACTGATGTAATTTCCTGTCTTGTCCCAATGTTTCCTGTTAATTAACAGGGTGAAAGTTATCACCACAGATTTAAAAGGCTACCCAAAAAAAAGGTTAAAAAAATAAAAATAAAAGCAACGGGAGAGAACGGCTGGCCATGAGCAATGCATCCTGGGGTGCACTTCATCACCTTCTTTCTCCATTCCTCAACCAGGGGCCACCTGCACGTCCCCCGGGATGCAGGGCCAGGAGGAGCAGCTTTTGTGTGGGTCTGGAGCACAGAGAGAAGCCCCAGCCTTCCCTGGGCAAGGATGCACCACTCCTTTCTTGCCAAAAAAATAAAATAAAGTAAAGTAAAGTAAAGTAAAGTAAAGTAAAGTAAAGTAAAGTAAAATAAAATAAAATAAAATAAAATAAAATAAAATAAAATAAAATAAAATAAAATAAAATAAAATAAAATAAAATAAAATAAAATAAAAAATCAGTGGAGAAAGTGGCAGCCTGGCTGCCAGTACCAAGGTCACCCACCACCCCCCAGCCTGACGGGCAGCACCACTTTCCCAACACGCCCAGCACGCTGTTTTTATTAAAAGTTTAAGACAAACAAACAAACAAACAAACAAACAAAAAAAAAAAAAGGCTAACCACAAGCCCTCGCAACATCCTGTGCGACGCTGAGCACCTTCCCATTCTGCTGGTCCCCGCACCACGCAGGATGGGGCCGCACTGCTTGTACCACCCTGTTCCTCAAGAGCGGTGGGACACAGCACTGCACTGGTGGCACGTGGCCCATCCTCAGCCAGGTGCAGGCAAAACGAAGGGATTTTGGCAAAAAGCAAGGGTGGGGGGGTCAACTTGAACTCGCCTTTCTTTGCATTCCACCACTAAAACAGAGAGTGTGCAACAGCAATTAATAATATCTTGGCGCTGAAAATAAACTGGAAAGGAAGCTACTTTGTGACAGTAGGCAGGTGGCCAGGCTGCGGCGTTGGTCATTCAATCCTGCTGGGGACAGTGGTGGGCCTGGCCTCATATGGTACCCACCGAGCACAGCCATCGGCTCACCTGCCTCCTGCATGGCTCGGGGGGGCCAGTGCATCCCATATTCCCCGTATTTGTCCCCCCCCAGACAGTGCACACCACATTTTCCCCCCCCGCCACAATGCTCTAATGCTGGTGCTTGCGGGCTCCGTATTTAGAAACAGCATCATGCTGTGTCCCCCCATCCCCACACCGGGTAAATGCATGTGGTTAATGTTACTTGTTCCTATAGTGTAACTGATACCCGATCACAGATAGTGTAGATGGAAAAGATTCAGGCCCCGTCTCTGCCAGCTCAGGACTGCTCCTGTACGAGTGTTTTTGTCCTGTCTAGTTTTAAATGTCCCTAATGATCGGGTTTCCGGCACTTATCGGTACATTTTATTTTACAAGCAGATAGTGATTTGGATTGCTCTCTGGCAAACACGCAGGCACACCCCTCCCTGGCATCAAGCTTCCAAATTCACCTTTCTACTCCCATTCCTGCCCTCAAAAGCCCCAGGTTGCAGGAGAAAACCCAGTGGCCCAAAAGCCAGCTGCCTGAAACTGAAATGAGCTGCAAACCCCTTCGGTGTGGTGATGATGAGCAAGGTAAGAGGCAGCGACCTTCCCCAGACACCATGCAGATGTCGTTCGTGGTGGGATTTCTTTTGCATTTTATTGCCGACTACTCCCAAGGCACCGTTTGGTTGGAAAAATCCCATGGCGCCGACGCAAATGGATCAAGCAGGGATCACTGCTGGGAAGGGGGATGGAGTGACATGGGCTGAGTGCTCCTGCCATCGCTTGTCTTTTAACCCCTCCTGGGAGGACATCTAGGGGAGCACCGAAACTCCTCCCTGGGCCCTGGAGCAGTTCAAAGCAACTACTCAACAGGTCCCACTCTCTTTTGGGCAGCCCCCAGGGTGAGAGCCCACTTCAAAAGCCCACAGGAGGCAAGGGGCTGAGAGCTGTGGGGCTGGTGCCAAGCACCAGTTCCCCCCTCCCCACGCCTCTGGCCCGGTCGTGCTCTGCCACGGGTCAGATGATGTGCAAGGCAGCCGCAAGGCTCCTAGTCTGGCAGGCAGCCTGCTCCACTCCAGAGGCTCCAGCGCTGTCATCCATGCGTTAACCCCTGATAACCTTGTCCTTCGGTGGATGGGGATGTGCTTTTTGGGGAGCTGCTCCAGACACAGTGGCTCACACTGCTTACAAACTGCTCCGCAGCAAGGCTCGGAAGGAAAGGGTGCAATGGCATGAGGCGTTGGAAGCAACCAAAAAAAAAATTAAAGGGCCGTATACTCAAAAATAAAACCAGAATAAGTGACTTGAAAAAAAAAATCCCAAGCAATTGTTTATCCCTGGAACAAATATACATTCCTAGCTACAAAGGAAGATGTCTCAATTTAAGATTATAATAGGATGCCAATTTGTAAATAAAGGCATTTCACAGGAGGTTATAAGCTCTGTACTACAGGGAGGTGGAAGAGGGATTGGGAATGGGAAAGCACAGCCAGGGTTGGGAACGGGAAAGCACAGACATGGCTGGGCCAGAGAAGCCACTCGGGATCCTGCATGCGGTGGGGGGAGTGGAGGGACCCGCTTGCGAATAGCTGCGGGTTTAGGCAAGGTGCTTCTCCCCGGCGAGCAGATACCAGCGGGGATCAGAGGCATAGTGAAACATTCCAGGCCTGCCCACTATTCCATAATGAAATGTCACTCAGCCCCATGCAGTGCCTCTGCAGCAAAGCTGAATCAAACCTGAAGGAAAGCGGCCCATTAGACCCGGCACGGTCCGTTCCTAGGTGAGCACCGCTGGTGCCTCTCCAGCCTCCAACCAACTTTCCAGGTCTTTCCCTATCTTTCCGGCACACTCCTTGAGCGGAGGAGGTGGGAGGGAGAGGTTGAGGCTGCACTCACCCAGCCTCAAGACATGGCAGGCTTGGGCTGGCGCCCACCCAGCACTATCATGCGACGTCTGCTGGCTGCAGGAGGCTCTGGGCGAGTCAACAGGTGCTGCCAAGTGCAGGCTGAAGGCTGGGTAAACTCTTGCCTTTGGTATTTTATAAATAACCACAAATTAAAAAAAAAAAAAAAAGCGGTTGATGTGGCAAGGATACAAGCCAGCTCATCTTGCTTTCTCTGCATCACAGCCTAGGCTGCTTGGAGAGCTTCTTTTTGCTGGCAGATCCAACACCATTCAGCTGTCCTGCAGGAGATCTGCCTTCTCACCTACCATGGGCACCACAACCCTGCACCGGCCAACATCCACCAGCAGGGCTGGAAGAGGGAGATGTCCATGTCCAGGACAGGTGGATGCCGTGTCCACATCCCATGGAGACCCAGCACCACCCCACAACCAGCCAGTGCTGTCAGATGGCTCCTGGAGCAGAGCTGCTCCATGGGTTGTACCCATTGCACAACTGGACACCCCTGGGCTCTCCGAGCGCGGCTTTGCTTGTTTGAAAGCACGGTCATAACCAAACACATCTGCTGGGAACAGGTCAGCTCAGAACACAGGAAAAAACACACTCTGTCTCCTATTTAGAGACATTATTTTTATCTCCAATGGGATATTTTTTTCTCTGTACTTCGACCGTGTCCAATACAAAGGACCTGGGCCGGTAGCACCTGAACACAACCACCTCAGTGGGCAACACCCTGGCTTACCCACACAGTGACCACCGATAACAATAAAGAGAGATATGTGGTAGTAAGGTGGGGAACACGGGCTGGAGGATGGGACAGATGGGGAGAGACAGCAGAGGTGCCCTGAGAAGAGGTGAGGGGAATGGCACGGGGTCAAGGATGAGCTGACGCTGCATTAATATCCAGCCAAGCTGCATGCAGGCTCCATGGGCTTCTCTGCTCTGATTTTGACCTCTGGAACAAACCTCATCCCCACCCTTCTTTTTTTCTTTTTTTTTTTTTTTTCCCCTGTTTATAACTAAGCCGGCTAGGTCACAGAGGTGTCGTGTGGCTGGGTCCCCATCCCTCACACTCTGCCCCCTTCCACACACTGTCACTGATGATGTCAAAGCACAACTCCACTACATGGGAGGTCACCCCAAGTATTTTGGGGATGCCCGTCCCTTTGTGGGGGACTCCCTGTGACTGCATTTTGACTTTAGGCTTCCCCCCTTTTTTTTTTCACAGAGGCAGGGCAGGAGCAGCTCAGCTTGGTGGTTGTGCAGGGGAAACACTTGCAGATGCCGCTCTCCGTCCATCGCCCTAGCCATGCCATGCTGTGCCATGCCACGTGCCCTCCCAGCTCCTTTTGCTTCTGCTCTCCCAGCACCTCTGGTATTCATCAATGAAACTGCCTTCGGCCTCCAGGAGAAAGCAGTCCTGCTGGCAGCCAGACCCGCGGCTCCCTTCATCAAAGGATCCTCGCTTCAGTTCCCTTCTTCATGCTCCTCTGACATTGCCCTCATCTTCTCAAAGCCCCATGCAGTTTTCCTGCCAGAATGGATGTTGACCCCGGGCTGGCCCGCTGCCCAAATTCTCTGTGTTGATAGTGATCTGCCTCACCTAACCTACCCGTCTGCCTTCAAGAAGCTAGGCCAAGCCTACCGGTTCTGAACATGACTACAACACGAGCATCTGCCGCACAAAGCAACCACTCCAGGTGCCCATGGTGCTACAGATCTACACAGCCATCATCCCTCCACCACATCCTCCTCAGCTTCTGAATTGACAGAAATGGGGATCTCATGGCTTTTCTTAAAGCCTTTGTAAGGCAGACTGGAGAATGGGTTTTCCATTAGGCCTCTGCGGCCCGTACCTTCCCAAACCCAGATGAGCGCTCATCCTTGAGGTGAAGCACTTCAAGCACACCCTGACTCATTAATGCCCTCTTCACATGCACTCTTCTGCTAACTAAAATATGCTGGGGAAAAAAAAAAAAGAAAAAAAAAAAAGAAAAAAAAAAAAAAAAGGAGAAGGTTAGCTTTAGAGAAATGCTGCAAACTGCATTTTATTTTCCTTTCTCAAATGGGTTTCTCGAGTTGGGAATTTTCAGCACTGCACTTCTGTGCATGGAGCGGAGATGCCAGTAAATCAGACCAAATTCAAAACAAATGCTCTTTCATGTGGAAGCATTCGGCTTTGTTTCATAGCTTGTGTAGCTAACCATATCCCTCCATGAGTCAACTCTCCTATCAGCTTCTCATTAAATTAAATGGCTACAATTACATTTGTGGAGGAAAAAGAGTGGTTAATGATTGTAAAAGGTTCTGTTTCCAGGCTTTTCTGGGGGGAAACCTTTGATAACCAAGAGAAGAAAAATAAATCCAATCACATGAAATAAATAAAAAAAATGCCCTCGGAGGGGGGCATTTCTTTTGAGGGCAGGGGGGGCTTTGTTCATGAAGCTCCTTGGAGCAGCCCCCGGCCCCAAGGCACAGCGCTGGATCTCCCTTCCCACCGCCCTTCAGAGCAAGCCAACTGATTTCCTGCAGCCCAGGCCCCCACCTCCCTCCTTCCCTTCAGGAGCAGAGCAGACAGACAAGATGTTATCAATAGCCTGAACCTTTCAGAAAGCCCCCTTTTAAAAGTGAGTACTTCCTCTGCTTATTTCATGTGGTATCCTGTGGAATTGAACTCTCTCCTCCCCTCTGCAATGGGCATATTTCAAGAGGAAAAAAAAATAAATCTAACAACATCCTTATTGAGTTGTTTTGCTCCTTGTCTCCTTTCTTTTTCCAGTCCCTTTTTTCTTCCCTTCCTTCCCTAAAGCTAGAGGCTCCAATGGCAAAAAAAGGAAAACCCAACATCCCACAATGCTAAAAAAAAAAGTGCAGCAACAAGTTGCTCCATTCCCTCTCCCCCTCCCTTTGATTAATTCTCATTAGGGCCTTTGAACAAACACTATGCTCCCCTCTCAAATAACAGACAAGGTATATATTAAACCAAAAGAAAAACAAACAAGACTCACTTAAAGACATCCACACCAAATGCAATTCCTGGAGAGAGAGAAAGACATGCAGACCTGTGTGCACACACGGCTGCCGATGACATATTTCTGAAATTCCAGTCTCAGGGCAATGAGCTGCATAACTGCTCCACAAACCATAAATCAGGGAGACATGCCAACAAAGAGAGCACCTTCCAACATCAGTGAGTACATGCAGGTATGTGGTTTCAGACACTCAGTGAGCATGCACAGCTGCTTTCATCCTGGCAGCACCAATGTGTAGATCCCAGCCTCAGGACTGGCCTGGCCGGGGAGGGAGAAGGGCTGGTGGAGGCTTTGCACCTTGGAAAAACCCAAGGAGGGGTGGGGAAGCCACCCTCCGAACCCCGATCCCATGATGGCTGAAGGAGGTGGGAAGTGGGAAAACGAGGGAAATGCAGCACCCTCTTTAAAAGCTGAGCCTCACGCACAAAACTTTGGGTGCCGGTTACCCCAACCAGCAAAGCCTGAAGCAGTGCCCAGGCACAGCTCTTGTCCCAGGGATGAGATAGCAGTGCCACTGCCGCCAACCAGGCCAAACAGCTCGACACCAACCCCTTCTGCAAGGGACGCCCACACCTGCTCCGATAAACCATGCATCCGACCAAACTGACAGCCAACATCATTCAACCTTTCCCGACACACCTCTTCCTGCCTTGCTCTGAAATTAATGGAGTGCAAGGCTGGAGTTCAAAGGAAATACAGGCTTTTGGGGAGGGACAGCTTCGCCTGGGATTTCAACACATCCTCTGCAAGAGAAGCTGCTACTGAAACGAAATCCAACTCCCCCTTTGAGCATGCCTTTCTCAGCAACTTGCATTCCTGAACCCCCCCACACCCATTCTCAGCCAGGTGGGACCCTCAGCTGAGGAGACCCAAAGGGGCGCAGTGGAGAGACCCATGGGCAGAAGTATGGTTAATGAGAGGTGTCTTACCTGAAAGCCCCCCAGGGGCTAGACAATTAGTTCCCCCTGTTTCAATGGAGGAAGGCACAGAGTCTGGACAATCTGCTGCAGCAGAGGGAAAGAAGAAGAAATCAGTATACGTGCACTTCTTTGCAGGCTCCCAGCACCGCCATGAGTGGAACACACATTCCAAAGCATTTAACAGGAAGCGATTACTAATTGTCTGCAGAGACACAGTAGTTCATCAAGATGCATCCACCCTAAGTCATCGCCTCAGTCAAGGCTCTGTGCTGCACTTAATCACCAGCCCAGGCTGATTATAGACTGGCAAAAATTACAGACTGGCTTCCACCTCTCCATCCAAGTAACCAGGTAATGAAATCAAGGCTGTCCTCCTTAGGACAGAGCTGACAGAGCTCCCAAAATGCTTAAATTGCAGCTTTATGCACCTAATGCAGTCAACACCTGTACTCACCAGAACGAGAACTGAAATGGAAAAGTCTCATCACTGCCCTGTTGCCACAAACAATCTAAGCTTGTACTGCCCCATTCAGTTTTTGTCACCACTGGCTGCCACAGACCTCACCCACCGCTGGCCACCCCTGGGAGCACAGTGTGCACCCATGGGGCCCACCCCTCCAACCACCGACCAAAGGGACAAGGTAAGATTACCCGTCCCATCCGCAGTTTCCCATGGCATATGAGAAGCTTTTGGGTTCAGGGTTTAGGCCTCTCCATCCTGAGCCACCCAAGCATCTGCTTCCCCTGCTACAGGTGGTGAAAGCCAGAAGCCACCACCGGTCCCCTGCTCCTACAGGCAAACTCCAGCTTTTTGGTCACTACTGCATGCAGCATGAACTCAGGGGCACGCTGTGCCTGAGCGGAGATGAAGGCAAGAGGAAAAATCCATAAAATTCACACAACCCCCAGGTCCTTGGCAGGCTGCACTAAAATACAGCTGGTTCCAGCCTCGCACTCTTCCAATCACCCACGTTAGCCAAGGGCTCTTGCTAGTAAGAGGTACTCAAGCTTGTGTTATTTTCAGCACTGAAGGGGTTGCTGTATCGGAGGTTTACACAAGCCTACTGCTTGTGAATCTCCTCCCCCAATTCCCTTACCGCAATATAAAACCATCGCGGAGATGTCCAATTATTCCCGGTGGCTACCAGCCCAACCCTGCAAGGTGCTGACTGTTTCCTGGAAATTGCCAAACCTCTGATTCCCATGAAAATCAATGCCACAGGTGGGCATTTGGCTCTGCAAGCAAAACCTCAGTAGGTTTCCTGCCCTTGGATGTTCCAGCACCACCATGACAGCATGTGAGCACCAGCCCAGCCCAAGCCCAAGCCCCTCCAAGGCTGACCACAGGATGCCGTGGATGGCTGTGCAGCAGAACCATCACTGAACCAGGCTCAGCAAGGCCATGAGTGGGCTACAGACACAGCCCCTTGCAGCTCCTGTCCCACTTAACAGTGGGTCAGAATATCTGCTTGAACTATTTGAGGGCACCATTGTCCCTCTTGCTTCCAACACAGCCACAGGCAGCAGCCCCCGCAGGGGCATGGGGACGCTGAGCTGTTATGCGCCTCCAGAAGCTCAGCTTCACCCTGTGGGCTCAGCCCCATGCCAGCCACTGTCACCAGCCCCTGGGGACATCCCAGGTAAGGAACAAGCAAAGTCCTTACCTACAGCTTCTCCTCAATGAACGTATCCAAGCGAGCTGGCCCACACCTACAGCCTGCCCGCAGGTAACACATCTGTCGAGAGCAGACCTTTGTGCTCTGTGCAAAGTCAGGGAATCAGGATCACAGAACAGTTTGAGTTGGAAGGGACCTTTAAGGATCATATAGTCCAACCCCAAAAGCATACGAACATCAAATCAACACAGAAGCCAAGGAGGCATTTCACTAGCTGCAGCAGACCCCAGCACCCTGCTTTCCTCAGGCAAATGGCACAGCCTCCCCAGCACCCTGCCACCAGAAGATGTTTGCAATAATTTCACCAAGCACACTAGTTACCACTGCCAGACTCCGTGCTGGCACAGGTACGGCTGTTCACATGAAGCACTTATAAGATGGCACTAGGCACCTAAATATTTTTATTACCACTATCTGGTTTGATAGAAAAATACAAGTTTCCTACTGTGTGCACATCCCCAGCTCCATTGGCACTGTCATTTTTTCCTAAGTCGCCCAAGTTAAGTGGAGGCACTGCTCCTACCCAAGGTCCCTGGGGTGGACCGGCATCTGAAGACACATGCATCGGGTTGGTGAAGGACTTTGCTCCGTCTCACCGCCAGCTACCATCCCTCCCAGCCGTGGCTAGCATTACTGAATGTACAGGTGGGAAATGCCAGTCACACAGCACTGCCTGCCCTGCCATGGGGATGGCAGGGATGCTCAGACATGGAACCCTCCCCTGACTCGGTACGGGCTGCAGAGGAAGCGCATGGAAAGTCTTAGCTTGTGTAAGTCACCTGCGCTGACAGACCGACTGCGCTGACAGCTCCAGCAGTGCCTGCCGCGGCCCTGTGTGCCCTGGTAGTCAGAGTTCGACTGCCAAATGGATTTGTCTTTCAAAAAGGAAAAAAAGGAGGACTTTTTGGTGAGTAACCCAGTTGTTTCTGCGTTTCCGATTGGCAGCATTAATCACTTCCTATTGGCTGATCTGAATAACTTTTCCTTTCGAAATGGCACATTCATGTTCTGTGGCTTTTCTGTTTACACACATTTTGCTACCTTATGTCAACACTTGCTAATGAATAAATATATCACTCCACTAACTGAAAATGAGGTCCTGGCAAAGGCAGATTGGATGTTTAAACCCTGATAATAGATTTATCCTAACATCTTTACAGGAAGCTGAAGGCAGTCATTAACCCTTATCTCCTGCAGCTCTTTCTGCAGACATCCTCTGAACCCTCTGCAGAGCAGTTTGCGTCCCATGCCGGGATCATCGCTGGGGAGAAACAAGGGCAATAAAGGAAGAAATCTAAACACCTCATGCTTTGGGGTAGCACCCCCTTGTCCAGCCACCATGCAGGTGAAATAATGACAATTTTGCCCAAACCCATCAATCTTTGAGACCCAGCAGGGCCTCATTGCTTGTCACAGAACAACCCTTCTGCAACCCAGCAGCGAGCAGCACATGCTTGGGATGCTCAGCCTCCTCCCGATACCCTCGTTCATTCACCAGCTTTTATCTTGTGTTTTTTTCACACTGAGGCAAAATATTTCATGCTTTGCAACCCAATCATTTGTTAAACAGCATTGCTTATTTCCACATGGCATAGAGAGGCTTGTTATTGTTTCTAAGAGTTTGCAGAGGGGAAAAGCCTACAGCGTTACAACGTCCTGCCTCACTGTGCTCCAAGGGAGCACTGGGAAGGATGGGACCCCACCATGGTACCCCAGACATCTGAAGGCACTCCAACTTTGGGGTTCTTTTCCTTCCTTTTCTAAGAACCGACTGAGGGCAGCCTGAAAATGAAAAGACTGACTCCACCGAGGCAGTCCCATGGGACTTGTCCAGACTCCAGCAGCAGCCAGTCCCGAGAAACTGCAGAGCAAGACCCAGAGCTGGTCTGCAGAAACACATCTGTCTTTGACTCCCTGCCCTGCTGTCCCTCAGCTGCCAGGCGTGACAGAGGGTCACCGTCCCAAAGACACTGCGCTCCAGATCTGCTAATCCCTGGGGAGACAGCAGCTGCCCCTCCCTGGCTTCACCCCACTTCCAACTCTCCCCACCTCCCCTCCTGCCCTGTGCCAGCCCTATTTATCTAAGACCGGCGAGCTCATTGCCAACCGAGAGTTTATGCAGACAACAGCAAAAGACCTGGTGCCAGCCTCAAACGGGCTTCTCCCCTGGCACCCTGACATTCAGTTACAATCAACAGGCATGCAGAATGGTGCTAAAGAAAATACTAATTTTTTGACACACACACCCACCCCCCTTCCTAATTTTCTCAGCCTGACAACATGGGATTAGGCTCCCTTAAAACACAGCAAGATTCCCGCCAAGCCCAGTTGTCAGGTCTCATTTGGGCTCCCAGCTGTCAAAGAGCTGCTTGCACGAACTGCACCATCTCCCAAAATCCTACAAAATCTGGACAGACACAGGAGCGAGCTGCACAACTGCCATTACCAGTGCAAACCACCCGTGGCTGGGCATGACACCCATGGGCCTGCTGACTGGGAGAAGCCGGCAGCAACCCCAGCCTCGCGTTTTTCCTGTCACAGCCTTCCCAAACCACTCGCTCCCGAGGCCAGCCCAAAGGCCTGAGCCACTCCACAATCCCTCCTCGAGTTTCCTGGCAGAGTTGTAAAATCAGACTTTGTGCAACGCCTCTCTTAGACAAATTATACCTCAATTCTTCCGGGGGGGATCGGAAGGCACCCCAGCACCCAAGCAGTCCAAAAGCAAAATGCATCAGTGTAACAAAGCCATTTTCCCTGAGAAATGGCTGTTCTCCCTTTTTATCTGAAGGCAGCAGCCTGCATTTAAAAAGGTCCACTTACCCGTTGGTTTGAGAAAATCCATTGGATATCTGGAGTAGGGTGGAGGGGGAGACTCTGGAATTAGAAAAGTACAGAGAAAAATAAAGGCAGAGCCATGAGAAAGAAAAAAAAAAAAAAAAAAAAAAAAAAAAAAAGATGAGAACTTATGATAACAGTGGCATTCTTTTAGCAAAACTGTTTGTTTTAGCTCTGGGGGTTGGAGGCAGGGCAGCGAGGCGGTGATTGCCTTGATATTTAGCTGTCAGATAAACAAAAGGGGCCGTCTGGCGCCAGTCTCCCTGCTATCTGCCGCTCGGGCTGTCTGATCGGGGCCTCCTTGGCTCGTCGGAGCCGCAGCAGCGCCGGGGCCGGCCGGCTGCGCCAGGCGGCCCCTAATCCCCCGGCACCGCTCGGGGCGGCGGGCAGGCAGCGCCGGGGGAGTCCCCGCCCCCTCCCCAAATCCGAAAAAAAAAAAAAGAAAAGAAAGAAAAAGAAAATGCCGAGTTGCCCAGTTAGTTAGTTGTGTGTGTTTTTTGTTTGTTTGTTTGTTTGTTTGTTTGTTTTTAGAGGGGGTGTTTGGGCAGGGAGGGCGTGTGGCTGCATCGTTGTCCACATTCCTGTCCCCAACTCCATCCCCATCCCTATTCCTATCCTATCCCTATACCCTGTCCCCATCCCCATACTATTCCTATACCGATCCCCATCGTTGACCACATTCCCTATCCCATCCCAATCCCCATCCCTGTCTCCATCCCCATTCCCTACCCCATCCCAATCCCCGTCCCCTTCTCCATCCCCATCCCACCCCATCCCGTCCCGCACCTAGCTCGCAGAGCCGGCTGAGGTGGTGAGGGTTGCAGCAGACGAGCTCGGGGTGCGCCTTGCCGTACGACTCGCAGCAGCACAACCTCTTGACTTCGGAGCAGTGCCGGAGGTCGGGCCAGCGGAACACCTTGCAGAGCAGCACGGGCAGCGGGTACCAGTGCTGGCCCAGCCGCGAGTCGCCCTTGGCGGGCAGAAGCAGGCAAGGGGTGCGCGCCCCTCCGCGGGACTCCACGGCGTGCAGCAGCCCCTCCAGCTGCCACTCCTTCAGCCGCTTCAGCACGGCGTGGGTCAGCACCTTCAATTCTGCCTCCGCGGCCGCCCGGCCGCCCCTGACCGCCTTGCCGGGGCAGCACCCGCGCCCCCCGCCGCCGACATGCGCCCGGCCTTCGGCCGCCCCGCCGGGCTCGCCCGCCTCCTCCTCGCCGCCGGGGGCACGGCTACGCCAGAGCCGCCGGACGAGCAGCGAGCGTTTGGTCCTGAACATGCGGGACGAGAGGAGGGGCCCTCGGCTACAAAACGGGCATGTCGGCCGCCGCGCATGAAGGGGCCGGCAGCCGAGTCGCGGCGGGGGGAAAGCGGCGGCGGGGCCGAGGAGGGCTGTGGCATGCGCCAGGCTCCGAGCTGGCTTCCTCCGCCGCCCGCCGCGAAGGGTGCGAGGAAAAGGGGGCAAAAAGCGGAGGAAGAGCGAGAGAACCAAGAGAGGGGGGAGCCGCCTCTCTGTCTCGCTTCGACCCCCGGAGAAAAAATGAAAGAGGGCGAAAATGCCGCCTAGAGCGCAGGGCCGCGGCGCATCGCGCGGGGGGAGGCGGGCTGGGCTGACCGGCGCCGCGCAGCCCTGCGCGGCTGTGGAGAGCGACTGGAGCCGCGGGGGATCCTCGGCCTCCCCGGGGCCGCGGCTTCCATCAAGCCGCCAGCTTGGGAAGGGTGGGGGACGGCAGGGATGCGACGCGGGGTAGAACGAAGGAATTAAAAAGAAAAAAGCGAACCCAAACGGTGGAGATAAAAAAAAATATATAAAAATAATTTAAAAAAACACACCACCGACCCTAAGATTCGGAATCGATTTAAGCATCTGTCACAAAAGAGAAGAATAAGCGCATCCAGAGTGTTGTATCCCTTTTGAAAGCCCAGGTCGTCCTGATGCAGGGTTTGGGGTTTTCCTCCTTCTTCCCAAAGGTTTTAATCCACACGTACACACAGAGTCTTGATCCGGATGCTACGAAAAGAAAGAAAGAAGAAAAAAAAAAAAAAACAAACGTGGGGCTGTGTCCCTCCTTCTCCAGCAGCGTGCTGCCGGCGGCGAGAGCCGGGCGGCGCTGCCCGCCCCCCGCTCCGCTCCCCTCCGCGCTGCTCCGCGAGCACCGGGGGGGCCGCTGCCACCCGCCGCCTCCCCCGGCGCCGTGCTTACATGGGGACCCCTCTCCGTGCTGCCAACGCGTCCGGCTCTTTTCCTCCCCTCCCTTCCTTCCTTCCTTCCTTCCTTCCTTCCTTCCTTCCTTCCTTCCTTCCTTCCTTCCTTCCTTCCTTCCTTCCTTCCTTCCTTCCTTCCTTCCTTCCTTCCTTCCTTCCTTCCTTCCTTCCTTCCTTCCTTCCTTCCTTCCTTCCTTCCTTCCTTCCTTCCTTCCTTCCTTCCTTCCTTCCTTCCCTCCCTTCTCCTCCTTCTTTTTTTTTTTTTTTTTTCTTCTTTTTTTTTTCTTTTTTCCTCTTCCCTCCGCTGGCTGCAAAGAGGCGCCCTCCCCGCACCAGCGCCTCCGTCTTCCCTTGCTGCGGGGGACCCAGGCGGAGGCGAGCCAGGAGCGACGGTGCCTGCGCGCTCGTCCGCGCCCGCCTCCCCGGTCCCCCCCCTCTGGCGCCTTCGCAGTGCGCAGCGGCCCGGCCCCGGCCCCATCACGTGGGAGTCTAGACACCGTGTCGCTCCGGGAGAGGAAAAAAATTATATATATATATATATATATATATATATATATATATATATTTATCTCCGACCGCCTTGCGCAAACGGCGGCTCGGGTTGCCAAAAGGTTGTGGCTGGCTGTGTCGCACCACCCCCTGCCGCCGCTGTGCCTCTAGGATGCTGCACAGGAAATTGGGGATCCCTGTAGGGTTGCCCTGCAGCAGCCCCCCCGCGGCACCCAGCCTGGGGGAGCCCCTAAAGGCTGGGTGCACCCCAGACGCTGCAAACGTTGGAGCACGAGAAGCGAGCCATAAAAAAAATAATATATATATTTACATCTATGATCCTGGGCATCAGAAGGGGGCATGGCATGAAAAGCAAAAATGCTAATAATACTTTGCACCTTTACAGCACCTGTTCCAAGGAAGGTGTTGTGGTTTAACCCGGCCGGCAGCTAAACACCACACAACCATTCACTCACCCTCCCCCCTCCCTCTCTGGGATAGGGGAGAGAAATGGGAAAGTGAAGCCTGTGAGTTGAGATAAAAACAGTTTATTAAGACAGGAAATAATAATAACAATAATAATAATAACAATAATGATGATAATAGTACTACTACTACTAATATGTACAAACAAGTGATGCACAATGCAATTGCTCACCACCCGCTGACCGATGCCCAGCCTAACCCCGAGCAGTCTGGCCCCCCTCCCCCGGCTATCCACCCCTATATATTGTTCAGCATGACTTCAGATGGGATGGAATACCCCTTTGACCATTTTGGGTCAGCTATCCTGGGTCTGTCCCCTCCCAGCTCCTGCTGCACCCCCAGCCTGCCTGTTGGCAGGACAGAGCAAGAAGCTGAGACGTCCTTGGCTTGGTGTAAGCACTGCTCTGCAACAATTAAAACATCGGGGTGTTATTAGCACTCTTCTCATCCTAAGCCAAAACATAGCACCCTACCAGCTACTAGGAGGAAAATTAACTCTGTCCTAATTGAAAGCAGGACATCTATCCACCCCTTATTCCATACCATTTATGTCATGCTCAGGTTACGCTCTTTCCCATACATTCTAATTAATCACCATTTTCATCTAGGGTATATAGTAGTGATGACATACAGTATTATATAGTAATTAACATGATACAATTCAATTCATGGGCTATTCTCACCCAGTATTAAATCCCCTTGAGGTACACACCGGACCTCTCCGTTCTTTTGCATTACCCACCAAGTGCATCCAGATCCCTGAGTAAAAGCAATTCCATGAATGGCTTTGCCTTTTCCTGAGGCAGGAGTAGCCCAGACTGTTTTACCCAGCATATTTCTTACATGCACTACAGGAACTTTATCCCCTTCTACAGTACGTAACAGGTTTGATTTTGCAGGTCCAGCTCGGTTGGCAGATCCCCTAGTATTGACTAACCAGGTGGCCCCTGACAAATGTGTATCCCAATTTTTGAATGTCGCAGCACCCTTTGCTTTCAGTGTAGTCTTTAACAGACCGTTGTATCGTTCAACTTTCCCAGAGGCTGGTGCATGGTAGGGGATGTGATACACCCACTCAATACCATGTTCTTTGGCCCAAGTGTCTATAAGGTTGTTTCGGAAATGAGTCCCATTGTCTGACTCTATTCTTTCTGGGGTGCCATGGCGCCATAGGACTTGCTTTTCAAGGCCCAGGATAGTGTTCCGGGCAGTGGCATGGGGCACAGGATATGTTTCCAGCCATCCGGTGGTAGCTTACAGCATTGTGAGTACATGGCGCTTGCCGTGTACTCACAATGCTGTAAGTCCAATAAACTCGATTGTTCCTTTCCTCCCACTGGCTGGAGGCAGGGCCCCCCTAATCCTGGTCAGAATCTTCTTCATTTCTGTGTTTGAAGGACTGTCTGCTGGACGTTGGAGCAGCAAACTTTTCAGAGAATCCCTTTTTCCCGATTGTTTTCTTTTGCAACTCACGTACCCGTGCCTCTAGGGTCACAGTAGATTTTCCATCCCATTTTCTCATGTCCTCTCCATGGTCTCGTAAGTAAAACCACAGGGTGGCACGGGGTGAGTACCCACCATATCGTCTTCCTTGTGCGAATGAACGCCTACCCCTGATAGCTGAGACACTGCTCTGTACAGGTGGGGAGGAAAATAATCTCTCTTCAAGTTGGTGAAACTTTTCAGACAATTTCTCCAAGTGTTCTCTTTTAGTTGGTGGACACTGGTTTGTTCGGGTGGGGAGGAAGATAAATTCTCTTTAAGTTGGTGGAACTCTTCAGAAGGTTTCTCCACAGCTGAGACACAGGCCTGTAAGGAAGAGGAGAGACTTTCTTCGTACTGCCGGAGTTGTTTAGCCACTTCATCCACTGTGGGTTCCTCATCCTCTTTCCAGGCCATTATTGCCAATGAGCTGGCATATGATGATGGTGCACTCCGTACAAACATCCGCCACATGGGTCGTGTACACCTGACTTCATCTGGATCTTTGGATGTTTGTCCGAGGTCTGGATCCTCATAAATCACCTCCCGTACGGCTAATTCCCTCAGGTACTGGATTCCTTTCTCCATAGTGGTCCACTTGCCTGGTAGACATACAAGTTCTTCCTTGAAGGGATACCTTTCCCTCACAGCTGACAGGAGATGCCTCCAGAGGCTGTTAGATTGTGCTCCATCTCCAATTGCTTTGTCAATGCTTGCGTCCCTACCCAGGGATCCCAGCCACCTGGCTTCCCTGCCCTCTAATTCCACACAATTGGCTCTGGTGTCCCAGCACCAGAGCAGCCAGGTGACAAGCTGCTCACCTATGCAGCGACCAAAATCTTTTCGCACAACTTGTAGCTCACACTGGTATAGGTTTCAGGTAGTTATTGTTGATTTTTCGGCATCCTCATCTTCCTCCTCCTGAATCCCTGATGTCCCAGCCTCGTCTTCCCTATACCTAGACTTAGCAGAAGACTCTCTGCATTCTAAACGACCTGAATCTCTATACCATTTTTTCACCTTCTCTAGAGGGGCAACTTGCGCTGCTACAGCTCGTGTCTCTGACCCAGCTAGTGGGTGTGCCACAGGGGTTGGAATACCCTCTTCAGGGGCAAGTTGCACTGCTACAGCTCGTTTCTCTGACCCAGCCACAGGAGCTGGAGCAGGAGCTGGAGCGGCTGAAGAAGCTGGAGCGGCTGCAGGAACTGGAGCGGCTGCAGTAATTGGAGCGGCTGCAGAGTCCATCGTAGGGGTCGGAGTGGCCATTGGATCTGTCACAGGACTTAGAGTGGCCGCAGTGTCTGTCACTAAGGTGATAGTAGCATCAGTTGCAGCTCGATAAGCATGAGTCAGGCCCCAGCATGCTACAATGATTTGTGTCACTTTGGAACTGCCAGTCATGACACCTTTTTTTCAAGCATTCTGCCATTTTTTTAGGATTTTGCAGTTGTTCAGGGGTGAATTTCCAAAACACTGGGGGTGCCCTCTGCTCTAGAAACCTGCCCATATCCTCCCATACTCCCTGCCACTCACAACTATCCTGCCTCCGGGCAGATCTCTGGATGAGATTCCTAAGTAGTTGTTTAACTTTAAGCAGAATCTGAAGTGCATTCAGGAGGCAGAACAACAAGACTATGCTGGTCTGAGTATCCCAAGGATATTCAATATCTTGGAGAGCTATTGTAACAAGTTTGGAGGATAAGAGGGTGGTGATGGAGAAAGGGAGACTGAACGAGTAAGTAAAAATATCTTCCCCTTTCCCCTCCACAGACTGGGTCCCTGATGAAAAAAGGCAATAGGTGTAATTGCTAATAGTTTCCGAGATACGGTTTCCAAAGTATAGAGTCGATGACAATGCTGAGTACAAATACCAAGTTAGAGTCATTTCATCGTCTCATAAGACACTGTTACAATGCACAGTACCATAATGATCTTCAACCAGGGCCTGGAGAGGATAAACAACATGACAGAGAGCACATACGGAAAATAACGTGGTATAATACTCAATTTGGAAAACAGGCGCAGCAGACTTGAGATTAAAGCAATCAGCATTATGACTAGCAACTATTAAGCAGGTCTAATACTTATACCAATTTTAGTTTAACTCTGGTCAGATCTGTCGTTATCTCAACCCTTCGGGCCCCATGTTGGGGGCCAAAAGGACTGTTGTGGTTTAATCCGGCCGGCAGCTAAACACCACACAGCCGTTCGCTCACCCTCCCCCCTCCCTCTCTGGGATGGGGGAGAGAAATGGGAAAGTGAAGCCTGTGGGTTGAGATAAAGACAGTTTATTAAGACAGGAAAATAATAATAACAATAATAATAACAACAATAAAGATGATAATAGTACTACTACTAATAATAATGTGTACAAACAAGTGATGCACAATGCAATTGCTCACCACCTGCTGACCAATGCCCAGCCTCACCCCGAGCAGTTCGGCCCCCTGCCCTGGCTATCCACCCCTATATATTGTTTAGCATGTCAGATGGGATGGAATACACCTTTTGGCTAGTTTGGGTCAGCTGTCCTGGGTCTGTCCCCTCCCAGCTCCTGCTGCACCCCAAGCCTGCCCGCTGGCAGGACAGAGCAAGAAGCTGAGACGTCCTTGGCTTGGTGTAAGCACTGCTCTTCAACAATTAAAACATCAGCATGTTATCAGCAGTCTTCTCATCCTAAGCCATAGCATAGCACCCTACCAGCTACTAGGAAGAAAATTAACTCTGTCCTAACTGAAACCAGGACAATATCTTAGTGTAACTCTGACCCTACACGGTTACCCAGTACATAGCAAAGGAATTTATTATTTCAGCTTTTATAGTTGCATGTGAGCTTTCTTCAATGCACCATCAACTGATGCTCAGGATTGAAAAGTACTTTTCTATTTCCAAAGCTTCATTCATAAAACCAACCTTTTCATTGAATATTTTCATTCCGTTATGTGCTGGTATTTATTTCCCAAGGAGGCTATTGGGAGACTATTTCACATAATGTATCAGGAATTACTTCAGTATGGTGTAGGGCTGTAATCATTCTTGACCCCATCGAGTTGCATTTACTCATGACCCCGCCACACCGAGCACAAAGCACTGGGTGTGCTGGCTGACATGAATTGTTTCACACTGCCCACTCCAACTCTCCCTCTGTGTCGGCAGCCTCAATCCTTTCTGCTCTGGGGCTGGGATGCAGTTTGAGGGACGGTCGGTTCTCAGCACTACGCAGAGCCATTTGCGACCTGTAATGCAGTAACAGCATTAAGGGTGGGTTTGTTTGGGAAGTTTGGCCCTGATCAGGACCTCAGTGGGCAAAACTCAGTTAACCAGGGGAAGAGGGCAGCAGAAAGCAGGAAGGGGAAGTGGGGGAAGCGATGGGGAAGCATGAAGTGCCATAACCAGAGTTTCAAATACCTCTGCAATTGTCAGCCAAGTGGCTGGTGACTCCTATTGACGCCTGCCAGCACAACGCTATTGCTCACCCACCCAGCCGAGCTGGATAGCTTGGCTGAAAGATTTATCTCCCAGACAAATAATGAAGATGCTGGTAGCGAGGGAACAGGCAGACCTGCATACAGATGGGCAAACGAGACTGGGGCAGGGAGAACCACAGCCAGGCAGGAAGCCAGGACACCCAAATCTGGAGAAAGAAGGGAACAGATCCCTGCCGTGGGCAAGGGGATGGAAGCACTTAATGCATCTGGGGGCTGAGCACTGACTCTCGTATTTCCATTTGTTCTTCTCCCCTCTGCAGCCCAAGCCCTTCAACCTCAACACATTCATGCTCCCCTCACTCCTCCTGATAAAATTCTTAAACCAGAAAGGGAGAAAAATGCAAACCTTTTGCAATATTGCTGTCATGGCATGAAAAGAATTTGGCAGGGAGGCCCAGGAGCTGAGATTCCTGGGACTCGCAGCCACTCATGGGGCGACAGCAATAAGACCCAGGCTTGTACAAGAGGATGTCCCTCCTTCTGCAGAGCTCGGCACGGTTCTGAGCATAGCAGGCTGACATGGCAAAACACCATATCATTGTTTGCTTTATATCAGACGAGGCCATGCCATCACTTTTTTAGGGAAATGGCTGCTCTCTGGCTACCTGCAGCTGCACAGCAGGAGCTCCGGCCAGGCACTCAGGCAAGGTAGAGCCAAACAGCTGCTCTGCTGCTCCCAGCTGGGCAGCAGCACCAGCTCCCACCGAGCTGCCGCAGACCTCCAGGGCTGCCAGCGCTCATCAGGGTGCAAGGCAGCAGTCCCTAGGCTGACCTGCTGCTCTCCAGGCAGAAATGCTACCTGGCAGAGCTGCAGCTCATCTCCTGCCTGCGCACTGCCCAACTGCCTTATCCCAGTGGTCTCATCCTGGTGGTGGCAGGCGGGTCCTTCTAAGGGTGACTTGTCCATGCCGCATTGGTGTCTCAGAGAAGGGAGAGGAATTGCCCTCTGGAGGCATTTGTCTTGTCTCGGAGTCCCTGGAAAGAGCCCACCTGGCATCAGACAAGAAATCTTTTTTTTTTTTTCAGGCCACAGCTAGGCAAAGTGAACACCACCAAGGTGCCTCACCTTATAAATGCCCAGCCAGGAGAGTAACAATGGTGACATTATTTCAATCAATGTCAAATGGTCTATGAGTTAACTGAGTTTTTCTTATCTAGTCTAGAGAACAGAGTAGTTCCTTGGAAGATGCTGGAACAGAAATACACACTGCCCTCAGGAGTGCATATAATGGCATGGGATTTCTGTACGTTACAACATTCCTTTAAGACCATGTCATCTAATGAGAGACTTTCTTTGTTTGGGGGGAGGGAGAGAGAAGTTAGCTTAGTTGTACTATTTCCTCTCTCCATTTATCATTTTAGTTTTCAGATAGGTACATGCTGTAGCATGAATTTTAATTGTAAATAAAAATACATTCTATTTCACATTGCCTCATTTTGAGAGTCTCGGAGGAGATAGTGAGCACTGAACTGCCAGGACCACAGCCTTGCAGCCAGAGCTCAGCAAAGAACCTGTTGCTCCGCCAGGTTACAGACTGGTTAACTGAGGCAGGGGGCTGGCCCCATGGCAAAGGGTCTCAGGGGAAAAGGCATTAAACCACCAGTTCTGCAGCGACTTCAGAATGCATGCCCATCTCTATAAAATCTATGAAATTTAATAAATAACTCTCAAAGAGGAATGATTTTTTTTAATTTACTTTATTGCTCTCCCAACAGAGCGTGGTGAGTATTTCGCATTCAATTCCACGATGCTCCCCCACCACGGCAAGAACACTTCTGCTCTGCCACCGGGATACCCGGGCAGTGCCACAGGGCTGCCAGCCTCCCTACCCGCCCGCAGTGGGGGAAGGGCAGGAGGCGGGGAAGTGAAGGAGGCGGGGAAGTGAAGGAGGCGGGGAAGTGAAGGAGGCAGGGCAGGGCAGGGCAGGGAAGCCACCGCCGCAGCCTGAGTCACGGCTGCTCGGCTGTACGTGCCTGCTTCAAGCTGCACTGGGGCTGGCAGGTGTTCTGTGAGACACAGAGCATGACAAGCTCCATGGGCTGCAATTTTATTATCTATTAAATATAAATATATCTATTAATTATTTCAAAATCTGTGTTTACTTCATTACTTCATTTTTTATATTACCGAGTATTTCACCTTTGTGCAATTGAAAACTGCCCCAAAGTTGTGGCACAGCTGACACCTTTATCCCAGCGCTGCTGCTGTAAACAGGGCTACATCCAAACCAGTGCTATGTGAGGTTCTTGGGGGAATATGGTTGGTAAAATTTTGTATTTATGGAGCTAGTGCTTAAAATAGTATAGAAAATACATCCTTTGTTTCTGAGGCTCTCGAGTAGTCTTGCTTCACAGTAAGTCAAAGCAATTAATAGGCCTTTTGGCTTTACTTGATCTAATTTACCACATTTTTTTCTTTAATTAATATATTGCAAAATAGTTTAACTATTCCAAACTAAACAAACCTTCAGATCAATGCCAATTTACCTTACCTGTTGTCCTGCATCTTCAGAAGCAGAAGTGTTGCTTCCACAGGACCAAGAGAGGCAGGAGGGTTGCAGCTGTGCCCAGGCAAGATATTCTGTTTTCTACATGATGCTGAAATCAAGTCACATAATACCTTGCAAATGTCTCATTTTCAAATTCCTGAGTTCAACAATATGCCATTGTACTGGGTCTGGCTGGAATGTTAACTTTCCCGGCAGCAGCCCATTCAGTGCCGTACTCTGTACTTGTAGCTGGAACAGCAGTGTTATCACACCAGTGTTGTGTCTACTGCTGAGCAGCAGTGGCACAGCATTGGGCCTTTCTCTAACCCTCCTAGGGGGTGGGCAAAAAAGTGAGGAGAGAAACATCACTAGGGCAGCTGACCTAAACCAATCAAAGGGATATTCCATACCATGTGGTGTCACACTCAGCAATAAAAGGTGGAAACAGGAAGAAGAGGGGAGGGGTGGGCTCTCGTTGAGAAGACGTCGGTCCTCCTCTCGAACACCGGCTGCGTGCGTTGAGGCCTTGCTTCAAGGACGTGGTCAATCATCGCTCATTTGTGGGAAGTAGAGAGTAATTTCTTTCCTCTGCACTTCCATATAGCTTTCATTTATTTTGTTTGTTTGTTTTCCTCCCTTTTTCCCCTTTCCCTTTTATTTCCCCTTAGTTAAATTGTTTAGTTCATGGTAGTCTTTATTTAATTATTATAATTATTTCCCTTTAATTAAATTATCCTTATCTCAACCCGTGAGTTGTTCTTTGCTTTACTTCTCCCCCTCCTGATCTAAAGGAGGGGGAGTGAGAGAGCGGTTGTGGGGTTTAGCTGCCCAGCACGGTAAAACCACCACAGCCATACAATAAAATGAATGAGAATGCATGTGTGTTATGCACAACTCTGCCATCCCTGTTTTTGCAAACTCATTGAGAGCACCTCCTAGGCAGTTACCCAAGTTAAAATTTGAGATGGAAGAAGACGACGCAGAGAGCTGTAAGACTCACCAGAGGTATCAGAACGACATGCCATGTTTCTAGGCATCTTGACGGAGAAACTGAGATCTTGTTGTCCCTTCTTCCTTTCTCTGTTCAAGTTTTGTATTGAATTTATGGATTCAGTTGTTGGAACAGAACATAAAAAGATGGCATTTGTAAGCATTAATGGCCAGCCATCCATTTGCCTACCATATACATGTGTCAAATCTCTAATCAGGCTGTGTAACTGGTCCTACCAATTAAGCATGTGTTGGACTTTATGTCTTTTGTGCATCTGTATACTCCTGCAATTCTAAAACATGGAACAGGAAGGGTCAGACAGATTGTGTTCCTCAAGGTGAGCTAAAAACTTAACACTTGTCTTTAGGATTTAAAGCTAAGAAAAAAAAAAAACCTCTTTGGCTCTTTGGTTTAGAATATGATTAATATTCTAGCAACCTACCTGTGAGGGAGCCCTGAGAGCTCTAACCTCACTTGGACTCCACTGGGAGGTGAGGTGCTCAACTCCTTTAGGCGTCTGCGTGCAATTTGCAGAGCAGAGCCAGATGGGCTTGAGAAAGACGAGCTGCTGACTTCCTAGCACATCACCATAAACAAAGAGAGTAATAGTAATAATAATAATCCTTAGCACATAATGACAATAGCGGTTGGGGCTGTGAATGGAGTGGGTCTTTCAAACCTGTTTATGGTGCCTGTGATATCACTCAGTCTGGCAGGAGGTCTGCAGCTCGAATTTCTTAAGGCATTTAGGAGGTGGTAATTGTCTCACTGTTGCTTTAAACACAGTGTTAATTATATTTCTAAACAATGCCTACAAACTCTTTAATTCTTTGTAAAGTGTTCCCTGTCTCTACGGTTTTTTTTTTGTTTGTTTGTTTTTTTTTGTTTGTTTGTTTTTTTGGGGGGAGTGTTGGAAGGCTTTGGGGGAGGTCACAGTCGTGAGGGCTATCAAATTAAAACATTCACTTTTAATTTTACTCACTGTAGTTGATAGACTTAAATTTCAAATGGTGTCTTTCTTTGAATTTGGAGGCATAGTCAGCATACAATCCTTTACAATATACATTTCCTCTTTGCTTCAAAACATTTTTCTTCTCTATTCTATAGGTGGTATTGGGTGGCTTAACTTTGTGCCATTAAACTATGCCAGCAACCCCCCCAAAAAAAAAGTATTAAAAAAAAAGTATACCATGTATACCTGTTATATCATTTGCAGTCCAAAGATCCTGAAATGATGTTTTTGAAAAAATCAAATACTAACACATTTGGGCCATGCTCTAAAAGACCCATCCAGCAGCCCAAAACTATCTCAGACAGTATGGCTGCTCTTACATTCTCATCAAATATGTAATTTTCCTCTTAAATGAAGAGAACAAGTCTGGGCCTCCTTTGGATTAATCATTGCTATCAGATGGCATGCCTTCTTCCCTCAAGATGAAATGAATGTGGAGGTTTGGGTAATATGCTTTTGAAAATCCAATCTTCAAATTACACTTTACTATTAATACCTTTTTTTTTTTTTGATTCAGTTTATGCAATTTGGGTTGTGAAATTAAGGTAGTCAGTTTCTCTCCAATCCTTGTTTACCCGAAACTCCCTGGACTTTCAGGTTCAAAGGAGACTTTTCATCCTGGAGGTAGTCTCTATCAGGCAGGGTCCTGACTTTCATTGTAGCGCTACTCTTTAGTTCTCAAGTGACTTCTACCACTCAGATATTTTAGAGAAAATTCAATTCCAAGCAGGTTTTTTCCCTGGAACTGAGCCACGTCAAAGACTGTCATGAAAGCATTTCTGTCGAGTTTAATATTTGTTAAAAGTTATTAAAAATCCCAACCCTACATTTAGATGAATGAGGACTTTTCAATTATCTGTTTTAATGCACTGGCACTACTAATTCATATATTATCAGGTCTGAAGGTCTATTCCTACTGTCTAGACTACCCACCTGAGTAACACAGGCCAGAAAAGCTCCCTGCATTTGTACAGGTTTGAACTGGCTGGAGCTCATCTTTTGAATACCACCAAAACCTCACTTCAAAATTGTTATTGACAAAGAATCCACCGCAGCCAGTGGTTAATTACTGTAATTAGATCATTACCTGTGAAAAAATAATGCTTTGTTTCTCTCTTGATTTTTCCTAACAGAACCTACAGCTTTTGGCTCCTGCTGCATCTTTGATGCACTCAAGAAACCATTAACAAAGCTTTTTTTCCCCATGTGTAATTAAGGCATTGTAGACTTCTAGAGAAACTAAGACGTTGCTTGTCTGCAGTTGTGGAGCATCTTTATTTGTATGCATCTTCTCAGTTCTCTCTTAAGCACATCACACAAGTGTAAACAGAGCCAAAAATGTCTCATAGACATAATGCTCCCATAGAGATAGAATAGAAACAAGTGCCCAAGAATTTCCTATTTAAAATTAGGATTTATCTTGGATTTGAGGACAAGAATCTAAAAAATCTAAAACGTGTTCTCTAAAAGTAGATTGTGGCAATACTCTACTCTTAAAACATCATTGCTTTATCAAGTGCTCATGTCAGATGTCTGATCATTGAATTTTCTTTTCATGTAAAACTGTAGGTCAGTATGAGGAATGCTGATCCCGAACATCATAAACATTTGAATTTTCTTTTTTAGAACAAAGTTATCTCAGTCTCTGATGGGACAAATTTCCCATTAACATCAGTGGGAATTTTCCCTAGAAAAGACTGTGAAAAGGACAGGCCAGCACCTCACCAGCAGTGAACACAGATGGTGTTTGAGGGAGAAAGCAGCTCCACGGTGCATCTGGCTAGGCCACTGCAATACAGAAGGTCACATCAATGATATTTAGGTTGTGATGTATCACATTAAAAAGGAAGGAACTGCAGAATTATACACATACCTGCCAGCAGTAGGAAATACAGACTCTGGTGTTTTTCCGTGTGCTTTGCCTGACGCTTTGCCCTTCACTTTCCTGCTATTTCTGCCAAAGGCTTTGGTAGTTTTCTTTCTAATGAAGGAATTGCAGGTTCCTCACGCTTCTAAACTGATGTACACATCCGTGGCACCTGGCAGTCCCCTCTCCAGTGTTATCAGCTGGTCCTGAAGAACAGCACATCCCTGCCTTGTGGCTGCCATTTGAGCAGGATCTGATAAATCCCCCTGAAGCCTGATAGTTATGTCAGAAGTCAGGGATTAGCCTGATAACATGACGACTTAAATGTCACTTCTAAGGGAGGGACATCCCACCCTTCCCCGGTCCCCCTGTGTTGCAGGAAGCACGGCCGAAAGCACGACAGACATCAGTAGAGTCAGATCATGCTCCATTTTATTGCCCGAATAGCCTAACTTTTATAGTGAACTTAACAGGGGCGGACAGTGTTTCACACAAGATTATTGGTCAAAAGCACTCAGACAAACAACTACAAGAAAACAACCCCACCTGCAAGAAAACAACCCCCTTGTGATTAGCAGTCATGTAGACCTTGTCCTTGAAGCCAGCTACTGGTAACAATATTTTTCTGAATTCCTCAATTGGGCGATGTGGGAACACTGTCATGGGAACTTCTCATAGTTGCCCTGGTAGCTTGGTTTGCTCAGCTACAGCAAGCCATGGGATTTTTGCTGTTTCAAAAAATCCCTCAACAATTCCCCCTTTTTTTTTTCTTTTTTGAGCAAACCACGCCCAATATAACATTTTTGCAAGTAACCCTTTAACCACATTTATCACAATACCACATGCAATGATGATTGACACCACAGCAAACAGAATCCTTAATCTCTCTTTGACTAATCCCAGTAACTATCTATGCATCGTTTCAAACAAATCAGTGAACCATTGATTGAAAGGATTGATACCATATTGAATCTTTCTCATGTGCTCTTTCAGGAAAGTAATGGATTTGTGAATTGACTCATTATGATCAAAAAGGTTTAAACAGCACATTCCCTCAAAGTCCTCACACCCATGCCTTTGAGCCAAAAGCAAGATGTCAATAGCAGCTTGATCCTGTAAAAGCAGATGTCGCAGACTATTTTGATCTGGTAACATCTCCTTAAGTATCTCTGTTGTGGCATAGGCTTGCTTCTCGGCCCAGCATACCAATTTTTCTAAGTTGTTACGTGCAGCCGCAGATGCCACTCCAGGCACTAAAATTGCCAATGCCGCTCTAGCTGCAACCCCACACAATTCAACATTATCATTGCAATCTGGTGCAAGCAATGCCCATTTATGTCTGGTGATCTCACACAACTGTAATAAGCTAGGAGGAAATACAATGAGTTTATCTAAGTAACATGGACATCTGATAGCATTTGCAGGGATACCTTGCCAGACCCTATCCCCACAAATCAGAAAAACATCAGGAGGTAAGGCCAAAGCTGTACAATTGTTCCAAACACTGTAGTTGTTACCCCTTGTCTCCATGCCATAAACCCCTAAACCCTGCTTAGCAGGGTCATTGTAATCACGGGTGTTATTTGTATTTCTGTACCCGTATGGCCCTTTCCAGGTTCCTGTAGCAGGATTCATCTGATAGCCACGGCTACATTCACATTTGTAGCCACCTTTCAGGTTGATACAGATTTGACTACAGATACCAGGGTTTTGGCATTCATCACTATCTCCACAGTTTCCCAGCTGGACAGTCACATTCATTTATGTGGCATTCCCTCAGGGGCTCATCACCCCAGTCCTTGCAGTCTCTCTGCTGGTTACACACTTTATTGATATCTATGCATTCTCCACTTCTGCACTTGAATTTGCCAGGTCCAGAGCACTGAATAACATTGTTACAGTTTGCTTCATCAGTGCCATCCAGACAGTCTCTCACACCACTGCACTGCCTTCTCCCATAGACACAGTTCCCATCTTCACATCTGAACTGGTCTGGCCTGCAGGTCTGAGAAGGGCAGTTAATTTCATCACTTCCATCCTTGCAATCAGGATTTCTGTCACATCGCCACTTCTTGTGGATACATTCACCTGAGCCGCACTGCGCCTCACTTGCAGAACACTTCACTGGAGGTGCAGGCTGCCGGCCACACTGCTCCAAAGATTCATCCGAGTGGTTGGAGCAGTCAGCTTGACCATTGCAGACAAAGCTTTTGGAAATACATTGTCCACTACTGCATGTGAACTCTGCTGCACGACAAGTCACATTGCCACAATTCTCTTCATCTTCTCCACTGTCACAGTCTTTTTCACCATCACATTTCCACGACACTGGGATACACTGGGTTGACTGAGGACCACAGCTGATTTCATTTACCCGGCATGTTCTCATATGACACAGCTCAGCACTCTCGTCAGACCCATCTTCACAGTCTGGATCCCCATCACACTGCCATCTGTTTGGCACACACTGACCACTGTTGCACACAAAGTCAGATTCAGCACACATCTTCTTCACACAAGTACTCTCATCACTGCCATCTGAGCAGTCTTCACATTTTGCTCTAGCACCATCGGCAGCAGTGCACAGGCAGGCGAGGGCGAGCAGCAGGCAGAGTGCCCCGCACCGTCACCTGTGTCACTTATACTACTCCTATTACCCATGCTGTTAGTGTCAGTGGCATCCTCCTGGTACCGTTTCTGTCTTTGTCGCCCCTTACTCTCCCCCTTTTCTTTTTGCCACTGACCATTCACCACAAATGGATGAGACACATGATTACTAGTTAGGAAAGAGAGTGTAACGTCTGCTATACGGCTGCAGGCAGTGCCAGCTGCAACCTTAGAAGCTATTTGTGAAAGAGCCTGCCGGTGGTCATTTGGCAGTGTAATCTGTGTCTCTGCACTCCTGCCCCGCGATAAAGGTAGTAATAGAGCTAAATTGTCACTAGTAATCTGTAGAATGTGGCAACCCCACGGAATCTTATCCAGAAACATAGTTATAACACCGATCTGGGGACGAATAGTCTTTTTTGCATTGCAAGATAAACGTCTTATAAAAAGAATGCCAGAGAGAAGCAGCACAGCCGCCGCTGCCTCCATGGTTACGTCAGACAGGCTGCAGGGTCCTGATGTCCGCCCCTCTGCTATGTGCCGACTCGCCACACGGTGAGGGTCGGCTGCCGTTGTCCACTGACGCCTCTGGTCTCCCATAGCAACTCGATCTCGGATGTCCCGCGTCGCACTGAGATTAATTCAATTTCCCGCGTTTTCCGCGGTTCCCACGTCCCTCCGTGGATCCCGCGTTTTCCGCGGCTCCCTTTCCCACGTCTCCCCGCGTATCTGTTCCCGCGTCTCCCCGCGAATCTGTTCCCGCGTCTCCCCGCGAGTCCTTTGTCCGGGTCGGTGCTTGGAGTTTCTCAATGTCTCTCAGGTGTTCCGGCTTCTGCCAGGTCTCTCTGTGTCTCTCAGAGCCGTCCGTGGCTCTGCAGCGTCTCTCAGGGCTCTCTTCGTCCGGCGGTAGTCCCTCCGTGTGCCTCGGGTCTCCCGGCGCCGCTGCAGTCCCTCGGCGCCGCTCCAGGCTCCCGGCCTGTTGGGGTCTCAGCCTGTTCGGGTCTCAGTGAGTCCGGGTCTCAGCGAGTCCAGGTCTCGGCCTGTGTGGGCCTCAGCCTGTTCGGCTCTCAGCCTATTCGGGCGCCATATGTTGCAGGAAGCACGGCCGAAAGCACGACAGACACCAGTAGAGTCAGATCATGCTCCATTTTATTGCCCGAATAGCCTAACTTTTATAGTGAACTTAACAGGGGCGGACAGTGTTTCACACAAGATTATTGGTCAAAAGCACTCAGACAAACAACTACAAGAAAACAACCCCACCTGCAAGAAAACAACCCCCTTGTGATTAGCAGTCACATAGACCTTGTCCTTGAAGCCAGCTACTGGTAACAATATTTTTCTGAATTCCTCAATTGGGCGATTGTGGTGTAAATGCCTGAAGTAACTAGGAAAATAAAACTAACATTCACATTTTTAAGGAAAAGGTACAGCATTGAAGAGGCTTTCCGGGTAGGGCATAACTGCTTTATCTGAGCGTTCCCTAGGCTCCCAGCCTTAGATGCTATCGCGCTGGGGAAACTTGGTGTGCTAGCTCTAAGGAACAGCATGGAGCATAGAGTGGAGTGGAGACACCATGGCTAGGCTCTGTAATCAGATGGGACCTCGATTGTTCTTGTGCACAAAGCTGCACTTTTTGCCACCCTAAGCCAAAGACCTGTCATGTTTTGACAAATGCTGTACCCTAGTGTACTTTTTGCTCATTATAATATCATTATAATACCAAAACACACCTCCATCCCAAAAGCTACCCGCCTCCAAGGTGCGACCACCCCTCACTGAGCATGCGCTCTGAATTTCTCGGAGCCTATTACTTTAAACGGAGACGGGAAAACTTTACACCAATCGTAACTAAGATATGCTTGACTAGAGCCACTCAAGCTCCACCTAAAAGATAGAAAATAATATAAATTGGCCCAAGAGAAAGGGGATGTTAGGGAAGATACCACCGTCAGGGGAGATACCATCCCGAGGACAACATCCTTAGGACCTCCTGACTCCTGGGATCAGTCGACAGGCTGAGCCTCTCTTCCCCCCCCATTGGGACGCCTTTGGGTGAGATCTGAATACTTGCTTATAAATCTCTATAGAGTCTTTGATCCTTTTAACGCGTTTATTTCTAGGCTGCACACCTGTGACACCTGTAAACACCTGTAACATCTGTAACACCTACAACACCTATAACACCTGTGTATTTTATGCATACTAACTTGCTTTTGCAGACAGTCACTATCGCCGGCAATCCAAAAGAACCTGATTATCTGTTGCTGTAATAAACCATACTTGATTGCATTGTGATAACTCTCATTGAGTGCAACGAGGGTGAGGGTGGTTATCCGTGATAGTTCAGTGTTCTGAATCTAACCAGACCCCCAGGCGGTTAATGCATTTTTGGTGAATGTCTGAACGGACCCCCAGATGGTTAATGCATTTTTGGTGAATGTCTGAACGGACCCCCAGGCCGTTAATGCGTTGATGGTGAATGTCTGACTGGACCCCCAGACGGTTAATGTGTTTTTGGTGAATGTCCGACTGGTTCAGTATCCTGAATCTGACCGGGCCCGTAACGGTTAATCAGCTACACCCCTTAATGCGACAGCGATGTGGGACCACTGTCATGGGAACTTCTCATAGTTGCCCTGGTAGCTTGGTTTGCTCAGCTACAGCAAGCCATGGGATTTTTGCTGTTTCAAAAAATCCCTCAACAATTCCCCCTGGGCTATCTATTCATAACTGTCTTGTTATAAATGAGGTCTCAACTCAATCTGAATTTTGTAATATTTATAAAACAAATATTTCTAAAAGGTATAAAAGGCAAGTAAACAGCGCTGGGTGTGCGGGGAGTCTACACTCCACCAACATGCACACATTGCTTTACATATTAAACCCAAGTATGCCTATACATATGTACAATCAGAAAAGGTAACAAACAATCCTTTAAGTTCCATGACTTAAAAATCTCCATATTCCATTCCTTTTCTTGACACAAAGAACAGTATCCATTTTCCATTCCTTTTGAACAATATGTCTCGCTTTAAGTTGTCAAGCAACTCAGTCTTTCTAACCCTTTCTAAGTAGTTTAGATCCAGATTCTGCAAATGCCACGAGTTATTGCAGGACCCCTTGGAGTCTTGTTTGGTTGGGCGCAATTGTTTTAGAATTGGATTTGCTTACAGCAGCCATGATTTAAGAGTCTCGGCTCCTACTTCTAATACAGTAACTGTGTGACCTGAAGCGACTCATCCACCAGTGCTTATTATATGAAAAGGGAACTCCTCATGCATGGAAGCGTGCACAGGGCCAGGGGCTCATGATGTGGGGGCACTGTGAGGCCCAGCCAGGCTTCCCAGCTCCCTGCCACCAGGACAGGGCAGTGCAAGCCTCACAGCCTCTTGGTGTCTCAGTTTCCCCATCCTGGGCAGGTTCCTGCAGGCAGAATTAGGATGTGGGCTCTGTTGAGTACTCCTAGCTGCCAGAAATTACTCCTCCTAGTGGTACTGAAAGCAGGAAAAGTCAGCATGCTACATGCTATTAATTCCTGCCCCTCATTTTGTGAAAATTGGAACATACTCACCCACTACGAAATGGTTTCCCATCTGTCCTGGTTTCAGATAGGACAGAGTTAATTTTCCTCCTAGTAGCTGGTAGGATGCTATGTTTTGGCTTAGGATGAGAAGAGTGCTGATAACACCCTGATGTTTTAATTCACAGAATCACAGAATCACAGAATTTCTAGGTTGGAAGAGACCTCAAGATCATCGAGTCCAACCTCTGACCTAACACTAACAGTCCCCACTAAACCATATCCCTAAGCTCTACATCTAAACGTCTTTTAAAGACTTCCAGGGATGGTGACTCCACCACTTCCCTGGGCAGCCTGTTCCAATGTCTAACAACCCTTTCGGTAAAGAAGTTCTTCCTAAGATTGTTGCAGAGCAGTGCTTACACCAAGCCAAGGACGTCTCAGCTTCTTGCTCTGTCCTGCCAACGGGCAGGCTGGGGGTGCAGCAGGAGCTGTGAGGGGACAGACCCAGGATAGCTGACCCAAACTGGTCAAAGGTGTATTCCATCCCATTTGATGTCATGCTGAACAGCAGCTAGGGGTGGCTAGCCGAGGGGAGCGGGCCAGACTGCTCGGGGTTAGGCTGGGCATCGGTCAGCGGGTGGTGAGCAATTGCACTGTGCATCACTTGTTTTGTACACATTATTATTAGTAGTACTATTATCATCATTATTGTTATTATTTTTGTTATTATTATTTTCCTGTCTTAATAAACTGTCTTTATCTCAACTCACAGGCTTCACTTTCCCATTTCTCTCCCCCATCCCAGAGAGGGAGGGGGGAGGGTGAGCGAACGGCTGTGTGGTGTTTAGCTGCCGGCTGGATTAAACCACGACAGATATGCACATATGTAAGTGAGGTGTCTCTCCTTTGTAATTCCCCAACATCTCTTCTTGAGCCAGCATTTGTAAAATTATATTTCTATATTTACTTAAGCATCTGTTTAAAGAGGAATCCCTCATAATTATTTACCACACAGATATATGACACTGTTTGGCTGTGTTTATTTAGTTTCTATTAGTGATTTGCAAAAAGTCTACTGTGGCTTCAAAGCAGATATAGGTGAATGACCTGTTGATCATAAAATAAAGTATGATGATCTTTTTTAGGTCTCATGGGAAATGGCATGTAGAGGGGACACATATCACTAAGTCCTCCTGTCATTTTGTGATATAATATTCAATCCAGTCATTCTGGTCAGCTTGGCTCAAGAGAAGACATCCATAAAGTGACAGCAGTCTATGTCATAGATGAATCAGAAGAATTTGAGGGAAGCTGTTAGCTTCAAAAAGTGAGTTCCTTTGTCACTGCAGATGATACATTCATCTCCAAGTCCCTACCAGCTTTTGCAGTTTTTACAATCACACAGCTTCCACTATTTATAACTGGTATTTATTAACAAATTCGTACTATGATGGACAAAATATTAGATACTAGACTGTTAATCTCTAATTGTTGACATTCGCTTACCAGCTAGTGCTGTTACACAGCTCATCCCTGTCGAACCCAAGTGTGGGACATCCTTGGTTCAGACAGAGGCTGTCCATGGTCTGGTGTGGATAGTGCAGAGGGAAGCATGGCCAGTCTGGGGTCAGAGGACACAGAAAAATGTGCCAGTTGTCATCACATAGGCTCTGTCACTGTCCGCCATAGCTCTGCTTGTGGAGTACTCACAGAGTGCCTCTTCCTCTTGTTTCTCACCCTGCCCAGTTTGTGCTTCTCTGGCTTGGTCATTGGTGCACACACCAGCCGGGTATGGCTCCAGGTGTTTCTAAATTCATACTTTTTCAGTAGATCACGATCAAGCAAGGACATGTAGGGCAGGAACTGGTCTTGTCTATGCTCAGAGGAGTTAGCAGCAGCATTGTACTGTTGCAACCAGATACTTCTTGCCCAACAAAACACACCTTATACTTTAAAACTCTTCTCATGTAGCTTAAATCGATCTCTTAAATGGCACAAGCTAGATGAGCAGGAGAACTTGCCTATGTTGATAATAAAGTTAACACTGCTGGGAGGTTATATTTTTGCTGATACACATCAGTCTTGCCAGCAAAACCTCAAGTCTTATAAACAGACCACTTTCTTTCTCTTCATTTCCATGGTGTTGGTTCATGGCCCTCTCTTGACTTTTCCATCCACTTGGATACTGGGCATTTTACGGAGCAGGAACCACTCCCTCTTGAGCATGAGGAAATCCTCCAGGATTGTGAGGGTGCTAACACAGATGGGCAATAAATAACAACAATTCTGGATTTCTTGTGAATTTTCAGACTGTCATGGAGGAGAGAAAAATAACAATAAAGCAGAGGACTGAGTTATTTAATTCTGCTTGGAAACAATGTTTGTTTCCATGAAAGGAGTGTCAGGAGGATGGAGCAAGGCTCTTCTCGGTGACACCCAATGATAGGACAAGAGACAATTGCTGCAAGCTGGAACATAGGAGGTTCCGCTTAAATATGAGATGAAATTTTCTTATGGTGAAGGTGACAGAACACTGGAACAGACTGCCCAGGGGGGGGTGTGGAGTCTCCTTCTCTGGAGACTTTCAAAACCCACCTGGACGTGTTTCTGTGTTCCTGCTCCGGCAGGGGGATTGGACTAGATGATCTTTCAAGGTCCCTTCCAATCCCTAACATTCCATGATTCTGTGATTCTGTGAGAGGTAGCTCATCCTCAATTACTACTGATGTCAGGGAGGGCTTAAAAGTATTTACAGCTTTCCTCAGGGGGACAATATCTTTAATGATAAAGCTGTCCCTGACTGGAAAGTTGGGTTTGGTCTGTGTCACACCACATAGGGAGCTTGTGCTAAGGCTGGTATGGCCTTCATTTGCCTGCTGCTGACCTTACCAGCAGATGGGTAACTACGGGCCAGCCATAAATGAAGTGAGCAAGGAGGGTGTCATGTTCTTGGAAGAAGAAAGGAAGAGCAGCCCAACTCCAGCCCCAGTGCTCGCCACATGCTTACATCTAGGTCTTGTAGGCTTTAATAAGTAGTTATATGACAAAAATATTTTCAGGTAATATCCTGGTTGTATGTGATTGTAGGATACACACAACAAACAAAAACCTTTGCTGAGCTCCCTTACACTGGCATGCTGTGGACAAGCTCGTCTCTTCTTCTGGACCAAGTGACGGCAGGATCCAGACTTCCAGTCTAGACTGTAGGATCTTTTAAAATTGGGAAATAGGCTTCTGCATCATGCTGGAACCTTTGTTAATTTTACCATGGTTCTGTGGTTTCATTCCTCTGAACTGTTGTGTGCTATTCCCAGATTTTTAAATATATATAGACATACACACACACATATATTTACATATATTACTGTTGTCAGTCATAATATCCACTATTCTTTCACTGCTCATTAAGGGCCATAAGCACACAGCACTTTGTAGACTGCGGCTTTGGTGAAGGCAATTCATCTCCAGTTTGAACTCCTTAACTTTAAACAGATAGATGGTGGATGAATTAGGTCATTTATCCTTGCCTTTTGATTATGCTGCTGTTCAAAGGTTATCAGTTATAGGGATTTCATAATCCTTTAGGTTATCTTTTGTATCTTCAAAAGGCAGGAAATAGTTTTTTACCTATTCAAGAGCCACTCGTCTGCAGGTAAAAAAATTAACAGCTTGTGGGAGTGCTACTTAATGCCAGTAATGTGACTGATCTTTCTTGGCACTGAAAAATGCTTCTTAGAAGTCACAGTGTCAAAGGCAAGAACTTGTATATTTTTTTCACATATCTGCTAGCAACACTTAATACGTGAAAACAAGCACCCACCATTGAAAGGGGGACTGTCTGCATTGATTTCTGTGGCAGAATTTAATTGTTCAGTTTTTTAAAATTATTATTATTATTTATTTTTATTTATTTTTTCCCTAAGATTTGGAATAGAAAAAGAACAGCTTGCTAAAGGATTTAAAGGATTTCCCAATTTAGATGTTTATGGTAGGAATAAAATGTTTAAAGTTAACTTTTTTTTTTTTTTTTTTTTTTTTAAGACAGAAGGATTTAAGAGAAAGAAACAAATTGCATTGATTGTTGTATGACATACATGTCCAGATGGTTAGGCTGGTTTAGCTTTATTCTGGGATTTGGATGATCTGCTGAGCTACAGTACATGATTTTGGCATGTATCTTGCTGGTTTTGCATGCAGATTTACCTGACGAACTCTCACTGTGTAATCTCTGACATCTATTTCTCTTGTGCTTGATGAGCTGCACTATTTTATTTTAAGGCCATGGAGCTGCCTAACATGCAGTATTTATCTTCATAGGCATGCAAAAAGAGGCAGAAGCACAGGAGCAAATGTAGTTTAAGAGAACTGGTAGCTGCATTTGATCTGATTTGCCTAATATAACAGGCCACAGTTGATAGGGGTATTTCAAAAAGAACAAACATAGCAATGTATCTGGCCCCACCTTGCCTTAAACTGTTGTGTCTTTGGGTATCAACAGCAGAGTGTTTTCTGTGATGCTTAAGTGACACTTCCAAGGTGTTCTGGATCATCTTTTGTGATCCTAGGATTTGGTATTATGTTAATGGCTAAACTCAGTCCATCCTGAAAAAAACACAACTGTAACAAGATTAGTGTTATGAAGGGTAATTTTAGTAACATTATTTTTTGATGTGCACTTTTACTCAGAGTAAATCATAGCCATGGTCTCACTTAACAGAAGCATTACACAAGAGCAATTGGATAAGATTTCCATCTGGTTTTTGGTCTCCCATTGTAGAAAGTTTGGAACCCTGGAGCTGATTTTGTCTAGCAAATGGCTACTTACTGTCTAGTCTTCCTGTGTAACAGAAAAAACAAATACAAGCCTCCTGCAGGCCGGAAGCTTTTTATGGTCAAGGATTTCTACTCACCAGACATAGGTTATGGACTCTCAAGAGGAGATGCAAGGAGGTGGGAACACACTAATGGGAGCTTTTCTCCCAGGGCTGCCTCATGCAGAGCATCCCAGCACACTTTCTGTGAAGCAAACGGGCTCCTGATGTCCTGTGTGCTATGGGCAATCCTCTCCTGGAGCTGCACAATGGATTAGCTGACTTTGGGAGCTTCTTTCCAAGCCTCATATCTCATTTAGTTTCCTAAGAGGAAATGAGACTCCTATTATTTTGGTCTGATGCTCTCATCAGCATGAAAATTACGATGTGAAAATATTTGGTAATGATTTTCTTCTAATTCACAGAATCACAGAATCACATAATTATTTAGGTTGGAAGAGACCTCCAAGATCACCTAGTCCAACCTCTGACCTAACACTAACAAGTCCTCCACTAAACCATATCACTAAACTCTACATCTAAATGTCTTTTAAAGACCTCCAGGGATGGTGACTCAACCGCTTCCTTGGGCAGCCCATTCCAATGCCTAACAACCTTTTCGGTAAAGAAGTTCTTTCTAATATCCAACCTAAACCTCCCCTGGTACCACTTAAGCCCATTCCCCCTCGTCTTGTCACCAGGCACGTGGGAGAACAGACCAACCCCCACTTTGCTACAGCCTCCTTTAAGGTACCTGTAGAGGGCGATAAGGTCTCCCCTGAGCCTCCTCTTCTCCAGGCTGAAGAATCCCAGCTCTCTCATCCGTTCGTTGTAAGACTTGTTCTTCAGACCCCTCACTAGCTTTGTTGCCCTTCTCTGGACTCGCTTGAGCACCTCGATGTCCTTCTTGTAGTGAGGGCCCCAAAACTGAACACAGTACTCGAGGTACGGCCTCACCAGAGCCGAGTACAGGGGTACAAAGCCGAGTACAGGGGGACAAATTGAAACCAAGAAAAAAAATAGCATCTCCGAGCTCTCCAGCTTTTTTCATTTTGGGACACGCAGTCTGGATTCGCTTCCACTTGCTGATGTGTCCCAGCTACTGTCAATTGTTTGGATGTGGAGCAAGAAAAGCCTCTAACAGGCAAACTGCATCAGTGTGCTTATTGGCACAGCTTTTTCTAACAGTTATCCACCACCAGTTGGTTTATACATTGAAGCTTGGGGATTATCTGTGCATATAAATGTTTATTTTAGCAAGTATAGCGAGGTGATATTTTTAGTAGTAATAGTAGTTAGTAATGGTTTCATGTGAAAGTCTAGTTCATCGGCCTTTACTGTCATGTATCTTATCTAGGAAATGTAAGCCTCTGTTGGGGAATATTGCGTACAGTGCTGTCTTCATTGCACAGCACTTAATCTACACATGATTTATTTATTTTAGCAAATAGAGGAAGCAAATAACCTCTGTGTGTCTCATTTCAAGTAATTGCATTGATGCTGTGTGATACAGTATAACTCTAGGATGCTTTTTATCCTTCTTAAAAAAATACGTAAAAACCAACATCCACCGCCCTAGGTGATGCAGTAGCTGAGGCTCTGGCCTGGCTCATGCTCCCTGGTACTAGCACTGCCAGGCACAGTGCAGGCACTAGAAAATATCTTCAGCAACAAAAAATGCAAAAGTCTTCATAGAAACAGCTTCTTCCTGACTTCTGCCACTGCTTGCTTTGTACTGTGAAGCTGAAGAGATGTTGCCCACCAAAGTGTTTATTTTTGCTGTTATTTAGCTGATATTTTAGTAGCAATAGTGCTTAGTAATGGTTTCCTTTAAAAAAATGTTTTAAGCTGTGCAGCTCTTTTTGGCTTTGTGCGCATACAATGCCTTGAACTGATGGGATTCCGATGTACTAGCTAATTAATTCTTGGCTGCAGAAGTCCTGATAAGAGTAAACAAAGAGTGAAATTAGCCCAGGAGAAGACACAGGAATTCACAAGCCAGCCCACATCCTTTCATGATATCACTGGGAGCCCACCCTTACTCCACCCATATGGCCCATCAGGCCCTGGCTGAAGGCAAGGGAGCTGCTTTTGGGGAGGGAGAGGTGTAGCTCCTGGTGACTCAGTGCAATTTATAGCCAGTAAGGATTTTGCTCCCGTAAGATTATCTTGGATAGCTAGATAGCTTACATTTACTCTCCCAACAGCCCGAGCTCCCACACCCACAGTGCCCAGTGCCATACCACCCTGCTCAGCACTTGGAGCACCCTGCCACGTGTCAGGGCTGCAAAGGCAGGACAAGGTGGCACGAAACGTTGGTCCAGTGCTTGTGCATGCTTTGGAGAGGATATTTGGAGGGTGCCTGCCATGCCTGAAGGATGTACAAGGTGGGGCCAGCTGGGGATGCTCCCCAAAGCCAGCCGGGCCAGCAGCACCAAGAGCGCTGCTCCCATCAAACCTGAGCCATCCCCGAGAACAGGATTTTTCCGAGCAAGGAGATGTGGTGTTCCTCACAGCAATGGCACGTTGTTGCCATGACATTGAAGTCATTGCTGCTACCTTTCTCTCTGTCTCTCAGAATTAAGTGACCAATTTTGCCAACAACAGGAGAAAAGCAATTTTCTGTAATTCAGTACATAGATACGTTATACCTCTGCTTTCACAACAGCAGCTAAGTAAGCATTTTGTGTTCCTTCTAACACCTTGCAGTTTGCTCTAGCAAATTGTGGAACTGATAGTAGAAAAACCATGAAACACAATCTCAGAACATCCTCCAAAGGACTGTAAGAAGAGAGTACTAGAATAAAGGGGTCGGTTGGTAAAATTATGTCTAGGCTGGCTACCTTTAAAACCTGGATTGCTGCCTTTGTCTTTGAGCTGGAGCTCTTTGACTTGGCTGGATATTCAGATTTACCATTTTTTACGTCTGTGACCACATTCTTGACAGAACAGCCTAAATACCAAACTGCAGTACCCAGGCTCCATCTATTATGCTCTTTATCTCAGCAAAGGCTGTTACATAAAAAGCTCGATCTAGATAATTCATGGTAAAAAGCAATTAACTAAAAAACAGACTGGAACAAGAAAGACTATAAACTGATAAAGAGATCAAGTGAGCCCTGGCTTAGGGAGCACAGGGAAACCTGATCTGGTTGAACAAACACCCTGACTGATGTGTGGCCCTCAGTTGCTCCTGCAAGGAGCTGAGCGTGTCCCCTTGGGTTGGCTTTAACCCCACATGCCTTCACATCCAGCTCTTCTCTGCTACGCCCTCTCCATCATCCCTGTCTGATCCACGGTGGCATCAGATGTTTTGGGGCAGTTCCTGCCAGCCACCGTTCTAGGCAGCAAAGCAGATTATCAGTCTGCTGATAGAAGGCTTCTGCCCAGCTCCTCCAGCTTGGAAGGCATCCTTTTCAGGATTTTGCAGCTTTTGCCTCCTGTCTCCTTCCTTAGGGACAAATCTCCTCTACCTTAAAAATCTCCATGTTAACAATGGAGAAAAGTAATCCTCACCCAGGAACATTTGCTGTATAATACAGCAGCAGTTCAGATTTCTATGGTTCTTCTTTTTCTTTTTCTTTTTCTTTTTTCTTTTTCTTTTTCTTTTTCTTTTTCTTTTTCTTTTTCTTTTTCTTTTTCTTTTTCTTTTTCTTTTTCTTTTTCTTTTTCTTTTTCTTTTTCTTTTTCTTTTTCTTTTTCTTCTTTTTCTTTTCCTTTTTCTTTTCCTTTTTCTTTTTCTTTTTCTTCTTTTCCTTTTCCTTTTTCTTTTCCTTTTTCTTTTTCCTTTTCCTTTTTCTTTTCTTTTTAGTTCAGCATTCATTAAAGGGGACAGAGGAATATATTCTTTTCCTCCCCATCTTGCAGATAGAGAAACTGAGGTTAAAGAGATTTAACTAGCAGCAAGACCACCCAGCCAGCCTGTGGGGGAGCTGGCAGACAAACAAAGCCCTCCTGATTTACTAGCAAACATCCATCCCAGAAGATGCTGCTCTTTCCTACAGCAAAGTGGATGGACCTTTAATAGCACATTTAATTAGTGCTTGGTTTTATTTATTTATTTTTAAAATATTATTTAACATATTGCACCCCAAAGTCTTTCCATATTTTTCCTTCTAGGACCAGTTAGAGGATATTGGAAAATCTTGCTGGCCTTTGACAACTCCAGACGCCCCATGGACTCAGCACCATCCATGGCACTGCTCTGCTGATGCACCCTGCAGCCTTTCTGTGTGAAACAGTGAGTCATTCTGCTGAGGCATGCTTGAAAAAAGGTTTGGATGTGACCAAATGAGCATCTTGAAAGTTTCCTTGAAATCCTTTCACCTCTGCGGCTCCAGAATAGCTTTGGAAAAGAACTAGAGCAAACAAACACCCTTCTCTTGGAGAAATGGCAGCCCAGGCTCTCTGCTGGGCGGCATCAGCCTGATGTGCCTCCACCCTGTTTCTGGACACATGCGTTTGTCCACTTGCCTAATCCAGAACTGGAATATTATTTCTATCATCGTATCTCAAAGGTTTAATCATCTTCCTCGAAATCCATCCTAGGTGTGCAAGCCTCTCGAGTGCCCTTTGCTGATGGCAGGCTCTCTGCAAAGTGCAGCTGAGAATTGCTCCTGTTGCACCTTTCTGAGAAAACCCCAACAAAGCAACAGCCACTGGCATTTGTGACATATAGGTGTTTACAAAACTGGAAGTCATGAGGCATGTCCATGCGCTCACAGCCCCCCTTTCTCTGAGAGAAAAACTGGAGGTCTGGGGATGGGTGACCAGGGTGAGGGCCATGGCAGCGATGCTGGGCATCGAGGTTGGGGTTAAGCTTGTGAGGAGCAGCTGCATGAAGCTGATATGGCCATTGAGCTAGCATTGGCAGTGGTTAACCACATCTCTAACCTCCACCTCTTTGCTTCCAGCATGCTGCCCAAGGGCACATGGCTTGGCACAGGATGGCTGCTGAAAGTAGGCTGAGCCTGGGCTCCTGGTCATGGCATTGGGATGTGCATGCTCCTCCTGTTCACTGGGGCACGATCTCCTGGCTTGAACTTCTAATGAGGCATATTGCTAATGCCACCTGCTAACACACTCTGTGAGTGGTGATCATGTTGTAGACCACCTCTGGAAGTCCTGGTGAGCCACAGACCAGAACTTGAGCTCCAATGGATTAGCATTTACTCATCAATCTCTTGGTACCCCCTTGCCCTCAAACATTGCCATAGGCAGCAAGACCCACAGCACTCATGAAGAGCCTGGTTGCCCTTAGCAATTCCTGCAGCCAGAGGAAGAGCAGGCAGCATCCCCAATGCTCCCACCACTGCTGGGAATCCAGCATTGAACTGTGTGCTCCAGCTGGAGGACAAAGAGTCACAGGAGGGGAGCGACAATGAGAGGATGCTAACAATGCATACTGCTCGATTGCCCAGCAAGACATCCATGCCCTGCCACCTGCTAACAACCCCTCGCAGAGGAACAGCATCTCTGACATAGAGGCACACTTGCAGCCCTCTCAAACACAGCATTGCCCAACTCCAGCGATTATCACTGCTTCTGTACGAGTACATCAACGGGTGACCAGGGCCTGATGCAGCCCTCCCCTGGGAAGCTTTGGGGTTCAAGGCAATGGCAAAGCAACACCCCCGCTCCAACCAACTGGTCTGAATAAGTTATGGGCTAAAATCTGGAACATTTGTTCTTGTGCATATTAAAGGTGATCCCTGTGCTGACGTTTATCTAACCAGGTCATTTAAATAATGGGAAGGCATATGCATAAGTTCAAAGCCAAGCTGCGCAGCCTTGTTCTGCTGTTGCTCGTATGTGTGTCAAGCAAAGCAACCTCCATCAGGTTTCCAGCCTGATGGTTTCTGTTTGGGCAGCTTCAAAGACCTCTGAATGGATGCAAGGCACTGTGCTCAGAAGCACCCCTGCCCTGTAGAAATGAGCAGGAAGGAATTCTACAAAGGTATTTTTTTTCTCTTTTAGGAAAAAAAAAAAAAAAACACAAACAAAACGAGAATTGCTGTTTCCTTAACAAGCACTGATGGGCCACGTGCAAATCCTGCCTTTGCTTTTTCCTCCCTGCAGCCATGTGGCCAATTTAAACATCTTACATCTCAGGCAGGTCCCTGATGGCAAAAGAAATATTTAATTAAAGTAATTCAGAGTCTCCCTCACTCGCTCCTTACATGCCAGTTTTACAAAGGACATTTGTTTATAAGGCTCAGCTGGATTTTTCTTAAGAAGTTCCCTAAGCATTTCAGTTACCATCTGTGCACCTTTGTTGTTCAAGTGCATTAGCAGAACTTCCCCAGTTCAATCTAAATTGATAACTTTATCCAGTCTCAATATCACAATCAAGCAGATGCTCGTGGAGTTGTTTAATCTCCATTAGAGCACTTTGGTTAAAATCCAAGCTTGCATCCATATGAAAGCACAACACAGGCAAGATGCTCTGCATTGGCAGGGCTTTCCAGGACAGGGCTGTCTGAGGCCACTCGGCATGTCTCTCGCAGCAGGATATTGAATATTTGCTCAAAAACCATGTTGGCCATGGACATGAGCAGCGTGGGGCGGAGGCAGAAGGGCATTGGCAGATTTGTTTTTACAAATATTTCCATGCTTGCAACCCCTCCCTGCAGACCTCGCCTTGCCTAGGGCTGCCCTGCCTGGGGTCTTCTTTCTGCAGGACACTTTGCAACTCCAGCTTAGATTTTCCATCTGTGGGTTTTGCTCTGTGAGGTGCTGAGCACCAGGGTAGGGTCCTTGGTGCCTTTCTCCACCTGACTGCCCTTGCCGGCTGCTCTGCGCTGAGGCAGGGAAGGAGAGCTGGTGTTTATTCAATGAAATACACACCTATAAAATCTTTCTCTTAATCATCTCAAATGCTTCTGAAGGGATATATGTTACACCTTGTTTTGTCTGCAGGCAGCAAAATGGGGATGGTCAGGATCACTTCAAATTATGTCCGATGGAGAAATGGAATCTGGATGATTTTTAAATCTCTTTATTTTGGTTCTACTTCTTCCCATAGATCTCTGTCCCTCAGCTGACAGCCAGAGTGAGATGCCTGTCAGAGAAGTTCCTCCCCAAGATTTATTGCAGGGGAGAGAAATTATTTACTGAGAAAATATTTACGTATTATGGTAAAGAACTACTTTTCCCATTTGTTCCTTGATAATTTTTAATCAAACAAATAAAACAGACCTGAAGCATCAAGCTTCCTTGGTATTCCTGCCCCAGCCATCTCTCCAGGTGCAATGCCATGGGGATGACAGCCAGAAATGCCCTGTTGGCGTGACCCACCACTTCAGGAGAATGATTGCTCCCTGTAACACAGCTGGGTTTTCCTTTGTGCGCTGACCCTACTAAAGACAAAAACACTTTTATCATCGATCTTGAAGGATTCAAGCTTCCAGCTCTTATATTTCCAGCTACATTAGGTTTTGGCCAGTCTGTTCTTAACAGAACTTAAATTTAAAGGAATTTACTCAATTTCAGCCACCAGCTACCACTGTTTTACCCTGAGAAAGTTGTTCCTTCTTACTGAGCCCATCAGGAAAGAGTCAGAAAGCAGATGCAGGATTCTGCCATCCAGCCAAAGCAGCAAGCAACCCAAATGTCCCATGTCCGTGTCCCCCTGCGACCACCAGGAGCGATGCAGGAGGAGCAACCACCATGGACCATTCTCTCTTTTCAGGATGGTGTGGTGGGGTGCAGCACACCATGCAGTGCGGGCTTTCACTTCACTGCATCCCCCTGGGCATGCATTTCACTACATCCCTCTCCACATCACTGCACCTCCTCTGGATGCAGCGAGCCCTGCAGCAGCCCCGTGCACACTCCCAGGGGCAGCTCTGGTGCAGATCTGGGTGTGCTTCATTGCCTCCTCTGCCTCCTTGCAGTGCCTGGTCGTCCAGCAATACTGACACATGGTGGTGTGCAACCAGGATGAAACCAGAGGTGTTTGGTCAGTGCTGTAAAATGCCAGCGTACCTTGTGCCATCCTTACTGGGAGCAAGCTGCCTGCCTTGGCATCGGCATTGGCACTGGCACTACACCTTTGTCCTCATTTTATGGGGCAGTTCCTTTGTGTACCCAAGCCCTCTGCTCTGCTGGAGGCATTATTATTTCTGTTACCCCATCAACTGAGCATTATAATTTTTGTTGCCCCATCAACCCTGCAACTCGCTGTAATTCGCTGGGACCCTGGGGCTGGAAGGGTCTGCGTGAGGCCACCATGGCATGCACCCCAACAGGCAGCAAGGACTTTCCTGTGTTGCTGCCTCCACACTGGGTTTTTGTTTTCACAACTGACTTCCTGAGTGCATTACCCACATTAAGAGACTTCCCCTCCCAAACCGCATGCACTGTGGCGCCTGGTCCTGCGTCACAGCACACGGTGAGAAAGAGCAGGAGCCCGGTGCGAGTGGGAAGCCATCCATATGCTCCCACAGGCTGTGCTCCAAGCATCAGTGTTATCAAATTACAGCTAACAAGAGCAGATTAATGCACAGTGCGCCCTGCGCCACTGGAGGAATTACTATGCGGATCAATGCAGCATGGAGCATGTGGCTGTGGGCAGCCCTGGCTTCTGAAAATGCCATGAGCTGGGTCTGCTTGGGAGAAAAGCATGGGCACAGCTATGGGGCCAACTGGAGTCATCTGGGGGTGCCACAGAAAAACAGTGAATATGGGTGGTGTGTCTGCTGGGCACAGGGAAGGGGGATATCCCCCCTTAATGGGTCACATATAATGGAAAATATTTGCTTTGAAAAATATTTGCTGTCCTTTAGGTGGCTTTCAGCAAGGTCTAGGATTTAGCATAACACTTGCCAAGCATTTTGCAGGCTGGAAGGGTGAAGCATAGCAAAATGGAGCGGCTCAGCTCAGGTCCCCCCCCCGGATGCTGATGGGGAACCCCATCCGTTTCTGTTTGCACTGGGCACTGGAGGCTAGGAGGGATGTGCTGTTTGGCAGATGCTGTGGGCAGCAATTGGGCAACACACTAAAACCGAGGAAAATCGGAGCTTCACACTAAAAGATTCTAGGGCACCGGGAAAATGGACAGTCTTCATTGCATCTTAGGACTCAAAAACAATGCCCCTAAGTCGCCAGGCACCATCGCAGCAGGCTTTCTGTGCACCAGGACATAAGATGTGATTGTTCAAATATAATGAGAAAACACTCGCTTTGCTTGCAGAGATGCATTTGTCAGGCTTAAGGGCATTACTCAAGGGGAGTGTTGACAACAAAAATAAGATTACTCAGCATTTCTGTGGCATTTTACATGTTCAAGATGCCTTTCAGGTACTAACCAGACATTAAGCATGAGCTGATCTCTTGTTACAGCTCCTCTGCAGCTGTTAGATGGGATTAGGGCTCAAATTGGGTGGATATTGAAAAAAAAATCAATCAAAAATATTCAAGTTCTTTTAACAAATGTAAAAGGGCCTATAGCACGGCCCATGTGTTTCCTATTGCTGTTATGGACAATAATGAGCACTCACACACTTCACATGGGGCTTGTAAGCATATCTTAGGCAACACTGAGTCAGTGTAAGTCAAAACCTGGTCAAAATGGTGGCAAAATCAGAGATGCAAAAAAGTCCAGAAACCAAACCCCAATGCTCAGGGCCTGCATCTCATCTGGGCAGCATGCTGCCCCCAGGGACAATGGGACATGCCTTTGATGGAGCATAGGCTCTGAACACTGCTGCAGCCTGGTGCTGAGTCCCAGCAGAGTGGAAAATGGTTCAGCATCCCAGCGGAGATGGATAACACTCCTGGGTGGTCCAGGACAAATCCGTAATACCTTGGGTCATCTTCTGCAAAGTGTAGGTGGACACACTTCCACAGGGATGTTGCAAAATAGATGCAGTACTAAGGGTTATATACAGATCCCAGCTAATGAGTGAAAAAACTGTCACCACTGTCAGGTGCGAGACCCTCCGATTAACAGTGTGGGGAAGCAAGTGATTGACTCAATATGAGTGGTAATACAAGCTTCAACTTTTTGCGCAGATATCCGTATATTTATACACACAGCTATAATTATGCCTACTGGTCACTATCCTATTGGCTAAGCCTAAAAGTGTTGCAAAAAATACTGTTTCTCCTACTTGCGGTTACAGCGCATAAGCTACTCCCTTATTTTCCCAGGCCTCAGATCCACCTGTTTATCTCTCTCTCAAGGACAGACTACTCCTTGCATATTTTCACAAGAATGCTTATCATCCAGCCTACTCCATGGCTATAAACTCTTCATTTTCTTTGCCTTGCTTGTACAATTCCTCTAGGGACCCGTGCCCTTGCTCTTTGAGCCATTCTTCAACACACCACTTTGCTTGAAGGCTGTTTTTCTTGTCCTTATTGTGTTTGTGTGTAAATAGCATTAGGTAGCTGAGGGGACAGCAGCACCCATGGGTGAGCCCCAGGGGATGACCACAGGGTGGCTGCCCTGCAGGGAAGCTTTCCCATGAAATTCATTCTGTTCATGGGAATTGCCCAGTTCCAGCCCCTCCTTGGACCATGCACCAGCCCAGATGCGTCACAAGTGCCCCCAGCAGCATTGGGAAGCCACCGTTTCCTTCAATGACTGATGGGTCAAGGAACCTCACTTTTGGGTACAGTGTTCTCAGAACAAAAGCAGCCAAAGGCCATTAGTAACTTCCCAAAGCCATCACTCGACTCTGAGTTGCCACACAGCTGACCACAGAAGGGCTTTAAAAGGCAGGAGGCAGCATCACCCAGGGTGAAGTAACTCGCCCAGTGTGACACGGGATGTCGGTGGCAATGTGAGGAGCTGACTCAGGAGATCCAGGTGCAGAGTCTGGTCCCTTAACCAGTCTTCTCCTTCCCCTGACACTTCCAGCAGCATGGCGGCAAGGGCCGCTCCAGGAAGTGGCGATGCTGAAACACTCCTGGTGGTCCTGGATGCAGGAACGATGGAGGGCACTCACAGTAGGGATGCATGGGACAGTTGAAGGGCTGCCCGATGTCCTCGTGTCCAGAGCAAACCCTGCCTGGGGGCTGCAGCATCACCTCCAAATGGGGCAGAGCAACTGGCATGTGCTGTTACGTGTGCCCCATCATGGTCGATTCCATGGCTCCACTTGGCTGGAAGATCCCCGTCCCCCTGGAGCTGGCGATCAGGAAGGCGGAGGGGAGCAGGACAGAACACATTCAATAATTCCTGGCCAGAACATTGCCAAGAGGAAATGCACTTCCCATAAAGTAGGCGCTGTTACCGACTTGTTTGCTGGAATTTCTTGAGTGTCAATTATGCTCCCTTAATATTGACATATTTAAATAGTTACCAAGCATAAACCTTGTTTGGTTTAAACCTTGGGAGCCTTCCCCACCCCCCCACCTCACCCTTCTTTTCCAAATTTTTGTGGCAAGCTTTCACTTTGAACAATGGATTATCTGGAGGGGTGTGGCTTTCCCATGTCTTGTTTATTGTTCAACATGTCCAGTTGTTTTGCTCTTGCACGTGGTGCATTCAGATGTGCTGACTGTTCAAGAATGTGCTGCCCTGCAAAGGCATTACAAGCATCCATCAGGCAGAAAAAATATACACATGCAATTCCATTGTGTTGCTTCATGTGGAGGCTGTCACTGCCCACGAGTCTCTGGTCGCAACCCACAGCTCACACCATGATCCCGATGGGGTAATGTACCATGGCGTCAGCATCAGTCCCAAAACATTTGTCTTTCATTCATTATTTGTCAGAAGTCCTGAGACACTCTGTCCTGAGCATAGGGTCCAAAAAGGTTGTTCTCTTCTACGCTGCTTCATGCATAGGCCACTCTCATGAATGCTGCCGAAGGAGGCTTTTCTTCCCAGAAAGAACCTCTCAAGCTAAACGTGTGGTAGAAGTCTGGGTTACTCAGTGCGCGGGGCCAGCACTTGGACCAGCGCTTGGTCCAGAGGTGTCTGTGAGCCATAAATGAGTGACAGGTTGCGAGAGATGAAATCAGAGAAATGCCTAATCCAGGTCTGAGATGGGGAAATAGTGGGGGTTAATGGTGCGCTCACCATTCCTGCCCTGGCTGGCTCCTGGGGGCCCTGGTTTCCTCTAGGGATGTTCCACACTGGGACTTGTTTTGTAGATACAGAGCCCCTAATTCAACACCTTCCCTTATCTCCCCCAAGAAAAATTCCCTTTTCTCCTACGTGGCATTGCTGCAGTTGCTGTCCCCGTATCCCTCCATCCATCCACACAGAGAAATGCCTCGGGCACAGCTTATGTGGGCTTTCACTCCTCCCAGCACTGTGCAGCCTCTGGACTGACTGGTATTTTCAAACATTTCCTGGGGTTTTCCTCTCCACCCCGAGATGGGATTTTTCTGTCATCGCATGTGCTGTGAGCTTGGCTGACTCAAAGGTAACCCCTCTCTGACTTCTTTTGTTCCATACCCGGGCTTGTGGTCCCCATGCACAGAGGCTGGATGCCCCATGGGGCAGCTCTCCAGGGGACAGTGGTAGCAGTGAGGGGTCTGCACCCTCCCCGTGGGTAGGACGGAGACCAAACCCCTGCAGAGCATCCTCCCTTCCCCAGGAGGCTGCGGCTTTGTAGCCACCAACTCTCACCTTGGTCTGAGAGCACTTTTCACTGAAGCCGAGCATCATGTTGGCATTTTCTATGTCCCCTTGGGGCTAAATGAGTTTCCCACTCCTGTTTGATGAAAGCAAAAACAAGAACAACTCTCACATAGGACACAAACCACTATGGCAAAACTGGGCTAGAGAATGAGCTATTTCTGTGGGACTTTCTGTAAAGGACAAGAGGCTGCTCATTCTCCTGGGGCTCTGGTTGGGTTGCAGTTGCTTGCACGAAAGGAGGTGTATGTGCATTGTACTTTATGTCTGAGGGATGAGAAAGCAAAGAGGAAGCCAACAAAATGCCAGGTCAGTAAAATGTACCAGAGCTCGGGAAATGTGATGTAAGGAGAGGGAGCAGGAAGGCACCCAAGGGTGCTGGGAACACAGGAGTGGGTCGGGGCAGGCTCAGGCTTGGGCTCAAAGCTGTTGCAGTCCATTGGGTCCTATGGTGTTCGGGGCAACAGGACTTTACAGAATCACAGAATCACAGAATTTCTAGGTTGGAAGAGACCTCAAGATCATCGAGTCCAACCTCTGACCTAACGCTAACAGTCCCCACTAAACCATATCCCTAAGCTCTACATCTAAACGTCTTTTGAAGACTTCCAGGGATGGTGACTCCACCACTTCCCTGGGCAGCCTGTTCCAATGCCTAACAACCCTTTCGGTAAAGAAGTTCTTCCTAACATCCAACCTAAAACTCCCCTGGCGCAACTTAAGCCCATTCCCCCTCGTCCTGTCACCAGGCACATGGGAGAACAGACCAACCCCCACCTCGCTACAGCCTCCCTTGAGGTACCTATAGAGAGCAATAAGGTCTCCCCTGAGCCTCCTCTTCTCCAGGCTGAACAAGCCCAGCTCCCTCAGCCGCTCCTCGTAGGACTTGTTCTCCAGGCCCCTCACCAGCTTCGTCGCCCTTCTCTGCACCCGCTCAAGCACCTCGATGTCCTTCTTGTAGGGAGGGGCCCAAAACTGAACACAGTACTCGAGGTGCGGTCTCACCAGAGCTGAGTACAGGGGGACGATCACTTCCCTAGCCCTGCTGGTCACACTGTTTCTGATACAAGCCAGGATGCCGTTGGCCTTCTTGGCCACCTGAGCACACTGCTGGCTCATATTCAGCCGACTATCCACCATCACTCCCAGGTCCTTCTCTGCCTGGCAGCTCTCCAACCACTCATCTCCCAGCCTGTAGCTGTGGTTGGGGTTATTGTGCCCCAGGTGCAGGACCCGGCACTTGGCCTTGTTGAACTTCATGCAGTTGACCTCAGCCCATCGGTCCAGCCTATCCAGATCCTCCTAGACTGCTTTCTCTGGGCTGTGTTGTGCTTCCAGGATATATCAGGGAAGTTGAAGTCCCCTATGAGAACAAGCGCTGAAGATTTCGCAACTTCTGTCAGCTGCCTGTAGAATTCCTCATCCGTCTCCTCATCCTGGTTCGGTGGTCTATAGCAGACCCCGACCAGGACACTAGTCTTGTTGTCCCTGCCGATCCTAACCCAAAGGGACTCGACCTTGTCATTCCCAGCCTCGAGTTCTACAACCTCGAAAGACTCTCCTAATATAGAGAGCCACACCACCACCCCTTCTGTGCTGCCTGTCCCTTCTGAAGAGCTTATAGCCAGGCATTGCAGCACTCCAGTCATGAGACTGGTCCCACCACGTCTCCGTGATGGCGACCAAGTCGTAGCCTGCCTGCTGCATGATGGCTTCCAGCTCCTCTTGTTTGTTACCCATGCTGCGTGCATTGGTGTAGATGCACTTCAGCTGGGCCATTGCCTTATCCTCCGGCCTTGCCATTGTTCCCCCTGGCACAGCTCCAACAATCCTAGCTTCAGCCCCATCCCCCTTCCTACCTAGTTTAAAGCCCTCTCAATGAGCCCTGCCAGCTCCTGGCCCAGGATCCTTTTTCCCCTAAAAGATAGGGACCCGTCTGCGGCCATCAGGTCAGGTGCTGAGTAAAGTGCCCCATGATCGAAAAACCCAAGATTTCTGCGTTGGCACCAGCCCCTGAGCCACATGTTCAACAGGCGGGCTTTCCGTGTCCTCTCTGTACCCCTCCCTGCCACCGTAGGGATGGATGAAAACACCACCTGCACTCCCGCTCCATCCACTAACCGTCCCAGCCCCCTAAAGTCTCATTTGATAGCCTTCAGGCTTCTCTCTTTAATGTTGTCACTGCCCGCCTGGACTAAACTTTACGTACTTTCCCAACTAATACACAGAATTGCATCAAAGAAATTGCATCAAAACTTGCAAAGGCAGAGCTGCAAAGGCACCAAGAAAGAGCCTGATGCCTCTCCACTCCATCTAGCCTTGCACTGGAAGTGCAGGGTGCCAAATCGTCCTCTGAGCCTTTTAAATCAAGAGGATTCTCTAGGCAATTTCCTTATGGCCCGTAGTGAGGGATGGGGGCACTCCCTGGAAGAAGGGACAGGACTGCCTGGCCACAAGTCCCAACTTCATGGCCCCAGACCCAAGCCCCAGACCAAACAAAAAGCCGTGGGTCCACCAGTCACTGCCAGCAGGTCTCTGTGGGCGATGATTTCGGACATTTCAGAGAGGCTCTCCATCGTACTTGACCTTTTTTGTTGGGGATGAAGTAAGGTAGGAGCCTACTATGGCACAAACAGCTTTTTTTTGCTGATGGCTGATGTCGAGTACACACAAGAGGTGAAAAGAAGGGCTTCCCAGGACCAATTCCTGAATTGTTTTGACCTCAAGACAACAGCCCTCAAAGCTTATCAGAGATGGCCATTTAGTTGAAATCATTTGGCTGAAATACCTCAGTGTCGGCACAAGCTGTTTGCTCTCTGCTGGCTGCAGAGCAGCCCGAGGCCATGGGATAAGACATGGGTTTTCAGGCCTGGGTTGGAGGGATGGTGTTGGGCCCCAATACTGCAGGCTGGGGATGAGCTGTGCTGCAGCCCTGGAGCACGAGGAGCCGTCAAGGAGGGGATTTCTTCCTTGCTCTTAATTTCAGTGGGAGCAGAGGGTTATACAACAGCGAGGCAGATGGAAATGTCACAACAGTGAGCTTGGCAGCTGCACAAACACAACTAATCTGCCCTCGTTTAATGCTCGTAGCCACAATATAAACATACAGAACCACAGAATCACAGAATTTCTAGGTTGGAAGAGACCTCAAGATCATCGAGTCCAACCTCTGACCTAACGCTAACAGTCCCCACTAAACCATATCCCTAAGCTCTACATCTAAACGTCTTTTAAAGACCTCCAGGGATGGGGACTCCACCACTTCCCTGGGCAGCCTGTTCCAATGTCTAACAACCCTTTCGGTAAAGAAGTTCTTCCTAAGATCCAACCTAAAACTCCCCTGGTGCAACTTAAGCCCATTCCCCCTCGTCCTGTCACCAGGCACGTGGGAGAATAGACCAACCCCCACCTCGCTACAGCCTCCTTTAAGGTACCTGTAGAGAGCAATAAGGTCTCCCCTGAGCCTCCTTTTCTCCAGGCTGAACAAGCCCAGCTCCCTCAGCCGCTCCTCGTAGGACTTGTTCTCCAGACCCCTCACCAGCTTCGTCGCCCTTCTCTGGACTCACTCAAGCACCTCGATGTCCTTCTTGTAGGGAGGGGCCCAGAACTGAACACAGTACTCGAGGTGCGGCCTCACCAGAGCCGAGTACAGGGGGACAATCACCTCCCTAGTCCTGCTGGTCACACTGTTTCTTATACAAGCCAGGATGCCGTTGGCCTTCTTGGCCACCTGAGCACGCTGCTGGCTCATATTCAGCTGACTATCAACCATCACTCCCAGGTCCTTCTCTGCCTGGCAGCTCTCCAACCACTCATCTCCCAGCCTGTAGCTGTGGTTGGGGTTATTGCACCCCAAGTGAAGGACCCGGCATTTGGCCTTGTTGAATTTCATGCAGTTGACCTCAGCCCATCGGTGCAGCCTATCCAGATCCTCCTGCAGAGCCTTCCTACCCTCAAGCAGATCGACACACGCGCATAGCTTGGTGTCATCTGCAAACTTACTGAGGGTGCACTCAATGCCCTCGTCCAGATCATCGATGAAGATATTAAAGAGGACCGTCCCCAGCACCGAGCCCTGGGGGACGCCACTAGTGACTGGCCTCCAACTGGACTTGGCTCCATTCACCACGACTCTTTGGGCCCGGCTATCCAGCCAGTTTCTAACCCAACGAAGCGTGCGCCAGTCCAAGCCAAGAGCAGCCAGTTTCTTGAGGAAAATGCTGTGGGAGGCGGAGTCAAAAGCCTTGCTGAAGTCAAGGTAGACCACATCCACAGCCTTTCCCTCATCCACCCAGCGTATCACTTTGTCATAGAAGGAGATCAGGTTCGTCAAGCAGGACCTGCCTTTCATAAACCCATGCTGACTGGGCCTGATCGCCTGCTTGCCCTGCAAGTGCTGCGTGATGACTCTCAAGATGATCTGCTCCATGAGCTTCCCTGGCACTGAGGTCAAACTGACAGGCCTGTAGTTTCCCGGGTCTGCCCTCCGGCCCTTCTTGTAGATGGGCGTCACATTTGCTAGCCGCCAGTCAACTGGGACCTCCCCCGATCGCCAGGACTGCTGATAAATGATGGATAGTGGCTTGGCCAGCTCCTCTGCCAGTTCTCTCAGTACCCTTGGGTGGATCCCATCCGGCCCCATCGACTTGTGCACATCCAAGTGCCGTACCAGGTCACCAACCAGTTCTTCATGGATAGTGAGGGCCACAGCCTGCTCCCCATCCCCTTCCACCAGCTCAGGGTACTGGGTATCCAGAGAACAACTGGTATTGCTGCTAAAGACTGAGGCAAAGAAGGCATTAAACACCTCAGCCTTTTCCTCATCTCTTGTAACTAAGTTTCCCCCCGCATCCAGTAAAGGATGGAGATTCTCCTTAGTCCTCCTTTTTGTGATGATGTATTTATAAAAATGTTTTTTGTTATCTTTAACGGCAGTAGCCAGATTGAGCTCCAGATGAGCTTTGGCCTTCCTAATTTTGTCCCTGCACAGCCTCGCAACATCCTTATAGTCCTCCCTTGTGGCCTGCCCACTTTTCCAAAGATTATAAACCCTCTTTTTTCTCCTAAGCTCAAGCCACAATTCTCTGTTGAGCCAGGCTGGTCTTCTTCCCTGCCAGCTCGTCTTTGGGCACGTGGGGAAAGACCGTTCCTGCGACATTAAGATTTCCCTCTTGAAGAGCGCCCAGCCTTCCTGGACCCCTCTGCCCTTCAGAACCGCCTCCCAAGGGACTCTACCAACCAGTGTCCTGAGCGGCTCAAAGTCAGCCCTCCGGAAGTCCAATACAGCAGTTTTACTGGTCCCCTTCCTGGCCTCACCAAGAATAGTGAACTCCACCATTTGGTGGTCACTCTGCCCAAGACAGCTCCCGACAATCACATCCTCCACCAGTCCTTCTCTGCTTGTGAAGAGAAGGTCCAGCGGGGCACCACCCCTGGTAGGTTCACTAACCAGCTGCGTCAGGAAGCTATCTTCCACGCTCTCCAGAAACTTCCTAGACTTCTTTCTCTGGGCTGTGTTGTGCTTCCAGGATATGTCAGGGAAGTTGAAGTCCCCCACGAGTACAAGCGCTGAAGATTTCGCAACTTCTGTCAGTTGCCTGTAGAACTCCTCATCTGTCTCCTCATCCTGGTTCGGTGGTCTATAGCAGACCCCGACCAGGACACTAGCCTTGTTGTCCCTGCCAATCCAACGTGCCACACAAGGTAAGAGATGAGGTAAATCTGTCATTGGCAGCCTCATTACAAGGGGCGCGCTGCCGTGCCGCCCACGGCTCCCACTCCCTGGCACTCTCCTGCTGCCCTCCCAAAGCCACGCGCCGCAGCCAGCTTGGCCACAAGGGCCAAATCCAGCCCCTTTCTGCCCCTGGTGTCCCCCAGATGTCCTGTCCCAAACCTCCTGCTTGCACTGCTACTGATAGTCTGTGCTCACCCATCACCTGTTTATAGAGGAAGACTGTATAAGAGAGGGTCACCCAGTCCAACCAGTGGTGTACCTCCACTCAGCCCTTCGACAGACAGGGTCATACCACAAAAGAGAGGCATTGTATAGAATAAAATATTTAATAATAATGTTATAGCATTTTGACAAACATGTAGATGTACATACTTTATACAAACATTTATACATATGTGTGTATGTGTATAAATATATACACATATGTATACACAGCCAAGCTGCCTGTCTAGTCTCAGTCCCTTCCAGATCAATTTATTTTCTCACTGATTATAAGCTCTTGAGTAAGGACCATGGTTTCTGATTTATTCTCCAACACCACTCTCCCATGTACTAACTGGACTTTCATTTGTCTGCACAGAGTCCGTGACAATAAGTGGTGAAGTATTTCATGAAAATGGCTGTTTCTTACCCAAATAGTGAAAAAGCACCTTTCCCATCTGTCTCAAGTATGCACCCACCATGGGCACACCAGCAGGAGGTCAGTAACCTGCAGTCGCAGCTGTGATTGCTCTGTAACAAGGCTTGGAGATGGCTCAGGTCTCTCAAGCCACTGGCTTTAACCAGTGAGTGAACCCAGTACTGAGGGTCTCAGTTAAATTTCCTTTGGTTCATTAGCAGCTTTTAGTAACTGTAAAAATCAGTGAAAACAACCCTGGGCATGAGTCTGGGCTGGTACAGTTCAGGATGGGATGTCTGTATCTGCTTTTTCTGGTATCTATGATTTTGTGATACCTAATGTGGCCTTGAAAAGAGCTGTTCTTTTCAAAAAGTGAGAATTCAGAGTATTTTCTGTGGGTGTCTAGTTTCTCTTGAAGGGCTTCCCAGGTGGTTGAAGAACATCTGTACCCAGGAGTACTGGAAAAGACAACACCAGTTTATCCCACATTTTCTTCCCTTGTCTCTCCCCATCCTGTCATCATCCCACCCTTACCATGCTCCAGCCTCCCACTTCCCTCCCTGCTTTGGGGAGCCATGGGCCAAAGTCTGCCCTCCTCACCCTGTTGCCCCTTTTCTAGGACATCATCTTGGGCCAGCTTGGGCCCCTGAACAAGCAGGTCCAAGACTGGCCGGACTCAAGAGGCTGTGTGAAGAGTGGGAGCATTTGTTAAACTTGATTCCTTTGGTCCTGGAATTTTAAGACAGTTTTTAAAGTGATGATGAAGGATTATGCTGTGCATTAAAAAATGTCTCTCTTTTTAAAATTTCATTCAAATTGTCCCACTTTGGCATCTCAGTGGTGTATTTGATTTGTGATTTGGAGGGCTTCGCTGACAGTGACATTTTCATTTATCTGAGTACATGATTGTGCTGGCACAATCCGTGGGTGGTAGCATCACCTTCAATATTAAATGTGGCTACTTGAAGTAATTCATTTGCAAGAAGGAAGTATAGGCCTAACATATGAAAAGTGTCCATCCAGCAATAACATAACATCTATGATTAAATGCTTACAAGCTTTTTGTGCTGTAATCTCAGCTGGAGACTTGCAGTTCAGGGTAAATGCTCTCAAGAAGCAAAGTATTTATAACACTGTTACTCCACAGAGGTCCCAGGTCTTCCCAGCCACGGGGAACACACAAAGGGATGCCAAAATTTCCAGTGACGTGCTAAGGAGAGAGGTAGCTCACATGCTGATGCCTTTCACACCTCAGCTAATGCAGTCATGCAGCCACGCCCATGATTACCTTTGGTAAACCTTCAACATTGCCCCCGCAGCACCTCCCTGCTCTGCTCCTACTGAATCGGTACACCCAAAGTCACAGCAGGAAGTACGGCTCTGCAGGTCCTGCAGTTAACGAGATTGTGAGGGTTGCCCTTTTGTCTTCGAACAGTCATTATTTTCCAATAACAGAACTGCTATCAGTGTAGCAACTAACCCCAGTGATGTAGCCGAAGTCTCACACGTGAGGAGGAGCGCCAGGGCACTGGGGCTGTGTCGTGGCAATGCCACAGCAGCGTGGGGATGTCCTGCCAACGGGATTCTTCCCTGGAAGGGGATCACCTTTCTGGTCCTTGCCCTGAATCCTGGTGCCATGCACATGCTGCTGCCCCCTGAGCATTGCTGATGAAGTTGTCATGAACTGTGCAAAGCATTGTAAATGAACAAACATTAAAGTATTGCCTAGCCCAAAATAATTGCTGGCCCCATCCAGAATAACCCAGACAACAAACCCTGTGAAATCTGGGACGTATTTCCCTGCAGAAATTAGCCTCAGTTCCCTTAAAGGGAAGAAATCCTTCTTGGAGCCTTTCAAGTGTGGGTATGTGTTTGATACAGAAATGAACGCAATGTTGGAGAAACCTCAAAGGTAACAACCCTGATGCAACTTTCGGGAAAGGTGAAAGCTCCCCAAACTGAAGGTCTCTAGCAAGATTAATGCCCTGACCCAGATCTTAGTGCCCTGATCTGGGCTTGGGGAGGAGGCAGGGAGCCCATAGCTATGAAAAGGAACAGAATGAATAAATATTTCCTTTCTCTGAATCTGATAACTCAGAATGTTATGTGTCGTTATCAGTTGCACAGCTGTTACTTAAATACTTCGATGGAAATGTTAGCAGTCTACTCTAGCAATTGGCCCTCCAGAGAACAAATCAACAACAACAAACAAAACACAAAAGCAGCTGGGACCCTGATTCTTACATATTACAGGCACCAGTGGTACAAACTTTTACAGCTAGCCAGATAAGGTGGCCAAGGCCTTGTGTCCAGGTGAAGCCTGGACAAGATTTACAGTGGTCAGGCAACGATAGAATTACTATCGTATAGACAGCTCCTGGTCTTCAAGCAAAGAAGCTGGTGTTTTCACAGCCTGAGCCCAAATGATCAGGGGAGAACATGGGGTTGACTACCTACAAGATGGCATTTGACCTTAAGGTATCACAACATATAATAAAACTCAACTGCTCAGGAAGAGAGGTTGTAGGAAAGGTTTTTGAGTTTCCAAAGCAGTGAGGGGGATGTTTGCGCCTCCCTTTCCTGTTTAGCTGGTAGATCAACAATCTAGCAGGCATGCTGGACACAGTTTGAAGAGTATTAGGCAAGTTACAGGAAAGAAGCAGTTTTAGGCCAGTGTGGTCCTATGTTTTCTTGCCATCAAATCTGGAGGATTTTTGGACTGCTTCTGTCAAAGCTGACGATTCCTGTCACATTTGTAGGGCAGCAGGGAAAAGGAGTTGTAGTTTGCATCCCACCACCCTATTTTCACAGGGAGACTGGAGTTTCTCTCGATTACCTGAAGTCCTTCCTCACATGCCCAGCCTCCCCTACACCAACAACACGTATGGTAACTTGGCTTCCTGCCTGTTCTCCTGAGAGCTTTGAATCCAAAGGATACTCATGGGAGGGATCCTGAGTGAGGGCAGAGCAGACCTCCCTTCTCCTCCCCGCGCCAGAAGAAACTGATGCTACGTAAGGAGCCTCAGCAGGCAGTACCACTGGTGATCAGCACTTGGAGCAAGAATATGGGCAGATCAAGGCTCAGACCCGGGTATAACCCCCCAAAACCAAAACAGGGAGACACCACCTGCCTAAACGGTATGACCAGAACAACAGGAAAGAGCAACTGCAGGTGCAGCCCCCCTGTCAAGTGCGGACAGCCCTGCTCCACCCTGCTCCCCCAACAGGATGTCCCTGTGCCTGCTCTGAGCTGTCCCTGTTGCCACCCCAAAAGCTGCAGAGTCGGTGAGAACGCCCCATTGGTGGGATTGAGTATGACGCTGCAGCATGACACGTCCTCCCTTTCACTGAGCATGGATTTAAACAGTTGCTCACTTAATGCAATAAACACAGTGATGTTCTCTTCGTTGCACATTGCTGAGTGTGCCACAAAGCCTCACACATGTGAGCTCTGCACAGCACGCAGGCTTGCAGGCTGAACGTCACTGTGTGGCAGCTAGTAGGTAAAACAAACACAACTAGAGCCTGCATTTACTGTTTTATTTATTTTTTATTACGCATAATAAATCTTTCATACTAATGAAAAATATCCCTAAGGTGATACTTTACAGATCTGAAGGAAAACAGAGTATTTGTGAACATGCCGGACTGCAGACTTCAGGACACTGCCAGACCCATATAATGCTATACTTTTGGAAGAGCCAATCAGACTAGCATGGATTTCAGCATAAGTCTTGGTCTGGCTCCACTGCTTCGACTTTGGATTGTAACTCCAGCTGTTCCATATCCGCTGGGCCCTGAGATCATTGCATATTAATTAAATGCACAAGGAAATTATGCATTTGGAACAAACCTACTCCTTTTGCACTTCAGTTCAATGTCATCAGAACAAGTGATTCAAAGATCGAAGCCAAAATTCCTTTAAGTGGTATATTCTTTATTGCAGCGCTGGATGCACGGGGGATCTCTCCACCTATCGTGCATACCCAAAGTGGAAAGTAGTCTTGAATTTATACAATCAATCTATCAATATTCTACAAGCGCCTATACATATTCATTACCTATCCCCGCCTTCCCTCGCTTCTCATGCTAATTAGCCTTTTGGCACCTTGCGCCTGCGTAGAGCCTCCCAAGAATTGTGGGCAGGGGTCTTTGGGACGTGGGCAGGGGTCTTTGGGAGGAAGACCCCGAGTCTTCCTCACAGTGTACTTTTCACCTTTGGTCAGGAATCTGCTGAGTTGGCATGTTTCTTAATTGCAAGAGCTGGTTGTTGCTAATTCTTCTGTTTGTTGTATCTTTATAATGAATTCCAATGTCCAGTTTTGAGATTTGTAGTCCTTACATTTGTTTCTCTGTCCGTCTGCCACTTCCTTATCATGAGTTCCAGTGTCTTGTTTCGAGATATACAGTCCTTGTCTGGGGATTGTCCTTGCCTCCCCAATGCCTCCCCAGTGCCTCCCCAATGCCTCCTTAATCAATCCCCCCTTTTCTTTTCCCATGCAAATTCTTTTGCATCAGATGCTTCTATTATTCGCAGTAACACAACAAAGCAGGCATCTAAACAACATGCACACAAATGTTCCTAACACTACTAATGTGATTAGAGCAATGAAAACTTGTTTCAATCATTAGAAATTGGGCAACCAGGAGGTTAACTTATTCCATATTTCACTAAAACTAAACTAAATATGAAAGATCATCTTTACTGATCTCATGTAGGATCCTTGTCTGCTTCCATATTTCTTCCAGGTCGGTAGAGATCCTTCCACTCTGATCTACATACACACAACAACTTGTGTTTATTACTGTACAGACTCCCCCTTGAGTGGCCAATAATGAGTCTAGGGCCATCCGATTTTGTTATACTTCCTGTGATAAACTAGATATCTCTTCTTGTTGAGCCTTTATAGCATCCAGAATTTTGTTTTCTAACTTCTCTATAATTGCAGAAATATTAACTATTGCCTTTTCCAATTCACTCACTCCTAATCATGTGATAAACCATTGAACAAAAGTATGAAAAGCGGTGTGTCTCTCTATCAATGAATTGTTAATTTTTTGTCTGATTCTCCGGATATGATTTCTCAAGTAACCTCGAGGCACTACATCATGTACTGTCATATTGGGGACTACCGCTCCAAGAGTGCAAGTTCCCTTCCAGTTCTCGGGCAAGACCTTACGGGCTGTATCATTGCATAGCCAATACCACCCTTTTCCTTCTGGAACTGTCCAGCTGGTTGAATTTGCCCAACTGCTAGTTGTACTAATATCAATTGTTCGATTACAAGATGTCTGATTTCCCACATAAGTAGTACCCGTATTTATACAATCCTGTTTTCCCATACCCTTAGGCGGGTTACACCTTTGTACACATACATAGTAAGATTCCAACGGCACAAAGCTACTAACTTCTAGTTCCAAAACTTCTTCATATTTTCGACCCCAAGATGTGTTTTCCCACAAATTAGTCCAAGATAAGTTTGCAGGCAAGGGAATCCCGATTAACGATACACCCTTATTCCCATGCTGTGGCAGATGGGTGAATACCCAACAGTTTGTCTTATTAATTACTTGAGAAATTGTTTGTATCAGGGACAGGTGTAAGTTCTCATCCCAAACTGCCCACCCCGAATCTGAGAACCGCACCCCTGCAATCATTAGGATCTGGAAAACCATAATTTTGTTGGTCCAATTGGAGTGGTGGTCCATATCCTCGCCAGGGCCTTCTTCACCCTTGAATTGTGGATCCAAGCTGCTTGCTCCTTAATCTTAATGGCGGTGTGTGTTGTCAGTAATACCTGGTATGGTCCTGTCCACTTTCCTTCCATTTTTCCTCTAGGGGTTGTCCTGAAAAAGTCTTTATATATATATAATCCCCGAGCTTAAAGGGGTGGATTGGTTGATCCAACCGTCTAGCCCTGGTCCCGAGAACAAATTTATGTACTTTATTTAATTATTTCTGAAGTTCAGTTATATACGCATATAAATATTCTAATCCTAACTGCGTTTGGTCCTCTCCACTAAATAGAAATGGATACGGCCTTCCATATAAGATTTCAAAGGGACTCAAATTCCCTTTTATTCTAGGTTTAACTCTGATTCTAAGTAATGCTAAAGGGAGGGATTGAGGTCATGACAAATTAGATTCTTGACCGATTTTAGCTATTTGTTGTTTAATTAATGTTTCATTTTTTCTACCTGTCCACTTGCCTGCGGTCTATAAGGAGTATGCAGTTGCCAATCTATCTTTAGAATCTCACTTATCTGTTCTACCACTTGCGCACAAAAATGTGAAACTCTCTCAGAAGACATTGCTACTGGAATCCCAAAGCGTGGTATTATTTCATTTAACAAGACTTTAACCACTTCTCTTGCTTTGTTTGTTCGACAGGGAAAGGCTTCAGGCCTTTCTGAAAATGTGTCAGTCAGAACCAGTAAATAACGATACCCCCCTTTTCTAGGGAGTTCTGAAAAATCAATTTGCCACTGTTGCCATGAATAATGTCCTTTACCGATTATTCCAAATTTTATTCTATTCTTGGTATTGGGGTTATTGTGTAAGCAAATGCTACATTGTTGAGTTACTTGTTTTATCGTTGTATATAAATTTCGTCCCACTAATGTCTGACTCAGGCTCTTATGCAGTGTGCCAGCTCCCCAATGTGTTTTATTGTGTTCTGTAAGAACTATGGGCCATGTCAAATTAGAGGGTATTATTATGTGGTTATCTTTTAAATATACTCATCCATCTGGTTTCATTTTGCCTTTCAAATCTTCAATTAATTTTAAGTCTTCTTTTGTATAATTTGGATATAGTTTGGATTTTACCGTCTGGTATCAAAGACAATGCCTTCACCTCAGTTATTTCAGCTGCCCGCTTAGCCTCTGCCAATTGATTTCCAATTTCAAAATCGGTGTTCCCCTTTTGGTGTCCCTGACAATGCATGATAACTACCCTTTCTGGTTGTTTTACAGCCTCTAACAATTTTAAAATTTCTTTAGCATACTTTATGTGTTTTCACTGAGCGGTCAACAATCCACGTTCTTTCCAAATTGCTCCATGAGAATGTACCACGCCGAATGTATATTTAGAATCTGTCCAAATATTTATTTTCCTTCCTACTGCTAGTTCCAGTGCTCACGTAAGAGCAATTGTCTCTGCTTTCTGGGTGGACGTCCCAGGGGGTAATGGTTTGGACTTGATTACCTGTTGAGTGGTTGTAATGGCGTACCCTGCCTTATGTTGTCCTTGTTTCACAAAGCTGCTTCCATCAGTATACCAAGATTCGTCAGCATCTTCTAAAGGTTCTTCCTTAAGATCGGGTCGACTAGAATACACAGTCTCCATTGTTTCTATACAATCATGGGTTATGGGTTCATCCAGAGTTCCACTAAGGAAAGAAGCTGGATTTACGACGTTAGTGACCACAATTTCCACATAATCTTGTTCTACTAATATTGCTTGATATTTTAAAATCATCAATTCTTGTTTAAGTTGTTTAAAGACTTTTTGTGCTTCTCCAGTCCAGACTAACTTTGACTGGTTAATCTTTATCAAATCACATAGAGGCTTTACCAATAGTCCATAATTATAAATCCAAAGGTGACACCAATCTGTCATTCCTAAAAAGGTTTGTAGCTCCTTTACCGTTTGAGGTTCTGGAGTCTGGCAAATGACTTCCTTACGTTCAGTTCCTAGTTCTCGTTGTCCTCCCGAAATTTCAAATCCCAGATAGGTCACGCGTTGTTGAGCCAGCTGGACTTTCTGTCAAGAGACTTGATATCCATTTAAACCCAGAAAATTAAGGAGACTTATAGTCCATTGAATACAACTCTCTTTAGTCTCGGTAGCTATTAAGAGATCATCTACGTATTGTAACAAAGCCCCTTCAGTGTCCGGAGGCATCCATTTTTCGAGTTCCCTTGCTAATTGGTTTCCAAAAATAGTGGGGCTATTCTTGAATCCTTGAGGTAGTAATGTCCACGTAAGCTGCGTCTTTCTGTCTGAATTGGGGTTTTCCCATTCAAAGGCAAATAGGTTTTGGCTTTCTGTGGCTAAGCCTAGGCAGAGGAAGGTGTCTTTTAAATCCAGTACGGTAAACCAGACTTGACTATTCTTTAATTTAGTCAAAGTATAAGGGTTTGCCACTACTGGATGTATATCCTCAGTGATTTTATTTATGGCCCTCAAATCCTGAACTAGCCTATAGCTTTTTCATCTGTCTTTTTAATTGGCAATATGGGTGTATTGTATTCTGATTCGCATTCAATCAATAATCCATACTGTAAAAATTTATCAATTATCTCTTTAATTCCTTTCCTGTCTTCTATCCTCAAAGGATATTACTTAACCTTAATGGGTTTCTCTCCTGGCTTTAATTTAATAATTATTAAGGTCACATTTTTAGCTCTTCCAGGGACTTCGGTAGCCCAAACTCCTGGACATACTTGATCTGTGATCTCTAAAGATATTTCACTTTTAGGGTCAGTTTGTATTAGTGCCAAGCTTAACACATTTATTAGTTGTTCTTCTCCTATTCTTAATTCCATTTTCCCTTTTTCAAAGACAATTTCTGCTCCTAATTGCTCTAATAAATCTCTACCTAAGACTGCCCATGAAGAGTTAGGCATATATAAAAATCTGTGTATGCCCCATTGTTTCCCTAACTTGTACTTCAAAGGTTCACAAAAATAAGCCTTTTCAGTTACACCTTTTACCCTAACATAATCATTCTGTAAAGGCATTAATGCTTGATTTAGAACTGAATACGTTGCCCCATATCAATAAGAAATTTCACTTCCATTCCTCCCCTAGCTTCATTATAACCAGCGGAGGATCCGCTAGGGTAGATTCCCCAGGTCCCTGTTATTCCTGTTGAAATCAGGGGTCGATTACCCTAGGAAAAGGCCAGTCAATTTGTCCTCCGAAGCCAGGTCCAAACCGTTTTGTTTTATTTATTTATTTATTTTCATTACATTTCAGAGTTGGTCCAAAAATTCCACAGGGGTTTCTTTTAGACCTTGTTGGAAGCATATTCTCAATTCCCAATTCATCCAGATTTTAGTATTTACTTAGTCGTTCATAATTTTCGGGAAGATTAGGGTCTCAGTGGGGTCGGTCAGGGGAATGCAATTGTCCATAGTTCCCTGATCGGTCCCATCGGTAATCTGAGCTCGCACATGAACTCAGGTTGTTTTAAGAGTTAACTGCTTTTCTGTTTCCGTGACAACTCTCTCAGACCCATCATGATCCCTTTGCCCCAGAGGGCTAACACCCGTGATTTTAAGATCTCTCTCTGTCTCGGGCTGAGGCAGAACTATCAACATTACTACATCCTCTTTCCCTGCTCATTCAACTTCAAACACCTTTAACACTTTCAATAACCCTTTTAACACTTCCTTTATCTTTCTCCAGCCTGTACTTCTCTAATGCCAGCACCAAAGGCGCAGTCAGGGGCCAACTTAATTCCGTACCTTTTCCCATCAAGATGCTGAAACAACATCAGTATACAACATTTCATCCTGTTCTCCTTCTCAAAAAAAAACCAAAAAAAAACCAACATTAACAGTAGCAAAATATTATAGTTTAAAGTTCCATTTAGGGGCCACTTTTCTCCACATTCCAGCTTATAAAGCGGCCACCACTGATTACAATATTTTATCAATGTTTTCCTGTTTACACTTCCACCGGCAGATCCTCCAATATCCTTCCAATGACTCAAAACACATCCTAACGCACTTTTCTTTAAAATTTCACTGCTTGTTTGCCCCCCCATTTTCCAGTTCACACTTTCAGAATACATGTATCACTTACAAAAATGTGGGCACGCAGGTATCTTTCAATAGCAATGTCACGAAACTATTACTATTACCAGGAATATTGCCAAAATCACAATAACAATAATCAGAGTCAAATTCCACATGCGATAAGTCAAAAAACTGAAATATGTAACACTGTAACGATATCTTTCTTATAACAACGCCACAAACCTACTATTATCACCAAGAATATAGCCAAAATCACAGTAACAATAACCAGAGTTAAATACCACACTCCATGAGTCAGAAAACCGAAATAGGCAACACAATTCCAGATGGACCTTAAAGCGAGCTCCTTCCGTAAGGCCCCCAAACATATACTTATGGTGCTAACCACAAAGTATATACCAAACACTGCCTCGCAGAAGATCACCTTCTGACTTACAGACAGTTCCAGATGACCGGTCTACCAGAAAACCAAACCAGAATAAAGAATATACTCACTTACAATGATGGGGTCCTTGTCTGCCTCCGCAGTGATCCGGTGAGTCGAGGAGTCCCTCTGGGAAATCCCGGGGGTACCCTAGGGAGTCCTGTCCCCAGCGGGTCCTGCAGTCTGGCAGAGAGGTTGTCCCATCTGGGTCGCCAGACTGATTCAAAGATCGAAGCCAAAATTCCTTTAAGTGGTATATTCTTTATTGCAGCGCTGGATGCACGGGGGATCTCTCCACCTATCGTGCATACCCAAAGTGGAAAGTAGTCTTGAATTTATACAATCAATCAATATTCTACAAGCGCCTATACATATTCATTACCTATCCCTGCCTTCCCTCACTTCTCATGCTAATTAGCCTTTTGGCACCTTGCGCCTGCGTAGAGCCTCCCAAGAATTGTGGGCAGGGGTCTTTGGGACGTGGGCAGGGGTCTTTGGGAGGAAGACCCCGAGTCTTCCTCACAGTGTACTTTTCACCTTTGGTCAGGAATCTGCTGAGTTGGCATGTTTCTTAATTGCAAGAGCTGGTTGTTGCTAATTCTTCTGTTTGTTGTATTTTTATAATGAATTCCAATGTCCAGTTTTGAGATTTGTAGTCCTTACATTTGTTTCTCTGTCCGTTTGCCGCTTCCTTATCATGAGTTCCAGTGTCTTGTTTCGAGATATACAGTCCTTGTCTGGGGATTGTCCTTGCCTCCCCAATGCCTCCCCAATGCCTCCTTAATCACAAGAGGACAGCAAGAAATAATTTACTGTGTGACTCCTACATTGATTTATCAGCTGGTTTGACCTATTCTAGCAGAGTGCTGCTTTATGCACCCTTTTCTTTATAAAAAGCCTTTTCAAAGAAAATCAGGTTGTCTCCAGCTTGACACCTGACAGAAAAGCATCTGCTTGCTGTAAGCCCTCGTTCATGAAGCTCCACTTCTGTGGAAGGCAGCTGGGTGTTCACCTCGGGGCAGGCTCAAGTACTCATGGGTGGTTAAGTTGGATGAAAACTGAGCTACCCCAATAGTTTCAGAATCCAGTTTAAAAGTGCATCTTCAGACTCATTTTTCCAAAAGCTATACAGCTCTGCTGTCTCACAAACACTCTTAGTCTTAATAAAAAGACAAAATTACAAATCACTACAATAATCGAGTCATTCCCCTGTAACATTTGCTCAAAGAAAAAAAATCCAAAAACGTAGCATAAACATACATGCAGCACAATTATGGATCATTAATTTCTCATATTTTCCTAAGAAAAAAATGCATCTCCAGTCTGACTGTTGTTTCATCTCTAAAGCTCCTGCCTTTTTTAAGTCTCAAATGCTTCTGAGATGTCTGTCTCTCCATAGATAATATTTAAATAAATATAGAAAGCTTTTTTTAAAAAACAAACAAACAAACAAACAAACCAAACAACACAACAGCATTTCCATTTGTCTAGGACTCAAATGGACTTCCACCTCTAAATTATCAGATAAAAGCAAAGTACAGTTCTAGCATAACCTTCAGGAAAAAAAAAAAAAAAAAAAAAAGGAAAAAAAAAAAAGGTGCAAGGAATTCTATTTAGAGCCACTCAAAGGACTGCCTGAAAGCAACTGCAGCCAATTCTTCAGGTTAGTAAACAGAACATGCTGGAGCAGGCAGTGAGTACAGGGGTTTGCCATGTATGTTTAGATACTAATTCCTTGATGTTTCTGTTTTGGCATGCGATACACTGGTGACAGTACTCCACACAGCAGCGTGTGGGATTAGGAGAGTGTTTGCATGCATGTGCAATGAGCACTGTCAGGAACTTCCCCACAGAAGAAGCGATCCTTATTCTGAAAAATGAGATGTTCTTTCAAAATCAGGTCAATCCATTTCTTTTGTTCTTGCAACTGCAGAAACAGGTATATCAGGAAAGGACACACACACAAAAAAAAAAAAAACAACAAACAAACAAACACAAACAATAAAACAGAAAAGAAGCATTCTACATTCAGATAAATGTATACTTCTGCCATAAAACCTTTAATAGCAAACAGGGGATTTTCAACACAGAACTTTGCCAAGGATCCCCACAACACAGTGTCACCATTACACATTTTTACAGGACATCGGTCTATTTTACAATCTTATAACTATTTTCTTTGGAGATTTTTTTTCACATATTCAACTTCCAGGGACAGCTTTTGCACAGAAGCACAGTAAAACAAGTCTGTAAGGGACTTTACTCTGAAAGCTGTTTTTTCTAGCCCTCTACAGAATATTTGTCAGTCAAACAAAAAAGAAAGACTTGCTATTGAAAATCCTCCCAAAAACATTTTGACATCTAAATCAAGTGTTTTGAGCCTTCCTGGGAGCTAATAATTTGATTAATGTGCTGCTTGCTAGTTCACTTGGATGACAGTGTAGACACCAGCTGAAGGACTGCAGCCTTGACAGTGTCACCAAAATAAAGGGCCGTGAGTGAAAGCATGGTATTAGGTAATGAGCAATCCATGGCAGAATCCAACAGATCATAGAAAACTTGACCCAAAGAAGCTGCCTCGCTTTAAAGAAATGAAAATACAAATGCTGCTTCCAAATCAAAGTCCACAGTCTCTTTCCTCATTTACCCAGTTAAAAGAACAATCAGGTGTGTGGTTGGTAGTAACATTATACCCCATGTGTAAGGCCTCATTTTCAAACAAGCTCCAGATTATAGGACTATAAATACAGGGTTACATATAGGCCATCAGTTTCCAGGCTGTGGCAATCTGCTTCTGAAACATCGATGTTGGACTGTACATGAGCAACAAGCTTCATTCTCTGTAAGCTCTGGGGTTGGAGGGTGCACACTGGAAGGGGTCATGTATTCACATGCAGTGCAGTTTCATCTTCTGTAAGACAATGGAGTCGAGCTGGCTCGGCTGGGGCATCTCCTTCAGCCAGAGTCCATAATGAAGAGCTGGATGTCGTGAGGGTTCCAGTACAGGGCTGTAATTTGTCATTTATTACAAGGGCCATGGCGGAGTTGTAAACCAGAGACCAAACATAGGGAATGAAGAACTCCTCAGGCTGCTCCTCTTCCACGTACTTAAACTTGAGCTCAGGGAACTTCTGCAACAAGAAACAAAAGGCAGCTGAGGGGAGGCTCGCATGTCTGTTTGCAAACATGCAGCCTACATACTCGCTGAAGAAAGAAGCCTGGTCAAAAAAAATGGAGGGAACTGAAACATTAGACCCAAAGGAAAATATTTACCATGAGGGATAAAGAGATCATTTATAATTTCTTCTTTGAACTGCATGCTACACTGGCATGTTGTACTCAGCCCTTTTACTGTTGGTCACACTCAATTTGCCTGTTAACAAAGACTAAACGTGTGAAGCCTCTTGCACATGTACAGGCCTGCTTATTCCAGTATTCCCTGAAAAGCATTAATATTAAATTAAAATGAAATTTTAAATTATTTTATTTTTTAATGAAAAAAATATTAATGAAAAGCATTAATATTAATTGTAAACAGCCCCTTAGCAGAAGAATCCTTTGGAAAGACTAATAAACAGTTTGTGGTGTGCTGTAACAGCATTAGGGCATGCTGACTTCTTCCCTCTAATTCTCCAAGATTTTCTATATGCCGAGGTTTGAGGACAGAAACACCTCCTCCACAGGGAGCACAGTGGGAAGCACGGTCAGGCTCCACGCATGGGTTCTGGCATCCTGGGTGCCCTTTCCAGTTTTGCTACAAATTCCTTGCCTCTGTGTCTTGGCTTTCTGGTTGCTGAGGAGCACACAGAGTGAGTCTAATGGCATTACTGTGCAATTAGGGGACAAAATCCTGCAAGCTCTTCAACTGCAACGTGCCATGCATCTCTTCCACCTCAGCTCTGAAAGCTGTCACCACAGTACCTGTGTACATAGGCATTATTTATTGCCCATCCATGCAGGTACCTCCCTCTCCTGGACAACACAGGCTAGACAAAGTCATTTCCACAAAGCCCTGTTTTTCAGTACCAGCTTTAAGCAAAGGACATCCAGAATTAACACATGTTGGATGTGCCAGCCCAGCCAGTCCCAACTGGAGAGAGATGCTGCACCCTCAGCTTTCCCATTTTCTCCCATTTCTTCCCTCCCAAAGGCACACATAACACAGAGGTGGTTCAATGCAAAGCCACTGTGTTCACCCTTGGTATGTGCATGCTTTGGGGAAAAGTGGAGTCTATTTTTGTGTTGTGTTATACAATCATTTTATCTATTTCTAAATGTTGCCTGTGTTAAGAGCTTGGCACAATCTCAGATTAAAGCCTCATTACAACGATCACTGGGGTAAGATAAAACATGACCCATTTTATTATTTATAAGGCTGTAGCTAAGACTAAGAATAAATTCTATGGTGTGACATGATCAGAACAAGCACAGAAATGTGCTAAGAAGCCTCTTTGCCCATTAATAATGAAGGGATGCCCTATCATCTTTCTTGAGTGTACTGTTTCCTCATGCTAGGGCACAGGACTCTTCTGGCTGGAATGGTCTCCTTTGAAGGAGCACTTCTTGGCCACTTGTCTGTCGGGGTTATTTATCTAACCTTTACACACCCAGACTCTGTGTTCTTGGAAGTCACAAAACATGGAAACTATTCCTCTCTTTCCTTGAGTCGCTGCTGTTATTAGAGCAGTTTGGTGCAAATACCAAGCATACAATTATGCCAAGCCACAAAGCTGCCACCTGCATCATGCATTATGAGGAAGGCGTCTCCATAGGCAGCTTTTTCAGCTTCACTCAACCACAGACTTGGGTGATAATGTGTCATTGTACTGATGAGGACATCGGTGTCACCTTGCAGTGTGCTCCAGTGTTCTGGAGCTGCTGTGGTCTGGCCCTACCAGACTAACACTGGCACCCAGCTACACAGTGCCCATTTTGGGCACTGGTGTGGCTGTTATTGTATTTGCTGTCTTCAGAACAGGAGGCAGCTCATCCTTATAAGAGGCGGGGGGGAAGAAAGGTGGTATGGTTTCCATCAGTAGTATCTGTTTAAGGACCTGAAGCTGTTACAGGACAAGGTTGTTAAATACACTTCTGTCTCTAAAAGTTCAAAGCCCAGAACCTCAAAGGTATATCAGCAAGTTTCATATCCTGTGTCAGACATGAAGCTTGTGGTAGAGAAACTCTCCCATAGCCCTTTTGTATCCCTACAACCTCTCTTGCCAAGTTTGTTTTGACCAGCCTGTTTATCCTTCCACATTATTTTGTTCCCTCACTTTTAGGTGTTCCTCCACTCATACTCATACCCAATGCTTAATTTCCTGTTTCCTAGTCTACTCCCTTCCCCAACCCCATTCCTATACCGTTATGGTATAGGTATATGGAAAATCTCTTTAGCATATCTTTCTATGTTGCAGTTGCCCACATTTTCTTTTTTCCTCATCAGCCTTGTGAGATCCTCTGTCCCATTCCCAGTCCTCAAGCCTGACTTCCTTGTGACATCCCTCCTCTCAGGATGCCAAAACTCTTGATAGGTTAAGCCTCACTCCAGACAAACCTCATGTAGATTAAAAAAACAAACAAACAAACAAACACACACAACCTGTTATTCTACTCTGCTTATCCTCAATGTAATCTTCCCTACTTCCCTCCTAAATGCTTCCTGACTTGTGGTCAGTGTAGACAGGAACAGCATTACATCAGCAGAATGAATGGTTAAACCTCATGATTAAACCACTGTAACATTTCCTACCATAGATAAGCCCTTACAGAGCTGTCATTCTTTACCCCAAAGGTGGCGGCATGCCAGTACTGCAGTGTGTAGCAGTCCTTCTGTGAGGGAAGGGGAAAAAAATGATTAAAGATGCTAATTTAACTTGAATTAAACACAGATAACTCTTCTCACCTTTAAAGCCACAGATTATAGCTACTGTTTTTGCAGGTACTCAGGGTACCAGTCTGGGATCATTCTGGACTCTCATGCAGCTTAACTAATGTCTTTAGCTTTAAAGCACAAAGTTAAATCATTGTATTAAAAATTCCAATAGCTGCATCTGAGATGCTCAGCTCTTACTATACCATCAGCTCTCTGCTGGAAAGACAGCATAAAATAAACCAGATAGCATTCACATTTTCAGGCATCCATTGATTTTATTATTAAGCCTTTCTTCAGACTGATCAATGTTGCCATCTACTGTGATCGTACTGTAGTAATTTAATAATCAATTTCAGATTAAAGACTGTAACTCACTACAATCAGCTTGGACACTCACACTCACCATATGCCTTGAATAGTCTGTAGTTTTATCTTGGGAATGCAGACAAGGATAATGAGATTTTTAAGGAGAGAGAGAATATTTTCTGTCAGTGAATATGTGCATTGCCATTACATACACACAATTTCAAATATATCTTTAGAAAAAGAAGGAAAGTAATGGCAGAAATATTCATTTTTTTGACAGCCCACCTGAACAGTGGACCCAGGGTAGCTCAATACATTGCAAACAAGACATGGAGAATTTGCCTTCCAGGTTGGTAACTAAAACCCAACTTCTTTACATGACTGCAATGATCCCCGGCTTCATGGTGGCCATGTTTCCATTCATTAAGAATGAGAAATCCTAGAGGTCCAGCACAGAGAGAACTTCTGTATCAGCATCAGTCTTGCAAGGTTTGGCAGTCATCCATTTTTTAAGATTAAAAAAAACCAACACTACCAATACCATTTCATTTAGAATTACTAGGGTGTTCACTGAAAACAAAAATTGTTAATATTCAAAATCATCACATTTAAGTCACCTCAAAATATTTCTGACTTAGACTGACTTTAAAACAACTTATAACAGCAAGGACTAAATATCGCATAAAAAGTTTGACCAACATCATAAAGCTTTAAGATTTTTGACAGATAGTAGTTCAAGGAATGTTTAACTACAGCTCTCTGTGCCATTTATGTCTCCTGAACTTACTGCCTCAAAATGAGTGAGCCTTCACCATGTGCTGCAGACATACAGGAGATGACACCAATGAATGTTTTAGGAGAGCTGTAAAACAACAACGTCACAGGAATCTCAGAGCACTTCTGGAAACACTGCAGACAGCACTGGTGAGGATTTTATCATCAAGTATGGCTGCTAACAAAATTCCCAAAGTGGCAAGTTAAAGCTGCAATGCAGAAAACCATTTTCTTCTGCTTTGCTGTTATTGTGTCTAACTTAATTCTTAAAGGCATTTGCTCCCTACCTGGTGACACCTAAATGAACTTGATTTGTAGCACTTTCTGAAAAGATAGACCACTCTAGGGCATCTTAAATGGTAGTCCTAATAATAGGGGAAAAGTCTTGGCATGTGATAAATCTCCTTCCTGTTTTTCCTTCACAGCCCTGTTCATTTCGATGGATATGAATCATGGTGCTGAAAGATGCACATGTTCTTCATCACCTCTGTGCTTTGCTGTTTAAGTTATTGAACTCATTGCCCTGACATAAATGGGTCCAGTGGAGCCATTACCTGCATTTCTGTTCAGTCATTACCAGAGAGAGCCCCAGCCAGTTTAAAACAAACCAACCTGAGACATTACTTTAAACTTCAGAGCTGGAGGTAACACTAAGATATGAGCTGCACAACTTAAATACAGACAACACTTATTAGCTCTGGGGAATCAACTTACCACAGCACCCTATCTTGTTTTCCTCTGCCAGACAAAGCAGAAGTCAGATTTAGTGGTTGGGACAGGGGTATAAACTAGACAGACAACTTTGCAGACTGTCTGCACTGTCAATCATATGATTTGATGAAAAACCACAGGAAGTCCGATGAACAGATGCAGAACTGAACTGCAATAACTCTGCCACCACAAAAGTTCAACATCTTTTTTGCAGTTAACGATTAGGAAGATAACATCACAGCCAGCCAACAGCACCTGGCATGGCTCCAGGCAACTCAGTGGCATTTGAGCTAGAAGACTTGAGCCATACATTAAAAAAAATAAAATAAATCCCCTTCCCTTCACAAATTAACCATCTGAGCTGCTGCTGTGCTGCAGTGTCACGTCAGTGGGTGATCTCCAGTCAGATAACATAAGCTGGAGCTGCTTTAAGAGAGAATCTGTCTTTGCTTTTTGGTGATCTAGATATTTCACTGAATGAAAAGCAGAGCTAATCAAAGAAGAGGGGCAGCTACTGTGGAAAAGAAAGAAATCAAAGAGTTGGATTAACATAAAACTGGAGATTCCTCTTTTCCTCAAATGCTTGGTTAGAAACAATTGTTTCTGGAACAGCAATTCAATGGGAGTCAGTATTTTCAAAAGCATGTGAATGGTTTAGGAGAAAAATACCATTTCCAAAGGAGTCTTACACATTTGAGAGTCAAATTGACATTAACTTTCAATGAATCTGAAACTTCAAAGTCTTTCTGAAAATGGAATTTGCATGCATTTGAAAATTTTACCGTGAGCCTTGTTTGGTAACCTAATGACATGCTGGCAAATTATGTTTCACATAGCTTCAGCTAAATATAGTAGCATTGCCTGGGGAACATCTACAGGATTGGACCTTATTAGCAATATACACAAACTGGAAAAAAACAAACAAACAAAAAAACACAACCAAACAACAACAACAACAAAACAAACAAACAAACAAACAACCACTTCAGATTCAGCACCATACCAGGTTTTCATGAGAGATGCCAAGCAAAGTTAAGTTTTACAACTTGCCTTGCACCAAAAGTACCAACCTGTAAGGAGTTTGGGCAGAGGAGGAACATTTGTATTTGCCTACAAAATGCACAAATGTAGTGGGTTTACACGGCAAGGTTTTGGTAGCAGGGGGCCATAGGGGTGGCTTCTGTGAGAAGAATCCAGAAGCTGCCCCATGTTAGGTAAAGGCCCCACTGCTGGCCAGAGCCAAGCCAATAAGCAATGTTGTTTGCACCTACGTGAGAGATTATTTAAGAAGGGAAAAGAAAAAAAAAGAAAGAAACAAACAAACAAAAAAACCTGCTACAGAACAGCAGCTGGGAGAGTGAGAAGAGTGAGAAACAGCCTTGCAGGTGCCAAGGTCAGTAAAGAAGGAGGGGGAGAGGTGTTCCAGGTGCCGGAGCAGAAGTCCCCTGCGACCTGTGGTGAGGCCCATAGTGGAGCAGGCTGTCCTCTTGCAGCCCATGGAATACCACGGTGGAGCAGGGTTCCACGCTGCAGCCCGTGGAGGAGACCACGGTGGAGCAGGTGGACCTGCACTGACAGAGGCTGCCGCCTGTGGAAGACCTCTGCCGGAGCAGATTCTGGGCTGGACCTGTAGCCTGTGGAGAGGAGACCATGCAGGAGCAGGTGACCTGGCAGGAGCTGCTGCCCGTAGGGGACCCAGGTTGGAGCAGTTTTCTCCTGAGGGATGGACCCCGTGGTACGGACCCATATCTGGAGCAATTCTTGAAGAGCTGCTGCCTGTGGGCAGCCCACTCAGGATCAGCTGAGGAAGGACTGCATCCCGTGGGAGGGACTGACCCCATAGTGCAGGGCACAAGAGTGACCGAGAAGGAGTGGTGGAGACGAAGTCCTATAGACTGACCATAACCCCCATTCCCCCGTTCCCCTGCACCGCTCCAGAGGAGGAGGTGGAAGAAGGTGGATGGGGGGAAGGCGTTATTGATTTCTTTCCTTTGTTTCTCCCTTCTCTAGCTTGTTAGTAATAGGTAATAAATCTTACTGTCTCCCTACTCTGAGCCTATTTTGCCTGTCACGATAATTGTTGAGCAGTCTCCCCATCCTTATCTCAACCCTTGAGTCCTTTGCATTTTATTTTCTCCCCTTTCCCTTTGAGGAGGGGGAGTGAGAGAGCAGCTGTGGTGGAACACACCACTTGGGATCTGCCCACCCAAGTAAAGCCACCACAACAGCACACCACTTTAAAATCTTGTCCCCAAAATCCCAATCTGTGTTAAATTAATGGCCAAAGAAAAACAATTCAACAGTCATGCCTGGCCCTCTGTTCCTGGTACAGATACAAACATGTATATGTAAATATTTGTATATTTCTTTTTTATATAAGTATTTTATAAGTGTTTTGACAGCACAATTTATTGAATAACATTTTCCTGTACTTGTTCTAAGATACTGATAGAATGAATTTTTGCAATTATTTATTTATTTATTTATTTTATTTTTCCAGGGACAATAAGCTGTTGTTTCTTTTTTTTTTTTTTTTTTCCTGTTTTTCTTTGCATTTATACTGCTTCTCTTTCACTTAAGACAGAAAATCTACATGACTTTGGTGAAAAATCTGTATGGTCTATACCACACCTGCTTGATAGCATCTCTGTATCTATCTCAGGCTTGAGGCACAGACAGATCAGTAAAAGATTACAGTGGGGAGACAAAGAACAAACGGGAAATCTGCTAGACTAAGCAAGAACTTCACATTTTGTTCAAAGATCTTTATAAGGAATAGGTATGATTTTAAAGACAGAGAAGAAAGCAATGGCTCAGAGTGTGTCAGGAGGTTTTGAAAAAGAAATAGAAAACAAGGTGACAAAAAGAGGCTCAAAAAAATCTATGCGTGACCAAAATATTCTCAGTTTAAAATATTATGTGAGCTGTAAGAGAAAATGACATTTTTCACAGGGAGTAAAATCACTGAGCCAGATAACCCATACTCATCTAATGGGATACAACCTTCCCCAGCCAGGAGGGCAGGGAAATTTTTCTACAGAGACACAACTGTTTTAGCAAGTTCAGATCACTGATATGCAATTTCTTTCTTCAGAGCACTCAGAGAGAGGGTTTGCACAGCTACAGCAGTGTGAAAATAAATGCTCATAAATGTGAACAGTGAATTTACACTGTAAGATGTAAACTACTAGAGAAGTACATGACTCTGTTGAAAGTTCAGCAATTATAATTTTTTATGGAGTACTGGTGGAAAAAATCAACAAACCAGTTGTGCCTAGATGTTTATTGGTAAAGACACAATGATTAAAAAAAGTAAAATATTTGCAGTAACCCTGCCAGGGCGTGAAGCTTTATGGAGTACCACATTGCTAAAAAGAAAAGATTGTACTTCTTTCTGTGGTAGACTGGAGAACACTGACAATTTTCAAGTCCTTCCAGAGAGTCAGGGATACACACATACACACGCTTGTTTCTTTTCTTATAGCTAGCAAATACTGCTGATAAATGCCTATAGCTCCAAATCACGTCATGGAAATTATTCTTGTCTTTGTATCGAGTCTTTCATCCCTACAAATTCCAAAAGTGCTGTACAAATCCGCATTATTATTTGACAGCACATGGCAATGGCACCCCATTCTATCTGTAGAAAAAGGCTTGAAGTGAGAATAGCACTCATTTACACAAAAGCTACATACAGTTGACTCGAGTGGCACTGGAAAAGAACGAGAGGGTTTGGGAAGAACATACCTGCTTACAAACTTGTACAGACAGCCTTACGCTTCCGTCATGGGGCACTAGGATGAGGTCAGGTACCCACTGCAGGCTTCCCCCTGTCTACCTCTGAAGCATTTGGCTCTAGGGTACTTCTAGCCAGGAGAGAAAATAAATTGGACCCCTGGGTAGCAGCTTCAGCAAATCCATCTGGAAATGTACCACCTGAACAGCTGATCCAGAGAAAATCCCTTACATGGTTCTTTTGAGAAATCATGGGGATCCCTGCTCAGCTTGAGGGATATTGTGCCTACCTGGAATAGCTTCAGAATGGGAAGAAAAGATTAAGAAGAGATGGAGGACTAGAGCAGGAACTGGAACTGTGTATTATGCACTAGGGTAAGCACTGTTAACCCCTACATAACATCATGTTACATGTATATAATCACAACCACACTGTCACATTTCCAGCATAAGGAATGTCAGGAGATTACATTTGTGAGAGCTGATGGGTTTATTGTTAGAATTACAATCTGTTTGCCATGTCAGGATTGTTCTGCATACCATGTTGACTAGATGAACATCTTTTCAGACCTTTCCCAAGATGACAGCTCAAAAGCTCTGAGTCAGGCACGCCTGAGCTGTGACTTGCTGCCAGACCAGAGACACAGGGAACTGCAACAGAACATTACGTGGCTGTTTGCAACACTGCAGAAAGCATGATAGATGCTGGCTTTGCCAAATGACAAGAAAAAAGGACTAGAGAATGATAAATGCAGTTACATTTAAAGCTTGAATTTGTAGGTATGAAGTGCAGGTGAAGTACTATCAACCAAAAAAATACAACTTTTCTCCACTTCAGGACTTGATCTGAAACAATAAAAATACTTTGAAAGTACAGAGGCCTTCTGGGGGACAGAAGACAGGCAAATTTATCTGAGCAAAAAATGAGTCACCTCAAAAAGATGGTAGGTATGAATGAGGAATGTTTTCAAAATTGAAATAAAAAAAAATAACCAAGAAAAGATTTAAATGCATGTAGTGAAGAAAGCTACTAGCACAACTCACAAAAATGGTTCTAGTGCCTGACCTTGCTAGAGCATTTCTGATCCTGTTATGTACACACACTGACTACTCAGATAAATAAGTAAAATCCTTTGTGTGTTTTTGAATTTAGGGAATTAAAATCTGAAAACCAGAATAATCTCTGGACCCATTTCTCACTTGCAACAAAGGGTACCATTGCACACTGTCAGTCTCCCTCCTGCACAAGTGAGGATGAGCCTATCTACTACGAGAGAAAACTTGTATCAATATGAAGTGGACGTATACAGTTTCCCTCCACAGGATTTGCAGAAAATGCACACTTTGTAACAGCAGACACTATTTTTAACAGTGCTAAGGAAGATGTGAATGAGTTTAAGCTTTGACTTCCTGCATTTCAGCTCACAACACATCCTTCTCTAGAATGCTGTGCTAAGCTTTACAGAGCAGTGAAAACCAGTATGTTTGCAGCAAGTATTTTTGTTCAAGCCTTAATTCATCTAGAAATAACTTATTCATTGCCAACTTTATAGATTTACACAGGTGCTAAGAAAAAACAGCTTAAAGGTTACAAGATTAGATTTTGGACACCTTATTTTGCTACAATTCACTATTAAGACAATGATGCTTTAGCAGTTCCCTCAAGGAAGGGCTTAGATAGGCAGGAATAGTCAGAATTAAACTCTGTAACATTATAAAGCCCCCCTCCCCCCCCCCCCCCCCCCATTCTCTTCCCAAACAGAATAGATTCCAGGCTGAATTCCTTTCCAGAATTTTGTGAATGAGAAAATTCAAAATCCGCCACCTTTCAAGTATGCTGAAAGTAAACTGTAAACAAATAAATTGGGTTTGATAACTCTATTGGGAACCTCACATTCACTTTTGTATATTGTGCATGTCAGGAGGAATAAAAAATTGAGTGAAAATTGACTGAAAGTTTTGAATTGAGCAAAACCTGAAGTTGTCCTAAGTCTGTATATGCACTGTTTGGATCACAGTGCCAAAGATGGAAAATAGTAAGTTTAACAAGCAAGCGAAGGCAGGGAAGAGATGTTGTGTGCAGTAAGTGGAACTATGAGGAAGCGGGATGTCTGGACCGCTACAGAAAGCTCACAGTGCCTTCAGAGCCCCAACTTCACCTAGTCAGTGGGGAAACCTAATGCGGTGGGCTTATACAAAACAAAAAAGGGGCTTTCTATGGTACAGGACTTGCCTAAGATCAAAAGAATTTCTGCCATACAATCTGATTACTTGCTGTGAAAGCACATTTGATGATTGTTTTTCATATTCATAGATAAAAGAATGTGTGGAGAGTACACTTTAAGAGGAGTGTGCAAAACAGCTGGCACAAAGTCCAAGTGCTTCCCCAAAGCTGGAGGCAAAAGCCTTCCCTTCAGCGCACACAGCCTATTTGTGCAGTCTGTGCTCGGGATCTTCCACAGTACTGGTGAACACACAGCTCAGAGGCAGGTAAAGTGGGGGTGAAAAAGGCAAACTCTTCTCTTGGAGGTACTCTAGTGTTGGGAATTGGCACAAAGGGCGTGGACATGAGTCCGTGGAACAATTGTTCGATCTGAGCTTGCTTTAAGCAACCAGGAGTAGGCCTCAGCAAATCCCATGGCCTGCTGTAGCTGAGCAAACCAAGCTACCAGGGTAACTATGAGAAGTTCCCATGACAGTGTTCCCACGTTGCCTAATTGAGGAATTCAGAAAAATATTGTTACCAGCAGCTGGCTTCAAGGACAAGGTCTACGTGACTGCTAATCACAAAGGGGTTGTTTTCTTGCAGGTGGGGTTGTTTTCTTGTAGTTGTTTGTCTGAGTGCTTTTGACCAATAATCTTGTGTGAAACACTGTCCACCCCTGTTAAGTTCACTATAAAAGTTAGGCTATTCGGGCAATAAAATGGAGCATGATCTGACTCTACTGGTGTCTGTCGTGCTTTCGGCCGTGCGTCCTGCAACACTCTAGCTAACAAGAGAAACCTGCTGGCTAAAGACAGCAGAGAATAACTTGTGTATCTGTGTTACAAAGTCTGTTTTGATCTCTACATAAGAGAGATCTATATTCCCTTGATCAAACATTTTCTAAAGCAAAAATAATACTATAAATGCCAACCAATATTCCACTTGTCATGTCAGAGAACTATCTCCTAATTATTTCCTGAGAAGTGAATTGCATGCTTTTAGTCTAATTGGTAAAATTCATTAAACTTGTCAGGTGAGCTTTTCTTCACTGTTAAAGTTTTAAAAGGGCCTATGAAGCACATGAACAATGGGAAGTTTGGAGACAATAATACTGCTGAATAATTAATATATACTAGTATGTGTAGCTAAATACTGAAAGACATGGTAGATCTACTGTACACAAATCCTGGAGTTAATCATACTTTTTAAATTTCTATCAGCAACTGCTACTGTTTCAGTCACAGCAGCTGTTGTGATTTTGATAGGAGACTAGCCTAAAATACAAGGAATATTGTTTATTTTGGAAATGTTCTGGGCTCCAGATAACATCACTGAAGCTTGCTCCACCTAGGCTAACGCAGAGCCCCATTATCTTGACCCTGTGCTTCCTCAACCAAGAGATGTTCCACTGCAGCAACAAAACCCAGCTCAACCTCTCAATGCTGCCCGACCTCCTCTACTCCCACAGAAAAACCCAGCAGCTGTGCAAATGAAACTGCCACTGTCTGTGCCAGAGACATGCAATCATGGAATTAGGAAGGCTCTGCAGGAGGATCTGGATAGGCTGGACCGATGGGCTGAGGCCAACTGTATGAAGTTCAACAAGGCCAAGTGCCGGGTCCTGCACCTGGGGCACAATAACCCCAACCACAGCTACAGGCTGGGAGATGAGTGGTTGGAGAGCTGCCAGGCAGAGAAGGACCTGGGAGTGATGGTTGATAGTCGGCTGAATATGAGACAGCAGTGTGCTCAGGAGGCCAAGAAGGCCAACAGCATCCTGGCTTATATAAGAAGCAGTGTGGCCAGCAGGTCTAGGGAAGTGATTGTCCCCCTGTACTCGGCTCTGGTGAGGCCGCACCTCGAGTACTGTGTTCATTTTTGGATCCCTCGCTACAAGAAGGATATCGAGGTGCTTGAGCGAGTCCAGAGAAGGGCAACAAAGCTAGTGAGGGGTCTGGAGAACAAGTCTTACAAGGTGTCGTGGTTCCGCTCGAGTGGGGAGCCGAGCTCCACCACAGCCGCTCTCTCACTCCCCCTCCTCAAAGAGGAATGGGGAGAAAATATGTGAAAAGGGCTCAAGGGTTGAGATAAGGATGAGAAAATCACGCAATAATTATTATAACGGGCAAAACAGACTCAGCATAAGAAGATAGTAAGATTTATTGCTCATTACTAACAAGCTAGAGAAGTGAGAAACAAAGGAAAGAAAACAAAAGCACCTTCCCCCCCCATCCACCCTCTTTCACCTCCTCCCCCTGAGCGGCACAGGGGAATGGGGGAATTGGGGTTATGGTCAGTCTACAGCACTTCTTCTCTGCCGCTCCTTCTTGGTCACTCTCATACCCTGTGCTGTGGGGTCCCTCCCACGGGATGCAGTCCTTGATGAACTGATCTGGCGTGGGCTTCCCACAGGCAGCAGCTCTTCCAGAACTGCTCCAGATATGGGTCCGTACCACGGGGTCCATCCCTCAGGAGAAAACTGCTCCAACCTGTCTCCCCTACGGGCAGCAGCTCCTGCCAGGTCACCTGCTCCTGCGTGGTCTCCTCTCCACGGGCTACAGGTCTGGCCTGGAATCTGCTCCGGCAGAGGTCTTCCACAGGCGGCAGCCTCTGTCCGTGCAGGTCCACCTGCTCCACCGTGGTCTCCTCCACGGGCTGCAGCGTGGAACCCTGCTCCACCGTGGTACTCCATGGGCTGCAGGGGGACATCCTGCTTCACCATGGTCCTCACCACAGACCGCAGGGGACTTCAGCTCCAGCGCCTGGAGCACCTTTCCCCCTCCTTCTACACTGACCTTGGTGCCTGCAAGTCCGTTCCTCAGTGCTCTCTCCCTCCCAGCTGCTGCGTGGCGCAGCGTTTTTTTCCCTGTCTTGAATATGCTCTCACAGAGGCGCAAAACAACATCGCTTATTGGCTCAGATCTGGAAAACAATGGGGCCCTTCCCAAACATGGGGCAGCTTCTAGATCTTTCTCACAGAAACCACCCCTATGGCCCCCTGCTACCAAAACTTTGCCACATAAGCACACTACACGAGGAGCGGCTGAGGGAGCTAGGATTGTTCAGCCTGAAGAAGAGGAGGCTCAGGGGAGACCTTATCGCCCTCTACAGGTACCTTAAAGGAGGCTGTAGCGAAGTGGGGGTTGGTCTGTTCTCCCACGTGCCTGGTGACAGGACGAGGGGGAATGGGCTTAAGTGGTACCAGGGGAGGTTTAGGTTGGATCTTAGGAAGAACTTCTTTACCGAAAAGGTTGTTAGGCATTGGAACAGGCTGCCCAGGGAAGTGGTTGAGTCACCATCCCTGGAGGTCTTTAAAAGACATTTAGATGTAGAGCTTAGTGATATGGTTTAGTGGAGGACTTGTTAGTGTTAGGTCAGAGGTTGGACTCGATGATCTTGAGGTCTCTTCCAACCTAGACAATTCTGTGATTCTGTGATTCATCAAAGCAAAATAAGCACAGGGTGTTTGGTACAACTCTAGCAATGAAGGAAATGATTAATCTTCAAGAATGTGACCCACATTTTTGTGTTTCTGTAACACAGCAGAGCAAGCACTCTGCATGGCTGCAGGAGGAACTTGTCTCAAGTACCCTTGTCTGGGCAATGGATAATTCTGACCCAGCTTTTTTCACCTTTCTAATATGTAAAGGTTATCATGTTTTCACCATTCCACAGGAATTGTCATGCCCAGGGTTAGGGTTTTTCCTCTTTAGCCCTGGGAAAAGAGCAGAAAACTTCTTTAGCCACCCTGGTGAACAGCCAGCAAACACCTATGAGATCTCTAGTATGGATTTTCCTCTTGGAGCCTCCAGGCTCCAAGATGGGAAGAAAGGGACTGAAGCATGCTGACAGCAAAAAACACACTAATTTCGTAGTTAAAGGATTTTCCTTTAGGAAACTACCTACATGAGCCTTCTGTGCTGCTCTAATGCACTCTTGGGATTATCTAGTTCAAGCATGAAGGCAGAAGACCAAGAGGTCAAAACACTGCTTTTGCCCACCAGTTTCTTCCAACCAAAAGTCAGTGTTACTACAATGTCACATTTGATTGTTTTCTCCTTTAGTTGCGTAAAACATATTCCCCCAGCACAAAAGGTGGCAGGAGAATAGCATAGTGATTCAGTTTCCATATTTTTCCAGTGATGAGGTCCCAGACATGCTTTCACTGGAAATTGGTGCAATGCTGCAGCATCATCCAAAACATCCCACCAAGCCAAAAAGAACATTACTTCAACCGGGACTAAATTCCTCTCTGTTATCACTGTACCGGGGTCCAAAACAGTGCACAGGCTTTGGCTTTGTGCACCAGACAGGGAAATGCAACCCTCAGCCCCTCTTTACCAGCTCTGTTTAATACACTGCTTCAATTCGTCTTGTCGATGTTGACATTTACAATAGAGGGCTTGTGCAGAGGGCTTCTTGCAGCTCTTTTTACGAGGTTTTGCTTTTACATAATAGCAGCCACAAAGACGAATCCGACATCCTCCTCCTGTCCCTCCCACCACGCATGTCGGCGGTGCGGCATGCCAAGCCCAAACATCCTCTCCCCACCCGCCAGCAGCTCCGAGAACAGCGTGCGCCAGAGGAAGACGCTTGAAGGAAGACCTCCTTTTGATTTCGTACATTTTAATTTGGGAGAACTAGACCTGTAAATATTACAAAATGATAACAATTAAGAACAGAGGCAGACTCACTGTCACCAACTTTTAACTCCTAGATCAGGGCAGCCTAGGAAGTGGATCCTTATCTTCCTGAAGTTCAGGACATGCTGACTAACACCCCTATTGAGTTTGCAGACCTTTGGCTCTCTAATCTCTGTGAACTGGAAAATGCACACCACGACGGACATACTCCCTTCTTAAGTATTTCAAGCCTCAGCAAGCAGACAATTGTGCTGTGAGATGAGCAGCGCTGCCCACTACATGCAGGAAATCAAATTTGTCTTGAGTAGTGAAACATAAAATGACAGTAAGGCCTCTCCAACCTTCACACAGTGCCAGACTGCAGCCTTATCTTGCTGGGACTCTGAGCTGAGGAACCTGTGCCAAATGTGAACGTTTACATGGGGTTTTAATGTTCTTTATCTTGCAGATGTGGACTTCGCAGCTTTTTTTTGTTTTGTTTTGCCCTAATGCTGAAAGCCCTGTGAAGATGGATCCAAGCCAGGGGGGCTTAAGCTGACCTTAACATATATCTGGGGTGCCATTTCTTAAATGTATTTTTAGGTCATGGTAGCATATTCAAATTAGCTACTGGAAACAAGCCTTTATCAATGATAGAGGCAAGCAGTGTGTAGGAGGACAAAGGGAAAGATAACTAATGAGTGAGGATGAGAATTTCTCTGAGGTGGAGGACAGCTTCATGGGTCTCGCAGCTGGGCAGCTGCACGTCTCTTAGCTGGCCACATCGAAAAAGGGACCTGCGTGCCTGGTGTCATCCTGTGACCACAGGTTTGGAAAGCAACACTTTCATATAGTGAAATTATTTTTAATGCAAACAATCACCTCAGACTGAAAAAGGGTCTGAAGTGAACTGCTCATTCACTCTTGCAATAACGCATGAGAATTGCTTGTGTTTTCTGTTTGACTATGCTTTAGATGCAGTATTTCAATATCTGCCAGCCTTCACTGAACTGTATTAAGACCTCCCAGTCAGCTCGAGATCATCTTTAGGACATGAAGAGAGTTCTAGAGATTCTCCACCTCAGGCTGAGGAATTCTAACATTTACTTGTAAATGCTATTACAGCCCTTTGTTATTGAACATATCTGCCCCCTTCCTCTCTGTGGGTCAAGATTGTTAACTCTGGTGACAACAACCAGCCTTGGCTGGTCTTAGTACAGAAGGACAGAGCCTGGCAAAACCTGATGGGAAAGATAAGCAAGAGGAATTCAAATACAGTTTTACTGCCTGATTCTGAGCTCAGAGTTACAGCCACCACTTGAGCCTCAGGGTCCTCGCATTAAGGACAACACGTGAGCATAAGGGCTGTGCTCTTGTTCCGCTCCACTCCTTAGATACAAAATTTCCTGCTCTGTTGTGGAGCTCCGGTTATTCACACAGCCAGTTTCCTGAAGACAGGTCTGCTATCTAATACAAGCCTCTAGTTTCCTATCAGCAAAACCCAATCCTTGCTGGGGTTATTGATACCCAACACACTGCAGCAAAGGAAGGGATATCTTCCTCCTGGAGCCTCCGGATGCTATTGCATCTAGCTGCAGCACATAGTGTATACTCTGATAGTGCTAGGAAATTCTCACACCCCAACGCTGTGCTGGCTGCCCTCAAGCCATACCCATCTCAAGAGCCACAGGTTGATTGCTCTTGCCATAGTTTAAACAACTTTTGTGACAAAGGAGCTAGTATAAATTACTTAGCTGGCATGCAAATAGTAGATGTAATGTATGTCCTGCAAGACTCCCTGTCTTTCTTCATCTCCCTGGCTACAACACCAGTGGCTGGAATCACTTTGCACCTACCTGGAGTGGCAGTGTGGTCATAAAGTGTAATGAGAGAAGCTAACAGGCTGGCACTTGGGTAAAAGAGAGTGTAGCAGGGTTTGCTAGAGTCAGGAGTCAACACGAGAACATGGTCAAGATCATCTCGTTTGCAAGCTCAACAGCTTGTGGGTTGAGTGTTACCATAAACCCAACCTAAATCCACGTGGATTCAAGATTCAGCGCAATCATCTCACACTGCGCTACTACATAACTATACAGCTACTGGAAAGCTATGGTGACCTAAAACCATGCCCTCTCAGTTCCAACAGAGCCCTCGACAGTGATGAAGATATACATGAGAAATCCCCCACTTGGCCAGGAAAAGGCCATCTACAGCACCAATCATTCCAAGCAGGAACAAACAGCCTGTAAATCAACTGGATAGAAGCACTGCAACTTGTACCAAAGGTTGTGACAAAATTAAACTCCATATGGGAATACAGTTGAGGCAGCTATCAGCTGACAGAGTACATTTCTTCCTCATTATCACTTCTTGGTTTAGTTTCTGTAAACATTCAAGACATTTCTCTAATTTATGCATTTAACTAAAAGATATCTATAATATTCATGCTGTTTACATTTAACCCAACACTGCAATGAAAGCTGTAATTTTGTCTAGGATTTATATTATGTACTCAAATTTATTTTGATTCCTTGATTTAAACATACACACAGAAGTGAAAATGTGTCAAATCATGAAAATTATTATAAAATCATTTGATATGAAATGATATGAAAGATTATATTCCATTATCTGGTTCATCTGTCAACCAGGGCAGAAATCTTCTGAGGACTGTTTTTCTCAATCTGCCACATGTTATAAAAACTTAATTTAAAAGACTAATTCAGAAGAGACAGCTAAACCTTACAAGTGGATGAGCAATAGGACTGGTATAATTGGAATTTGGTTACATGATGTCTTCTCTCCCTATCTTGTTTTCAGTTGTTCATAAATCTCCAAGTCTTGCACCTTCTAGGATAAAATTTTAGAACTTGGCCTCCATCACATTATCTTTGTGTACGTATATAGATATAAATATAAAAGGTTAATCCTTTCCTAAATCAGAAAGAGAAAAATGAGTTTAGCATTAAAGAAAGCAGTAAGTTCATTTCACATGCAACTTTTTTTCCTCCCAGCTACTACACTGGTACTGAAGTTTTGTACTAGAAAATGAACACATGGGTTGGAAATAGCTCTCAATAGCTCTCAACCAAGGAGAAAAAAAAATGTCAGAGCATTTCAGCATAACTTTAGTTTGCTTTGACCAAAGTTGCAGGATATTCGGAAACAATGTGTCATACACATGCAGTGCATTTGGCACTGGACTTTTCATTATACTAACAACATATGCAACTAAGTAAGGAAGGCTGCACGGATATTGTATAGACTCACTTTAGAATAGAATAAATCTTGTGGTTAAAAATTAATGAGAACAAAATAGATGACATCTTGTTATCTGTCGACCTTTTGTTATGTTGAAGCATCTTGTTAATTGAAACATCCCGTTATCTGTCGACCCTCAGTCAGGCTGAGACTTGAGATAACTTGAGTCAACCTTCTGTTATATCTTGTTAACTAAGATATCCTGTTATCTGCCGACCCTCAGTTAGGCCGAAAGCCAACTCAGCTTGGAAAACAACTGATTCATCCTACCTGGCAATTTTTAAGCAAAGGGTGAAAAGTGCATCACGAGAAAGACCTATGGTCTTCCTCCCAAAGACCGCTGCCCACGTCCCAAAGACCCCGGCCCACAATTCTTGGAAGGCTTTGCGCAAGCGCAAGGACTGATAAGCTAATTAGCATACGAAGCGAGAGTAGGCGGGTTTAGGTAATGAATATGTATAGGTGTTAATAGAATATTCATCGTTTTGCTGTATAAATATGAGATGGTTTGTTACTTCAAACATGCACAATAGGTGGAAAGATCCCCCATGCATCCAGTGCTGCAATAAAGAATATACCACTTAAGGAAATTTTGGCTTTGATCTTTGAATCAGCACAACACATGCTAAGCAGATTTAGTCACGGTGAAAAATGTACTAAAAGTATAGAGTACATATAGGGTGGCTTTCTATGGTATGTAGGAGGAGGAGGGAAACTTGGGAAATGTTACTTAGCCTGGATAAATGTATAGCTCCTAAGTTAATACGGGATGGGCTCTGGCTCAGAGCCCTGTAACACACTGGATGGGGAGTTATGGGCTGCTCAATGAGCGTGCTGGGCTCCTGCCAAGCTGCTGCAAAGCCAGAAAAGCTCTACAGCTCTGGACAGGGAAGCTCCTCTACTTTCCCTTTGAAAAAACCAGGATCATCCTTGAAGGTTAACAGAATTCAAATTATGTGGCAGACAAGTGGTTCAGCAGAACTGAAGTAGTTTTGAGAAACACACACAAAACGTTGTTTACCAGTGTCAGGGATCTGTTACTATGCTGCTTGGAAGGTTTCATACTGTTTTCCCATCCTCTCATTTCCTCAGTGTTTTCTTTCTGCCTTACATTTTACACTTTGAATTCTTGTAGTATCTTCTTTAAATCAATGGCTCATCAAATCAACCAATTTAACATAGGTGGTGACAAACAACCAGAAAGACAAGCAGACTGTTTCATATTTTACAACTTGTTCGAGATTTAAATCCTTCTACTCAAAGTCACTGCATGAGCTTGTTCTTCCTATAAAGAGAATGACCCTATCTCTATATGAGCCACTGAAAAACTAAATTTAGAGCATTGTAGTGGGTTTACGTGGCAAGGTTTTGGTAGCAGGGAGCCATAGGGGTGGTTTCTGTGAGAAAGATCTAGAAGCTGCCCCATGTTTGGGAAGGGCCCCATTGTTTTCCAGATCTGAGCCAATAAGCGATGTTGTTTGCGCCTCTGTGAGAGCATATTTAAGACAGGGAAAAAACGCTGCGCCAGACAGCAGCTGGGAGTGAGAGAACAGCCTTGCAGGTGCCAAGGTCAGTGTAGAAGGAGGGGGAGAGGTGCTCCAGGCGCCGGAGCAGAAGTCCCCTGTGGCCTGTGGTGAGGACCATGGTGAAGCAGGATGTCCCCCTGCAGCCCATGGAGTACCACGGTGGAGCAGGGTTCCACGCTGCAGCCCGTGGAGGAGACCACGGTGGAGCAGGTGGCCCTGCACCAACAGAGGCTGCCACCTGTGGAAGACCCCTGCCGGAGCAGATTCCAGGCCAGACCTGTAGCCCGTGGAGAGGAGACCACGCAGGAGCAGGTGACCTGGCAGGAGCTGCTGCCCGTAGGGGAGACAGGTTGGAGCAGTTTTCTCCTGAGGGATGGACCCCGTGGTACGGACCCATATCTGGAGCAGTTCTGGAAGAGCTGCTGCCTGTGGGAAGCCCACGCCGGATCAGTTCATCAAGGACTGCATCCCGTGGGAGGGACCCCACAGCACAGGGGACGAGAGTGACCGAGAAGGAGCGGCAGAGAAGAAGTGCTGTAGACTGACCATAACCCCCATTCCCCCGTTCCCCTGCGCTGCTCGGGGGGAAGAGGTAGAAGAGGGTGGATGGGGGGGAAGGTGTTTTTGGTTTGCTTTTTCCTTTGTTTTCTCACTTCTCTAGCTTGTTAGTAATAGGCAATAAATCTTACTATCTTCTTATGCTGAGTCTGTTTTGCCCATTACAATAATTATTGCGTGATTTTCTCGTCCTTATCTCAACCCTTGAGCCCTTTTCACATATTTTCTCCCCATTCCTCTTTGAGGAGGGGGAGTGAGAGAGCGGCTGTGGTGGAGCTCGGCTCCCCACTCGAGCGGAACCACGACAAGCATATTTATTTATGTTAAATTGCACAGCTAAATCAATACCAAAGTAGATGCATGTGTAGGCAATGCATCTCAAGAACTCACGTGGAAAAAATCAGATTCTGTGGCTACATTCACTTTCAGTCTTGTTGGGTATTTCACAGAGCAATGCAAGGCCTAGACTAGACTTTGGTTGTGCATAGAGAAATATTTATCTCCTTTAGTAATTCATGTTCTTTTTAGTGACTGGAGTTTCTGTGTCATCTCCTGACCCTTCCCCTCCACAAAGCTTGCAGAGCACCTAACATCAGGCCCCACATTTATCACCAACAATGCCTTTGCAAAGACTCTGCCATTTGGAGAGCAGCAGGAAGGAAAACATCCCTCACCCTGGGTGAAAACAGGAAAATACTACCATTTACCACTTTTTTCTCCCCCCACTCAAAAATTCCTAGCAGTGCTGGTTCCTGCTGGCTCCTGGATAAGAACTGCTCGGGGCATCTTTCACAGGACATGAAATTAAGACACTGAGCTGCCCCTTTCATGGTGACTACACCACCAGCAAAGCACAACTATACGATTCTGATTCAAGGAAGGAGAAAATTGTTGCAATGTACTTCCCTTGTGTCATGATACAGAAATATTTTTCTGCTACCTACAGGATGCCCAAAGAATTACATATTTATTGTTGAAGATCCACATTTAGATATCTGAATATTTTCAGACAACACCAATTTTGTATTTGGTGCTCTATGCCAGGAGACAAGTCAAATGTTAACTGGTAGTTAAGAGGACATCAGCCTTGAGAGTATCACTGCTGCTTGTTCTTTATCATTGGTTGTACTTCCCTTCATTTTCCCTTCTCTGTTTTTATCACTGGGTGTGAAAGGATACTAACTATACCGTTAGCAAGTGCTGAATAACAAATTCTATGCTATCTGTGCTCTTCTTTCTCAGACTACTTGTTGAACAGCTCTTTCACTCATTTTTTTGTTATTATGAACTTTAATCCAAACATGAACAGACAACTTGCTTATTACCTGGCCAAATGACACGTTTGAAAATCCTGATAACTGACCCTCCACCTTCTTCTGTTTTGCCCAGACCCCAGCTCTGCTCTTGTTCAGGTTCAAAGGAATTCTTAACTTTACAACATCTATAGTTTACTGATGGCCTAATCCTGGGTCAGAAAATACAAACAACAACAACAACAAACCCACACCACACTTTAATAACTGTTCTTATAGGACACTATTTCATCTTCTAAAGCCTTTACATGTAACTGCATGAATTCTCATCTGTTGTCTTAACAGGAAGCAGTTAACTACAATCCAGAAGCTGCCACAGGCAAGGCTGAGACATTAATCAGCTCAGCTGCTTACAGGACTGTAACTGCAGCTACAGTTCTGCGTAGCAGTGAATGGACTAAAACCTGACTGCCACATTAAGACAATCACAGGAGAAATACACTGGGGAACAGCTGCACATGGCAGAAAATTCTTGCACTGTTTTTTTTTCCCGCTTGTAGGATGGTTTATTTTCTCCTTCTGTGTTCTTGATTTGAAGGATTAGCCTCAGAATCACTTATATATGTGTTTCTCCTGGTTTCCTAGAGAGGAACTTGTCCTCTGAACATTTCAGTTTGGTCTCAGAAGTGGTTTTGGATAACCAAAACTCTGGCCAGACTTCCTTGTAAGGCTGACTTGCACAACAAAATTATTGAATATCTCTTCTGAAGCAGCTATGATAACTCCAGAATAAGGTGATTTCATTCCAGTATAATTGTTCTATTTTGTGAAGAAAGCAATTACTCTGGAACGAAGTGACTGAATTCAGAATGCAGCTTCCAGAAGGTAACTGGAAGAGTTTTCAGGGGTGGAGGGGACAGAATTTAAGCCTCCATGTAAATATTAGTCTCCATGTAGACAACAGCTTGGGAATAGGAGTGTCCTGAGCTAGCCCACCCTTCATCTTCATTTTGGCCAATGCACCTCATTCCTGAACTGCAGAATCGCTGTTACTCAAGTCACTCACCCAACACACCACCCTCCCAAGCTACCTTGTCTTGTTGTGCAATACCCAGTTCTTGCTGCATTCTTTCATCTCTGGACAAAATTCACTTCTCTGGATTCCAGTAAGATAATCAAAGTCCCATGTATGAATAGGAAACATATTCCCTATAGAACTGTGATCAAACTCCTACCAGGATGTAAGGGAGGCAATCAAAATACATAAAATATTGGATTAAACAAAAATAAATCTGCAACCATAAGCCTGAAAACCCTACATGTAAGGGTTTCCTATATTATATTTGCATTTAAAATGTTCTGATTACCTGATACCTCAAATTACTCTATTTTCAGCCAGTCATTTATTTTGTTGGCATTAACGAAAACGAAGATCTGTTGTGGTTTAACCCGGCCAGCAGCTAAACACCACACAGCCGTCCGCTCCCCCCTCCCCCCCTCCCTCTCTGAGATGGGGGAGAGAATCAGGAAAATGATGCCTGTGGGTTGAGACAGAGACAGTTTATTAGGACAGAAAAGAAAAAAATAATGATCACAGAATCACAGAATTTCTAGGTTGGATTTCTACTCACCAGACATAGGTTATGGACTCTCAAGAGGAGATGCAAGGAGGTGGGAACACACTAATGGGAGCTTTTCTCCCAGGGCTGCCTCATGCAGAGCATCCCAGCACACTTTCTGTGAAGCAAACGGGCTCCTGATGTCCTGTGTGCTATGGGCAATCCTCTCCTGGAGCTGCACAAAGCTGACTTTGGGAGCTTCTTTCCAAGCCTCATATCTCATTTAGTTTCCTAAGAGGAAATGAGACTCCTATTATTTTGGTCTGATGCTCTCATCAGCATGAAAATTACGATGTGAAAATATTTGGTAATGATTTTCTTCTAATTCACAGAATCACAGAATCACATAATTATTTAGGTTGGAAGAGACCTCCAAGATCACCTAGTCCAACCTCTGACCTAACACTAACAAGTCCTCCACTAAACCATATCACTAAACTCTACATCTAAATGTCTTTTAAAGACCTCCAGGGATGGTGACTCAACCGCTTCCTTGGGCAGCCCATTCCAATGCCTAACAACCTTTTCGGTAAAGAAGTTCTTTCTAATATCCAACCTAAACCTCCCCTGGTACCACTTAAGCCCATTCCCCCTCGTCTTGTCACCAGGCACGTGGGAGAACAGACCAACCCCCACTTTGCTACAGCCTCCTTTAAGGTATCTGTAGAGGGCGATAAGGTCTCCCCTCAGCCTCCTCTTCTCCAGGCTGGACAAGCCCAGCTCCCTCAGCCGCTCCTCGTAGGACTTGTTCTCCAGGCCCCTCACCAGCTTTGTTGCCCTTCTCTGGACTCGCTCAAGCACCTCGATGTCCTTCTTGTAGTGAGGGCCCCAAAACTGAACACAGTACTCAAGGTGCGGCCTCACCAGAGCCGAGTACAGGGGGACAATCACTTCCCTAGACCTGCTGGCCACACTGTTCCTGATACAAGCCAGGATGCCGTTGGCCTTCTTGGCCACCTGAGCACACTGCTGGCTCATATTCAGCCGACTATCAACCATCACTCCCAGGTCCTTCTCTGCCTGGCAGCTCTCCAACCACTCATCTCCCAGCCTGTAGCTGTGGTTGGGGTTATTGTGCCCCAGGTGCAGGACCCGGCACTTGGCCTTGTTGAACTTCATACAGTTGGCCTCAGCCCATCGGTCCAGCCTATCCAGATCCTCCTGCAGAGCCTTCCTACCCTCGAGCAGATCGGCACACGCACCTAACTTGGTGTCATCTGCAAACTTACTGAGGGTGCACTCGATGCCCTCAACCAGATCATCGATAAAGATATTAAAGAGGACTGGCCTCAGTACCGAGCCCTGGGGAAAGCCACTAGTGACCGACCTCCAACTGGATTTGACTCCATTCACCACGACTCTTTGGGCCCGGCTATCCAGCCAGTTTTTAACCCAACGAAGCATACGCCAGTCCAAGCCAAGAGCAGCCAGTTTCTTGAGGAGAATGCTGTGGGAGATGGTGTCAAAATCCTTACTGAAGTCAAGGTAGACCACATCCACAGCCTTTCCCTCATCCACCCAGCGCGTCACTTTGTCATAGAAGGAGATCAGGTTCGTCAAGCAGGACCTGCCTTTCCTAAAGCCATGCTGACTGGGCCTGATCGCCTGCTTGCCCTGCAAGTGCTGCGTGATGACTCTCAAGATGATCTGCTCCATGAGCTTCCCTGGCACTGAGGTCAAACTGACAGGCCTATAGTTCCCCAGGTCTGCCCTCTGGCCCTTCTTGTAGATGGGCGTCACGTTTGCTAGCCGCCAGTCAACTGGGACCTCCCCCGATAGCCAGGACTGTTGATAAATGATGGTAAGCGGCTTGGCCAGTTCCTCTGCCAGTTCTCTCAGTACCCTCGGGTGAATCCCATCCGGCCCCATTGACTTGCGCACATCCAAGTGCCATAGCAGGTCGCCAACCATTTCCTCATGGATAGTGAGGGCCACATTCTGCTCCCCATCCCCTTCCACCAGCTCAGGGTACTGGGTATCCAGAGAACAACCGGTATTGCCGCTAAAGACTGAGGCAAAGAAGGCATTAAGCACCTCAGCCTTTTCCTCATCTTTTGTAACTAGGTTTCCCCCTGCATCCAGTAAAGGATGGAGATTCTCCTTAGATACTTAGATAGTACTATTAATAAAAATAATGTTTACAAAATAAGTGATGCACAATGCAATTGCTCACCACCTGCTGACCGATGCCCAGCCTAACCCCGAGCAGCCAGTACCCCCACCCCGGCCAGCCCCCGATATTAATTGTTCAGCATGACGTCAGATGGTATGGAATACCCCTTTGGCCACTTTGGGTCAGGTGTCCTGGGTCTGTCCCCTCCCAGCTCCTGCTGCACCCCCAGCCTGCCCACTGGCAGGACAGAGCAAGAAGCTGAAAAGTCCTTGGCTTAGTGTAAGCACTGCTCTGCAACAATTAAAACATCAGTGTGATATCAACATTATTCTCATCCTAAATCCTAAACACAGCACCCTACCAGCTACTAGGAGGAAAATTAACTCTATCCTAGCTGAAACCAGGACAAGATTTTATGGAAGAGTTGAAGAAAGAATCTGCTTGGAGCTTCCCATGATGGTAATAATGGTCTTTTGGGGACCATGACAGATTCATTGATGTTTCCACATGTAAAGCAAGAGTGTATTTGAGTGTTGATACCTATGGATGCCACTCCTTTGGCATTGATCATCAATAACTTCTCAATGATAGACAGGATGGACCTTCAGGTGAGCACATCCCTTAGCAACCTCCTGGATTCCCTGCTTCAGAATGTCAAGGGCCAATGTTCTGAGGCTCTCAGTAGCGTATATAGCATGCTAGTTAAAAATGTCTTTTGCTAGGATAATCATACCACAAAAGCTTTTTTTTTTTTTTTCTAAAAAAAAAAAAAGTTGCAAGGAATGCTAAATTTGTAATATTTTTTAAGTTAACAGACTTCAGCTGCAAACACAGCTTTGAAAGCATCTGATTTCTATGAGTCTCAGTTATGTCAGCAATGAGGCTAAGTCATCTACTTACCTTCTTTTGAAACAGCTTAGTCTTGCAGGGTACAGTCTATGAACAGTGCCCCTTGCTGGCATCAGCCACATGCTGATCCCACAATACCAACAGAGTCTCAGTGAATGGCAGACATGTACATGGCCCTTTCATAGGCTGCAGACAAGCTGTTTTCAGCAACTTTTCATTTATAGACAAAGCTAAATGAGCTAAGGGACCTCTAAATATTTTCATAGTGAACCGTTCTAAACAAAAAGGGGAAAGAGCTCCAATAACAAGAGTGCAAAAATTCTATTTACAGGAACTTCATATAAGAAACAATGAAATTAAGTAAAGCTGTATTACTTGCTACTGCTATCAATTAATGCAGCTCCTGCTGCACCCCTAGCCTGCCCGCTGGCAGGACAGAGTGAGAAGCTGAAAAGTCCTTGGCTTAGTGTAAGCACTGCTCTGCAACAATTAAAACATCAGTGTGTTATCAGCACTCTTCTCATCCTAAGCCAAAACATAGCACCCTACCAGCTACTACTAGGAAAATTAACTCTGTCCTAACTGAAACTAGGACACATGCATACACAATTTTCTTCGCAATCTGGGGCACTGTTGCAAGTGCTACCCATGTCCTGCCACTCTGCACAGTGCGACAAGTGACTGCACATGACATCTCCTCCCTCCTAACTGCATCCTGCCTTTCCAGAGAGAGCTCAGTAGCCAAACCAGAGACTGTTTAGGCTCCCTCAGTGTTGGCAAGTTCAATACGCACTTTTGTTTATAGGTACACCTTCTTTCCATAGATGCAAGCACTTGGCACGCCCCCTCGACCGGTTGGCTCCGTAGAGATGCGTCCCAGAAGCAGCACTGCTGTGGCCATGCAGAGCATGCCCTGTGTGCTCAACACCACGCTCACCCATGCCCGGCATGGGAAGCAGCTTGTGGGAAGGCCCTGCACAGCTGAGCTGGCCCATATTGCTGCACAGCTTCTCTACCAGCTGAGGAGCAATGCCTTAGTCCTGGCCAAGCCCCTTTGCTCTAGGCAGCCAATTCAAGTGAAAAGCACAACTGCATTTGAAGCAAAGGGTTTTATCCATGGTCAGGAGTTGGGTTAGGAACAAAACTCAGCTTTGCAGCAAAGACCAACCATACAAACTCACAGCCAGGAGCTAGACATACACATTCACTGCCACCTCCATCAACAACCATTTTATAGGTTTATGACATTAGCAGAATTTTTGATGTTGGCGCAGCTTCCCCAGGAGCTGGGTGATATGCCAAGGATAGAAAGCTGTGATGTCCTGGCTGCCAGGCAATACCTACTGGCAATCCGATGACAATTTACTGCTTTCCCCTGCTCTCTGGTGCCTTGATGATTAGGGGCTTTTTCCCATGAAACAAATGGAAGTTGAAGGAGTTAGAAATTATCATCTGGCTAACTCCCCTTGAAATCCTGACATAACTTGCAGGCTCCAGACACAGTGTTACTTCCCTCACACTCCTACTCCTGAGAGCACAGATAGTTCACCAAAACAAAGAAAGGCAGCCTGAGAACTTAAAAATGAAGAATGAGGCCAATTTTCACCTATCACTATGATCTCTAAATTGCCTTTAATAAGCTCCTGCAATAAGACAGGGAGCCTGGATTGTAGGCTGCTCATCTGCGAAGGAGACAGCTCTATCTCTAAACCATGGCTTCTGCCTCAGTCATGGCCTATTAACTTATCTTCTCCCCAAGACCAAAGGAGAAATAACCAGCTCTTGATTTCAGCACCTGCCCTTTATCTCTTTGTTTATGCAGAAGTCTTCTAAAAGGCTAATTACTCAGCTTGGACTTTCCCTGCCTTCCACAGCACATGGCTAAAAGCATACGCTCAAAGTAATGTTAATTATATTGTTTGTATTCAATGGCAGTTGGGTTGCTCCAGAACTGTAAGAAAAATATGGGTTGGTACTCCCATTTCCCAACAACTATTTGCCAGGAAAAGGCATATTTCCTCACACATATACCTCCTACATACATGCCCTACTGCTAACACACATTATTTCCCACAGTGAAAGGGAGCAGGAATACGAGGGTGTGCTACAAAGCTGATAAGCTCCATTATGCAGATCAGGATCATGGCTCTAAGCGCTGTTATTTTTAGTTTACCTTTATTCACGTTTGAACTAAGGTCTAAGCAACAGACTCAAGATCTGAATACATATAATGCCTTTTGAATGCTCATTTCCTCAACAAAGGCCAAGATAAGCAACTTGAAAACATTCACTATATTTTTGCATACATTACGTACTCATACATAAGGAAAAACACCATTGTTTGAGCTGCAGGGAAGCAAGTGAGTAAAAGCGCTGCTTCATTCCTCATTTTTCCAAATCTCAACATCTTTGTGTTTATTAAACCACCTCTCTCAAAGAGTTTAAGCTGAAGATGGCAATTTCTAGGAGGTAGGAGTAGTATCTCTTCAGGGTCTACTTTACTTTAGAGCACCTGAGTGTATCATGGTAGAAGCAAGGATGGCTTGAAAATTAATTAGTAATTAACTGAAAAGCTAATCCAAAAATTCTCAGGATTAAGCTCCACAGCTTTGCACATTGTAATTACATGTAGGTCATGTCAACCCAGATGCAACAGACCCATAATTCCTCCACACATTGTCCAAGCTGTCCAGGCACAAGCCAACTCCTCTCCTGAAGCCACTTCTCTCAATTGGCTGTGTCCAAGCTAGTATGCATTAGAAAAATGTCCTTTCAGAAGGCAATATTAGTTGCTCTGTGCAGCTATACAGCTTCCAGCTCACAGATGGGAGCTCAGTGTTGTGAACAGCCACTGAGCTGTGCAGGCACAGCAAATGTGGGTAGGGCTGCTCCCACCCATCCAGACATGCCCAGAGAGTGTCATTAAAAACATGAGGATTAAAGCTTTCTCCTTTATTTAACTGCTGAAATTCCTCAGAGTTGCCAACATTGTATAACTATATATTTAGTCTAATCTTAATATGATTTTGTCAAGCTTTAGAATAGCTTCCTCTGGAAACCTCAGAGACTGGAGGAGGAAGGCCTGAAAAAGTGAGACTTGTGAGACCCCTATGAGAGAAGTATAAGGGCAGATGGTACAAAGACTTACAACGTGATTTCTGTAGGAGGGAATTGTGTGCTACTCACCGTTACTGTCTTTTCAAAGAAAGGGAGTTATGAGCATCTACAAATTAATGCACGCAGTTATGGATGCTAAGCGTATGGACGCCAAGTGTTACCAGCTTTCTCCGTGCAGAGAAGTAACCTGCTATGACCAAACTTTTGCTTAGCAAAGTGATTTTGGGGAAAAAACGGATAAAATCCAGTAGGTGCAAATGGGCAGTGTAGAAGAATTGTGCCACCCTGTCTGTTCACTTGGTAACCCTACCCCAAAACTAAAGTTCTTTGAAGAAAAGGTAAGCATTTTAAGTCACACTATAACCATCCTTAAAATTGGAAGCCCTGTACTGCTTGGTAAGGACTTACAGAGCTTAATACTTGCCAAAAATTTTTGATTTGTTGACTTCAGTAACACAATAAATATGTCATTTTGAACACTTTATCATTAATGCACAGAAATGTAAGCTTGACAGGATTTTGCTCCTGAAACAACACTTCTTTAAATTGTGGCCCAACATACACATCAATGTGAAATGTGTTCATCTGATTCGTGTGAATATGGAACAATGCTAGGGCCGCATGGTATGACGAATGTGACCTTCTGTCTTACATACCCTTGTATAACCACAAGTCTAAGAGAAACAGAGTGGTTAATGTATATAGTTCTTGTATCTTGCAAAGGAATGTTATAGCAATTTGTGTCAATAGAGAGCTTGAAGGGGAATGTATTTGCAGGCTTTTCCTTGAAGTCTCTGATATCTGGGGGGTTTCAGAATAACTGCTATTATGACTATTGCATGGGACACTATGCAAGTCTCTGATATCTGGCCAGAAGATTAAGGAGAAGGGGAAAGCTGAAGAACGACTAAAAGACAAAGCTTGCAGTGGACGCTGCACGAGTCTCTGACATACAGCCAAGTTGGACAAAGGAAGACAAGAGGGAGGAAGACTATGAGCCTTCAGCACGAGAGACCCCCAGAGGGACCACCGGAGACTGATACGCATGCGCCAGTAGGAGGGTTTGGATTCCAGAAACTAATTATAATAACCCTGGTTTTTTTTAGAAGTAGCAATGAATATGTATTAGCCTAGAAGCATAAAAATCAGCTGCTTGATGTAACTGGTGTGTGTCTTGGTGGAGCAGAGACTCCCAGCGCACCCAGCACTCTTTGCTTACCTCTATTCCTTTAATAAATTGTAAACTTTGATTATAGTCCTCTTTTGAAGACTGAGCCATTTATTATAAATGGGGGCTCATCTGGGATGGCTTTGGTTCCTGAATTCTGATTTGATCTAGGAGAGGCGCCCCACCATTTGGTGGCTCCTGTTCGAGTTGGGTCGGGACTAATGCCATCTTGAACCCAAATAAAGGGAAGCAAAGATTTTGATTTTTTTATGAGCTCCCTTGCCAGCTGCAGCACTGTATTTTGCCCGTAATTCTGTGCGCGAAGGTCCGAACAAAGATGACAGAGTCGTAAGTATTTAAGGCGTATACTGTTCGGTTGGGTGGGATTCGGTTGCCTGTGTGTGTAAGAGTGTGACTGAGATGGAACTTAGTTCCGAAGTGAGTGTGGAGGTCTTCTAACCGCGGTTCCAATCACCCGCGAGGGACTTGGCTAGTGAAGGACCGAAGCGATTCCTATAGGATTTGTGGGTGGGTGATAGGTCCTAAACCCCCTGCAAGACACTCTTACTAAGGTAACCAAGGGCTGTGGGAATTGCCATAGTAAAATTCCTAGATAGATCAGACAGAATTGAAGACCAAGGACCAGAAGAAAGGGAGCAAATTACCAGAAAGTCCATTAGGAATAATGATTAGAAATTGGAACAATAGGGGCCCCAGAAAAGGAAAGAGTAAATTAAAAATGGTCCAGTATTGTATGATAGAATGACCAAAAGAACCCTTAAGACCCCATGTATTTTGGCCGATATTTGGGTCCAAGGAGGGCTGGGTCTGTCAGGCTTTGAACATTAATGTTAATAGAATCGTGGATCTGGAAGAGAGCAAGTACGCTGCAGCTGAAACATGGAATTAGAAATTAGAGAGCAATTGATTAAAAATGAATATATGCTACATTTGCAATGTACTGTGCCTGTGCTACGCTTAGACCTCCAGATAATAGGAGCCCCTCAGACTCCGAGAACCAGATCAAAACAACCTCATGGTTCAGACTTTAACCAAGGGGTCTGAGATAAGGAGGACTGTTCACAAAGGGACAGGTTATGCATTTGTATAAGAGTATTGGGAAACTTCATGTATATGTAACTCTTTACTAGATATAACCAAAGCAAGTTGCCACGTTAGGCATGCACGACTTTGGTGGGACTACCCGCCCCGTGCCGCCCAGAACTGAGTAAACATACCTACTTTACAATCTTACTGATTGTGGAGTCAGCTTTCTGTGAGTCATTTTGGTGAGCCAGGCAGGAGACACTCTGCTTGGCTGTGGGATCGGCTGCGGAGAGGACGCCCCTAGGTGCACCCTGAGTGTTTTGCTCGGAGGGGACTCCACACTCAGCCGCTCACCGCAGGAGCAGACAAAGACCTCCTGAAGCTGCGGACAAACGGTATGTTTTCAGCTGCTGGAGGGATACTAACTGGAGTGTTAATAATTGTATGTGTTATTCTTAAATGTCCAGGTATTTTGTGTTGAAAGTATTTGTGTAAGTGTAAGGGTTTGAAACAAAGTGGAATAAGTCACTCCACGAAGAACACAGTCAGAGACAATACTTGTTTGGTTGGTTATCATTCTAAATTATATTCTTGTGGTATGAATGAGATGTGCTAGAGGCCTCTCTGTGTGATTGCATGATTGTGCTGTGTGAGTGAGATGCAGGGTCGCTGCGAAGCTAGTGCAGAGGTCTGATCCGCGGTTCCATATTCTCCGCAAGGGGAGTGGGTGGAGACGAACGAAGTGCGTGACAGACCGAAAAGAAGTGCTGTTTTATCCAAGTTTTGATTGGTGGTGCCCAATATATGGGCCTGGCTGTGTATCTTGTGATCCTATTTTTGCTCTTAAATGCTTTGAGTGTGGCAAGAAAAAGCATTATCTAAGTAACTAACAGTTTAGAAATGTTGGTGTATTTGCTGTGGTGTTTGGTCAGTTTCCCAAGTTCTGGGGTGGGAGGGGGCTGACTGATTATCAAAGCAGTAGAACGGAGAGAGTCATTTCTTTGGTGGTTCGGGCTTGAGCCCTGGGAATTTGGTAAGAAGGGGGAGAGCGAATTTATTTAGGCCTCAATACCTTTTTAAACCCCCATATTGACGGATACACAGGAGTGATTCCTTGTTTTGTATGAGCTTAGTAACAAAGTGCATGAGAAAAATTGGCATTCGGTTTGAAATTCGGTCCTGTTGAAATGTAAATTTTTGTGGGAAAAGTGTGGCATGTAGTATTTAACAGAGCCCTTTTAAGGTGAATGAGCAGGGAAAGAGGATGTAGGAATGTTAATAGTTCTGCCTCAACAGGAGGCTGAGATCTCAAAATCACGGGTGTGAGCCCTCTGGGGCAGAGGGACCATGATGGGTCTGAGAGAGTTGTCATAGAAACAGAAAAGCAGCTAACTCTTAAAACAGCCTGAGTTTATGAGTGAGCTCAGATTGCCAATGGGACTGCTCAGGGAACTGTTGACAATTGCATTCCCCTGACCGACCCCACACTGAGACTATAGTCACCCTGGAAATAATGAACGGTAAATACCAAAATCTGGTTAAATTGGGAATTGTTCCAACAAGGTTCAAAAGAAACCCCTATGGAATTTTTGGACCAACTTTGAAATGCAATGGAAAACAAAACAAAACAAATGAAAATGAAGAAAATAGGGGCTAGGTTAGAACAAGGAAAATGGACGTGGCCAGACAGGTGAGAGATATTGCCAAAAGCTTATGTGAAGCAAGTATTGGGACGTTTGCATGCACAAACACATTGGGGTACAAAGGCATTAAGTGATCATTTACTTAAACAATTTGGTTGCATTGGGTTTTTTGAAAGAGCAAAGCAAATTACACAACTTTGCTTAACTTGTCAGAAGATAAATAAGAAAGTGTTTCGACAAGCAGCCACCGGAGGGAGAAAAAACAGCTTATAGGCCTTTTGAAAAGTACAAGTTGATTTCACTGAATTGCCCAAGGTAGGGAGGATAAAATATCTATTGGTAATAGTAGATCATTTAACACAATGGGTAGAAGCTTATTCCGTAGCACGAGCTAGGGCACAAATGGTGGTAAAAAATTTATTAGAACTCCTGATACCTAAATATGGGATAATCCAGTACATTGATTCTGATCAGGGCACACACCTTACTTCTAAAATAATAAAATTATTATGTCAATCATTAGGTATTCAGTGGGAATACCATACTCCGTGGTACCCACAAAGCTCAGGGAAAGTAGAAAGACTGAATCAAACAATAAAACAACAATTGGCTAAGTTAATGATCGAGACACAAATGCCCTGAACAAAATGCTTACCATTGGCACTTTTAAACATAAGAACTAAACCACACAGTGAGACTGGATTACTGCCATATGAAATGTTAGATGGTATGCCTTATTCTCAAGGGATGCCTCCAGGGAACAATGTAGTTGAGGATCATAGCATCCAGAAATATATAATTACTGTTATATATTGAGTGGTAATTTGTGTCAAGAAAATGGTTGATATTGTTATAAATGGCTCAGGATTCAAATTAGGATTAAATAAAAAAATAGGATTTATTGAAAGAATATAAAGGAATAGAGGTAAGCAAACAGCGCTGGGTGCACCGGGAGTCTCTGCTCCACCAGGACGCACACCAGTTACATCAAGCAGCTGATTTTTATGCTCCTAGACTAATACATATTCATTACTGCTTCTAAAAAAAATTAGATTATTATAATTAGCTTCCGGGGTCCAGTCCCTCCTACTGGAGCATGCGCAGTCTCCTCTAGGGTCTCTTCTGGGGGTCTCTAGGGGTCTTCCATGCTGAAGGCTTGCAGTCTTCCTCTCCCCCTTTGTACTTACTGGGCACCATCCCAAGTTTACGGAACATCTTCTTCAAGTCTTGTCTCCCAGCCGCCCTTCAGCTTCTTTCTCCTTCCTCTTTATCTCTCGGCCCCCCCTAACCAGATACCAAAGATCCACATAGTATCCCATAACAGTCACTAGTTGTTATCAGTTGTTCTGAAACTCCCAGACACACGAGTAATTAAAACATTCTTCCCCAGCCATTCACAGACACATCTATAGCAGTGTTAGAAATAGAAGTTCGGAATAACAAAAGCAAACAGGTTCATAAATTTAAGAAGTGATAAATTGACTAGAATGAGGAATGAGGGGGAGACTGGGACACACTGCAGCTGTGGTTCAAGAATTGAATTGCCAGTGCAGGGCCCAGAGGCAGACAGGATTCAAACGATTCAAACAGAATTGTTCTTTATGGACACGAATTGTTAAAACATTCCTCACAATATTAATAAAGAAGGGGGAGATTTGGGAATGTGGCCATGGGGGTTGGAAAGCCCCGTGGTTGAGATAACATTAGACTCTTAACGATGAGGCCATCAGGAATATAAAAGAGTTTAGAGGGAACAAAGAAGGGTGATTCAGGAGACTCCATGCAGTCTCCGGTTTCTTGTTCTCCAGCCTTTAAGGCATGGATGTTTCTGTGTGTTTGCTTTTGTTGTTACATTCAAAGTTGTTTGACCAATGAAAAGTTGTTTTGAAAAGAACTGCTGTGGAGTATAAGAGGGGAGCCTGCCCTCAAGAAAGAAGAAGAAAAAAAAAGGGACGGTAACAGGATGTGATGAATTTTATAAATGAGGTCTCAATTCAATCTGAATTTTGTAATACTTATAAAACAAATATTTCTAAAATGTATAAAAGCTATAAAAGGTATAAAAGGCAAGTAAACAGCACTGGGTGTGCAGGGAGTCTATGCTCCACCAACATGCACACACAAACATCAAACTTTCTAAACATATAGAACATTGCTTTACACACTAAACACAAGTATGCCTATACATATATACAATCAGGATAGGTAACAAACAATCCTTTAAGTTCCATAACTTAACAGTCTCCATTTTCCATTCCTTTTCTTGCTTCAGGCCTTATGTATCCCGTTCTTCCCAGATCGAAGAAAAGCATATCCATCTCCTTTTCAAAGGCAATAGGCCTGGGTCAAAAGGCACGTTCAGGTCAGCAGGGGGAGTAACAGCAAAAGCCTTCAATGGCTGTAGCAGCAGAGGGGCTGATAGCATAGCAGTCGGATCAGTAAAGGAGCCCGCAGCTCCCTCACTATCTGGCAAGCCACACGTTTGTGATTGTGGCTCCACATGGCTCTTTAAGGCCTCAGAGACTGCTCGCCAGGTGCTGAGCAATCCCACCGCAACCTTGTCGTTTTTAGTTGCAGAGTCCCACACCTTGACCTCAGTTTGGTCCCATATTTCAGGCTCATAAACTGTCCAATTGTTAATAAGGAGAATGAGCTGTAAGGTTACCAGGACAGTCTCTGTTCCTAAGGACGTATGATTCCCCATAATGCGCAACTGCTTACCAGCGAGAGGCAGTTGTGTGCGCAGGTCTGCTTCTCTCAGCTCAAGCTTCTCTCCAGCTCCAGTGCCGCCTATTTCCAGCGACGAGCTCCTCTGAGCAGTTTGCTGATTTTGTCCGAACCTATCTTCATGAGGCGATCAAAGTGCCTTTGATCAAAGTGCGTTGATCAAAGTTGTTTGACCAATGAAAAGTTGTTTTGAAAAGAACTGCTGTAGAGAGAAGGGTATAAGATGGGAGCCTGCCCTCAAGAAAAAAAAAAGGCAGCATGATGAAGTTACATCAATAAAGAAGCAGGAAAAAGATGTGAAGAGGAACAGGCTGGGAGAATGGAGACCGGGACGGGAACAGGCACTTTGATCGCCTCATGAAGATAGGTTCGGCCAAACTCAGCAAACTGCTCAGAGAAGCTCCTCACTGGAAATAGGCGGCACTGGAGCTAGAAAGAAGCTTGAGCTGAGAGAAGCGGACCTGCGCACACAACTGCCTCTCGCTGGTAAGCAGTTGCGCATTATGGGGAATCATACGTCCTTAGGAACAGAGACTGTCCTGGTAACCTTACAGCTCATTCTCCTTATTAACAATTGGACAGTTTATGAGCCTGAAATATGGGACCAAACTGAGGTCAAGGTGTGGGACTCTGCAACTAAAAATGACAAGGTTGCGGTGGGATTGCTCAGCACCTGGCGAGCAGTCTCTGAGGCCTTAAAGAGCCATGTGGAGCCACAATCACAAACGTGTGGCTTGCCAGATAGTGAGGGAGCTGCGGGCTCCTTTACTGATCCGACTGCTATGCTATCAGCCCCTCTGCTGCTACAGCCATTGAAGGCTTTTGCTGTTACTCCCCCTGCTGACCTGAACGTGCCTTTTGACCCAGGCCTATTGCCTTTGAAAAGGAGATGGATATGCTTTTCTTCGATCTGGGAAGAACGGGATACATAAGGCCTGAAGACCGAGTTGCTTGACAACTTAAAGCAAGACATATTGTTCAAAAGGAATGGAAAATAGAGACTTGTTAGTAATCAAGAAAATGAATGGAAAATGGAGACTGTTAAGTCATGGAACTTAGCGGATTGTTTGTTACCTTTCCTGATTGTAGGTATGTATAGGCATACTTGGGTTTAGTATGTAAAGCAATATTCTTTATATTTAGAATGTTTGATGTTTGTGTGTGCGTGTTGGTGGAGCAGAGACTCCCCGCACACACAGCGCTGTTTACTTGCCTTTTATACCTTATTTATAAATATTTGTTTTATAAATATTACAAATTTCAGATTGAGTTGAGACCTCATTGTCCTGGTTTCAGTTAGAACAGAATTTTCTTCCTAGTAGCTGGTGGAATGCTGTGTTTTGGCTTGGGATGAGAAGAGTGCTGATAACACCCCGATGTTTTAATTGTTCCAGAGCAGTGCTTATACCAAGCCAAGGACATCTCAGCCTTTTGTTCTGTCCTGCCAACAGGCAGGCTGGGGGTGCAGCAGGAGCTGGGAGGGGACAGACCCAGGACAGGTGACCCAAACTAGCCAAAGGGATATTCCATACCATCTGACATCATGCTAAACAATAGATAGGGGTGGCTAGCCGGGGGAGGGGGCCAGACTGCTCGGGGTTATGCTGGGCATCGGTCAGTGGGTGGTGAGCAATTGCATTGTGCATCACTTGTTTGTACATATTATTATTAGTAGTACTATTATCATCATTGTATTATTATTATTATTATTGTTATTATTATTTTCCTGTCTTATTAAACTGTCTTTATCTCAACTCACGGGCTTCACTTTCCATTTCTCTCCCCCATCCCAGAGAGGGAGGGGGGAGGGTGAGTGAACGGCTGCGTGGTGTTTAGCTGCCGGCCCGGTTAAACCACGACAGTCTTTTTGGCGCCCAACGTGGGGCCCAAAAGGTTGAGATAACGGCAGATTTGACCAGAGTGTGTTAAACTAAAATTGGTGTAAGTATTAGACCTGCTTAAGTCACTTGTCATAATGCTGATTGCTTTAATCTCAACTCTGCTGCGCCTGTTTTCCAAATTGAGTATTATAGTACATTATTTTCCGTATTTGCTCTCTGTCATGTTGTTTATCCTCTCCGGGCCCTGGTCTCAGATCATTATGGTACTGAGTGTTGTAGCAATGGCTTATGAGACGATGAGATATCTGGTCATGACTCTAACTTGGTATTTGTACTCAGTAACATCGTCGACTCTGTACTTTGGAAACTGTATCTTGGAAACTATCAGCAATTATACCTATTGCTTTTTTCCATTAGGGAGTCAATCTGTGTAGGGGAAAAGGGAAGATATTTTTTTCTTACTTGATTACTCTCCCTTCCTCCTTCACCAGCCTCTTATCCTCCGAGCTTGTTACAATAGCTCTCCAACATATTGAATATCCTTGGGATACTCAGACCAGCATAGTCTTGTTGTTCTGCCTCCTGAATGCACTTCAGATTCTGCTTAAAGTTAAACAACTACTTAGGAATCTCATCCGGAGATCTGCCCGGAGGAAGTATAGTTGTGGTTGGCAGGGAGTATGGGAGGATATGGGCAGGCATCTAGAGCAGTTGGCACCCCCAGTGTTTTGGAAATTCACCCCTGAACAACTGCAAAATCCTCAAAAACTGGCAGAATGCTTGAAAAAAGGTGTCATGATTCTGGCAGTTCCAAAGTAACACAAATCATTGTAACGTGCTGGGGCCTGGCTCATGCCTATCGAGCTGCCATTGATACTGCTATCAACTTAGTGACAGACCCTGCGGCCACTCCAAGCCCTGCGACAGATCCAACGGCCACTGTGACCCCTACGGTGGACTCTGCAGCCGCTCCAGTCCCAGCTCCTGCAGCTGCTCCAGTTCCAGTTCCTGCAGCTGCTCCAGTCCCAGCTCCTGCAGGCACTCCAGTTCCAGCTCCTGCAGCTGCTCCAGCTCCGGTTCGTGCAGCCACTCCAGTCCCAGCCCCTGCAGCCGCTCCAGCTCCGGTTCCTGCAGCCGCTCCAGTTCCAGCTCCTACAGCCGCTCCAGCTCCGGTTCCTGCAGCTGCTCCAGTTCCAGCTCCTGCAGCCGCTTCAGTTCCAGTTCCTGCAGCCGCTCCAGCTCCGGTTCCTGCAGCCGCTCCATCTCTGGTTCCTGCAGCTGATCCAGTTCCAGCTCCTGCAGCCACTCCAGTCCCAGCTCCCGCAGCTGCTCCAGCTCCGGTTCCTGCAGCTGCTCCAGTCCCAGCTCCTGCGGCTGCTCCAGCTCCGGTTCCTGTAGCCGCTCCAGTTCCAGCTCCTAGAGCCGCTCCAGTCCCAGATCCTGCAACTGCTCCAACTCCAGTTCCTGCAGTCGCTCCATCTCCGGTTCCTGCAGCCGCTCCAGCTCCTGCAGCCGCTCCAGCTCCTGTGGCTGGGTCAGAGAAACGAGCTGTAGCAGTGCAAGTTGACCCTGCAGAGGGTATTCCAACCTCTGTGGCAGACCCTGTAACCAGGTCAGAGAAACGAGCAGTAGCAGTGCAAGCTGCCCCTCTAGAGAAGGTGAAAAAATGGTATAGAGATTCAGGTCGTTTAGAACGCAGAGAGTCTTCTGCCAAATCTAGGTATAGAGACGACGACGACGCTGGGCCATCAAGGATTCAGGAGGAGGAAGATGAGGATGCCGAAAAATCAACAGTAACTACCCGAAGCCTAAACGAGCGCGAGCTACGAGATGTGCAAAAAGATTTTGGTCGTTGTATAGGTGAGCAGCTTGTCACCTGGCTGCTCCGATGCTGGGACTCTGGAGCCAATTGTGTGGAATTAGACGGCAGGGAAGCCAAGCGACTGGGATCCCTTGCTAGAGACGCAGGCATTGACAAAGCAATTGGAGATGGAGCACAATCTAACAGCCTCTGGAGGCATCTCCTGTCAGCTGTGAGGGAAAGGTATCCCTTCAAGGAAGAACTTTTATGTCTACCAGGCAAGTGGACCACTATGGAGAAGGGAATCCAGTACCTGAGGGAATTAGCCGTACGGGAGGTGATTTATGAGGAACCAGACCTCGGACAAAATTCCAAAGATCCAGATGAAGTCAGGTGTACACGACCCATGTGGCGGATGTTTGTACGGAGTGCACCATCATCATATGCCAGCTCATTGGCAATAATGGCCTGGAAAGAGGATGAGGAACCCTCAGTGGATGAAGTAGCTAAACAACTCTGGCAGTACGAATAAAGTCTCTCCTCTTCCTTACAGGCCTGCGTCTCAGCTGTGGAGAAACTTTCTGAAAAGGTTCACCAACTTGAAGAGAGATTATTCTCCTCTGCACCTGTACAAAGCAGTGTCTCAGCTATCAGGGGTAGGCGTTCATTCGCACAAGGAAGACGATATGGTGGGTACTCACCCCGTGCCACCCTGTGGTTTTACTTACGAGACCATGGAGAGGACATGAGAAAATGGGATGGAAAATCTACCGCGACCCTAGAGGCACGGGTACGTGAGTTGCAAAAGAAAACAATCCGGAAAAAGGGATTCTCTGAAAAGTTTGCTGCTCCAACTTCCAGCAGACAGTCCTTCAAACACAGAAATGAAGAAGATTCTGACCAGGATTAGGGGGGCCCTGCCTCCAGCCAGGGGGAGGAAACGGACAATCGAGTTTATTGGACTGTGTGGATTCAACGGCCTGACATGTCAGACGCACAGAAGTATAAGGCTTTAGTAGACACTGGTGCACAATGTACTATAATGCCATCGAGCTATAAAGGACCAGAGCCCATCTATATTTGTGGAGTGACAGGCGGATCTTAGCAGTTGACTGTATTGGAGGCTGAAGTGAGTCTGACTGGGAATGAGTGGGAAAAGCACCACATTGTGACTGGCCCAGATGCTCCGTGTATCCTTGGCATAGACTATCTTAGAAGAGGATATTTCAAGGACCCAAAAGGGTTCCGGTGGGCTTTTGGTATATCTGCCTTAGAGACAGAGGGCATTAAACAATTATCTACCTTGCCTGATCTCTCAGAGGACCCCTCTGTTGTGGGGTTGCTGAGGGTCGAAGAACAGCAAGTGCCAATCGCTACCACAACTGTGCACCGGCGGCAATATCGCACTAACCAAGACTCCCTGATTCCCATCCATAAGCTAATTCGCCAGTTGGAGAGCCAAGGAGTGATCAGCAAGACTCATTCACCTTTCATTAGTCCCATATGGCCAGTGCGAAAGTCTAATGGTGAGTGGAGACTAACAGTGGACTATCGTGGCCTGAACGAAGTGACGCCACCACTGAGTGCTGCAGTGCCGGACATGCTGGAACTTCAGTACGAACTTGAATCGAAGGCAGCCAAGTGGTACGCCACAATTGATATCGCTAATGCATTTTTCTCCATCCCTCTAGCAGCAGAATGCAGGCCAGAATTTGCCTTCACTTGGAGGGGAGTCCAATATACTTGGAATCGGCTGCCCCAGGGGTGGAAACACAGCCCTACCATTTGCCATGGACTGATCCAGTCTGCGCTAGAGCAGGGGGAAGCTCCTGAACACCTGCAGTACATTGATGACATCATTGTGTGGGGTGACACAGCAGAGGAAGTTTTCGAGAAAGGGAAGAAAATAGTCCAAATCCTTCTGAAAGCTGGTTTTGCCATAAAACAAAATAAAGTCAAAGGACCTGCACGAGAGATCCAGTTTTTAGGAATAAAATGGCAAGATGGACGTCGTCAAATCCCAATGGATGTGATCAACAAAATAACAGCTATGTCTCCACCAACTAGCAAAAAAGAAACACAGACTTTCCTAGGGGTCGTGGGGTTTTGGAGAATGCACATCCCAAATTACAGTCTGATTGTAAACCCGCTCTACCAAGTAACCCGTAAGAAGAATGAGTTTGAATGGGGCCCTGAGCAACGACAAGCCTTTGAACAAATCAAGCAGGAAATAGTTCATGCAGTAGCCCTTGGGCCAGTTCGAACAGGACCAGATGTAACAAACGTGCTCTACACTGCAGCCGTGGAGAACGGCCCCACCTGGAGCCTCTGGCAGAAAGAACCTGGGGAAACTCGAGGTCGGCCCCTGGGGTTTTGGAGTCGGGGATACAGAGGATCTGAGGCCCGCTATACTCCAACTGAAAAGGAGATATTGGCAGCATATGAAGGAGTTCGATCTGCTTCGGAGGTGGTCGGTACTGAAGCGCAGCTCCTCCTAGCACCCCGATTGCCAGTACTAGGCTGGATGTTCAAGGGAAGGGTCCCCTCTACACATCATGCAACTGATGCTACATGGAGCAAGTGGGTTGCACTGATCACTCAGCAGGCTCGAATAGGAAACCCCAGTCGCCCAGGAATATTGGAAGTGATTATGGACTGGCCAGAAGGCAAATACTTTGGGATATCATCAGAGGAGCAGGTGGGTCGTGCTGAAGAAGCCCAAGTACAGCCAGAAGTACAACCAGTTACCAGAGAATGAGAAGAAATATGCCCTGTTCACTGATGGGTCCTGTCGTATTGTGGGGAAGCATCGGAGATGGAAGGCTGCTGTATGGAGTCCTATGCGACGAGTTGCAGAAGCTGCTGAGGGAGAAGGTGAATCGAGTCAGTTTGCAGAAGTTAAGGCCATTCAGCTGGCTTTAGATATTGCTGAACGAGTAAAGTTGCCAGTTCTCTATCTCTACACTGATTCATGGATGGTAGCAAATGCCCTGTGGGGATGGTTACAGCAATGGAAGCAAAACAACTGGCAGCGTAGGGGCAAACCTATCTGGGCTGCTGCATTGTGGCAAGATACTGCTGCTCGGGTAGAGAGCCTGGCTGTAAAGGTACGCCACGTAGATGCTCATGTGCCCAAGAATCGGGCTACTGAAGAATATCAGAACAACCAGCAGGTGGATCAGGCTGCTAAGATTGAAGTAGCTCAGGTGGACCTGGATTGGCAGCATAAAGGTGAATTATTTATAGCCCGATGGGCCCATGACACCCCTCAGGCTATCAAGGTAGAGATGCAACATACAGATGGGCTCGTGATCGAGGGGTGGACCTGACCATGGATGCCATAGCACAGGTTATTCATGACTGTGAAACATGTGCTGCAATCAAGCAAGCCAAACGGTCAAAGCCTCTTTGGTATGGAGGACGATGGCTGAAATATAAATACGGAGAGGCCTGGCAGATTGATTACATCACACTCCCTCAAACTCGCAACGGCAAGCGCCATGTACTTACAATGGTGGAAGCAACCACCAGATGACTGGAAACATATCCTGTGCCTCATGCTGGAAGCAACCACCAGATGACTGGAAACATATCCTGTGCCTCATGCCACCTCCCGGAACACTATCCTGGGCCTTGAAAAGCAAGTCCTATGGCGCAATGGCACCCCAGAAAGAATAGAGTCAGACAATGGGACTCATTTCCGAAACAACCTTATAGACACTTGGGCCAAAGAACATGGTATTGAGTGGGTGTATCACATCCCCTATCATGCACCAGCATCCGGGAAAGTTGAACGATACAATGGACTGTTAAAGACTACATTGAAAGCAATGGGTGCTGGGACATTCAAAAATTGGGATATGCATTTGGCAAAGGCCACCTGGCTAGTCAATACTAGGGGATCTGCCAACCGAGCTGGACCTGCAAAATCAAACCTGTTACGTACTGTAGAAGGGGATAAAGTTCCTGTAGTACACGTAAGAAATATGCTGAGTAAAACAGTCTGGGCTACTCCTGCCTCAGGAAAAGGCAAAGCCATTCGTGGAATTGCTTTTGCTCAGGGACCTGGATACACTTGGTGGGTGATGCAAAAGAACGGAGAGATCCGGTGTGTACCTCAAGGGGATTTAATACTGGGTGAGAATAGCCCATGGATTGAATTGTACCATATTAATTACCATATAATACTGTATGTTATCACTACCATGACTACTATATACCCTACATGAAAATGGTGACTAACTAGAATGTATAGAAAAGAGTGTAACCTGAGCATGACATAAATGGTATGGAACAAGGGGTGGATAGATGTCCTGGTTTCAGTTAGAACAGAATTTTCTTCCTAGTAGCTGGTGGAATGCTGTGTTTTGGCTTGGGATGAGAAGAGTGCTGATAACACCCCGATGTTTTAATTGTTGCAGAGCAGTGCTTATACCAAGCCAAGGACATCTCAGCCTTTTGCTCTGTCCTGCCAACAGGCATGCTGGGGGTGCAGCAGGAGCTGGGAGGGGACAGACCCAGGACAGGTGACCCAAACTAGCCAAAGGGGTATTCCATACCATCTGACATCATGCTAAACAATAGATAGGGGTGGCTAGCCGGGGGAGGGGGCCGGACTGCTCGGGGTTAGGCTGGGCATCGGTCAGTGGGTGGTGAGCAATTGCATTGTGCATCACTTGTTAGTACACATTATTAGTAGTAGTACTATCATCATCATATTATTATTATTATTATTATTATTTTTTTTATTATTTTCCTGTCTTATTAAACTGTCTTTATCTCAACTCACAGGCTTCACTTTCCATTTCTCTCCCCCGTCCCAGAGAGGGAGGGGGAGGGTGAGCAAACGGCTGTGTGGTGTTTAGCTGCCCGCCGGGTTAAACCACAAAACTCATTTATAACAGTATAACAGATTCGTGTGAATATGGAACAATGCTAGGGCCTCATGGTATGATGAATGTGACCTTCTGTCTTACATACCCTTGTATAACCACAAGTCTAAGAGAAACAGAGTGGTTAATGTATATAGTTCTTGTATCTTGCAAAGGAATGTTATAGCAATTTGTGTCAATAGAGAGCTTGAAGGGAAATGTATTTGCAGGCTTTTCCTTGAAGTCTCTGATATCTGGGGGGTTTCAGAATAACTGCTAACCATTATGACTTGCATGGGACACTATGCAAGTCTCTGATATCTGGCCAGAAGATTAAGGAGAAGGGGAAAGCTGAAGAATGACTAAAAGACAAAGCTTGCAGGGGATGCTGCACGAGTCTCTGACATACAGCCAAGTTGGACAAAGAAGGATAAGAGGGAGGAGGACCATGAGCCTTCAGCACAAGAGACCCCCAGAGGGACCACTGGAGACGCATACTCCAGTAGGAGGGTTTGGATTCCGGAAACTAATTATAATAACCCTGTTTTTTTTTAGAAGTAGCAATGAATATGTATTAGCCTAGAAGCATAAAAATCAGCTGCTTGATGTAACTGGTGTGCGTCTTGGAGCAGAGACTCCCGGCGCACCCAGCGCTGTTTGCTGACCTCTATTCCTTTAATAAATTGTAAACTTTGATTATAGTCCTCTTTTAAAGACTGAGCCACTTATTACAACACTTCTTTAAATTGTGGCCCAACATGCATGTCAATCTGGCACACTAAGTGATAAAACCTTTTTTTTTTTGTAAGCAACAAACTTATATAGTTAGGTTCTATGTCAATAATCACTGCAGCCTTGTAACAGAACAACTTTTAATTATCTGCACATAAGAATATGTTGTCACAGAAAAAGCAGCCCACAAAAAGGAAATGCAAAGGGTCCAGTGTTTCTCTGCAGTCTGGTTTTGCACACATTGCTACTGACTAGCCACAGCAACATAATGCAGCAAGGGCACAACCTGAAGGGCTGTGCACAGGATTTGGATCCAACAACTCCTTTACTGCTATTTAGGCTATTCCTGTACAGCTCAGGACTCTGACTAAAAACCAATTTCTCCTTAAGTAATTCTGTCTGGTTGACTTGCTACATGTGCCATCTCAGGAACACTTGGAACTGTAGGAAATACATTAGTATATGCAGCCAGCTAGACAATTCCCACTGTGTGTTTTAAAATTACCAGGGTATAAATAAATTACCAGCCATCAACAGTGGCTGTGTATACTCAGTATGCCTTATCAGATGATATTTTCCTGAAATTACTACAAAAGAAATGGGTCTCAAGAAGCTCCTGCTCTCTTATCAGGGAGTAAGAACAAAAATGGTTCTGCATTAAGTATTTAAACTGCACTTGGCACAGTGGAGAAGCAAAAATTGTGGTGAATGTAAAAAACAAAACAAAACAAAAAAGAGCTCCCATTTATGCACATACTTTCACAGATTTTGTTATTGCATTATTTAAACATCACACAGCCATTAATGGATTTTAGCCTCACAAAATCCATCAAGTTGGTAAAGCCTTTGTGAGATTTGAGATTCTCAAAAGAGAACAGAGGGCTCTGCTCAGGATTATATAGAAAGCTCACAATCATGTTGACCAGACTTGCAGTTCCTGAATTGATTTTCACTAGTTTGATTTATTCTTAACCTGAGAGTAAAGCCACAGAAATTTATCTTTGTAACACGTTATGTAGACCCAAATGGAGATGCAGAACTATAGAGAAAGAAGAATGTGCTAACAAAAAATGAGAACAATAAAAGTCTGGTTACATCTTAATAACACACAGAGAGGTGAGACTGTGTCTTAGAGAAATCATGAAGAAAAGTTTAGCCTCAGCAGATTTTAATTCCTCCACATTTCAATTTAATAACCATTCAAAAAAATTCACCCAAATATTTAGTACAAGTGACAAATTTAAATGAAAACATATACATAGTGCGATACAAAAAATAATCTCTTATCAGCTGCTATTGATAGGAGAAATGATGTTTTGATGTTACAGATATAAGATGTATGTGTGTAATTGAACAGTCCACTTTAATTAACAAGGTCTTGAGCACTTACTCTTAGCCTGTCTTTGGGCAAAGCAACAGCTCCCTGCTTGATGATTTCCAGAACCCGCTCCACTGACAGTTCAGCTTCAGCTTGCTCTAATCAGGAGCTGAAAAAGCTGATCACCTGGAATGAAAAATCAGAGCACATAAACAAATAGAAAAGAAGAGATCTTTGTATCAATTTACACATGGAGCTTTCGTCTTCTTTCCCTGGATCAACGTATCTGGACTTTTTAAAGAAAAAGCATGTCATTGCTTGTGTCACAATTAGGAAAACTTTGTTAATGACAAATTAGCATAATCATCAGTATTCTCCTGCAGTCACATTTTTAATGTGTGGATGAATTTACAATTTAACACATACAGCTGAAATAATAAGTTAAGATTTTCAAGTACTGCACGCTGAAACATGCTTATAATCCTATCCTTCTTATGCACATCAGGATTTTCAGGGCATTCCTGTCCACTTTCCATAGTTTGGGCCAGAAATTTATTTTTCAAGTCTTAAAGTAAAATCCCTTTATTTTCCTTAACTCCCAGATAGAGGGCTCTAAGACAACCGTTAATATAACTACAAGAGTCTACATGACTTGTGCGGTGGTTTTGTAGCATCCAAAGCCATAGCAACTTGACGAAAACAAAATAAAACAAAACCCTCCTCTTCCCCCCAAATAAACTACTCGAAGTCCCTCATGTACCTCTCCCATCACAAATCCCAGGCCCAAGGACCTGTACACTCCCTCTCAATACTCTCATCCTCTTTGGTGAGGCCAAGATGATTTTCACCATATTTCCCCTCCTTTCTGTGACCCAGCTGGTCCTTCTCAGACAGAACACAGTTAGGTCAAGCTTTAACTTTTATCCCTTTCCAAGCTCAGTAGGTCACACCAGCAGCAGACGTTCCACCAGCAGTTCTCCGTGTGGGACATCAGAAAACCTCCATTTCTATAGCTCCTTTCATCCAAAAAGAGCACACTTTGCAAGCCCCATCCCTTCTCCCAGAGGAACTTGTCAGCCACACAGGGGAACTGAATCTCAGAACCATGTGAGCACTCAGCTGCCCCTTGGTTGGAGCCATGAATGGTTTTCACTCACTACTGGTAGGTTTCCCAACTTCTCATACGTGTTAGACACGCTCTTCTCTGCAAAGTGGCAATGTTCACTTGTGGCTGAATTGTGACCTCCAGTGCATCAAATAATCTTTTGTTAATTCTCCCAAGTAGAAGGGGGAAGAGTGTATTATGCTACAAAACCTCTGCTGAGATCTCTTTGTTCTGTAGTGAGACACAGCTGGAGCCAGCATCCGTTACCTTAATTATGCCTCCCAGCTCAGCTGCTGTTAATAAAACAAAAACAGCTGATGGTTTGAATTCATTTGGATTCAAATTTGTTGTTTCTCTCATGATCCTCAAAACTTTAGACATTGTTTTGAGCAAGTAGAGTTACTGAATCGCAAAACAATTTTCTCTAGAAACTGTAATTTTCTCTAGAAACTGTAAAGCACCAACCAAGTAGGATACAGAGATGACAGTTACTGCAAGATGCTTTTTGGGTTGGTATATATGTCTATAAAAATGTATTGTTTTGATTTTGTTTTGTTGCAATCAAGGGAAGCGTGGAAATCATTTAAGGGAAAATTTAGGTTTAACCTTCTGTATGGCTGTTAAGATTATCTCTGTAGTTGAATAAGAGGGGGCCTCTGGCAGAAGTAGCAGGTAGGTTTTTATATCCTAACAGATAAGGGCTGAGTGTAGCACTGGGATCTCTGATCCTTGGAGGAGAGAAGAAAAAAAAAAAAAAAAAAAAAGGGAATAGGAAGATGTGCTGAGTTCTTAAGTGAAAGAGCTGGAGGGAAGAACCAGAAGTTACCCAGGAAAATAGTAAGAAACAGTTTCCACAAAGAGCAGGAGAACCTCAGAGGGAGGCTAACATGGTTTTAGTATAGAGTCTGGGACACATTGATGGTAGAGGATACACAGCTCCTATATGTGGGAATAGAAATGTTGTTTTTGCAGAGTTACATTGTTTAGAAGGAGGGAATGTGGTACCGAGATATGCTTACAGTGATAAGAAAGTTTAGCAGGCGACCTTGTAAAATGCAGACAATCAGACTCCTTAGGACAATTAGGTGAAAATCATATGAGAGACTTAGCGTCAGAATGAGAAAGTACTTGGGGATGAGACCTGAGGACCCAGTATCCCAAGGGCTCTTGAAAGTTCATTGTGTGATTAAAGCCTGGCAAAATACGCAGAAAATGCTTCAGAAGGTGGGGGGAATGTAGTGAACAGTCACTGGGGGACCCTCCTGCGGGAGGCCCTGGAGGGGTGTGTCTGGAGGGGAGATAAGAAGGGAAAAAAAAAAAAAAAAAAAGAGAGCAAAACTAATGGTATTGACAGTGCAGCGGGTAGTGAGGCAGAGGGTTGGAGAAAGATGAAGAAAATCTTCAGGGGGAGTCAGGGCCAGGATGGAAAGGAGAGGAAGAGAGATGAAGGAATGGCAGGCAAAGAAGGCTGCCTGTGTTGTGGCCCGAGTCTTAGCAGAGACAGGCTTTGATAAGATGTTTTAAGTGTGGCCAGGCTGGCCACTTCGAATGGGAATATCTGGAGTGGAAGAAGGAGGAAAGAAGGAAAATGGGATGAAATATGCTATATTGATATGTTGTTTCAGTATCTTGGAGGGAAAAGGTATGGAATTAAGTTGGACCCTGACTGAGCCTTTGGTGCTGGTATTAGAAAAGTGCGGGCTGGAGAAAGATAAAGGAAGTGTTAAAAGTCTTGCCGAAGGTGTTAAAGGTGTGGCATGTAATATTTAACAGAGCTGTTTGAAGTTGAATGAGCAGGGAAAGGTGATGTAGGCGTTATCTAAGTAACAGTCTAGAAGTTTTGGTATATTTGCATATTTGCTGTGGTGTTTGTTCAGTTTCCCAAGCATCGGGGAGGGGGGAACAGCCTGCTCCACCAGGGGCCTCTCCAGCGGCCGCAGGGGGGCTTCGGCTCCAGAGCCTGGAGCGCCTCCTCCCCCTCCTTCTGCACTGACTTTGGTGTCTGTGGGGGGGGTTTCTCGCTCTCCCAACTGCTGTTGAGCAGCAGGTTTTTGTTTGTTTCTTTGTTTGTTTGTTTTCGTGGATGTGCTCTCACAGAGGCACGGACTGTGTTGCTCATGGCTTGGCTCTGGGCAGCAGTGGGCCCCTTAGGGCCAGATGAAATTGTCCCTTATCTGCCACGGGGAGGCTTCCGGGTTTTTTTTTTTTTTTTTTTTTTTTCTCACGGGGGCTGCCACTGCAGTTTCCCACCCCCCTACTCACAGCCCCCGAACCTTGCCATCAAACCCAATACACTGGGGAACAGCTAGGTCATTACTGACCTGTAAAGTATCAGGGATTAAATTAACTAATGAAACCCTAAAAAGTGGGGCTGGGATAACAGTGCCACTTTGGGGGGGATACCAAGCTGAGACTAGGGGATAAAATGATCACTGGGTAATTATTGTATGTACCCAAGGCAAGGACTAATTTGTTGGGAAGGGATTTGATGATTAAATTGGGCATTCAAATAGTAAATTGTTAGACTGGAATAACAGTGTTATGAATGGAGTGCTCTCTGGCCCTGAGAGCAAACATACATGTATATTCACCTCTGACTGGAAAGACCCTTAAATGGGGGTGGAAGCAACAATATAGGTGGACAATTTTACCTCAGGGGTTTACAGGGCCACCTATCTATTTGGGTCAGTTTAAATAACAAAAGATTTTGGAGCAATTACAACCTCCCAAGGAGGTATTAATGTTAACAAATATGTGGATCGTTTTCTATTGTCAGGACAGGAGAAAAGAGTTGTGAAGAAAGCTACTAACAAGCTATTCAACTTTCTGGGAAAGCAGGGCTTGGGAGTATTAATAAATAAATAAATTACAATATGGAGAAAGAGAAGTCAGGTATTTAAGGCATCTAATGTCTGAAGGAAAACAGAATAAATGCAGAGAGGATTCAGGGAATTGTTGAAA